>NC_083348.1:93147144-93766759 GCF_019175385.1 Lycium barbarum
GCTAAGAACATTGCAGGACTTAAATTCTGTGTGTCCTTTTCATGCTCTTCTCTACTTGTCATGAAATTCTCCTGTCAAAATTCGTTTGAAAATAGTATTCTGAATTATAAAAATATTACATGGAAAAACAAGAAAAAAGCATGGGAAAATTTTACCAACAAAAATGCCCTCCAAAGATTGATTATTTGACTTGGTACTTACATTAATTTTATTTTTCTCCTCAGTTGAAAAGTCGCCATCAAAATCAACGATTAAGGGAGAAAAGGCCCAATCATATTCCGACAATAATCGTAAGAACCTGTTTAAGATACAGATTATAAGAAAAAGTGACCAACTTACAAAGTTTATAATTAGATTTGAAACTAAAAGCACCACTTCAGATTTCGTCCATTTCTTACCTCAAAACAACGAGCATAAAAGGACAGGTATTAAAAAGGGGAAAAACAAGCAAGGAAAAAGAACACAACTACCAGTGCTCAAACCTTGGTTTGCAAGAAACACTACCAATTAACTGCTCGCAAGAGTATGTTTTGACGTGATTACCGTTATGTCAGTAACTTTTGTGTTATGTGGATCTTCTAGCCTACATGGTTCAATCTACGAGGAAAACTGTAATTCCACCCTGTCTTTTCTATTCTTTTGAGGAATCCGCTGCTGCTTAAATATATAGAGGTACAAAAAAATTTCTTATTTAATTTGAGTCCTTTGCTTTTTATAATTTGCGTCAATCTTGGGGTTTTTGAATTCTGTTAACTGTAGACAATCTTAACAAAACTGATATGCACCTTCAACAATTCTTTCTTGGTCTGCGTTAAGTTAAAAATTTCATCAGACAGCATAAGTGCCTTGAAGCTTCTCATATTGTAGAGTCCTTTATTCATGAGCAGTTAGAAGTAGCTTCCGCAGATATCAACTTATCTTAATATGCACCACACTCACCAATATATAATATGATAAGTATTCTCTCACAAACTTGGGATAGCAAATGAGAAGAACTGCAAGCAGTGAAGTATGGAATAACTGCAGATTCCATAGGGAAAGAGAAAGTAAATGGTACTAATATAATTGAGTAAAATGAATTCTGAGCGACAAATATTAAACCTCAAAAATCCTGTTATTCGGGAGAAAGGAGGTTCAAATGGCAAAGGTCTCAAGAAAAGATCTGAAACCAACAGTTCAACTGCCTCCTCTGTCAGCACCGTGGAAAATAAGTGTGCGGAGACCCATCTTTTAGCTAGCCTGCAAAGCAAAGAGGTAAATGAGCTATAAGGAGGATCAAAGAGGGCATGGAGTATGAACTCAGGTTCTTACCGAACTATTGGTCCATATATGGGATAACGACCCCTTAAAGCATTAATCTTGCTCGCATGTTGCTGTCGGAGAAGAAGTTTTCTGTCAGCAGAGAGGCTCCATTGTCGACTATTATTACCTATAGAAAGAAACATCCTTCATCAATACACAGAAATATGTTCTTACAGAAAGAACAGTAGGTCACTACAGGCACAAAGTGTCTTTTCTTTTATAAGGTAAGTTCCATAGGAAAAGGGAGATTTCCTATATACACTAAGAAGTAGAGAATACAAGCACAAATTTTCTTACTTTGCCCAGTCACCAAACCTAGAGCCCTTTCATGAGAAATTTTAAGGCGGAATGCATAGCCAGACATTAGAACATCTACATCATCTTCTGTAGCTGTAAACTCCATCCCCCAATTGTTCTGCAGACTGCCATAATGGTGCACTCAAACGAGGTTAATGTTGGCTTACATAAAAATATTGTTCCTTGAAAAATAAACTCAAGAAAGACTAACCTCTCAGCAATTCTAAGAAGAAACGCAGTTTTTGTCTTCTCTATTGCAATTTCGTCCATTGGCCAATTTCCAGATCCTTCAAGCTATTAAAAAAGAAGAGGGGGGGAGGGAATCATTAAGAAGTCTTGGGATTCACTGCAGATTATACAACAAAAAAACCATACAGGGTTAGCTTTTCATGCCTGAATCATAACTTCAACTGGATTTATACAGGTTGAAACAGGTTTCCTTGGTTTTATCTGAACACCCTTCTCGTGTGCCAGAGGATGAGGCATGGGCGGGAAGACAGATGTCAACCTAGCAGCTGTGACTACTTGTAAGCACAAACCACATTTGCAGTAATAGAAGCATCAAATATATATGTATGAACAGCACTCTTTGAGTAGAGACGGGAAACCTGAATCCAGAGCTTGCACAGTCGACACCTTTAGTGGAATGTCATTAAGCTGAAGCAAACGCTTTGACAGCTCTTCAAGTGCCACCAGCAAACTTTTTGAGAATGATATAGGATCTGAAAATTAACTTCATTATTCACAAGGTACATTCTTCAAGCTTTGAGAAGGCATAAGGCTGAAAGTAACCAGCAATTTTTTTTATTTTTTTTTGAGAAGGTAACATTTAAAAGTAACCGGCAATTATGACCATACCTACATCCCTGTGGAGGAGACAAAAATCAAGTTGATCCACAGTAGGAATGATCTTTTCTTTGGGTATGGAAAGATGCCTAGACAAAACATGCTCAGCAATATCTTTTATGATGAGATGCCTTTGCCACTCCTCATGTTCCCATACTGGCAATTGAGGACCATACAGAATAGAAATAAAAAGATATCAATTTCAACAGTCACTCAGTATGGCAGTAGCAGAAACAGAAGTATATCTATGACCAAACCTGCAACTTCAGCTATTCTACTATCACGAAACTGTCGAAGAGACGCCTTTTCTCCCCAAAACTTCCGAAATTCTAAAGCCTGGTGGGATGTAATGAAGTATGCATGAGTAAAGCAGACTGAATAAAAGTTAACTGGATAATCAATAAGATAGACTTGTACCTTGTCTCTTTCCTCAGGGCTAGGACCTATGACAGTCATTTTAAAGGCTGCCTCTGCAGAGTTGACAGAAATCCCAATAAGCAACGGCTCATTGTCTAGCTCTGACAGTCCCTAGAATAGTTTGTTACCAGAATAAGATCAGTTATGCACCATGATATCTTAGTTGAAGAACAACCGATAATATATACCTCTTCAAAGTTGCATTCAGATGGAATGTTTCTCCAAATAACACGAACAGAGTTAGATCTGTCTCCAAACCCTTGGTCCATGAGGGAGAGTACCTTCTGCTCCTGAGATCTCCAAAATTCGTCATCTAAGCAGAATCCTGAGCTTGAAACTTCACTGTTTCCCCTCAAGTTTAACCTAGAGAATCAAAGCACGATATGAGTGACCTTGCTAATGAACAACTAAACTAAAAAAGGCTAATAAAAGATATTTATACTCCCATGAATTGTCATCGAGAACTTAGAGTAATCACTTAGTATTAGTACATGACCCATTCTTGTTAGCATTTCCCCCAACAAAGCCTCTTCGGTTGCATCCCCCTTATAAAAGCTCTAAAGACCAGCGGAACATATTACAGATCTTTCAATAGATATTTAAACATACTCATTATTTTATAGGACGACTAGCTCCAAATAGCATCATTCATAATTGCCACCGCAAATTCAGAACTCTGATAATAGCAAAAGGAAATTCACTTCGAAGATACTAATAGTAGAGCAAATACAGTATCCTTTGACGCACCTCACACAGTAGTCATATCTAGCTGGAAAGTCAATCTTTGTGATAAAAAGCTCATCAAAACCACCATCTTCACATTTATTGATGCAATTAACTGCCAAAGCAGCCTCATTACACAGCTGTAAGTTATAAAAGCAATCAAAACATTGTATTAGTGGAACATGAATCAGAGTTGAAATAAAAAACCTTTCTCCTTGCTTTTTTGGAGCACCTGAGAAACAAACTATGGAGGAAGGGCAGTGTTATTATTTCTCCATTCTCATTAGCTATTAGATCATTATGGTCAAAATGACTATGCTCTTATTATTTAGATTAAATCAACTAAATGTGCACTTTAAAATTCTTATAAATCACCTCTCGGAAACCATTGTGCGACAGGCGGAATGCCAAATTGAAGTCCTCAAATGAATTGCAAATGACCACAGGAAACAACTGCATATCCTGCAATTTCAAACTTAAAATGAGTATGGGTACAACTGCAGTCTTGGAGACAAGAAAAAGAAAATAAGAAGTTGAAGCAATTCACAAAAAATGGAAGTCATGCATCTTATGAAGAGGAGCAACTACAATCAGGTAGTGAGTTGCGAGTTCTCAAAGACCGAATAATGGCATTTGTAACAAGGCTTTTAGATGTTGACGCCTAAAATGCATGAAATGGAGGAATGAACTAATTAAAAGCCTTTGTTGTTATGATCATGTCACCAATTTAGACTAATAAAAAAGGGATCTGTAACAATCAGCCCAGAAAAAATATTCTGTAAGCATAATAACCAGAGACAGATATACTGATTTAGCTGAGACAATAACCAAACAAGTACACGAACTAATGCAATGTAAGGTGGGCAACAGGTCTGACATTCTCCCATGTACATTGCTTGGAAAGGTGAAGCTCCATTCTCTGTCCAGGTGATTTAATAACTTTTTCACTCCTTGTTGATTGTTAGTTTCTTTTTTATCATAAAGGTCTTGGATTTTTACTTCTTAATTAAATCCTTGGAACTTCTTCCGAATTAAGTCAATCATGAATCATAGATATATCTTTATTTTTTGATAAGGTAAGGTAAAATTCTGTTGCCGAGATAAATCTTTATAATCTTTCACACGTTCTTTTTGGTAAGTATGTCTTCTTAAATTCTCGTGCACACTTGCTGACAACTATAACTTGTAATCACCAAACATAGCAAAGTAATAAACCTTGTTTGAAGCATTTTTTTCATGCTGGGGCTGAATAAAAAGCCCTTTATCCCATGTCTTAGAGGTGGCTGCAAACATAGAGAAATGATTAGTACTGAAGTTGTTCTCTAACTCAATCAAATAAAAAATAAGTATGAAGATCACACCAATTAAGATATTTCTCTTGCCTTGATTAGCTAACTCCAATAAATGAAAAGATAAAAGATGGAGAAAAACAAAATTACTACAGCACCAAATGCTCGGAAATATACATGTTAAATAATGTCATCAGTTCTAGAGAAACTCTTTGTACATTAAGCCCATAACTTCAGTTCATATTCATGCTAAGGTTATTTACAAATGTTTGGGAGACTATTAAGGACAGTGGGAGGTGACTCGGAGCACTTCCCAGTGGAGATGGGGTTGCACCAGGGATCAGCTCTTAGCCCATTTTTATTTGCCTTAGTGATGGATTGTTTGACGCGGCAAATCCAAGGTGAGGTGTCATGGTGTATGTTATTCGCGGATGATATAGTCTTGATTGACGAGACACACAGCGGAGTGAACGCTAAGCTTTGGAGACAAACTCTGGAGTCTAAAGGGTTCAAGTTGAGTAGGACCAAGACAGAATACATGGAGTGTAAGTTCAGTGACGTGACCAATGAGGCTGGCATGGAAGTGACGCTTGGTACCCAGGCCGTCGAAAAGAAAGGAAGTTTCAAATATCTTGGGTCTATTATACAAGGAAATTGTGATATTGACGGTGATGTCTCACATCGTATTGGTGCAGGGTGGATGAAATGGAGGCTCACTTTAGGAGTGCTGTGTGACAAGAAGGTGCCACCAAAACTTAAAGGCAGGTTCTACAAAGTGGTTGCAAGACCGACTTTGTTGTACGGGGCAGAGTGTTGGGCAGTCAAGAACTCTCACGTCCAAAAGATGAAAGTTGCGGAAATAAGAATTTTGCGATGGATGTGTGGGCACACCAGGCGATATAGGATTAGGAATAAAGATATCCGAGATAAGGTGGGAGTGGCATCAGTGGAGGACAAGATGTGGGAAGCGAGACTGAGATGGTTTGGACATGTGAAGAGGAGAGACACAGATGCCCCAGTGCGGAGGTGTGAGAGGTTAGCTATGGATGGTTTTAGAAGAGGTAGAGATAGGCCGAAGAAGTATTAAAGAGACGTACCTAGACAGGACATGGCGCAGTTCCAGCTTACCGAGGACATGACCTTAGATAGGAGGTTATGGAGGACTCAGATTAGGGTAGAAGGCTAGTAGGTAGTCACAGTTTTGATACATAGTCTATTGTCATTTGATGCTTGCTACTATGTGTTGTTTCTTGTACTTCAATTATCTTACTTATCTGTGGTAGCTACTGCTTCCTTTTCTCAGACTGCTCTATCATGACTTGTTCGCTTTCTTTAGTTTCATTTTCATTTTGCTTTGAACTGCTTGTGCTTATCTGACCTTTTCTTATGTTTTCTCTTGAGCCGAGGGTCTTCCGAAAACAACTTCCCTAGCTTCCGAGATAGGGGTAAGGTCTGCGTACACTTTACCCTCCCCAGACCCCACATTGTGGGATTTCACTGGGTATGTTGTTGTTGGGAGACTATTAATTGTTGGGTAATTGGTTTTCAAGTCAAATGCAGGAGTTATCCGACAGAGAACTCCTTTTTTCCCGTTCAAGAAAAAGTCAAATGCAGGTTGCCACAAATTCTAAGGATCAGCATAATTTAAGCATCTAACGTAGTAAGCGGGCCTTTTAAATAAGTTACCTGGTTTAGCTAAACCCAGACCCCACTTTGTGGGATTTCACTGGGTGTGTTGTTGTACCTAGTTTAGCTAAACAAATCATGCTTATCACCATGACTTAAGGGGTTGCTTGTTGCCAGGATTAGAGAAAAAAAAATCCCCGCAAAATTCAGGATTATTTTATCTCGCGTTTGGTTGGATTTTTGCTTCCGAATATAAGCAATACCGGGATTATTAATCCCGATGTTACAATCGATTTTGTATGTAATGAATCAAACATTCGTCAAAGAAAGCATATGCACTTTTTTTCAAGTAATAAGATTTTCTTAACAAATGGGCGGAAGATACCCGCGCACAAGAAGTATAGCAAAAAGTAGAAAACCAAACAAAAAGATATTTTTTTACGAACAACACCCGATCTTCTATACCTATTGGAATCTCGTGGGTGCACGAGAAATAAATAAGGGAAAATAGGCTATCCTCAAGTGTACAAATCCAGGGATTGTTAATCCAGTATCACAATCCATGCAACTCCCGACATAACTTTTCTTATGAACCAACCCCCACACCCAAAAACCCAAGTGTTTGATGCCCAAAAGTCATAGGATGAACTAACACACTGCAGCTAGGAATTTTATTCTCATCTCGTTCAATGCAAAATACAAAGGTCACAATGAAGTTTTCCCCATTAACCAGAGGAAGAAAAGGAGGGATGCTTAAGGAGAGGTCGGCCAGCAACAAATAAGAGAGATCGAGTAGGGAATTCTTAGCATACTCAAGGATTTCATAAATTTCTTTAAGTTTAGCTGACTTGATCAACTTTTTCTTTTCTACCAACTCCAACCAACTAAGAAATACTTGATCCTCTGTGACATCTTACATTTTCCAACAGAAGTCTAACATATCTATGTCTCAATCTAGAACATGTTTTATCTTCTGCTTGTGCAGGTAATCGTAGTACAAGAAAACCAGGATAGAGGACAAAATACATACCAATGAAGTCCACTGTGATGCGAAATATCTGCATTGTATTCATGGAACTGGTTATATGATGCCTACCAGGTTTTGTTGCAAGGAAGGCCAATATTATAGAGATTAGAAACCCATTCAAGCAATCATGGGCATAGATTGAACTCCTTTGCCGAGCCCACACCTACAGAAATGGACCTGATGTAATATTCTGACTAAGAAAAGCAAGCTATTGGACTATACTAATTCCTTAAAACAAAATTGGCATACTTTTAGCAGTATCAAGGCTTCCCCCAATTCTTTCCATCCAGAGAAAGTTTTTTTGACAAATTCTGCATTATCCTCAAGAAACAAGTCCTCCAATATACTATTATTGTACCTGGGTGTTGCTCGTAAAGCATCTCCTAGATGTGGAAATAAGTGCAATCATTGTTAAGAAGCAACTCAATATGAACATAGAAGTTTGACAAAATATCTAAATATATAAACCTTGTTTGAGAGTATGGATATTGTTTCGCTCCAGCCGAAGTTTTGCTGCACTGAACAAAGATGTTGCAGTAGGAACTATCCTCACAACAAATTCAGCATTTCCAATAAGCTTAACAGCTTCAATAACAAAAGAACATCAAGTCAGTTAAATGAACTGAAACTTGCAGTAGACGCCAGATAACTTTACCCACGAAGAAGCAAGAGAACGTAGGGCAGATAGTCTGACTAGACCTGGATAGATAAGTAATATAGGTTTCCGAGCCTCATTTTGGAAACTAGACCACCTCACAGCTTTGATTAATGGAGATTTTGTCAGCTGCTCCTTGATTTTGCAGAGATAAAGGAATCTTTTGGCATGGTATCGATAATTTAGGTAATCTTTTTCATAAAAGCACTCCTGCCAAAAGGAACAGATTAGAAAGAAAAAAAAATGTCACAACAAGAAACTAAGAAAAGGAACACATCATTTTTTGATCAGGATTTTTTTTTTTTTAATGATTGTCAGAAGCGGGAGAAGAGGAACATATCATGAATGTGGTTATTCACTATGAGACCGGCATGATCATTTTGCGCAAATTAATTTGGTTCTGATTATGTGCACATGAAGCAGTAGGTACTATCTGCACACCATTCATTCAGCATCCCAACGAATGAGCTTTCACCTATGATAGATCCCACGAACAAAAACTTATAATTCTATCACAACCAGGGGCGGAGCCAAACCCCCTTTGGCCAAAAATTGCCCAGTATATACAAGGTTAAAATTATTTTTTATGTATATATAGTAGATATTGAACCCCTTTGGCTTCTTCATTTGTTTACTCCATATTTTTGAACCCTCTTAGTGAAAATTCTAGCTCCGCCACTGATCACAACTATATAACCATCATTCCATGTGTGTTTCCCAGGCCACTTTTTTTCCAGTATTATAAGACCTCGACCAGGATTCATTAAGTAAAATTTCTTTCAATTTCTCCACATTCATAGTTTGGAATTTCGAAGGCCTATATTGTGTAACAAAAGACGCTATAAGGAGAAGATGAAAAACAGATAGCTTGCTTTATTCATCATGTTCCCTGCATTGCTGTTAACCCAACTTTTGAATGGAGTCAGACCACGTAGAGCAGTTTCTGATTTCAAGTGATTTGATTGTTTCGCAATTTAAACATTCTCACATTTCCATAGCTTCTAAATCCTGCACCATTATATAGACTAAGAACGAGCTAAAATTAAAACTTTTAGACCATTTCAAACGATGTGAAATTATCCTTTTCTTACATTATCGTATAATCAAGTATAGCATTTGAACTTAGCATCAAACTGAAAAGTAAATTAATTACAACATAATAGAATACACATCAAGTAGCGTAATATCGACAGCACACCTTTGGCAAGTGAAGAAAAAGATCCACATTTAGATCGTGCTTGGTAACGCATTGTATAGAATAACTCCCACGAACTTCTAAAGATTTTGGCTTCTTAAACGTGAATTCCACCTTATCAGCATTGATGTCTCTAACAAACCCTGGAGCCAAGTCAGCCGTAACCTGCCAATTAATGATTCACTAATTAAAAGAGGGGAGTGGAGTTGGAGTCAACTAGAAACTCAGCACAATTAAGAAACTACTATTTTGTGTCCGTGTGTAACTTTTTTTTTTTTTAAAACAACCATCAGTGAGTGAGACACTGCGTACATAATTTTAAATTGTTCAACTATTTATGAATATATATATATATATATATATATTTGTGTTTTGTGTGTCATATGCAGAGAATTCAGATAGACCCGCTGCCGCAATAGCAAGTTCACTGTATATACAAGGTTAAAATTATTTCATATATATATGTTGAATTCACTTTGCTTGTTTGTGTGTTTATTTCTTCATATTCTTAGTAAAAATACTGGCTCCGCTACTAACTAAAGCATTACTAGGTTCTCCAATATATCATAAAGGTTTTAGAAAGACCTGGTCGTCAGGGATCTTATCAATTGATTCTTTGATGGCGGAGACGAACTTGTCGACGGTTGCAGTGATTTCAGGGGAGTGTTCGAGCTGGACCTCCTTCAACAATGCCCTAACCTTCAAGTTCATCGAGTCCGTGTAACCTAACGCCATTGCTATGCAGTTTCCAGCTCAAAATTCCTGTAAGAAAAAGCTGCTTTGATTATCTTTTGACTGCATAAAAGCTTATAAGGAATGGTTTTTCCGTCTAAAACCCTGAACTGCTGCAGTGAAACAGCTAAAACCCCAAGCAGAAGAAGAAACAGGTAATGGGCCATTTTTAATCTATCTGCTGGGTTTCCGACACAAGTACTTTGATAATGGCCTATTATATTGGAATATTTGCACAAATGACCATTCTAAGGACAATATTCAAATTTTATTCCCATTTTAGATTTGCTTGCAGAGATTCATTCGATTATAAGTGCCCTCAAAATAGGTCATACAGTGCAAATATCCCTTTTATTATTGCGTCGAGGGGTGGGAAATTTGCGGGAATGGCCTTCGCTGGGGTGATCTTTAATTTTTGTACCTTAAATTGGTGGTATTTAATTTTTATACGCTGCTTTTGCAAATTTTGCCTTAAGGCAGTATTTGCACAGTCATAATTTGCAAAACTGTCTATGCAAATTCTGCCTTTGCATGGATAGATTTGCAAAATTCTGCCTTAAGGCAAAATTTGCAAAGGCAGAGGACAAAAATTAAATACCATCAATTTGAGGGGCAGAACTTAAAGACCACCATTGGGATCCTTTATTTCTCATGCAAAAGGAATAATTTTTTTTATTAGTGAATTATTTATTTTAAAATATTATATTATTATTCTTATTTTTTATTTTAAATTTTTTTATAATTAGTCTTATATGAAGTATAATATCTTCTTAATTTATTTCATGTTAAGATATAGGTAATTCAACTTGTCATGTTAATATCTAGCAATATATTAAACTAAAGCCCTAAAGTAACTCAAATTCAACTTTTTATATTTTAATTTTAAAATTTATCTATAGATTTAAAAATTTCTTCTCTTAATTCAAATTCATTTAGATTACGTGCTAGTTTATTCTTTTATCGCTTTTTAAACGGGTCATATTTGATTGAGTACAAAATATGAATTTAGTTAAAAGATTTTAATAACATGTCATGTCAACTTGGAGAGAACGAGGGTTTGAGGTATTTAGATAGTAATAGTTGAGTGATTTTATTATCCTAAATGTGTGATTTGTATAGAAAATTTCCTAGACAGACATGGGTGACCATTAACTCTGCAAAATATTTGTCTAGTATAGATTCAAACTCTTATATTTAGTTACATTACAACTATTCAGGAAAAATATGTACAGAATTCTATCAATTCAAGGTGAAATGTGTTTAATTAGATACTAGAAGTAGTAAAATAAAATTTATGAATAAATAAATAAAGGACCAAATTGTAAATTTGATTACAAATTACAATGTATGATGGAGAAAGAAGAGAGACAGAGAGTAGCATTGGGAGCAGTAGTTGTTGTGAGATTTAGAGGAAGAAAGAATGATAAAGGCGGTTATGGTGATTAACACTCTCGGCAAACCTCGCCTTTCCAAATTCTACGAATTCCAGGTTGGCCCCTCATAATTATCTTTTGCTGTTTATTAGTAGTATTTTTTTATTTTTTTTTGCTGAGTTTCTCAATTTGATTTCGTTGTTGGGATTGGAATCAGCCAGTGGAGAAGCAACAGGAGCTCATACGCCATGTCTACGCAGGTAAATACACAATTCGATGGGTTGAGTTCTCATATCTCAGAAAGTCACCTTCCTTTTTCATTTCAATTTCCTTCGACAAAGAAACTTTTTGAGATAATAACTATTAGTTGAATGACCATCTGAGAAATCAGCTCCAATTTGATTGAACTGAGGTTTCGTTTTGTTGGATGTTTCTTCTTTTTGGATTTCATCTTTCAGTCTTAAGCAACAGGCCTGACAATGTGAGCAATTTTATTCGGAGCTTAGGTTCAATTTTTGGCCCGGTAAATTACTTGATTGTCTCCTTGTTTATTCTTTCGGTCCTGGCAGCAATTTTTGCTTAGTAATTCTTCCATCACTTAGAGCCCGTTTGGATTGGCTTATAAGTTGTTTTGAGTATTTGGTTGGTCAGCTTAAAGTCATTTTGTGTTTAAAATAAACTCAAAAAAATAATTGGGCCCATTTGACTTAGCTTATCTAAAGCAGCTTATAAGCTGAAAACAGCTTATAAGCCAAAAAAAATAAGTTAGACTACCCAACTTATTTTTTTTAGCTTATAAGCTGTTTGCAGCTTATAGACATAAGCCCATCCAAACAGGCTCTTACTATGTGGATTATGGAAGCATCCTTCTGTAACTCTATATAATGCTTGTGCTGGGTTTGCTAGCTATGTGAGGAAATTATGTATATAGATTATAAATATTCCACAATCTACCATTAGAAAATAGTACATAACTCTATGATCTTAGAGCTTAAGGATTTTCCATATACATATAATGGCACTTTATCTAAGATAGAATGCTGTGATGCTGTGTAAATTCTTGAAATGATAAACATGAAACTATAGAAACTTGATTTCGCTACCCTCGCCTTTTTGGAGAGGGAAACTTATTTTTCATTAGTTTTATGTTATTTATCCTCTCCCATCAAGTGGGAAGTTACATACATGCAGAAAACTTACTTTCCAACTGAAATAGTGGATTTTAGATAATTAATATTGATTAAACCTAGGTAAATGATGGGCCAAAATAGGACAAGTGCAGTTCCATAGATACTAGTATCACTTAGGCAACAACTTAATGCTAGACTGCTTTAAATTGTTGCGCTCTCCTTTTTTGTGATATACAAATTATATCATTTTATACTCGCAAGTATAAAGAGCAAATTATTATAATAGCCATTGCTATATCTTTTCCAGGATACAAGGCTCGTGTATAAGCACTATGCTACCTTATATTTCGTGTTTCTATTTGATAACTCTGAGAATGAGTTGGCCATGCTCGACCTAATACAAGGTATTTGTTTCCTTTATTTACCTTGTTTAGTTGCAGGGGAAACACGTTTTGAGTTCATTTTTAAGTTAGCCCCCCTAACTATGTTGTCAAGAATTCTATGTATGGCAACTTTTAATGATTGAAAATAGGAAGAGAAGGATGGAACTTAAGGTGGAAAATCAAGACAACAACTCGAAATAAGGGATGTGCAATAATATAGTTCAATAGAGCTTTTGTTTTGGTTCTTGGAGAAATAATTGTCTCCAAGCAATGGGGAGAAAGATAATGGACACTCACTCATATTAAAACTTAAAAAGTACCAAGCTTCTGGACATCAGTTTCGGCGTGGTCTGCTTATTATTAACACTTTCAATGATATTGCACAATTTGTTGACATTGCATGAGCCAAAAGCAAATGAATCTCGATTTTCTGGGATGGGCTTAATTCATAAATAAGTGGATAATTGCTTCTTCACAGTTTCTGTTTACTTTTTAAATAAGTTCAGGGAAGAACGATTTCACTACATGATATATTGTTACAAGTGTATTCTCTCCATGTATGTCCTGCATGGCATAATCTGTTCTTTATAAAGATGTTGCTCAGTATTCCTCCATGATCATTTACCGTCTTCATGTAGCGAAGTGTCAACAGAATGGCTTCCTCTTGATCATCTTCCGCTATAGTTTTCTCCACTTGTGAGATGCTACTTATGTGTTCATAGAACCTTGTGTCATGTCTAGTGGTAGCTGCTGATATTTGAGTGGCATTACTTGAATGTTTGTTCATATGAGCTCTTGTTGATGATGTTGTTGAGCTCTTGTTGATGATGTTGTTCTCTTTATATCAGTTTTTGTGGAAACACTTGACAAATGCTTCAGAAGTGTATGCGAGCTTGATGTAGTATTCAATTATAGCAAGGTAAAGTATTGCACTAACCTATTTATTGTATTTATATACTTATCTTTGAAACTTAAATATTCGTATCTAGAAAACCAATTTGGATATATTGGTGGAGTATATCTTTCTTTTTTATAATGCATTGGTGGAATATCATTAATAAGTCTCAGAACCTTTTTATCTTTTCCGATTAGTTGCAGAACTCTCATACTCCCTTGACAACAAACTCTGATCATTACAATGCATGAGATGTTTAGATGGACTCCTGTTTTCCAGATCACCACTTTTCCCAAAATTGGGCACCATTGTGACTTTTAATTGTTATAACGTATAGACTCTAGTAATAAAAGCTTGTGCACATTCACAGTTTAACAGCAAGCTTCATCCTATGCAATACATTTCAAGTGCTATTTCTCTAGCATTTTTGGGGGTATGAGTCAGTATTAGTCTGCCTATTTTGTGTCTAATGGACGGATTGACTTCTGCAGATGCACACCATTCTAGATGAAATAATTTTAGGCGGTCAAGTGCTAGAAACAGATTCTGTTGAAGTTATGAGAGCAGTTGAAGAGATTACAAAGTTTGTTTCTCTCTCTTTCTCTCTCTCGTGGACACACAAGCACACATGAATGAGACACCTGTGTATCACTTCACTGCACTTGCATTGTCATATATTTCTTTTTCCAATTCCAGCTTTATGTAAGTTGTTTTAGAGAATAATTCCTACTTAATTGCAGATTAGAGTCAACCACAAGTGCTAGCACATTGATCAACAAATCTATTCCATCTTGGTGGGCTAGATAGCACATATTCGCTCTGTACATTACCAAATCTGATTGTGTTGGAAATGAACTCTGTTGAATATGGCAGCAGCAGCAACAAAAACAACATACCCATGTAATCACACAAGTGGGGTCTGGGGAGGGTGGGGTGTACAGAAACCTTACCTACCTTGTGAGGGTAGAGAGGTTGTTTCCAATAGAGCCTTGGCTCAAGTAAAGCATATCACTCTGTTGAATATGGCGTTTATACTTTTTCATTGTGGCATGTTAACTGACTTCTCAATTCGTAGTCATAGCTGGATACACCTTTATCTGTGTTATAGGATTTTCTTTATAGGGTCCTTTGCTGTTAGTTATACCGAGTATTAAAACAACTACTATGCAAAAGCCAAGCTGAAATTCAGTTTAAGTACAATATTCTAATACAATACCTACCTTGTATGTTGAAACTTGATTAGCTATTGTAAGCAATTCTTTTACTGAAGTAAGGGAACAGCTATTTCTGCTCTCAAGAACGCTTTTGCACACCTTATAATAGTAGAACTATTGGTTTAAGTTTACAGTGTTATCCTTCTTTTTTCTTGTGGATAATATAATGGTGGTGTTTAGGTTAGTTTATGCACGCCTTGACTAATCCACCTGGTACGTGCTATTAGATGAGAAGAAATCATGTCATTTTTTTTTGTTGGGATTTGAATCGTGATCTTCATTGCTAATTTGCCAAGTTACTAATGTTTGTGCGAAAAATGAAGCTGTTCAAAACAAAGGAAGACGCAGAAAGTGCACCATTGCTCTCAACATTTGTCGTGCCCTTCAACTATTTTCCTTTTCCCGGCTTACAGTATTCTTTACATTGAGGGGTACTCATTCTGAAGATTCTTCAATCGAAGAGATTTACACTAGTGATCCGTCAAACCGACTTCAATTTGCAGTAGACATTATTTGCAATATAACGAGGTGAACCTCTATTGGCTAAAACACTAACGTTTTTTAGACTAGATATCATTATTACCAGTCTCATGAAAAATTGGCAAGAAAACTAACGTGTGCCATTGGGTTCTTCATTTAAAAAAGCCAGATTAACTAATGCTTGCAAAGTTTGAGGGAGGGCCAATCAAACTTATTTCAGGGTATAGAAGGACGAGGTTGAAAGATCTAGGGAAGAGGAGCAGCATGCTGATTATACAAGAGAAAAATTGTACCTTTTGATTTAAACTTAATGGATAAGAGATCTAGGAAGGGAAATAGCCCTTCCCCTGAACTAGTGATAATTTTAGTGATGAAATTAAATCAAAAGCAAAAGAAAATAATGATAGTGATAACCCTTGTAGGAAATGTGAATTTCACGCCATAATTTGCTGGTCTTGCTGTGAACAAAACTATTTCTTTGACTTCGTGTAGTAATTACCCACCAAGAAATATGTTGGAAGCAAATAAGCTCGGAGAATGAACTAACAGGAAGATATCTTCTCTCTTTAAAGAACAAAGGTTATTTGTGAGAACATGAACATATTGAGCAAATATGGTTAAACACTGAAAGCATCTCGATTTGTAATTCCTATTTGGTTCATAACACAAGGAAATTCGAAGCAATCAAGGTATCAGCAAATATCTAAAGGACAATAGGATGCCCACACTGCCACATAGTTCACTTTTGGCTTGACAGTTGGCTCCATAAAAGTTCTTCTTGCCGGAGAGTAGGTTCATGATTTCTTGAAGTCCTCAATGACAGCGTGCGCAGCATTTCTTCCTGGGGCGCCCATTACTCCACCACCGGGATGTGCCCCGCTGCCACACAAGTATAGCCCTTCAACTGGAGTCCGATAATTTGACCTGCATTTCAATGTTCAGACAATAGCAAAAATCATCATTTTATTGACTTGAGTCCTTCAAGTACTAATGTCAAAAGCTGTTCAAAACCATTACCATCCTTTTACTGGCCGCATTAGAAACAAAGAATCTAATCCCATGGATCCATGGAATATATTGCCTCCTGTCAAGATACAACACAACACATCAGCATTTGCCGTATCAGTTTGCAGGGACTATAAGCATGCTCCAGCCTATAGTCATTCGTTCTCATGATGAATCCACAAAATTTCTTAAACTACTCAGTTACACCAAACATCAGGTTCATATTATCTTCCTAGATCTTGTAGCATGCTGATACTTATAACCTACAGCAGATGAAACACTGATGCTTCAACAAGAAACACATCAGATAAGTTGATCACAAAACGTTAGTTTACAGGAAGATTAAGCTATGAACATGGTTGAAACCCGACGTGGTGGATATACTCTTTAGTACAGTTGTGCAACCCTTCAATAAAAGTTCGCCAATATTGTGGCAACCTAAGGACAACTTATTCGTGGAGATTTTCTATTCTGGGTGTGCAGTGTAATTCAGTAAACAGATTGGACTCACATCCAAACCCATTTAAGGCTCCGTAGCACCGAAGTTCATTATTAGTACACACTAAACACTTTTGATGTGAAAGGAGAATTACTCAATGAAGTGCCATTACAATGTTATACATATATTAGGTCATTCGAACTTCACGTATCGCTGAATATTCAGAACGCTCAACAATTAGCCACTTAATAAGAAACTTCTAATAGTCTATTCTTTTAGATTGGAATGGCTAAGAATGTTTCATTTATCCAACTGAGCATTTTTAGTGCTCAACAAAATAAATGGTACAATCTTGACAAGCTTACAACTTTTAGCATAGAATGTTATACTCGATGGTACAATCAGCAAGTTAAACGAACATATTTGGAACAACTAACAAATTTCCAAGCTATGACACGAGGATAATTGAATTTGCATATGATTCAGACAACGTATATTTAGTACTCTAAGAACTGAAATCGCCTTTCATCTTTCATTGACACGTCTATCTTTATATTTATCAAACAGCCACTAATAAAGGACATCACATATAGCTGTGGTTCTTTCTTCAGGAAGGAGTAAAAAAGGTACAACTGATCAAGAGGATAGCAGTGGCGCACCTGTCAACCCAATTTCTCTTTCAAGGTCTGGAGGAGTCAACATATCATACCCAATAATTGATGAGCTGAATCCAGGAGCATATTCATCTATCATGCTAAAGCATCTCTGGGCGAATGATTCCTACAGCAATAAAGTTTTATAATCACAAACATGAAATGTGATGCATAAAGATGCAATCAGGTTGGATCCAGAAGTTCGAGAACAATTGTGAATGGTTTCACCATTATAAGTGAGAACTCCTACTCTGCCAGGAAAAAGGAAAAGAAATAGATGACTTGAAAAAAGTGGGTGAAAGAATGTAACTCTTCAGAGATACTTAACTCTATACACAGGATTCTCCCAGCTGCCATCCGAGGGTTTATAAGGTGTGTACTGGATGAATAAACCAATCACATGCTTTCCTAGGTAAAACAACGAATGAATTTCTGTAAGTTCCAGTATTGATTAAAAACCACAAGGATATAAGAGAAACGACACCTGTCTTATTCTATTGAATGAGAATATCATAATACTAAAGTTTTACTCCATCAAACCGTGTTAGCTCATTTCCCTGCAAAAGCTTGTGCACATTGGTCCAAATTACCGTTGTTCTAAACATAAGACTATATCTTTGTCAACTTAGCTAAAGTCATCATCATAGAGAAGTTTTTAAAATTTCTTTTTGTAACTCCACATTCTTTATAAAGATTTCTGTCTTAATCTCACTTGTTTCATGCTGAATTGGTTTTAGAGTTCTTATATAGGATTAATCTGAGATGACACAAATAATAATTTTGATACTTGGATCTCTTCCAGACGAATGAAAAAAATGGACAAGAAAAGGAAAATCAACTTGTTATTAATTCAAGAGGGTAATTGAAGGGTTTCTAAAACCATGAGGAAATTCTTTAGGCTATTTCCACAAAGGGAGGTACATTGCAAATGTAAAACCCAGTAGGGTAAATTGCAATAAACCCTACTACAAACCTTGTTGAGAATATAGGAAAGAAGCAAAGTATATAAACATAGCAACTGAATTACAAGAACCTATGGTGAGGCTGCAAACCCCACCATCTTTTTGAGTTCAATATTTTAAAAGATAAAAGTTAAAATATGTTTAAATATGAAAAATATATTGAATATAGTTAAGAATTTTATTAAATTCAAGAGGTGAAGAATGTAAAAGAGTTAATATAACTGTAATGGAAAAATATACTAATAATATATGTATGTCATATTCCAAGTCATCCGATTACTAATTTTAGAAAACCAACATAAGTTTTAGTCAAATACTTCAAGGAATTTAAAAGAAAATGTTCTAGGTGCATATTGCGCAAAAAATACAAAGCATATAGTGTGCAAGTACACAGGGGACAAATATCTCAAGGTGTAAAGCGTGCTCGGGGAAATGCTCCACCTATTGAGGAGTTAACCCTAATTGACTTTAGCATCCCGGGAACATTCAGGGGGTTAAGTGTAACACCTCGTATCTTAGAACTCATGTTAGACTCGTAACGTTAGAGTTTTAGAGAAAAATTTGAAAGTTTGTACGTATTAAGAAAGTGGTTGACCAGCCTACCTCGGGCAGCGATAACTCCTTGATTAGTTGGGAATTTGGAAAAGTACCCTCAATGAAAGTTGTAGTACGTATAAATACCTTTCTAACGATATAAATACCAAGCCAATCAGAGATCGAAGCAAGGAGATATGATCATCTAAATATGGCTAATAGTAAGGCACTTAAAATTCGATAGAATCGGCTAAATTTTCGATACGTCTGTCTTCCAGTCAAATTTCGTGAAAATCCGTTGGGAATTTGAGAAAACTTAAAACATGAAAGTTGTAGCCCTTTGAAATAGCTTTCCAACGGTATATTGTGAAGCCCAAACAGAGCTGTGTGCAAGAAGTTATGCCTATTTTACCGAACACTGTGCAGAACCGACACCCGTCGCTTCTCGGGGCGCGTGAGAGAGCGCGCGATGGCCCTGCTTCGCGGACCGATCGCGCAACTCTGAGTTTTTAGCTGCAGAATGTCGCGCGATGCACCCGCATCGCGGACCCATCGCGAAACAGGTCGATTTCGGGTTAAAAGTTGGGATTTCGCGTTTTAAGTCATATTTAAGCTTGGGGTTTATTTCCCTAACACCCCTAGTCACGAAAAATTACCCTAAAGTCAGGAAGAACAAGTCCCAAGCCTCAAGAACCCTACAAGGTAAGTTTTATCACGATTCTAGGTTGAATTCAAGTCCCTAATCTCTTTCTAACTCAAGTAAACCCTTCTAATCATTCCAAGATCATTCTAAGTTAATTCTAATATATATCCTTGTAATCTAAGCAAGAAATCATTGTTCATAAACTAGGGTTTTTTCAAGAAAACCCATCTCAAGGTTCAAGAATTCAAGATTTTGGAAATCTTCTTCAAAGCTCAAGTCTTTAATTCAAGTTTTGGAGCGACTAAGGTATGTAGAGTTACTATCTACGTGTGGGAACATCATTGTTCTTCCCCACGCCTCATAATCCATAAATTATGATTCTCTACTAAAACTAGGGTTTCTATACCATGCTCATGATAACCCTAGGTCCATGTCCATAATTATATTATGTATGAATTATTATAATTCTATCATTGAATTCTTAATATTTCTTTATGATTATTGAGAATCCGTCCGTAATCCATGAAAACTCATGTCTCGTATTCCATGGGTTCTTGCATGCATGTTTTTTAAATAAAAATGATTATTTCATGAATATCCTACATGTCTACAAGTTTTCATGCAACTATATTATATAATTACTTTCATGCTATACATACATACTAAATACAAGTTATTTCATGAAACCATATTTACAAGTTATTTCATGAAACTATATTTACAAGTTATTTCATGAAACCATGTTTACAAGTTATTTCGTGAAATCATGATTGCAAGACAAGTACTAGTTAATTCACGAAAATCATGGGCTTCTTAGCCAACTATATTATGTTCATGTTTTTGGGAGTTGCACGAATTACCGAGAAGGCTCAGATAGCCTGAAACTACGTAGCCACCGTAGGAGAAGGATCGCTCCGTCCAGATAGGACGATACCTTAATTTTACACTGAATGGATCCATCAGGCACGATACCATCTTATACCCTGGCAAGGTATGAGGGCTCTGCTGGTCGCGGCGAGGACCAGACTCCACGTACCCACGTGGTGATATCACATGTCGGTTTATGAAATGCTCTCCCTATTTATCGTGTTTTACTTATGTTATATATATATGTATTCATGCTCATGCTCATGTTCATGTCCAGGTTTTTCAGTTTCAGTTCTTATCATGTTATTCCATGTCCCATGTTATTTCTTTCAGTTGCTTTACATACCAGTACATTCAATGTGCTGACGTCCCCTTTTATTGCCCGGGGGCCTGCATTTCACGATGCAGGTACTGATATACAGGACGACACATCTGCTCAGTAAGACAGATTCGTATCAACTTATTGGTGAGCCCCATCTCATTCGGGGTTTAGTCAACTTTTGTTTTATGATTAGTTATGCATCTAAGGTATGCTGGGGGCCTTGTCCCAGTAAGTATGTTTTCCAATCAGACTCATGATAGAGGTTTCATAGACTAGACAAGTCAGTTATGTTATGTCAGACATTCGGAGTCGTATAGCCATTTTGGCTCATTCATGTTATTTCCGCACTCATGTTTAAACAAGTATTTTTATTAAGTATTATGACTTACTACGTTTATAAAGGCTCATCATGCATTCACGTTATATTCCGCTCATGTTATGACTCATGATGATTCAGCAAGCCATGTGGTTCGCTCGGTCACATGCAGTAAGGCACCGAGTGCCGTGTTTAGCCCAGGCCATGGTTCGGGGCGTGACATTAAGAGCTTGCATAACTTCTAGACCAGTCTCAACTTTGCTTTTTAAAATGTTGATATCCACAATCTAGAATTCAAAACTGTTGAAGAATGAAAAAAGTCCCTCATCGGTGGTTAATGAGATGGGTGGTCTCTTTATATGGACTTGGGCAATCCTCCCCTCATAAGCTAGCTTTTGGGGCTGAGTTAGGCCCATGATCCATTTCTTTACAAAAACTGTTAATGAAAACTTAATACCACCGTAGAAATTCATAAAACAGTTTATTGTCAAACAGATAATTGCATAAACACATTAGGAAGCAAACTTGAGTACCAGATGGAGAGATTGTCTTGTCAAAGACAGTAGGAATTGTCATCTCAATTATGGGCCGTCGAGATGGTAAGCCATTTTCAGCATCCTGAGCAGCACTGTGCATCTCTTCCATACTAAAAGCACCAAAATTATACAATTATCTTTGGATTAAAATCACAATAGAAATAACAATTTTATAAAATACAGGAATGGCAAGAATGATGATATCTATAATAATCTGATCAATGTCCGCGACGGAAAGACGGATTGTGGGCGAACCTTCTGGTTATGTGTTTAAAAACTCAAAGATCAACAATATCAGATTTAACCGATTTTTTTTTTTAACCCTCCCTAGGAGCTCCCCACGTTGCTCCTTTGACGACTCGAACCCACAACTTCATGGTTGGAGGTGGAGGGTACTTACCACTTGAGCAACCCTCTGTTGTCGATTTAACTGATTGGGATAAGATATTTTTCCCCTATTGGACATGGCAGTAAGCTTTTAGCTTTTGCTCATCTAATAAACAACAACACTAAACAACTGAACTGATGTTCCTAGTAGCTCATCCATAACTAGGGTAAGCAAGTAGGGACTCAATGTCAATCTCTAAGTGTCGGCCAACACTTATGGGAAACCTTTTTGTACCTCCTACTACTATATAGCTTCGTCATACATATCCTTTGTGCCACTTACATATTTAAATATGAATTTCTTTCTTCTCCAACACCCACCAACAAACTTTTCTTAACATGCTATCTAAGGCGTTTCGGCATGATTTTATACCATGATGAAAATAAACCAGAGAAACAAGAACAATTTTTTACAAGGTGAGCACAATGTATCTTTAGCCCTTCTGTATCATAAGACTGTCACATGAGCTGGTTGGGTCATACAAGTTAACTATATAGATTTGAGCTAAACAAGATGCACAATCTATCAATCAACTAAGCCTTAATCCTAAACTATTTGGGTCGGCTTTATCAATCTTCTATATCCATTCCACTCAATTCTGGCATTTTCTATTCACCGGTACGCAACTTGTGTTTAAGACAAAAAGATCTACCCACATAGGATAAATGAATTCTTTGTGTATCCTTATCATGTCATGCCAAACATATTTTCAGATACATTGTGTTCATGGGTTTATGAAAGGATAGGGGACTAACTCATATCCTTATTTATTCTACTTCGGTTACATAGATGAATCAACTCATGCAGTTCAAAAGAAAATTAAATCTGAAATGGATAGCTCTAAGTGAATACCTCTCTGGCCCTATGTGAATGGTACCACTATGCTGTGGACCAGCATCTGGATGACCAAAATTGCAGCATTGGAACTGTGGCAATCTGTCAACGGCCAAATTGATCTTCGTAGTAGCCTGTTCCAGTAAACAATGATCCCTTAAACTTTCAGGTACAAAAGATTAACAACCAAACATGAAATGTTTAGCCTGAATTGCAGCACCGAAAATTGTGGTAATCTGTTGATGGCCAATTTGATTTTTAGTAGTATTCTGTTCCAGAAGTCAATGATCCCTAAAATTTCAGGTACCAAATACTAACAACCAAACCTATCCAACATAAAGACCACAACAGGAGATGAGATTCATCACATAATGTATTGGGCCTAAATCATTAATCAATCATAATCATTTGTAGAGCAAGAGGAATGTTGCAAATGAAATCAACCTAAGCCTTTCACGATTGAGCCATTTCTTTGTAACAGGAGTAAAGTGACTTGGACATGAACCTTAAGAGGAATTTGAGTTTTAAGTTATGAACTTCTACAACACGTACATGACCATCAGGCATCTCTCTAAGAATGCTTCGCTTAAGGTCATATCCAACTGGAAAGGTCATATATTCCTGTTATGGCCTAAAAATAAATGCAAAGTCTTAGTTGGTCCCTCGATATCATAAAAGTAAGACTGAGAGCTATGGCGCCGTCCCGTTTATAGTGCAGGCCAAAGCTGAAAGTTTAAGATGTGCCAGTACAAAATGCTGAATTGCTGTAGTAGGACTAACTACTAAAAAGAACAGTTAAGACTGGTCCATGTAGTTTACAAAATATAGGAAACCAAAGGTTAATTTCCAAAACAGTTACAAGATTTGTTTGATAAGTAAGGGAATTTAACAAGATAACTGGCATAGGATGAATCAGAACATAACCACTTTATATGCAAACTTACAGAGCGATAATCAGAGCACTTGATAGCATTATGAAAATCATGAGGAAGCACATCATCTGGCACAAGATCCTGAGTTGTGGGAGAAGCATAGTAAGAGGACACTGTTAAATAGCATTCCTTTTCTCTGATAATATGCCACTGTTAGCCTAAATTTGTTCAAATAAAAGAAGAGGAGCAAAATTTTACCATGAAAGTTTTGAATGGTGTTGCATTCGATAAAACAACAGAAGAATGCAATAGGGTTCCATCAGCTAGCAACACCTAAAAAATTCAATCCAATTTGCAATATCAAGATCAACTTTGACCTAGAAAAAAGGTAAACTATTGGAAAGACAACTTAGTGAAACTAACCCCATATGCTCTGCCCGTGTCGTCAATCGTCAATTTCGAGACCTGCATTGACAAAAGAAACTTTATCTTCAAAAGAAACAACTTCAAACACAATCAAGGAAAGAGATTATATTGTTTTAAAACTGTGAAAAAATAAAAGAAAATTACAAGCTTGATTAATTAATAATTATGAGTTGTGCTGAGTCTTGGGCTACGTAAAATATGGTAGGTAATCATTCTCTATGCTAATAGATTAAGTATTTGACAACTATAAACAGAACTCCCTAAGATATCTTATAGATTATTCTATAATATGTACCTCATTCAAGTTCATTAAATCTAGACACGTGTGATCTAGTTACATATTATCTCAAATATTCAAGATAAATAATCAAGACTACTAATGTCAAATAGTTAATAGATAAGCATCGATTAAAACTTTCTAAGCCTATTTAGAGGATAGAAATTAAAATTTAGGAGAAAGTGACTTTTAAAATCCGAAGAATTATGAACAGAACTAACAGTAAAGTAAAGAGTTGATAGACAAAAGTTTACTGGTATGGATGCACCCATTTAAAGATGAATCAAAGTCACAGCACTGGAAAAAAAAAAAGCCTTAGAAAGATATATCTAAAGCCCTAGATGTATGGTAGATACTCAAAAGGAAATAACTCTGAGTGGAAACACTCATTCTCTTTACAGTGGAGAAGCAGTGGACGCATAACGGGGCATAAGCATACTTCGGCATCTGTCAATATGGTTGCACCAGCCTCCTTTGCCGCAGCAGCTATAGCCGATGACACACAGCCCATTCCCCCTTCAACATACCTATCATGTAAAAACAGCTGTCAAGCATTTATATACTCACTAAGAGAGGATAACATGATAAAGCACCTAGTTTATTTAAAAACGCCCAAGGGTGTGGCCTAGTGGTCAATGAAGTGGGTTCAACACCAAGGTCTCAGGTTCAATTCCCAGAGAAAAAACACTAGGTGATTCTTCCCATATGTTCTAGCATTGGTGGACAGAGTAACCTGACACCTATTGCTGGTGGGAGGTGGCAGATTTCCCGTGGAATTAGTGGAGATGCACGCAAGCTGGCCCGGACACCAAAGTTATTTTTTTTATTTTTTTTAAAAAGGCAATCTTGGAGGATTTGAAACAAAGACAACATCACCTAAAATATTTTGAGTGTGTAAGTTAATATAGCTTTTGAAGGAAGAAGCAAACATGTCCATCTCTCTAAACAGTCAAAACGTATGGAGCGTTAGCTCACATAAAGCCTTCGTCTTGGGGATTAAGGAAGATGGATACGAGGGATACCAGCACAGTGCAGTAAATGGGCACTGCATAAAGCAAAAAGTTTGCTGCTTTTGCTTAAGCTACAATAAGCAGCTAAATTCATTAGATGTAATCATTTGCTAGTAGGCTAAAGCGGAACACTGAAAAGTATGAAAGTTAGTAAAGGATTTCTTTTTGTTTTTGATAGGTTGAAAGTTAGTAAAGGGTCTTACATTAAATCGATTGAAAACAAAGAAGAGAGCCCTTTTTCCAAGAAGAAAAAGAAATAGAACTCTTTGTTAATTCGATATGTATTTCATTAAATAATTGGAACATTTAAAGCAACTACTCAGAAGCAGAATCCTTTAGATAAATGAAACAAATGATTTTACAAAAACGCAGAAGTATTTAAAAATTTGCAAATCGCTAATCCTGCATCTATCTAGTATACGTACGACCAAATACCACGATCGCCATCAGATTCCCCCATCACGTGATGTAGCAATACATATCCACTTCCAGGTGTATGAACACTTGCCTATGAATTTATAAATTAGTTAACAGATAAACAAGAAAAAGAGGAAGAGAGGAGTAAGCATGAAGCAGACTGAACTGATAAATAATATTAATCAGAATTTCATGGAATCGGCATTTGGCCATGACACAACAAGGATACACCAAATTGATGAGAATGTGAAGAACGACAAACCCGACGAAGATTACAGAAATCTATGTTCTTTCCTGCCTGACTAGAGACTCAAAAGAATCTTAATCCTACATGTTCTCAGTAAAAAATTCAGACTGGTCCAAGAGGTACTCAAGCCTGTTACTTCATGCAGATGGAAAAACCGCAGTCAAAGATATGGTGGATACATGAATATAACAGAAAAGAAATTTCTAAATCATGGGCCATGTGAAACGTCAATATTTGCTGCAAAGACGTGACTTTACATAATCCCATAACTGAGCACATCTTTCACTTAATACATCCAATTGTTGTCACTAAGTAGATGGTAATGCAGAATAGCTAAATTTTTACTTTTCAGCAATGCCCAATCATATTGGTGGATCCTAGATATACATTATAACTCTTCATAGATGCAAATGATGTACACAACAATTGACTGCTCCTCCATGCATCATTCGATACATTCTAAGAACAACACACACGAGAAAAGCTTACCGTGGTCCCTATCACTGCATCAGTTGCAAGAGTTGCTTTCAGAACATCAGTCTGTGATATTCAGTCAAACACACAGAATTAGTAAGCTAGTGACACCAGAAGGGAAGACGACTAAGTTGTGAGAGAATTCTTCGAAATGTATATTGAGGAATGTAACAAATTGCTCACTCTTTAGAAGAGCACATTTCATTACAAGAATTAGACAGCATAAAAGCATGTAGTAGCAGCTTCCAGTATATCAACAAGATTAATTACTACATACACCAGAAGAAAGTGATTTCTGTCCATTGAAACTCTTCATTTCAAAGATTTTGTTTATGTCAAATTTGGAGAATTTATTTTGAATTTTTATGAGACATACCATTCATGCTCCTCCTCCCCAGCCCCCCACAACACATTTCACCTGATTGAAGAAGACATTTATAATCGACTGAGGAAAGAATAATTGAATATAGGTGGTAAAGAAGACAAAATAACAAAATATCCTCTTCCACCCCATTAAGGACAGGTGGAGCTACTTCTGATCAAGTGTAAGACAAGTTGTGGCAAAACAAAAGCCAAACTGATAAAGGAAACAATTGAAATTAAAAATCAGGAAAGATAGAAACCAAGAGAAAAATACTATACTACAATGATAACTAGCCTTCAAAATATAGAAGCTTACTAGAACTCACTCATTTTAGGTTTCCAACAGTATCTAAGGACAAAAGAATACTCGATGAAATTAATGATAGAATGCATTGATTGGATCACAATCTTGCACCTTTAGACGACTTTACATATCAAACAGAATTATTTTAAGCAGACGGATAAAGCCAGTAAAAGAAAATTAATAGTAAGAAATAAACAAATGTAACAACCTCAAACCAGTTATTCAAAACCTTCGAAGCTGGGGCGAGTAAAAGGTCCATCAAATCCCTGAAAAGTTCAGCGGAAACAAGTAAACAAAGATGGAATATTACTATTTTGAACTAGATGTTGTCCTAGATTGTCCAACTGATGACATAAGTTTGGCGAAATTATGCAACCAGGACCATCTAGAACATCTTACACTATGTCCTTTTGTCCCAAGTGGAGTGCTCGGCGTAGACAATTAGCCCAAAAGGCTGAATTTTGCAATTTGTGCTTCATACGAGTATTGAGATGTGAAGAACCTTGTAGAGTTTCTGGTGTAGACGAATCCAGAAGTGGGTCCATAAAGTCGCAGAACATGTCTAGTTGACTCTCGTACCTATAATTAGGTGACACTTGGTAACTCAAAATTTAGAATATGATAATAATAGATAAAATAATGAGCAGGAAGAACCAATATATGAATTCTCGTACAGACTTTAGGGAGCTAAGCGAGCTCAATCCTCAAATTCCTAAATTATCATCTAGTCCCATGCCTGGAAATTTCGTCAAGGAACTAATTTTTTCTGCCCTTTAAGTTATCATGGGAAGCACCCTTGTGTTCTCCTTCTTGAGCAGGTCAATCTTGCTATCCCTTGTTGGCAAGGATATCTTTAGGGGTGAAAGTGTGAAAAACTACGGACACATTAAACTTTATTATAAAAGAACGGTGAACCTAATTCCAATGATTTGGACGCAAGCTACCCCCCATATCCATTTACCAATCACAGTCATAATCCGAGCTTCAACAAAGTATTCTCAATGATGTATATATCATAAATGGTCGTACGTCTATCTATCTCCTCCATCTTATAGTCTAGTTAACACTAGCAGTGTTGCATTTAAATCGCCTTAATAAAATTAAATGCTTTTTCAACTGAATGAATTGCTCATGGTTATTTAACAAGCTAACTCTTCAAAGACACTAGCTCCTCTTTGTCTTTTTTTCTTTTTTCTTTTTCCTGTTAATTGCAGCAAACAAAGTTTCCAGAAGTTATCATTGAAGTTGAAGTAACCACCTTAATTGAAGTAAAAGAAATACTTAACCTTGAATAAGCATCAGCATCCGATTTAGAAAACTTTGAAATCTGAGAATAGTTGAGCTCCTTGTCAGGACCAAGCAGAAGATAGCGTCCGTCACGACAAGGCGTGAATGATGAAGGACTCCTCTTCAGTAGCTTCAATCCATGTCTCTTCAGCTCCAATTCTCTATTAATCATAAAACATTCCCAATAATTGGGGGGAAAAACCAAGACTAACAAATTATAAAGTGAAAAAAAAAAAAAAAAAAATCAAGACTACCAAATTATAAAGTAATAATGGTCAAAACACACCTGAACTATCTTCTTTTCACGAATTTCACACCCCAACTAGAGTTGTTCTCTTTTCCTACATGAACTATCATCATCTATGTAATGCATCTCAACTATCCGTTGTTCCCTTTTCCTAGCCTAAGCATTATAAGGTAACAAAAAGGAACAACTGATAGTTGAGGTGTGTATATTTCAGGTAGGAAAAAGGAACAACTGATAATTGAAACTCGTGAAAAATTGCTAGTGCAAAGTGTGTATTAATACATAGATGGTGATAGTTCAGGTAGGGAACAACTGGCTGTAGTTCAGGTCGGGAACAACCGACTGATAGTTGAGGTGTGTGTTTTAACCATTAACTAAATTATAGTAAATGATTGTAAGAATTAGGTGTGACTTACTTAATAACGCAGGGTCTAAGGAGGCTTTGTAGGTAACTGCAACGAGAAAACTTGAAACCAGGAATGATTTCTTCAGTAACAGCAGCACCGCCTATGATGTGGCGCCTCTCGAGAACTGCAACGGAGAGACCGGAACGAGCCAGATATGCGGCTGCTGTAAGGCCGTTGTGTCCACCCCCGATGATCAAAGCATCCCATTTAGTAGACCTGCTGCTGCTACTAAATTTTCGAAATTGTCTCCACATTTTTTTTGTTTACCTAATCTCTTATTTTCAGGAGAGAAACCTGTTTGAACAGGCAGTAGGAAATCTATTTTGAGCTTCATCACTGATACTTTATTGGAGCTGGGAGAAGGCTCGTTTCGCCATTTCCCTCCTTTGTCTTCTTGTTACGTTTTTTTGGCTGTTTCCAAGAGAGAATCAACCTTTATTTTTTATTTGTTTCTCCTCCCATACTTATATTAAAGTTATAATAATAATTTGAATTCGCGCTGCAAAGTTTTTTCATGGAGGTTCGAATACAAAACTTTTACTCCATTAAGAGTAGACAATCATATTCATCCCATAAAAGGGGGAAAAAGAGCACCAAAGACAGGGAAAGCCAACTTTCATATTAAGAAATATGAAAAAGTATTTACGCAGCTGAGTCATTTATGAATTAGAGATAATTTTTTATGATAAATATTAGTACTAGTTAATTTTTTATAAATGCTGTAATTAACCTCATACAATGGCGTGATAATGAAAATATTTTGTCACTGTTTGTCTCTGTCTATATACACATATTTTAAATCCATTAATAATAGGAGTACAAAAAGTTGGGGTTTAGACTTGAGAATTGAGATTAAAATTTAGACTCTTAAGCATGTGGTTTTAAGTCTTAATTTGTTCTATTTCCTTGAGTACTCGTGATGGAAAAAAAATATAGTTTACTTAATTAAAGATGTAATAGTAATTACTAACGAGTGGAGACTGGAGTAGTGGTGAATAAGTTTACTGACTCAACTCATAATTACTTTTTTGTTTGTTTGTTTCTATTTACGAAGTCGAATTATTGAGAAATTATTTTGTGTAATGAAATATTAGTTCTTTTTTTGGTTGCTCCTTCTGTGTTTGACAAATCCTCCAGGTTAATCAGCTTAGCCGCACAGCCAAGTTTTCTCCTTTTTGGATAAAAATCATTTGGCTAATTCATTTCCACGTTTTATTTGAATACATCACTCGCCAACCTATTGAAGTTTGCTGAGTTAAATATGTTATAAAAGTTAGATTAGTACATTTTCAATAAATACTAAAGTGGATCTTCTAAATTTCCTAGACTGAAGCATGTAGACTGATCAAACTAGTGTTATCGATTTTGATGGTCTCTATCTAGACTCTAGAACATCGAAAGTAAATCGTAGGATAGATAATCTACAATTGCTTGATAATTTAAATTGTTATTTACTCCTCTATTATATAGGACATACAATGTTTATAATTTATAACGTTTCAAATACAATACATGCAACGTTACAATATGGTAACATTACATACATTCATAAAGATTATGGAAGCTTGATAAAATCGTATATAATTAAGCTTCACAATTGAGAGTTCAATGTTCAGTTCAAAGACGACCATGTCTATCCAATCTGGTAGCGTGCCATGAGGGAATATAATATTGTGGTACCAACCCCAATGTTGTCCAATGAATTATGTCGTTAATTAAAATCATGAATATGGTATTCCCCTCCCTCGTTTACTACCTAAGCATGATTTTGTTTTTAAGGACACAAATGATAGATGGGAAATATTTTATTGCACCCAATATCTATGCTAAATTATATTATCAATTTACCGTGGTTACGTGATAAAATGAGATGAAAATATGTAATAGTTAATCATAATAAAACTATAAAAGTAAATGTGCAAATACATGTAATGCTTATTAATTTGGTGTAAATCACGGGCAAGCAACTTCAAAACTATCTTCCTAAATATAATTCTAAATTGACAAACTTGCAAACTTTTCAAGTAACTGAGAACTGGAATGCTAATAGAACTGATTAAAAGTTGCATGTCCCATGTCCCAAGCTTTACTGTTTCTCCTCTGCTGGCAGCGATTGGACGGTCGCAGAATCTTCCCCACCTTTAAGCCCATTAACTTCCCTTCGAAAATTATCAGCCATCTGTTTCAAAGCAACAACAATTTCAAACAAACAACTTCTATTTCAACCATCTGTTCCAATATATTTTTGCCCTTTTCCAGAAAAAAATAATTCGAAACCAATACTAGTTACTCCCTTCAGTTCAAAATAAGTATTCACATAGCCTTTTAGCACAACCTTTAAGAATATATTTATATTTACTCCTAGAGAAAAAAAAATAGATATTTTGACTAAATTATTCTTAATTTAATAGGTATTGAGATCTGGTCACTAACACTTAATAAAGACAAATGTGAAAAAATAAAGTTAATTCATTTTTTATTTAATAAGTGGACACTTATTGAACTAAAACAAAAAAGCTAAATAGACATTTATTTGAACAGGAAGGAGTACTAGAAGAGTTATAAGCCTCGAATTTAAGATTTAAACCTTCTAACTATTTTCAAGAGGATCGCACCATGCGTCTACACTAAATTAATCACTGAGTTCATGACATGTTCTTGTACATAGACTTCGTTCACCTAACTGTATAATCAATTTCACCTCATTAAATACTTAACCATGGTAAGTTGATGCGTGTGTAGGCAACCAGAAAAGTTTTTACCGAGGTGTTTTAAAACTAAAATCTCATGTATAGAAGCTACTTGTATACATAACTTTAGGCTATTCAAAGAAAAACCAACAAAAAAAAAAAAAAAAAAAAAAAAACAGCTTAAGAAATTTGGAGAAATTTAAATAAAAATTATACAAATCAATAGATAACAATAGAGTCATAAAATTGCAATAAAAAACTATGGAGTAGAAAACAAAGTGTATATATATGCTAGTATTAAAATTTGCATCAGTAAAGCTATTAATTCTCACTATAATATTCAATCATTGACATATATAAAATTAATTAAGCCAAGATATGGGATGCATATACCTCGTCAATAGTATTTTTGAAACAAAGCTTGTGATCAGCCACAGGGGTATTCACAAAATCGTGAAATTGCTCCTTCAAATTGCTTAGAAAGCTACCATCCTTCGACTTCTTCCATTTGGGCCATCCACAAGAAGTTACAGATGGATTTGCAGCAGCAGCAGATTCTTTTCGGCCTTTTTCTACTTCCATTGCTTCGATTTCAGTATGTCAATAACGAATAATAATCTAATTAAAAAACGAAAAAGAAAACTAGCTAGCTAGCGTTACAGAAGTAACACGTACAGAAGAACTATAGAATTAGAAAGAAAAAAAAAAAAAACAAATAATGGTTACTGGTGAAATTTGCTCGTTAATGACTTATATTTATAAGTTTATCAAATATAGGATGCGAAAATCGACTTGTTTAACAAGAAAAGATGGCCAAAGAATACATAGCTTGAGAAGGAAGTCAGGCTATTTCGATTGGACATCATCAAAAAGAGAAGAAAAAATTAACGTTTTTTCCAAAGCATGTGATTTTATTTTATATTTTATAAGTTTAAGTTCCAACATTGGAAGTACAAATAGGGTAAAAATTTTGACGTATCTTTTAGATAAAGGGTTTAATTTGAATACACCAATTTGATAAAATTGAGCACTGCGACTGCTAGTCCGGACACCATAGGGGTCAAAAATCCAAGTTTTGCTGGAAAAAAAAACGTAAGATTATCTTAGATGAATCTGTCTAATTAAGGGTTAGTATGCTATTTTTCACAAGTAAAAGACTCAGTTCGTTATTAGGATGGGTATTATAGGGGCAAAATAGGCCTAAGCCTTGCTTTTCTTGTTTTTTTTAGGATATTATTAAGGCAAACATAATAAGTTAGGTTTTACTTGTGTTTGGACGAAAATGGCATACTTAGTTTAAATTGAAGGTTAAAAGTGCCCACTCAAATAATACAAGGACTAAAATCAAAATAAATCAATAATTGAATGTTCTGTACTTTTCTCTCTTAACTAAGCCCGCCGATCCTCAATGTGCTTTTCTGTATTCAACCCGTAAACCAAAGAATCTGGTTATACGTGCAAGAGGGTATTAGAAAAATATATTTGTCCTTCATCAGTTGTGTGTAAGCCTGGCAACCGGTTCCAACCGGAACCGGACCGGTAACCGGTTAGGGAACCGTCCGGTTCCGGTTTACCGGTTTGAAACTCCAAACCGGAACCGGTCCGGTTCGGAGTGGTTAAAACCTTTTTTGTTTTTTGTTTTTTGTATTATATATATATATATTATAGTATTTATTAGTATATTGTAGGTATATTTACATATGTTATACAACTTTATAATTAAAGTTTAAATATTTACTGACTAACAGGCTAATAGCAAGTCAGCAATACAGAATAGTGTTTTTCGTATACATATATATGTATAACTTAATATACTTATATATATATATAACTTAATATATATACTATATATATGTATATAAATGTACTATATACTATATATACTTATATATAGGTATAACTTAATATATATACTATATATATTTATATACTATATATACTTATATACTATATATACTTATATATATGTATAGCTTAATATATATACTACTACTAACATTATTAAATACGACTACGACTACGACTACTACTACCGGCACCACATCTTAATCTCTTAGACATTATTAAATAGAATTAATTTAAATCACAAGAAAATAAATTACAACAAATTAAATTGCTAGAATTAAATTGCGAAAAATAAATTGATAGAATTAAATTGCAAAAAATAAAGATAAAGTTGGAACGAAGGTACCAAATTGCCGGATTAATTTCCAACAAAGTGAAGGCGGCTAGAATTGCAAATCCACCAAAGCTACTTCGGATTGTTGCAAAATCACCAACTCCACCAACAATATTATAATTGCAAAATTAATAATTAAAAGTTGAAACTATAATAAGACTTTGTGGCTAATTATTGCAAAGTAACTATAATTGAGAGATTGAGATTTGAGAGAAAGATGAAGAAGAGTGAATTGGTGTGAATTAAAATGAAAATGAAGAAGGGTTTATATAGGGGTGGGGATGGGTTAAAGTGTTAAAAAAAAAAATTGGGGGCCAAAAATTAACAAAATGACCGTTTGGCAACGGACATTTTTGCAAATGGACCGTTGCCAACGGTCCATTAACGGACACTGTGCGGCGGCCCAACGTTTTTTTTTTTTTTTTTTTAATTTTCACCGGTTTAACCGGTCCGGTTCCGATTTTACCGGTTTAACCGGTTCCGGTTTCCAAAATATCGGAACCAAACCGGTAATAAACAACACGGTTAACCGGAACCGGTTAACCGGTTCTACCGGTTCCGATTACCGGTTTTAACCGGTTAACAGGTTTAGTTGTGTGCTTGCCTCCCAAGGGGTTTATAATGTCCTGAACCACTCTATCTATTACCCCAAAATATCATAACAACAAATATACGAGGATTCATTTAATTTAATTGGTTTAAATAAAAAATGCGACCCGCCAAAATATAAGAGTTGGATCAACTTTTAATATGAAGCCCATTCAAGCACCTTATTTTAAGGCCCGATCCAATTAAAATATATTGCAACTTGCAAATCCGTAAACTCGTGGACGTGGTAATTAATTATCTACCATATTTGAATTTTAGTTCTCAAGCAATTAGGAAATGGGAAACCGAAATCGAAAAGGAAAAAGAAATAACGTGATTGCTTGATGACACTATGCATATAAAACACAAGAAATCCTAATCCAACACAAAAACTAAGAATCAAACCTAACCTTTGTCTCTATAAATTCAAGTCCAAGCTGCACGAATAGTGAAACTCAAACTTTTCATAAACTATATTAAAAATTTGATTAGTTAATTTCATCAAATGGAGCCATCCGCTACCTGTGAAATTTGTGTGTTTCCTGTATTTGATGATAATGGTTTAGGAGGTTGTCCTGGTGCAGCCATTGCAGGCAACGATTTTAACTTGGAGATTAATGTAATTGTCAAGCATACTTACACTTGTGGTGAGAGCACTGCGGACGAGTTAATTTGTGATAATACGTTTTCTTGTAAGTGCAAGTCATTATCATGGGATGAAATTGACCAAACGCTTTTGGAAACTGATTTTCCTTATCCATTAGAAAGGATTAAGTGGGATCCTACTGAGAAAATTTTGGAGAACAAGGATGATTTAATCGAACAAATCTTGGAGTTTGTTCATCAGAATATTGTTACAGGTTCTCCAGTCGAATATTTGGATGAAGTTTATGTGAGCCTGGTATTTGTTAAGCAAGTGTCCGTAACTCCTCAAGAATTTGAACTTACGAAAGCAAGAATTCTTGCAGTATGGAGAGAATATTGTGAGGAATTAATTCGGAGAGAAGTGTATGACAAGATCACGCGATCGGGAAGGGAATCATCTTTGTACGAATGCTTAAAGTGGATAGAATGTTGCATACAAGATACTGTGAGCGGCACATCTCAGGGGATCAACTGTTTTGATGAGAATGACGAAAGGGAATTAATGCAAACTCTTATTGAGGAAGCTAGGAAGGCATTTAGGTTATTGCCAGAAGTAAGATCAAGAGTTCAATGCTTACAGAAAGTAAATCTGCCAAGCGATGATGATGAACTGACTGCAGACATATGTTCCATATGCATGGAGAAGTATTTACCTGATTCAGAAGCATACAGCATGCCTTGCAGCCACACTTTCCATTTTGACTGCATTGAGACTTGGCTGCTTAAAGATCCAAGTTGTCCTATGTGTCGTTACAAGTTGCCACCAATAGAGTTAGAGGCGGAGCTGGAAAATTGAAGTTTGTGAGTTTGTGCATTCTAAAAAAGACAGCTTACTAGATTTTTCTAACTATACATATAGAGTTTGGGCCAAACCTATTGGGTTAAGCAGAAATCGTAAACTTCACTGAAGCTCCGCCCCTGAATGGAGTTGAAATAGTAGTTCTGTCTCTCTTGTGAAAAATGTATCTTTTGCTTTTTATAGAAAGGTTAATTAGCTACTAGAGTTGTTAATAGGGGCCTGGCACCCGACAACACTTCTTTCTTTTTTCTATAGAGAAACTTCATATTTAGCTTCAAAACACTTGTATTCAGAATGCATGATTGAAATTAAATTAAAGATACATAACTTGGAGAGATTTAGTAGGGACTCTCGCACGTCATTTGCTTTATACTTTAATATTCCACTTTAATTTGTATTCCAGGTACATTAATAAAATGGGAAAATGCATAAATAACCCCCTCCCCCCTCCCAACGTATACTCGGATTAATTATGACGCATCCAACCTTTACGGACAACCTATTACCCCCTAGCCTTATTTTTTCAGTATTTTTGTGGCCTTTTAGGCTGACGTGGCACCAAAAAAAATTATAATTTAAAAATAGCGAGTGAAAGCAGTAAAAATAGTTTTTATATTTTAATAAAAATTAGTTTTTAAAAATTTATTTATATTTTATCCTCTCACCCACTTCCACCCTCCCTTTCTTCCACATTTCAATTGTTAAAGCTACTAATTGCAATTTTTCAAACCCTAATTCTTTATGCCCAATTGTTAAAGCTTCCATCTTTATTGATTTTGGAGAAGATTTAACTTAGTTGGAGACCAACAAATGCTAAATGTGAGTCCTTTATCACCACCATTATCACTATTGCCACGTCAGCACCACCGCCATCCACCACCACCTCCACCTCCAAAATCTGTGCATTTTGCTTCGAAAACGACAACCATTGAGAGTAAACACTCTAACCACGATAAAAACAACGATAAATCTCATGGGAAATAGAAAAAGAAGGCAAATTGGGGGAAGAAACTAGGATTTATGTTTGTTGGTGTTGCTGGGTCTTGCAGGTGTGTGTTGGGATTCTTGTTGATCAAGAGATGACAATTAACTCTGAGTATTTGGTTTTGTTTCTTTGCTATATCTGTACAATCTCGGATTTTTTTTGTGTGGGGGGGGGGGGGGGGGGGTGGGAGCGCGGCCTGAAATGATGATGAAGAAGAAGAAGTGGGGTTTATGATGAAATTGAATGTGTGTGTTAATGGAGGAAGAAAATGGGTTGAATGTTTCTTGAAAATAAACTCTTTATGATTAATGATTAAATTGAATATGTGTGTTAATGGAGGAAGAAAATGGGTTGAATGTGTGTGTGTTAATGGAGGAAGAAAATGGGTTGAATGTGTGTGTGTTAATGGAGGAAGAAAATGGGTTGAGTGTGTGTGTGTTAATGGAGGAAGAAAATGGGTTGAATGTGTGTGCATTAATGGAGGAAGAAAATGAGTTGAATGTGTGTGTGTTAATGGAGGAAGAAAATGAGTTGAATGTGTGTGTATTAATGGAGGAAGAAAATTGGTTGGTTAATTTCTTGAAAAAATATTTATGATTGATGAAAGAAATTAAATGTGTGTGTGTTGATGGAGGAAGAAAATGGGTTGAATGTGTGTGCATTAATGAAGGAAAAAAATGGGTTGAATGTGTGTGTGTCAATGGAGGAAGAATATGAGTTGATTGATTTCTTGAAATGAAGAAGAAGAAGGGTTTAGTGATGAAGAAGATAAAATTAATGGAGGGTTTAATGGTTAATTAGAGGCTAATTAGTGTAAATATAATTAATAAAAGAAAAATCAAATGAAAAAAAGAAAGGAAAAGTAGCACCAATGTGGCAGTGACGTGGCGCAGATGTGGCGGAGAGTGTGCATCACTCTCCACTGTGCAATTGGGCATTAAAATTTTTTGGTGCCACGTCAGCCTAAAAGGCCACAAAAATACTGAAAAAATAAGGCCAGGGGGTAATAGATCGCCCGCAAAGGTTGGGTGTGTCATAATTAATCCGAGTATATGTTGGGGGTGTTTATGTATTTTCCCTTAATAAAATCATTAATCCATTACTTCATGAAAACTTGGATGAAATTTAACATAAAAAAATCATGTCGTAAAAGCTCTCATGAGTTTTCAAATACAAACATGGTATCGCAGTGTATAAAGTAGATGAATTCAACCTATTGTCCATGACAATATATTGCAGAATCAAAGATGACCATAAGTTCATAGGCAGAAGGGAGATCGAAGACATAATAAAGAAGATGAAACATACTTCACTTCAAGTCTTCCTTTGTATATGTCACCAAACATAATCAAAAGTAGACATGCATTTTAGACTATACAAGTAGACAAAAATCAATCAGAATTGCAAATTTGTATTTGAAAACTGCCTACTCAGACAACCTAAGATAATTAAAACCAATGAAAACAAATACTTTGCATTTAGAGCATTTGATAAAAGTGTGGAAGAACTGCCTGCAATCAAACATAGATGTAACCGAGCACAAATACACATTTCAATCTACGATTAATTGTCCTACAAGAGATCAATCAGAATAGTCTAAAACCCCTGAGATAGATCCCCAAAAATGTAGTCGTACCCGTGTCAGATTCTTCAAAGAATGTACTACTTTTTGAAGATTCGACATGCATCCATCCACATTTTTTAAGAGTCCGAGCAACACATAGCCTAAGATCATACACTAAGGTAAAATCAAATACCCATACTTCTCTATGGAATTACCATACAATTTGTATTAGCTCTTCGTTACTCTTTACATTGATTAATCTTCCATGTTTCCTTTTCCTCTGGAGTTCTGCCATGCCTCTGTTTTTCTTCTCCCAAGAGAGCAACCAACTGAAAAAGAAACAAACGGATAAAGAAGAAAATTGAACTTTGCGCACACTAAAAAGAGATTAAGTTTTATGTATTGATACCACAAAAAAATGTTACGATTATAATATTTACAAAGTAATTAAATTTCAGATAAAATTTTATAATAAGCAGTATTAACTATTTAACATATGTTTTACGGTATGTATATATGTATATACAAACTATGACTGTGCAATGCACGGGCCTAACATAATTAATTTGGTTACTCAATTTAGTTAGTCTTTATGGTTTGTATATTTTGCAAAAGATACTGCGATTTTCCGTAGTGAGTCTTCATATTTTTTTTCTTTTCCTCTTATTTGTTGATGTTGTGTTCGCCCCTCTTGGACACTTATATATATTAGAAATTTTTAGTAATGTGACCAAGTAATATGGGACGGAGGGAGTACTTCATTTATTAATTCTTAAAGAATATGAAAAGTCAAAAGAGAACAAGTAAAAGTGCACGGAAGAAATAAATGTGTCGGAGAATTAAAATTGAAGTGCATACGTGTATATATTAGAAGAGAATAAATATTCACTATTATGACATATGTCCACGTGGGATAAAAAAGTAGTTGGCTAAAGTATACAACCAAGAAATATGGGATGAAGGGAGTACTTCATTTATTAATTCTTAAAGAACGTGAAAAGTCAAGTATAATAATGTGGCTAAGTAATATGAGATGAAGGGAGTACTTCATTTATTAATTTTTAAAGAATGTGAAAAGTCAAGTAATGTGGCCAAGTAATATGGGACGGAGGGAGTACTTTATTTATTAATTCTTAAAGAATATGAAAAGTCAAAAGTGAACAAGTAAAAGTGCACGGAGGAAATAAATATACGTCGGAGAACTAAAATTGAAGTGCATACATGTATACATGAGAAGAGAATAACTATTCAGCAAGAACGTGAACAGTCAAAAGTGAACAAGTAAAAGTGCACGGAGAAAATAAATATGTGCCGAAAAATTAAAATTGAAGTGCATACGTGTATACATGAGAAGAGAATAAATATTTAGTACTATGACATATGTCCATGTGAGATTTATTAATTCTTAAAGAACGTGAAAAGTCAAAAGTGAACAAGTAAAAGTGCCGGGGGAAATAAATTTGTGTAGGAGAATTAAAATTGAACTGCATACGTCTATACATGAGAAAGGAATAAATATTTAGCAAGAACGTGAAAAGTCAAAAGTGAACAAGTAAAAGTGCACGGAGGAAATAAATGTGTCGGAGAATTAAAATTGAACTGTACACGTCTATACATGAGAAGGGAATAAATATTAAGTACTATGACATGTAAATATTCAGCGAGAACGTAAAAAGTCAAAAGTGAACAAGTAAAAGTGTACATAGGAAATAATTATGTGTCGGAGAATTAAAATTGAAGTGCATACGTGTATACATGAGAAGAGAATAAATATTCAGAACTATGACATATATCCACGTGAGATTTATTAATTCTTAAAGAACGTGAAAAGTCAAAAGTGAGCAAGTAAAAGTGCACGGAGAAAATAAATTTGTGTAGGAGAATTAAAATTGAACTGTATACGTCTATATATGAGAAAGGAATAAATATTCAGCAAGAACGTGAAAAGTCAAAAGTGAACAAGTAAAAGTGCACGGAGGAAATAAATATGTCGGAGAATTAAAATTGAGGTGCATACGTCTATATATGAGAAGGGAATAAATATTAAGCACTATGACAAATAAATATTAAGCACTATGACATATGTTCATGTGGGATAAAAAGAAAGCTGGTTAAAGTGTACAAGTTATATAGCTTTTGGTACAAGCATTCATTGCGTGTACAATTTGTAAAGCTTTGGATACAAGTAGGTATTGCGGTGTTGGTCCCTCTTAGCCACTTATATATAATAGAATATATAACTTAAACCAATTAAAAATAGGAGTACCAATTTTCATTTTTATTTTTTATATTTTTTTTTATTACATAGGGGTAAGGGAAAGAAAAATGGGGGAGAGGATTACATGATAGGGAACATACCCCATCAAAAGATGAACGTACATGTAGCCAATCAACTGAGCTACCAAGATCGATCCCGAGTACCAATTGGATTTAGACTTGTGATTAAATGTAGGCGTTGGAGTCAATCAACGAGTTATTAGTTATCACTTAGCTAGTTCAATTTTATATAACTCAGGATGATTTTTTTTACTTAATCTAATTACCAAGAAATATTACCGTGATAGTAAAATTACTACCGTTGAAATGGGGTTTGACTTTTAAGTAAATATAAATGGAACCTGCCAAAATATAAAGTGTATATCAACTCTGTCCATTTAAGCTTTATTGTAGCACACGGACGCGTGGTAATTAATATTACTGTATTAGGAAGCTTAGTTCACAAGTATTTTGGTAATGAATCCGAAAAGGAAAAGGAAAAGGAAACGAGCCAAGTCCTAATCCTACACAAAAACTGAAAATCAACCCTATAGAAAGGAAGTCTTTTTTTCTCTATACTGTATATACTAGTCCAGTGGAAAAACTGAATATTCAGAACCAACAATTTAGCTTTGATTAGTTTCATCAAATGGAGCCATTCGCTGCCAGTGAAATTCATGTTAAACCCCAACTTTATCATAAAAGAAGTCCTCCTAGTCCAACCATCTCAGGTAACAATTTTAACTTAGAGATTAATCTACTTGTCAGGCACTCTTATACTTCTGGTGAGAACATTATCGAAGACTACAACTTTGGTACTAGGTGGGCTGATAAGTACAAGTCATTATCATGCGATATTGTTGACAGAGTGCTTTCTGCAACTGATTTTCCTTATCCATTAGAAAGTGTTAAGTGGGACCATACTGAGAAAATTTTGGAGAACAAAGATGATCTGATCGAACGCATCTTGGAGTTTGCTCGGACGGTGCAGAAAGTTACACCTCCTTTCCAAGATGACGATACAGTTTATGTGAGACTGATATTTGACAAGCAAGTCTCCGTATCTCCTCAAGAATTTGAACTTACCAAAGCGAGAATTGTTGCAGAACAGAATGAAAATCGTGCACAACTACTTTGGGGAATAGTTTATGACCAAATCAAAGGATTGGGACACGGATCATCATCGTTGAATGAAGAATTTCAGTGGCTACAAGCTTACATAGTAGAAATTGTGAAGGGGACAGCTTATTGGAGCATGTATTATGATGAAAATTTTGAAAGGGAACTACTACAGTCTTTAGTTGAGCAAGCCAGGAAGGAATTTAGGTCACTGCCTGCAGTAAGAATGATGCAATTCTTACAGGGAGTACATCTTCCAGAAAACGAATCAACAGACATGTGTTCGATATGCATGGAGAGGTACTTACCTGGTTCAGAAGCATACAGCATGCCTTGCAGCCACAGTTTCCATTTTGACTGCATTGGGACTTGGCTTCTAAAAAACCCAAGTTGTCCTATGTGTCGTTACAAGTTGCCACCAATGGAGTCCAAATAGAAGTCATCTCTTTCTTGTAGATGTATTTTAAGATAAACCTTGTAAACAAACGTGTCTTTGCTTTTAACAAAAAGATTCTTGTTATTGAAATTGTTAGTAGGGTGTTGGCTCCAGCCAACACTCTCTTCCCGATAGAGAGACATCATATGTAGCTTCAACATACTTGTATTCACAATGCACGACTGAAAGGTACATAAGTTGGAGAGAGTTTATACTTCCTCACATCACTTGCTTTATACTTCCGTATATCACTTTGTATGCCAAGAGTTTCTAACCGCATTAACAAAATTATTACTTTATGAAAACTTGGATGAAATTTAACACAAATAATGTCGTAAAAGCTCTAATAGGTATTTAAATACAAACATGACATTGCAGATTTGCAGTATATATAAGCCAGATGAAATCAACCTACTGTTAATGATAACTTCAAAATCAAAGATGATAAGTTTATAGGCAGTAGGGAGAGGATAAAGAAAGCAGTACATACTTCATTTATTAAATATACATATACTAGTAAGAAGATGCCGTGCAACAGCACGGCCCAACACCAAAAGAATGTTGTTTTAAGATATTCTTAAATTTGTACTTTCAAAATGAAAACCTCTTTGCTCTTAATTTGTAACTTTTTCATTAGTATAAATTTAGATCTCCTCCTACGATACACTTTGTTAAAATTATAGTGTAATACAGTTTTCATAATCATAAATTTAAATTGAATAAATTTTTCCTTAAAGATAAAAAGCAATATAAACTTGTACAATATAAAATTTAGTGATGTATTTTTATTAGCTTTAGTATTTACAATTATTTTCAATACATTGCTCAAAATTTTGGATGCAATAGCTGATTCAACTTTTCTCTAAACTTTGTGAAATATTAACTGTTTATAATAGTATGATTCTGAAGAAGTACTCAATAAAGAAATACCACAAAGCTGGATATAAGTTATGCAATGAAAAGAGAGAGACGAGTGTTCAACATCATTTAAAGAAGCTGCAAATGAAAGTGTAAGATAGAAAATTCGGCCCACATTGTCAAAAAGTGATAGTTGTAAAAGCTTGCAATTACAGCGTGTAGCGTGGAAATTGAGGTAGGGCCCAATTAAGCAAATTCATATATACACCAGTCAAAGAGATCAAAGGCAGCACATGAAATGACCAAACTGCCTAGCCTAAGCAGGCATGTTGACGGTCTGGTCTGGTGGCTGCTTATTCGCATTTCTTACTAAGTAATGTCACCAAACATTGTCAACAGTGCACATGCATTTTAGACTATACAAGTCCGACAAAAATCAATCAGAATGGCAACTTCGCATTTGAGAACTACTCAGACAACCTAAGATAATTAACACCAATGAAAACAGATGCTTTGCATTTAGAGCATTTAATAAAATCGTGGAAGAACAATAGCCTGCAATTCAACATGGATGTAATCAAGCACAAATACACATTTTAATCTGACAGTTGTCCTACAAGAGATTAATCAAAATAGTCTAGAACTTTCACATTTGAGAAGTATTCAGGCAACCTAAGATCATACACTAAACAACAACAACAACCCATAGAAATCCCACAACATGGGGTCTGGGGAGGGTAGAGTGTACGCAGACCTTACTCCTACCAAGGTAGGACGGCTATTTCCGAAAGACCCTCGGCTCAATAAAAAAACATAAAAAGAGGTCAGATAAGGCTAAGAGATTCAAAGCAATATGGAAATGAAGTAACGCAAGCGACACAGATGACATAGAATAATCAAAGCACAGGAAATAACAGATAATAGCATAAATCAGAGCACAAGAAATTATACTACGATAATGCGACTACTAATAAGACAGGATAACGAGACTATCTACTAGCCTTCTACCCTAATGTGGGTCCTCCAAACCCTCCTATCTAGGGTCATGTCCTCGGTAAGCTGTAACTGCGTCATGTCGTGTCTAATTACCTCTCCCCAATACTTCTTTGGCCTACCCCTACCTCGTCTGAAACCATCCATGGCCAACCTCTCACACCTCCGCACTGGGGCATCTGTGTCTCTCCTCTTCACATGCCCAAACCATCTCAATCTCGCTTCTCGCATCTTGTCTTCCACCGAGGCCGCTCCCACCTTGTCCCGAATATCCTCATTCCTAATCCTGTCACTCCTGGTGTGGCCACACATCCATCTCAACATTCTCATCTCAGCAACTTTCATCTTTTGAACGTGAGAAATCTTAACTGGCCAACACTCCGCCCCATACAACATAGTCGGTCTAACCACCACTTTATAAAACTTGTCCTTAAGTTGTGGTGGCACCTTCTTGTCACATAGCACTCCGGAAGCAAGCCTCCATTTCATCCACCCTGCCCCAATACGATGTGTGACATCATTGTCAATCTCCCCGCTGCCTTGCATAATAGACCCAAGATACTTGAAACTACTTTTCTTCTGGATGGCTTGGGTACCAAGCCTCACTTCCAAGCCAGCCTCCTGAGGTGCTTCACTAAACTTACACTCTAAGATCATACACTAAAGTCCTAAGAAAACAATTCTTTGCATAGGGCATTTAATCAAACACCTATATTTCATCAACACCGTCATTCACTTATCTATAGCATTTGAAAGGATGAAAACGCTGATACAGAAAGAGTCATTGAGATGTTTAGCAACTTCTGTGACTACGGTAGAAGACCTTCAACCATTCTATCTTTTAAAGGACTCGGAGTTAGAGAAAAAATTACAATAGGAAGGATGCTTAAAAGAGAAATTGTCTAGCATCATAAAGAGAACAAAGCCCAAGCCCAACAAAGAACCATGAATAAAGGTTCTCATTTTGACTTCTTTCCCTGCTTCTTTTTTATTACTTCGTCAATGTACATAATACCTTTGCCTTTGTAAACTTCAGGAGGCTTACAGCTCCTTACAGAAGCAGCAAACTGATGTACCCTATACTTGTCAATCCCAGTGCAGCAAACTACATTGGGTTTGAAACAGAAGACACGAACTGCAGGGGGCACGGTCAGTTCAACCTCATGGCTGTAACCCAGCTTAAGGTACAAGAGACGACCTTCAGATTCTGCCCTAGCCTTGAAACCGACTCCAACAATCTTGAGAAAGCGGAAGAATTTAGCTTCCATTGCACGACTTTAATCAATCAGCTGAAACAGGAGATGACATGAAAAAAGCTACATCAGTAGGCCAAACAAGAAAAAGACCTAGACAATAATACAACAGGAACCGACCAAACAAGAAAAAAACCAAGATACAACAGGAAAATTATTTTCCACTATGGGAGGCAAGCATGCCAAGTATTAATCTGTGATTTAGGCATCTAACTTAATTGTTTGCGACTAATACTCGGTCAAAACAACTATGACTGTTTGTGTACTAGGAAATGCTATGCCACTTTGTGACTGAAAATGTGAATAGTCGCAGCATACACAAATGAAAACTGCTCAAGGAAGGGAAGACAGCCAAAGTGACTTTCCTATTTGATCAAAAGAAAGGGGAATAATTTTCTTTAGAAAGTGAGGGTGGAGGGAACAAGCAGGGGTTTCTTCCGATGCAGATATTTTTCTGAAAATTAACTCAACGAATAGATATACAACCAATTAAAAACTCGAATTATGAGCAACAACAACCATTCCTAAACCTTCTCAAGATGCAAAAGCATGGATTGAAATAGGCTATTCGATGAGAACTTGGCATGGTGAGCTTCAAGTATTACAGATTAAGCAGATTCCCGATATGTATTTTGGGTTTTGCAAACTTGTTAACTCAGAAGAAAACATTCACCACGCCCCCAGGTGCAGTAAGAGTTCAGCTAACTTGCTAATGAGTGGAGCAAGGACTTATCAACTAGCGTTTTTGGCAAAAAGCATCCCTCAACTATAACCTAAACCTAAGGTACATCCTTATACTATCACAGTGAACAAAAAACATCCCTAAACTATCCAACAACTAGCAACTTTCATCCAACCGTTAAAAATTGTTAAAAGCTTAACAGTTGACACCAGAACTCCTCAAACCGAATCTCTCGTTTCTTTCAACAAGACCAAGCCCAAAGCTTTTGGGACAAACCATCTGTTCCAACTGATCAAAACCATAGCCAAACACGCTTGATTATTACTTCCTCAGATTTCACTATGATTCATTTTGTACTTGCTATTTTTTTTATTTTTTTTTTACGATTCTTAGTGGTTGGAAGAGATTTTTAGAGTTCATGCTACTATAGGCTGGGCTGCAAAAAGGGAAAGGATGCAGAAGAAGATAATTGTGAAACAGATAAAAATTTAGCCTATTTCTGCACCTGTAGCACTCTGTGAATGTCAAAAAGAGAAACAAACCTCGAAGATATTAACACTTTATTATGACAGAACAAAAGGTTATTAAACCAAGAAAAGTTTCTGAAAAATATGAATCATTGTGACTCGCGATTACTTCTTGCTGCACATAACAATACAATGCAACCAAATTTCAGAAGTCAGAGAATCTTAATATTTGGTGCGTGCAAGGATTATATAGAAGTGGGCGAGCTCTTGTCAGGGCTATTGTGGGTTTGAGCAGAAAAGTAAGGGGATGGTGAGAGAGAGAAACACAAACAAAGACTAAGAAAGAGGAAGAAGCAAAAGGAGGTAGCACACATGAGAAGGATTATATAGCTGTATTGTCACTTTCCTCTGTTTTACCTTGTTTAGGCCTCAGATTCTCTTGTAGGTTTTTTCGACTGCCTTTCAAGAATTCCCCAACCCAGTAACAGCTTCAACGATTTCCTGCATTTCTCTCTTTAAAAGTTCAGAGCCCTCCTTTATTCCCAATCCCCTCTTTGTGTGGTTTAGTACTAGCAGTAGATCATGTAGTACTGTGTTCCTAATAAACAGTTGAGAACTTGTGCAAAATGATGGCAAAGGACAAACTTTATTATTGTGGATATCTAGCCTTCTAACTGTGATCCTCATTTGGATCAATAGGCTATTTTAACTATTCTTAACAGTTGGATTAAAATTGCTAATATTTTGGATAGCTAAGGGATGTTTTTTGTTCACTATAATAATAGAAGGATGTAACTTAGGTTCAGGGTATAGTTGAAGGATATTTGTAGCCAAAAACTCTATCCATCTATACTACGACTTAGGTATTATAACATACTCTCATTTCAGAAGCATAACATTCAAATAAATCCATTAAGTAATTTCGTCGAGCAACTTCAAGGCATGACAATCTCCAGAGAATACTCTACAGAGTAACAATTAACACTCACCAACACAGCTAGTAACTGTCAACAGCAGACTGCAAAACGAAGGAACATTTCAAGAACAAATAATATCCAGCCACAAAACTAGAAAAGTAGCCTAGCAAACAATGGTTTTTCATTGAGAAAATGACACTCTCATTTCAAAAACATCACATTAAATACATTCACAGAGGAATTTCATCTAACAACACACACGCATGACAATATTCAGAAAATCTGCTTTAGATAATAAAAGAAACATAAATTATTTTTATCAAATAAAAAGTAGAAGGACCATTTCCAAAAAAAAAAAAACATATACTTGTATATCTCTATTACGAAAGGAGACTAAGGAGCAATTCCTTGAGATGGGTAAAAGGAGAAAGTACAAGGAATGAGAGCAATATCATACCACGCTTGCTCACCTAGAGTCCACCGGAGATCTGCAGTTCCACCAGTGAGTGGAGCGTTCCGATGACTGTCGTGCACGCGAACACAGAAATGAGAAATATTTGGGCCTATACTATTTTACAAGAACAATTGGGCCTGTTACTGCTACTAGGTGCAATTCGCAAGACTCTCCCTATTTTTGGGGTGGTTTTTAATTTTTGCTCCTCAAATAGCTAGTCTTTAATTTTCGTCCTTCGCCACTTTAAGTGGTAAAAAATATCCTGAGATTTTGGATTCAAATCTCAACAGAGTATAAAATAAAAATTTGCAAGACAAGATTTCATAGCCAATTACATCTATTTGATCAAAAGTTAGACAATTTTTATATAAAGTATGCCCCGTCCGGCATAGTTTTGTAGAAATTAAATTATCATACAGAACTATGCCACAAGGCATAGTTTATATGTAGTTACATATAAACTATGTCTTATCCTACATAGAAACTATGTCTTATCCGCCATACTTTTGTAGAAATTAAATTATACTACAAAACTATGCCGGAGAAGGAACTACATAGAAACTATGCCTTAAGGTATAACTTTTGCCTGAATTGGCATGGTTTGCTATGAAATTTTACCTTGCCATTTTTTTTTGCCTTTGCTGCGGTTCGAATCTGAATCTCTGGTTTCATAGACTAGCGAATAAGAGTACTTTGGCCCACAATTTTCATTAAATGAGAAGTAGGATCAAAGATTAAAGACCATCGATTTGAGGGTCAAAAATTAAAGTCTAGTTCATATAAAGGGCAATCCGCGCAATTTTTTGAAATTAAAGACCATTGAATTGAGGGACAAAATTAAAGACCAGTCCATACCAAGGAAATTAGCACAATTTTTGCTACTTGAAAGAGATGAATACTTTTTTTTTTGCACGAATTGTCCTTCATTTGGGGTGGTCTTTAATTTTTGTCCCTCAAATTGATAGTATTTAACTTTTGCCCTCTGTCTTTGCAAATTTTCCCTTAAGACAGAATTTGCAAAGGCAGAGGGTAAAAATTAAAAATCACCAATTTGAGGGGCAAAAATTAAAGACCACCCTGCAGGATTGCCCTTCGCTGGGGGGTGGTCTTTAATTTTTGCCCTTCAAATTGGGGGGTTTTAATTTTCACCCTCTGCCTTTGCAAATTAAGGCAGAATTTCGCAAGGCAAAATTCTGCCCCTGAGGCAGAATTTGCATGGATAGAAGGCGGAATTTGGGCAGGCAGAATTTGCATGGAAGTTTTGCAAATTATATGCATGCAAATTCTTCCTTGAGGCCCAACTTCTGCCTTCATAAACAAATTTACAAAATTTTGTCTTAAGGCAGAGGGCAAAAGTTAAAGACTATCAATTTGAGGGACAAAAATTAAAGACCACCACAAATAAAGGACAATCCGCGCTAAAAAAAGAAGATACGAGACCAAACACCAAAAGCCCACTTAGCCACAGAGAAAAAAACGAAGAAAAATAAAAGGGAAAATGACCTAATAATATTATTTAAGACTACATGTTAAAAAACATATGAATACTTTTCCTTATTTACAAAACATAACAATTTAATTACAAAACATACCAGATCTGAAAAAATTAAAAGTCCCCCCTCCCCCCTTTTTCCTATTCTCTGTCTTATACCGTACAGATCCGCCCACCCTTCCCTTTCCCTTTCCCTTCTCCCTATTCTATATTTCCTCTGAAACTCCACAGTCCCACCCTTCCTTTTCCTTCCCCTTCTCCCTGTTCTATATTTCCTCCCAGACTCCACAGCCCCACCCTTCCCTTCCCTTCCTTTTTTTCCGTTCTCTATTTCCGTTATATAATGAAAGATCATCAACCAAATCAAAAGTCTTTAATAAAAATGGCGGGATTGGTGTTTTTTTTTTCAGATCTGTGTTTTTTCAGAAATATGTGTTCTTCAGGGATGCCACCGGAGAGTCGCTTGAACTGGCTAATGTATTAATCTCTAGTTCTCCAAATGGTGCGAAGCGGCAAAACAAGGAAAAATTGTGCGAAATTTTAAACCCTAAGCGAGATTTGAAGCGTCGTTTTTTTCAAATTTTGAAGCGAGATTCAAATTTGTATTAAAGTTGTATGATAATTGTATGCCAAGTTTGTATGTAAATTGTATATTAAGTTTTCTACGTTGGTGTTGTTATTGTTGTTGTTTCAAATTTGTAGGAATATTGGATGAAAACTATATTACAATGTTACTGCAGTTGTTTTCAATTTTCAAAAGGCTAACATGAACTTTATACAAATTTCATACCCTTTTTATACAATTTTCAGATACGAAAAATGTGAGAATTCTGAGCCATGAACAAAATATACATATTTGATACAGTTTTCATACACAAAATTTTGAGGCGAAATTTTTAAGCCTTGAGCGAGATATACACATTTCATACACAATTTTGAGCGAAAATTTTCGTATATGCTTTGTAAAAAATCTATCGTTATGTTTTGTAAACTGAAAAGTATTGTCATATTTCGTAAATATACCCTATTCTTATGTATATATACGTCATTCTCCCAAAATAAAAAGGAATCACCAAAAAGCCTCCAAGTATTTTGTTACTGTATTTAATTTTTGTGCTGTTTTTCTTGTTTCCCTCTTTCTTCTTCTATCTCAGTTTCACCTCTGGCTCATGGCGGATGTTCTGGGAGAATTGTGAATATAAATACTGAAGAGATTGTCAACGTAAATTAATAAAATTTTGCCTGGTGTTTGCTTTATTGATTAGGTGTGAAATTTAAATTGGTATTGCCTATCTCTAACTATTGTACATTATCATTAAAACAAATTGAAAATAATATGGGTTAGCAAGGCGGAGAAGAAAAAATTAGTTATTTGATTGCAATCCGATGCACAATCCCCCAACGTAACTATCATCCCCCATTCAACCCTACCTTCTGAAAGCATTTTTTGATTATTTCCACATGTTTGGTTAATTGTAAAATTTAGTGATATATAGTAATTGTGCAAGTAGCGCCTTTGAGTAGTAAAGGTTCCAACAATATTTAAGTAATGATTGGAACAAGTTACAAGGTAATAAGGTTTTCTTATAGAAAGATTATGAGATAAAAGTTAGGACTTACGATACTTAAAAAGAAAAATAACTTCCGCCTTTAAGTGAATCAAGACTCAAGTCATGTTCCACTTTGATGGAGAATATTTTTCTTGGAGATATTATACTTTGGAACTCAAGATAAACAAATTCTGAAAATAATTTCATCAGGGAAAACTTTCGCAATACCGAACACTAGGTACATCCGGTGCAAAGAGAAGCATCTTTCATAAAATTGTTTTTCATGAAAAATATTTACCTTATTGAATCATTTTCCAACGTTAAATGAGTATAAAAGCAGGTGACATTTTTTGCCTAAGTAGTAACTAGCAATAGAGGGTATAAGGACAATGATTATATTTTAGCATTAAAGATTGCTATTGCAATGTTGATATATTCATTAACGCAAGTGATATAAGGTAAATAATTACCCGCGCATAGTGTCAATAATTTTACCTTAGCAGTTAAACATTAAGTTTTGAGTCCATAGTACTTAACCATGATTAACTGATAAATGTATGTATACAAGATATGCTTTTTGCATTCACTGTCTTGGTGTAAACATGAGGCGCGGGTAAGGACATTTTTTAAGTCTATAGATTATGGATCATGATATTTGCAAAGAAAAATGACTTTCGTATCTGGATGGAAGCCAATATTTCCTCTCGGCACGTTTCAAATCTTCACTTCAGAAAAACAACATTATAAACTCAAAAATCTAGCGAGAGTAATCAAGTGCAAAGAGTGAATTTTAGTAGGGGTGATCGCAAGGATGTTCATTTGTGGAGGAATTCCAACAGCTAGAGTGCTTCTTGAATAAGCTTTTCAGTGAGACTTCTAGGGAGTCCCATGACACTGTCAGCAGTTCCAATCTGCAAAGTATTGGGAAGTGACAGTATAAACAGATCAGCAATCAGCAGTTCCAGGCTGCAGAGAGAGAGAGAGAGAGAGAGAGAGAAAGAGAGACAAACCACAGTGTCAACGAAGGGCAACGTCAGTGGATGTTCAAGCATTAAGCCACCAGCAACATTAAGTATTATTCCCTCCTCAATCTACACAATTGCACTAATAGTTAATGCTGCAGGTAAAAAACATCCCTTATTTAAGGACACTGTAATATTTACCAGGCTATCAATGACCTCATCTGGTATGTCATGGAAATATACCTGCAAGCAGCAGAACAGTATACTCCATGTTGAAGAATCACATCATGTCCAAAAAAGTCAGCAAGAAGGTTTGCATCACACAATCAAGAAAGAACAAATTCATAACAGTAACAAAAGGAAGGCTTGTAGAAGATAAAATTAGCTAACTGATAAGCTGGGAGCTGTGACGCGATTGTATTGGTATTCCACTAAGCAAATAAAAAAAGGAAGCATCCTGGCATCTTCATAAACTGGACAGGTCAGTAAAAGGATGTCTCGGCAAACAGATTCATGGGTGGAGAGAGTAATATAGATGGGCTGTAATAAACCAGATTCCATCAACATTCGCCCTCTTTTCCCCCTTCACATAAAGCTTTAATACACCAGTTTTCATCAGCGTTCACACTTTCCTGCCTTCATAGTCTGAAATAATGGATTTCTGCAACCCCCCAGATTGACAGAGGTTGAGCACTACAACTGTAACAACAGCCATACTGATCATACTTGATAACATTAAGATGGTTCAAAGATCCTGATGGTGGGGTCATAGCAGAAACAGTTCTCTATGCCAAAGTCTAGTGGAGATGGAAATCTAGAGACCTAGGCAATTTCAAAAAGTATTCTCCTTATTAGGGACCTGGATTGTAAAGATGTCAGTAGGGAAGTGATTCCCTTGCTGTTGTGACCAGAGTTAACAATATTGAGCAAGACTTGGCACAATATGGATGTCTAATTCAGCCCATCAACTCATCAAGTATCTTTCAAGCTTTTGGCAGTTAATATGCTTTAAATTTTTAAAAAGAATATCTGACACTTGCTCTTCTTAGAGCAGCTCCTTTGCTCTTATTCCACCAAAATACAGTAGCTTCATCTGTCAATCCTAAGAAAGGAAGAATTATGTGAAAAAGAATTTGTAGGACGTGATCAAAGAAGATTGGACAATCAATCATGGTCATAGAGCAGCTTGCTTCATTTTTGCATCCAGAACAACCTTAGCATAGTTGTCTGGCTTCAGACTCTACACATAAGATGGAAATTCTCATTTTCTCATCCAATTTTTCTTGAAGATTAGGACATTTGTGTCAGTTTCTAAAGAGTCTTAAACTCTATGATTAACCTACGGTTTGCACAAATCATGATAAATCTTCATTATGCATTCATACTCAAATTAGGAAATTCTCAAGGGTGTCAAATAGAAATCAATCTATTCATAGTCTCAATCCATATTGATTCAGCTTGTGCCTGTCTGTTTAGGTAGAGAAGTGACGTTTACGGCTCTTTCCACTTATATATTGATGAACGAGCTCCTATTCAACAAAATGTTGCCCGCTGGGAAATGCTATTTGAACTGGCTATAAATCTATAATACGCACAGAAATTACTGGAAATTTTCTGGCTCCAATATTATAGCAAAGGAGCCAATAATTCATGTATTCTAAAGGTCCCAAACATTCAAAGACCTAGCAGCGAATTTCAAGGAAGAATATTGTCACAATTCAAAAATTAGGAACTGCAAGTAAATGGTCCTCAAGATTCCACTTGGAAACTATAGTTGTTTAAATATCTTGGCATAAGGAAACTTGGTAAATTCAGGCAATTGAGATCTTCCTGGATGTGGTCGAGTTTATCGACATTACCCTTCTTCTCTAGCTGATCGAATATGTATGATGAAGAATGTAAAATCTCTTATTTAATGTTTCACATGGTGCATATTCTAGTGAATAGTTCTTCTAATTTTTAGAAAAAACTTTAGTTATCACTTATTAGGATGGGGATCCAACAAACTCAAATTCATCAGCTGGATAAGCATTGACATATTTATTCAAATATCTATAATAAGATTTCTGAAATATCTTCAAAATGGCACGTTCATCTTACTCCTCACTCCCACATCACATACACTTATGCCTCATATTCAGTTAAACCTACGTAACCATTGGAACATATCAACTTAAGCACAAAGGTACTGTATAAATGCGTATATATATGCACTTCAATAGTCTCCAGAACATAACAATTACTTCACATGGAGAAAAAGATATACCTCTGACCTTTCCCAAGCTCCTTTTCTTATCCCCTTTGTCAGGTTGGTCACAACAACAGATCCCACAACCGTGGCTTGACCACCAGAATAGCCTGAAATTCGTAATAACAAGAATAGTAATAATGCTAGTAGAGAAAACGAACAACCTGGCTGAGACGCTTGATGGAACTGCCAACCACAAATACAAACATACATTTGATGAAATGGCGCGCTTCTTCCTTACTTGATGGCTTTTCTCTGATAATTCCTTGGTATAGCGCCACCTCGATACCAATAGATGTAGGTAAGATATAGCCAAAAAGATCCATTCTTCATCCAAGAGAAAAAATAATTAGAAGGCTCAAGCACTCTAGTTTTTGCAATACACTATTTAACAGTGATATTTAATTAAGATTGCCAAATCATAGAGCAAGCCTAGAGAGTCAAATTTCAAATGAATCTAGAGAGCAAAACAAAAGACTAGAAAACGAGCTAACGACACAATAGGTGTCAATCTAAAATGCCATTACAATATATGTATTGCTTAAAATGCTTTTCTAACGAAAGAATTTACATCAAGCTAATTTAAACACTTTTTCCAGACTTCTCCTATACAAAGTTACTCAGTTAAACTTCTTTTTTGATCGATAAAAGTGGAAAATCTTAAAATTGTGTAGTGCTGTTATTTATTTATTGCTAAATGTGCCAATACCTCCAACTGATTTGCAATTACTGAAAAGAAAAACATAAAATGATTTTCTGATGTGTCCTCAATTCAATCAGGGAAATAACTCTGAATATGACTTAGTGTTGTGCTAGATAATTTGAACTACATGTCTTTAATAAAGCCATAGCACTTGAAATATTCTAATATGGAGATTGGCGAAATAAACATACTGTGTCTGCAGTAATTAACAGAGTGGGATGTGTATTTTCCTTCAAGTGATCAGTTGTTTTGAGCCTTGACATAATAGCATCTGCCTAAGAAGAACAGACCAAGTAAGCTAACATAAGATTTGCTCTTACAGCACTGGAAAATACATTGAATGCATGATATCAATGTATTATATATTACTCCCTCCGTCTTAATTTATATGGCACCCTAGAGTGTCATGGGAATGGAAGGAAAGCAAATGAGTTGATTATAGTAAGCCGAACTATAGAACTACTCATTTATGGATAGTCCTAATTATCATATGGCAGTTTCATAATCCAAATCACTGATGCTCAACAATTGAAAATTGGCTGAGACGAAAAAAGATACCAAGGGAACACTAAATAATAAATCTCATCCAACCACAAGAATCTTGGATTTTGACCTTCTCACTGATATCATATGCTACACAATTATCAATAGAACTCCTCACATAACCGCCCTAGGATTAGTCCTGGCCTTTATAGGGTGAGTTGTGTTAATTAGAAGAGCAATATCCTGCCAGATACACTACAAAGATCTTTCTTTAAAATATTGGTTTTGGTATTAGTGAACTTCTACCAACTTACCTAGTGAAATTAACTGAGAAGACATGAAAAATGTCTTCAGGAAAATTGCAAAAGACAGTAGATAACAAGCGTGTTTCCTGTACTAGACTCAAATGTAAGAGTTGAAAATCAATCCGAAAATATTAAAAGATAAATAAAAAGATCACGGTCAAATAAAAACTAGTTTGACCGTAGAAATCCGAAAGGTGCTACATAAATAGGACGGAGTGAGTGGAAAAGAGGTAGAATACCTTTGCCTCAGCTAGAGCTACCACTAATTCCTCTGCATTATCCTTCCTAATGCTCTTTTCATCAATGTCAGCAGTCTACTCCACAAAACAATTTGATTTTAAGTCAAAATCAACTAGAAAAAGAAAAAAAACTTAGACCAGGTTAAACAGACCAGAAAATGCGAGTTCTAGTAGAAAAAATACAGAATCATTAAAACGAAAATCGGACGTACCATAAGTGCAAATTCATAACCCATGTCAGCTAGAATTTTTCGACGTGCCATGGAGGACGAACCCAGGATTATCTTTCAACAAATGGAACCATCAGTATATTACAGAATGTTGAAAACAAGCATTAACTTTCAAAAAAGAAGAGAACATTGTGTTGTTGAACGTTGAAAGAACAAACCTTGAACGTCAAGTTCTTGGGAGCCATTTGGTTGCCCGCCTCTTTCTCACCTTTGCTTGAGAGGAACAACGGTTAGCTTTGGAGATAAGCAAACGAGCGTATACCCAGGGAAAACGAGTGGTTTTTAAGGTGAAAAAGAGAATTACTAGTTGTTGCCCGGGGACATCTAAGCAATTTTTTTTTTTTTGGCGTACAGTGAAATAAGATTTGCTTGGTACAACTGTTTGGAAAGCCACTATGTAATTGGAATTGGGCGTCATCGGATATAATTACAGAGTTTAGCCTGTTTGTTTTATCAAGTAATTATTTGATTTGGTGGAAATTGAGTGTAATTCAGGGGGTGTAATTACACTCTCCAATTCTCAAGGGGGGCTGAGAATTGAGTGCAATTACACTCTGTAATTACATGATTACTTTTTAGTTTTTTTTGTTGTTTTATTTTAATTTCTGTTCTTCTTTTATTCGGTTTTATTTCTATTATTTAATTTCTTTTTTATTTTCACTTTTTAATTATTTTTATTTTTAAAATAGTTTTTATATTATTTATCTTTCATTTCCTTTCTTCTCATTTCCAACCTTTACTTCGTGTGGTTCAATGTAATTGCTCATATATATTATTTTTTATTCTTTTAGCATAACTGTGTTATTATTCTAATTTTTAAAACTACACCATTTTATATTAGAAAAAATGAATCATTAACAAACTCGACATATAATGAATGAAGTTATTAAAAGTAGAATTTCGTTGTGAATGAGGTTATTGACTTATATCGTCCCTTTCTTTCGAATTATATTTACTTAAGTTACGTTGAAACTTACTTATGTTATGTTGGAATTTGACATAAGAGTATTATGTTAAACTTTTTCTTTTGGATTTTGAATTTAAGTTATATTTTCATTTTAATTTATTTGTGTTAGTATTATTGACTTGTCATTTAGCATTCCATGCTGTTATTTTTCACTTACAATTGATATATTTATTTTGGTCAAACATTTGTAAAATGTTATGAAATATATTGTCAAACCTTCAATCTATGATGTTCTCACAAAAAAGTCTGCTTTTAATTTTTATAATTAATTAAAATTGAAATATTATTAATTTATATATCTATTATTTTTTACAATATTAGTTACAAATATATAATTATTAATTAATATATTTTCAAGAAATTACACTGTAAACAAACAAACAAATCATTATAATTACATTACTATGTAATTACTCACCAATTTCAATTACCAGGTGGCTTTCCAAACAGACTCTACGTCTTTTCAGAAGGTCAGCCTTTGTATTGAAAAACCTTGCATTTGTTCTTTAATTTAAGTTTTCGGTATATAATAATAATGGATACTTGAATTTGGTCTTGCCAGAAAACTTTTCGGGCATATAACTTCCTCTTTTTTTTTTCTTTTTTTTTTTTTTTGTTGAAAAGTTAGCAAGTGATTTAGCTTCGCAAAAATTTGACCAAACAAACTATATGTCAAATTACAAGATGAATCTAGATTTGGAAGCGGACTTTATGGTGGCTCATTTCCTCGCAATATATCATTAGCAATAGGCCCTAACCCAGCAATACACTTTACTTCAAATGGGAAAGAAAATGTCCTGTTTAAATTATTTCTCAAGCTAACGGTTATTACAATGAATGCCAATAGTTTGACGCCACAATTTGATGACACCATTAGATTGATATAGGAAATTTTCACCTTGAGATTATTATTTACTCCCCTTTAGGTCGATCTAAAATAGTGCCTACTCATCTAAAATACATATTCTCCTCTCCACCTCGTTAAGAGTTTTATCTAATATTCACCGTGTAAATTGATCGATGCAGCTGTTTTAGAAACGTCATGCCGTTACTTTAACATTAGTGTATAGGCGCGAACAATATGCAACGAGTGCTTCAATTGTAACTATTTATATTAGTGCATCTTGACCATGGGCATATGCTGTTCAAGCAAAGAGAATTAACATTGAGAAAACAATAACATAATAGTGTTAAAATAGACCTGAAAGTGTACAAATCTCATAATACACTTTATTACTCCTTATACTTGAAGTTATTATTACAGAATTTTGCACTAGCTTAGCTTGCAGCTGACGCAACATTCACTGGCAGAGGCGTCACCTCTGCTGCTTCGGAGTATCCATTATTCTCATCAGTATGGGCGGCCAGATCGTCAAAGCCCCAAAATTTAGCAGTTTTAACATCTTCTTGAGCCATCAACTTAGAAAATTCTTCATGATCATAATTCAATGTGGCTTTTCCCCCAAACTCACTTGGAAGGTTCTCAGTATCGAAAAATGTCTTCATCAACTCCACACTATCTTTGTTATTCGGATACACAAACTTGATCTTCTCAAATGTTTTTGTATCGATAAAATATTTTACTACCTGCACAAGAATGACAAATTGAGATTCACTAAGTTTAGAAAATGGTCCTCCTTACAAATGAAGGAGGAAGGATGTTACCTTCCAAAATGCCTCAAAAAATCTAGGCGGACTATAGAGAACAACTATAGCAAGCCTCTCTGGATAGTGATTCTGCAAAATATAGATGATATCTCTTGCTGTTTTAATGGAAATGTTGGTGTTTAATGACCATCCATTGAAGTCTATCAACCAAGACATTTGTTCTTGGCCTTGTGGCAGGTTAAGGATAGCGTTCTCCATCAGATAGACTAGATGACGAATGTTACCTTCTGGGGATGATGTGTTCTATCATCCATGAAGCAGAAGAATGAGAATACTTGAATCAGATTTGAGGTCGGATTTTACTAAAAGAGTTGGATATCAACACTAACCTGTTTCCCAGGCCTCATTATAAGTACGGTCCTGCCCAGTCGGTCATGGAAATTGGCTTTGGAAATTTTGCCAGTTTCGCCTTCTTGTGCTACTTCATGCTGATCATAAAGTGCAAGATCATTATTTTAAAATCTATCTTCTCAGATTATACCAAGTGACAAAAAGATTCGTCTAGTAACACATTGTGCAGCAATAACCATAACCATAAATCTCAAGAACTGAGGTAGATTCACAAGTTGATGATGACAAAAAGGTGTGTGCAATTCATTGTTGGCTCGGTCTTTTATGTTGGAATTGCAGTGATGGGGCATAATTTTACTCGTCCGCGCACTTTTTTTGCTCTCCCTGGAGCTTTTGGCCTAATAGGTTTCACCTTCTATCATTGATTGCAGTGTGCTAAGTTCCACCTAACACTTTTTGGTTCTTCAATATAAAGTGAAAAACAAAAAATTGAGCTAAGCTAACCAGCTTTTATGATGTGCATATGCTACAACAGAGGCAGAAAATAACTACTTGCTGAAATTAAGGAGAAAAGGACCAAAATCATACATTATGTTTGGGTTTGGATCAAAATCATACATATTCTTTCACGAGCACTAATAGTACATTATATTTGCATAAGTGGTAAGGAGAAAAGGACCAAAATCATACATTATGTTTGGGTTTGGATCAAAATCATACATATTCTTTCACGAGCACTAATAGTACATTATGTTTGCATAAGTGGTGCACTTTTAGTCAAACTCTCAAATATTTTTTTTAAAATTTAACGGAAAAGAACAAAAATGCCCCTGAACTTTTAGAAAAGGTATAAAAATACCCTTTATTCATCTATTTTGTTAAAACTACCCCTCAATTCAACTTTTTGGCTCATTTATTCCCCTTGACTAACGGACAACACTATTTTTTTTTTAAAATTTAAATTGCACATGACATTTTATTACTGAAAAATTGATTTATTCTTTTAAAAAGAAATCTGAAAAATCGTTATTTGTATAATAAGGAAAAATAATTTTTCAACATCCGTTTCTTTAAAAAACAAATGTAGTAATCCTTTTATATATATATAAAAACAAAACAGAATTCGATTTTCATTAAAACATGTGGAATTTTTTTAAATTTGGAAAACTTTTTTTTAACGGGTGGAAACCCCATTTTTTTTTAGAAAATTCAATTTTTAAATCTGAAAAACTGATTGTTTTTTTTAAGTAAAATGTGCAAAACTAATACTCCATAATTTTCTTCTAGATTTAAAAAAAGATAGTTTTCTGGGTTTTTTTTAAACACAGTTTTTCCATAAAAAAAATAATTTTTTCAGATTTTTATAAAAATCCAATTTTTCACATTTTGAAAAGAAAAAAAATTAGTGTTGTCCGTTAGTCAAGGTTTTACTCGTTAAAAAAAAGTTTTCCAAATTTAAAAAAATTCCACACGTTTTAATGAAAATCCAATTCTGTTTATATATATATATATATATATATATATATATATATATATATATATATATATATATATATATATATATATATATATATAAAAGGCTTACTACATTTGTTTTTTAAAGAAACGGGTGTTGAAAAATTATTTTTCCTTATTCTACAAATAACGATTTTTCAGATTTCTTTTTAAAAGAATAAATCAATTTTTCAGTAATAAAATGTCATGTGCAATTTAAATTTTTTTTAAAAAATAGTGTTGTCCGTTAGTCAAAGGGAATAAATGAGCCAAAAAGTTGAATTGAGGGGTAGTTTTAGCAAAATAGATGAATAAAGGGTATTTTTATACCTTTTCTAAAAGTTCAGGGGCATTTTTGTTCTTCCGTTAAATTTCTAAAAATATATTTGGGAGTTTGACTAAAAGTGCACCACTTATGCAAACATAATGTACTATTAGTGCTCCATGTGAAATAATATGTATGATTTTGATCCAAACTCAAACATAATGTATGATTTTGGTCCTTTTCTCTGAAATTAAGACACACTTTCATAGTTTGTAAGATAATACATTATTATTTCAATACTTTTAGATGGCAAGATGCAACCTCGCATAGTTTGGACGATAAAATTGAGAGAACAAACTGATACTAGAGATGGCAAAGGGTAAAAAAAGATTTTCGTTCAGTAGAGAGAAGACTTACCCAACGAATTTCCTCTGGTTTAAATGTGGATCTCCACTTGAGAGTCTCTTCCAGCATTTTCTTTGCCTTATCAAGGTTCCAATTTCGAGCTTCCAGGTATCGCCTCAGACACGCATCAGAACAGAACTTTAAGCTACGTCCAGATAGAGGTCCAAGGCCTGCCCTTAGCTCGCTAACCTGCTTAGACTAAGGAATTCAGTTCCTATGTATAAACCCACAGTACTAACTACTAATCGCTTTTTAGCGAGTCCAATGGTCATTACATACAATTCATCTTGAGTAGAATGGCCTAGTTTTAGACCAGTGGTTCGTTTGCTGGTTAGTTCTCTATAAGCAGCAGTTGTGGCCAGGATATTTTCATTTGAGAATTGAGATTACATGGATGCCTTACTGCTAATTGAGGCGGTAACATGATCAGCATAGATTTAATGAAGCAAATTGGAAAGTAAACAAGCCAAATAAAACTCCTATAGCAAAACTGCATATTTTGTGAAAAAAAAAACTTGATCAAAACTCTGTTACCTTTGCATCACGGCTAGTAGAGTCATCAGCCTCATTCGCGTGAGACGGCTTTCTCCGAAACATGGTTCCTGTTAATCGAGAATATATATGTGAGCTCTGATTCATCATCAAGACAAACACGAGTCGTAAATTGAGGCTTCAGGTAGGATAAGCTGGATTAGGCCAGCTATGAAAAGGAAAAAGAACAACAAAAACAGAGAAGATTGAAATAGTTACCTTTCTTGGAATGGAACTAGGAAGATGCAGAAAAAATTGGACTTGAAGGCTTTCCTAAAAGAGAGAAAGGCAGACAGGGAGATACATGTGATTCACTCGGACTCTTTTTATGCACAAAAAATAGCAATTAGTTCTTCTGCAAACAGTAAGTAAATGGGTGGTGACAAAACCACGCATTGTTGTAGAGAAATCACGCAGAGTTGGTGATCATTCCTTTTCAAAATATTGTAATAAGGAGGAAACTGCCGAACAGTGGAATTTTCACACGCTTGTAGTCTTCTTTTTATGGACACTATAATGTAATAATATCCAACTTTACTATTCAAAGTAAATGTGTACAATTTTGGATGGTTCTAACAAAACACTTTTGACGGTAAAAACGAACTGCTGACCAAGACTTGTTGCAGAATTCAACAAAATTTCAGTTATTTTTTCTACAGCTTGCCTTGTAGAATGTTTCAGATAGTTCCCTATGATATAGGTAAGGATAGATCCCTATGATATAGTTCCCTATATGATATAGGTAAGGATCTAGAGCTTTCAAATTTAGGTGAAGTATTTAATTGTTGCGTGTAAGGAACATTTGATTTTGATTGGTTATTCTCCCACTCCTTTTCTTTTTTTTTTCTTTTTATAACAACTGAAGAACCCATATATCTATTACAACTTGCCTCACGAAGTGAAAGCAAACCTATTGCGAATAGTGATTTCCCTTCAACTACGTCTTTTTTTCTTCAGTTATGGTGGAAGTATTGCAGTGTTTCGGGCAGCTTGTTAACACAATGACCACAAATTTCCCTACTTAGTTATATATTGTATACATAGGCTGTTAATATTAGATTTCAACTTCAGTCACAACACATAACTTCTCAGAGCACTCTATAAAGAAACAATACAGCCAGGGATAGGAATAAGAATACTGTGCCGCTGTCAATAAAATATAATTAACATAATAATGCTGTCAGATAAATTAACAAAATCTTTATTAAAATGGAGAACAAAACTGTCCACATATACTAACATAATATAAAATGTGCGGAACATTACAAATCTAGTTTTAGTACACGGACACTAGAAGAACCATACAAATTTGTTCTGGCCGATTCTCTATGGAAAAAAACACACAAAACATACACAAACATATACGATTTTAAATGATGGATGGATACCCGCACTCCTTCGGCTTCCCTTTGGGCCCTGTAGATCATCTCCTTTAGTTTCTGAGATTTCTGAACAAGGTCCAAAATAGATGCCTATGTTGGCCTTGAAGTCTTTTCCTGGATGAATAGTTCAAGATCAATGATCTGTTTCATTATTTCCTTTTGCCAGATTGACTGCTCATTCTCACCGCCTTTGTATAGGAAGAGGAAAGTTGACATTCTGCATCATAGTGAACCTCATGTATCCTTTACAAGTCAATATCTCAGCGAACAGTTGTACAATCTTCTAAGGGTTTCCTCGCATGCTAGTTGATATTTATTTGTTGAATGGACTACTATCAGGGATCTTTGTTCCTTATCCTGTTTCCCTCGATGCTGTTACTGGCTACACAGCGGGCCTTAATTCTATTTCTTCAAAATTTCTCAGTAGCCAGTGACATTGAGCTGTTTGTCTCAGCTACTGGAACAATATTCTGTGATATCCAGACTGCCTTGCTCGAGAATCCTGAAAATCCTGTTTTCATGAACTCACTGAACATAGTGAGTTGCTATTTTGTTTGGAGTATCCCGTTATATCTCAATTTTAATTGATTATACGTTAATACAAATACTTCTTAGGGTCAACATAAACCAGTCATTTCGATCTTTCCCAACATATATTCTCATACTCTTTTCTCTGTATCCAACTCTTCAAGTTGGGATTATCTATGATACTTCTACAATTTTTTTTTGATGAAGTAATCTATGATACTTCTACAATTTTGCCTTGATTTTCTGTTTGACTGAAGAAAAGATACAGAACACTGCTCGAATATGCAGATGACTCCGTACCATAGAATGTGACACCACAACATCTCACCAATGGATGTGACATATAAACCACAAAAAAAAGGGTAGGAAACATAAAAAATAACAAACATAGAAATACATACCTGAAAGAAGTACAAGGATCTTTGCAGTCGAAACTCCAAACTTTGAAGACTCAAATCATATGAGCAATCTGTTCACCAGCAGAAGAAATGCTTGCACTCAATAAGATGAATTGACCGATGTTCACCCCTAATTCTGCATACCAGCAGCTCTTCTTTAGGAGGAAGTTCCAGCACTTCGCTACACGAGAAACAGACCTTCTATCTTGTACTTTCTCCCTATTAAGTCTACAAGATCTGTCCCCGATGCACACTAATATATACCCTGTAGCCTTGAACTATCGTTGATCAAGGCCTACAGAAAGAACGTGTTTGCAACCATAATAAAAACCAAGCATCATACATCAAACATCATCTGATGCTAAAGCACATCTGCGATAATAGGACAGAAAACCTCGATTAATTTGATTTGACAACATAATCCCTCAGTCCTTTCCAGATATTAGGAAAAATCTCCATAGTTAAATTGTTCTTTAATTTACATCCTTTTGATTTCCCCTTCAAATATACCAACGCCAAAGTCCTTCGCATGTATCGGCTGGAACAGTCCAAGTTGAATAATCAAATACCATACCACCACAATACCAGATTCGCAAAGCAATTTTGGTTTGTACTCAAATTTAAACCGTTCACCTTCAACTAATATTTGAAATTTTCCATGATTCATCGCACAGTCACTAGCGCTTCTTATAGTCTAATCGTGAAATAAAGAGTAGTAACAGCTGACTCTCATACAGAGACAGATAATGGACATCAGCAGAAGGAAAACTTAAATATGAAAGATCGGGTACGATACCAGCTTGGATTAATCGAGCAAATATCTGCTGCAATAAAACTCATGTAAACATCCGAATTCATAGAATAATAACTTATTTCATCAAATTCTGAAAGTATTGAGTTGAAAACATTTTCTACTGCTACAAAGTGATCCGGTATTTCGTGTGTTGCCCATGCATCATTTACTGTGAATCCAAGCAAATCATAATTACGAGCCTATGATGCATACCTGAGGTCCGCGAGGTTTGCTTGGCGGATTAGATGAAGAGTTCACATGGATTTCATCACAAGCACGTTTCTACAGTTAGATACTAATTGGCTTACTAGTTTCGGAGTTACCACTGTGATGAAATTCATGTTCGAAACTTGAAAGATCACATTCCTCACATCTATGGAGCTGACTGCACAAACTATCAGCTTATGTTATAACCCCAATTAGGTTGCTTCCGTTGACAATGTATTTAGAATAATTGTTGCTATGCTATAAAACATAGCTATCTCGGTTTTTTGCTGTCTCTAACGCGCATTATAATCAATTGCAAAATTAAAGCAGAAAAGATGCTAACCACTGTGTACCTGATGTGGGAGGCCAATTAAGGATAGCTCGTTGAGACGTTGCTTTTTGCAGTAGGTCTGACGATCAATTTAAGCACACAAGACATAGAGAATCATAAAACACACACACCGCAAGAGGAGAGAGATCCCGGGCCAAAAACAATCCCGTGCTATCTCCCCCTCAAATCCCAAAAAACCCAATTTTATTAAGGATAGAGACCTGCCATGCAAGCGCACCTGACATGGCAAAGGCCAGAGCAGTAACATGAGTAATTTAAACAGGACATGACCCCCAGAAATTAGGCCTTCTTTTTTTTCCCCTCACATCCCGATTATACCTGTTACATCTTTCGTACATACAACAGCAAATTCCTATGGATATTGTTCTCCACGCTTCTGAATACATAAATCTTTGACAAACATCTTACGATCGAGAAAATCCAGCCCACAAGGCAAAGAATTTTGATCCAAGCTTTCCCTCTGCACGGCAAGCCTGAGGGGATTGGAAGAAATTCACATACGAAGAGCCAAAGAGATGAGGAACAAGGAAACCTCCAATCAGCTACCTACAAAATGAGCAAAAGGAATCCATGCTCCGTGATCATTCTTACCGAGGGGAAGAAGGCTAGAATAGCAGGAAGATCATCTTAGTTATCATCATCTCAAAGGTTGGTGTAGCAGAATGTGACTAAAGGGAATAATGAAGGCTATATATAAATAATATGGTTAACCGACTTGGGGAAACATAACCGACTCAGAGTCATAGAGAAGATGTACGATGTTTCCCTTGCCGGTTAAGACAATTGATATGTTGACCACTTATTCTGTGACACGTGGCTGACTGACGTGTTCTTCTCCGAATTGGGAGCTTAACCGCAAGCAAATCGAAGTGAAACCCACATAAACCCATCAGAAGCCGCGAACGTTAGCCCTGGTCTCCGGCCCAACGATACAAAGCCCAAAACATATATGTGGGCGTTTAGATATTAACTGGATTATCAGCCCATATTAGCTCTAAACTCAAAACAAACGTACTTTATTTTTTCTAACCCATTTTAAACAATTAGAATTCACATTTTCTTTTTTTTAGCCGGCTAGTCATTGAATAAGGCTACAATTTCGGAATTTTTCTATTCAGTTATCCAAATTAAGGAAATATCTTTCCTTCTCTCTCTTATTTAATATTCTATACCAAATATCTAATCCCTATTTTGAGGGAATTACATTAAGTAACATTTTTTACTGCAGTGATTTTTTTTTTCTCATTTTCGGTAACGAGCCCGCATTTTTATGCTTTTTTGATTGAACCTCCACTAAATAAATCTGTGGAGCCTTTCAAGTTGGTTTCAATATGTATAACTTTTGTAATACAAGTGTATAATTTAGCATAATAATAATATAAATAATGTTATATTTCATGTGGATATGATGTTGAATATTATATACGTTGATATTTTAATTACTTTATCTAGTTCTTATTTCCACAAAAATATTTATAATTATTGTATATATCAAGTATGTAACATGTGTATAATTCGTAAAACTAATGTTTTTGGTTTCATGTATAATGTGTGTATAGATATATATAACTCATGTATTTTCGTTTCATGTATAATGTGTGTATAAATGTATATAATTCATGTCTAAATTTTTATTTCCTGTACAATGTGTGTATAAATGTATATAATTCATGTCTAAATTTTTATTTCCTGTACAATGTGTGTATAAATGTATATAACTCGTGTATAAATGCCACTGTTGTATATCCAATCAATATTACAGAACTATTATTAATTTGTAAGTATAAATTACTGATATAGAAAGTAAAATAGAAAATCTAGGAAATTACATATATAACATAAAATAATATACATTTGTAATATTTATACACGAATTATATATAGTTATACACAAAATATACATGCACACGAAAATACCCATAGCACAGACAAAAAAGATATACACATGCAAACACATTTTTTAAACACACAAACATATATATATATATGGGTAACTGAAAATGGAATAAAGAGATGACATACAGTATATTTTCATTTGAGTAATTGAAAAAATAAGAGAAAAAAGGAAAGAGTTCTTTTTAATTAGACAAAATAATGACATAATCTTTTAAAAATGGAGGCTTTTTCGCCTAGATTTATGCTAGGATTTGATATGGTTAGATGTATTGTATGGCTAATTGTTGTAAACTATCTTTTAGGGCTAGATTAAGTTGTATAGATTATGGGCTTGGCTAATTATGTTTTCTTACCGTAGATAAAGTTGCCCCCAGTAAAATTCAGAAATAACAAAAGTATGCATCTATTTTAGAATTTCAAATTGCATAGATAGAACTTTAGTATTGCGTCATTGAGGGAGGGAATTTGAAACCCCTTAGATAGTGGCTAGTTCTCAATTTCAAAAGTTTTTTTTTTTTTTTGAAAGGTCAATTTCAAAAGTTGAAAAGTAACTACTTTTTAATCTTACTCCACTGAAGCTTTACATGTGAAATTAAAACAGTGAAATTTTACAAGTATATAACCGAAAAATTACCAGTAAAAGTTATTTCCTCCAGTTGCTCTACGAATGAGATAATATAAGGAACTTTCAGGAGCAATTTCGGAACATAGTTCAAGTTGTACATAATAGCTGTTAACTGTCCAGCATTGACTGGAATAAGAAAGATATTATTTATGAAGAAATACTAAATACTTTAGCATGTCTTGGGAGATTAAACACAAAGGGCAGACCGGTGCACTAAGCTCCCGCTATGCGCGGGGTTCGGGGAAGGGTCAGATCACAAGGGTATTGTACGCAGTCTTACCTTGCATTTCTGCGAGAGGCTGTTTCCACGGCTCGAACCCGTTAGCACACAACTTTGAAAATTTTATTCCATGAGTTGGGAGGCGTTAATTAAGCACTACCTCAACATAATTACAATCTAAAAAGCTTGGGCACAATAAGAGAAAAACAACAGGAAAAAGTAGCTCCGTCAAGTCCCCAACAAGGAGCCTAGCTATTCGTTTAGCTTCATGATGCCTGAGGCTGGTTACGAGCCTTCTCCTTCTCCTTCACTTCACTTCCTTGCTTGTTATCGTACTCTGCACGTATCAAACAAATATATGAATCATCAATCAAATCAAATTGGTATTAGAAGACTAGAGAAGAGGAAATCAAGAAGAAAAAAAGGAACAATAATATCAACATAAAGCATATATATGAAGTGAAGTGATGTAGTTTACCAGGGGCATTCCCATGGATGATCTTTTCCTCAGCCTCTTGGTTTCCTCCATATATCCCTCCAAAACCTTCTTCATCTGACCTAGTTGCATATCCTTCTCCAAAGCTGGACATTGTGTCCCTTTAATCCAACAAATATAAATTTCAGAATATCATCATACCCCATATAACACCTTGTCCTAACAAGTCGAGTTTAGAATTTAAACTTGATAAATTTAATAAATACTTCTGATAGAAAATGACTTTTAGGCTTACTTCAACCGAGAAACCAATTTCAAAAGCTAATTTAATGAAGAGAAGGATTGTCCAAAAGCAAATAAAAAATCAAATCATCTGTCACCCGCCAATGTGGAAACTCAACACTCTGCACGTATAAGACTGGATATTTGGAGCGCAGACAATATAAAATCAAATTTTTCAATAATGCGTAAATTATGAATCGGGATGGCTCATCTGACTGTGATATCATGATAACAATGGGCCTGATTCGATTTTCAAAGCTAGATCGTTAGCATTGCTAAAAGTTTCATCCCACATGAATGTGAGACAAACTCAATAAGTTATATTTATATATTTTATATAAAACTATTATATTCAATTGAACCGGCTTGCATATGCACCTCTGATGAATGAACAAGATTAATTAAATGGATAACCAATGACTAGAACTTACTTAGGTTTGGTCTCGGCTCCAGGATTCTTGGTCTGGTCCATTTTGATATCGTCCTGTTTTCCTGATTCTGTCAAAAGAGTCCTGAAACTAATCTGAGAAGTTTTTGTTATGTGGTACGGAGGAGGATTTGAGAAGACAGCAAGTGGTTTTGCTCTGGTAGCTGATGATCTAAGAGCGTTGAGCATATTTACTGTTTGATTGTGAAATGTGATCAATTTATAGTTAGAGGTTTATAGAACACTTTAGGAGTGGATATATGGAGAGGACAAAGGAATGATGGAAGGTTGATTGGGTCTCTTTTCAACGTACATGGATATTAGTCCTCGTCATGCTGCGTACCAGAAGTCCAGAAGTCTTAAGTTTCTCCTAACTTCACACGTATGGTTTTGTTCTGACATTCACCCAGATGCCTTAGGTTTCGCCATGACACGTTTGGGCTCGTTTATTGAAACTGATTGGGTGAAACAATACTAGTAGTAATCTATATAAATATATAAATCTATATTTTTTACTACTACTTAGAAATGGGAGTTTGGTCGTCCCTCTTCGTCGTCCGTTGATGGCCCCCATTAAAAAAAATAAAATTTTGAGCCCTGTATTAAATAGGCCCTAAAAAAATAAAAAAATTGTGGATCCCATATATATTAAACAACAACTAATATTTAAAAAAAATTGTGGGCCCCATATTAAATATCAACCAGTATTATAAAAAAAAAGTGGGCCCCATATTAAACACCATGCGTATTCGTAGCAAACACTAATATAATAAAATTTTAGATACGGAGCACAAATTACAATGTTATATCAATCGTGTTTTGAACATAGTACATATATATAAAAAAAAAAAATTGGGCCCCATATTAAACAGGCCCATAAAAAAATTGTGAAAATAAATAAATTGTGGGCCCCATATATATTAAACAACAACTAATATTAAAAAAATGTGGGCCCCATATTAAACACCATCCAATATTTAAAAAAAAAAGGTACATCCAAACTCACGGGAAAAAAAAAAGTGAACCCCATATTAACAAAATCAAGTAATATTTAAAAAAAAAAGTGAATCCCATATTAAAAAAAACAAACAATATTAAAAAAAAAATTGGGCCCCATATTAAATACCGTGCGTATCCGTAGCAAACACTAATATAATAAAGTTTTAAATACGGAGCACAAACTATAATGTTATATTAATCGTGTTTTGAACATAGTATCCCATATTGACAAAATCAAGTTATTATGTTCATTAAATATACTTAAAATATTTATATTTTAAAATAAGATAGAATTTAATGCAAAAGACAACATAACAAGTAAAATGAGCTAAACCGAGAATATTTACCAACAATTAAAAAATAGTATTTATTCGTTTAGATAGAAAATCAATTTCTACAACAAGTCTTCTCTTTTAAAAAATATTAATAAATTTGCCGATTTTGTATTCGTAGCAAACATTAATATAATAAAATTTTAGATACGGAGCACAAACTACAATGTTATATTAATCATGTTTTAAACATAACATATACTATATATATATATATATATATATATATATATATAATCACTATTCAAAGACAACTACGTACACATAGATGCACTATAATCTAAAATGTTGGGCCCGTGCACAGCACGGGCATAAGCCGTCTAGTAAATATATGAAGCAGGGCATAGGCCCTGCTGATGTGGCAGGCCTCACAGTCCAGGAAACCTATTTTTCTATTTTCTCAGATTTTTGCCATATTACTCAAATATTGCCTTTTTAAAATTAATTAATATTTTCCCATCAAAACCGCTCCCTAATTGCAACTGTAACGGTTCACTTATTCTCTCCAACTCCCCGCGCCTCTTCCAAACTACACCTCTTATTTTGATGTGTCCTCTTAATTAGGGTTCCGCTTCATCTCTTTTCACAATGAAATTCAACTATCGAGCACAGAAAAGAAACCAAATGAACTTCTTGACCCAGTTAATCAAAGGCTGCACAGATTTCAGTGAAAACACGAAGGTAATAAGTAAATTCTTTGAATCAATTTTCAAAATCTTTTCTCAAATTGACCGGAAGTTTTGATTCGTTACACCTGTGGAAAATTTCCTTCTCAAATTTCCCACTTTTGAAAATTTAGACTCTAAAGTTTGCATAATGAGTGTCGAAGAAGTTGATTTATTCGTCTCTTTTACATCTCTATTTGAGTAATCATGAAGATGATTAGTGGCATTGATGCCCTAATTGCCAATTTTACATTGATTTTTTTCTTGCAGATGTGATGATACGTGGTTAGAGGTGTCAAAATGGGTTGGGCTGGCTAAAGGCCCAAAGAATTAAATGGGCTAGGACGGGCTGGCCCTTTTAGTTGAAGGGCCGGAAAAATGGCAGCCCACCCAGCCCTACGTGGGCCGCGGGCTAGGACAGGCCAGCCCTTTAAGTTATTTCGTCTTCCGAAATAATATTTTCTAAGTGATTTTTGGTACAATTTAAACATGAAACTTTTGCATTATGAAATAGAATATTCTATCACACATTCTTGCGCAAATCCATATCATAAAAGAAAAAATTCATGAGAACAAATATAAATTATTATTTTTTATCACTAATTCAAATCACATTCAAAAGAAATTAAACATAATATAAATTCTAAGACTAAAAAGTAATGCTCCAGTTTCTAATTTACTACTTAGTAGTAAGTACATTCTTTTTTCTCATTACTTTTTATCCTTTTGTTTAATTTATTTGTATTATTTTTTAAATTAATTAATTTATTATTTTTTTCTGGCCTCAGCCCAACCCTTGAGGCCGACGGGCCAAGAGAGACTGGGCTTTTGAGCCTCACTTCTATATGGGCCAAAGAAATCTTAGCCCAACCCTAAATAAAGGGTTGGATTGGGCCGGCCTCGCGGACCAAGCCCATATTGACAGCTCTATACGTGGTGCAGGTCTTTCCCCTTTTCTTAACTTTAAGGTAGTACTAAATTTATCCTCAACTAATCAGTTGATATTTTTTTTGTATATACAAATTGAGAATTCACCTGTTTCTTCAAATTTTTAATTTATTTTGCGCCTCTTATGTGCTATTTGTTGGTGTACTGGGATTAACTCTGTATTTGTCTATTATGATTAACTACAGATGGTGTTTTCCCCCCAGTTTTGGTTACTTGCATTGTGGGTAAAATATACTCCTATTTTAATTTGTTGATTTAATAGTGTCTTACTTTATCAGTCTACCAGCGAGTTAACTAATTTAGTATAACCAGCCTATGTCAATCCATTAGAAATTGGCAAAAAAATAAATTATTTTGGTACAATTTCTAAATTTAGTATTGTTTGAAGAATTTGCGTTTTAGTTTTGAGAACGTGTCTCTTAATTCTATTTTTTTTTTTTACCTTGCAGTATTGAAAATGAAAACCCCATTGCACGAATTGTTAGCTTTTATGGGATTTTGTTTAAGTTTTCACTATAAAGGTTGGTGCTTATCTCCCTTGGTTCAATTGTTCTTTAGTACATGTAATTCTAAACAAAAAATACATGCATATGACGTAGTGCAAGGGTCTGCAAGCAATTTCCCTTTTTGTTTTTTTTTTAATCAGTGAACCCTCTTTTCGGAAATGAATTTAGTTAAAAAAACTCTTTTCAAAATAAAACTGTAAATATCTTATCATGGTTGTGTAATTAATAACAATCAACAACGTTGTTAAGAATGAAAGGTTCGTACAATGGTTATTCTTCTTCAAAACAATAGTTTTGTTCTTAAATCCAGGAAAAAGGGCCTTTTAAAAGTTGAATGGTTATTCTTCTTCAAAACTATAGCTTTTTTTTTTTTAATAAAAATACAGGAAAAAGGGCCTTTTAGAAGTTGAATGGTTATTTTTCTTCAAAACTATAGCTTTTTATAAGTTACACGACAAAGAGCCTTTCAAAGTTGAATTTTCATTTTTTTTTTTTTGCTTTTATTCCTTTAAGCCAAGAGTGTTTAGATACAACTCCAATTACATTTCAGTTCTTTTCTCCCTTCCTCTATATAATAAAGTTCTTAGACATTTCAAGCTAAGTTTGAACGACAAAAGTCGAATTAATTCTGATAGCTTATAACTTTGTGTTCATGTTACAGTGCATACAAGATTCAACAAAACTGAATTGCTTTCTTTCTCCATAGAGGGGCTCTATATAAAGTTTTTTTTTTATCTTTCTAGGTATCCATTGTTTATTTTCTATTTATTCTGCTTGGTGCCTCCTCTTCAGATTTGGTCATCTAATTAACATTATGCATGACATAGAGTAGTACTATGCTCATTTGATCTTTCAGCGATTTAGGGGAGAAATATTTTTATTGTCTGCTGCGTTTTGTTATATTCTAAGATTAGGGGTTTTGTATTACATGTATGGCGCATTGATTATCTGTTGTTTGGTATATTGAATAATTATAAGCAAAGAAGAAACGGTCAGAAGAAGCCAACGTCGAATAAATCTTCCCACAAAGAAGAAGGCGAAGGTTGTGAAGAAGCTCCCCGTTCCTATTTTTGGACTACTATATGTTAATTTTCCATTAAGTGAACTTTCAAATAATATGTATGCTAACTATGAGAGTATAGATAATAACGATCTTTTACCTTTCAAGAAAAATATAGCGGTTTGTACTCTAAAGGTTAACTGAAAGTCGTTTCTTTAATTCGATAACTACTGAAAATATATCAATTTATGGATGTTGATTGGTATGTAGGATACGTGGTTTTTGCAGGTTGAATCCTGAGGAAATATTGGTTGAAGCAGAATTCCTACAAGCTTTCATTGTTATATTTGGAGGTTTGACTTTCATTGTCAAGTTCTTATAGATGACATATTAATTTATATACACTATCATCAAAAGTATAAAAGATGAATGTATCACTATTAATGTATTTTTACGGCTTGTAATATGCTAATATTCTATTTACCTATTAAATGCATATATATTCAAAGAGAAAGCCTGGCAGTCTACCTTACAACCATTTTAGTATTGCAGTGAAAGAAAGTTTCAGATATCTTTATCAGGAGTATTTGACAAGGCAACAATATATATATATATAGGCTGGGAATAGCACAGGCTGAGTTGGCACCTCTCTAAGGCCTGGATTCCTATTTATTTATTTTTTGTGGGTTTTTTGCATTTTCCCTTAAATATTTCATTCTCCTTAATACACACCAAAGATCAACAGTCACGACTAATTCAAGCCACTAACAGTCGTTTCAGTCCCCTAATCCGTCAATTGGAAAACCCAAAGACCTCTTTAACTTGCCTGCATTTCCAACACAACGTCGAAGAAGAAATCAATGGTTCTGCAAGAGTTCTTTCCATTCTCTCTCGGTCGAAGCCGATGCAAGAGTTTTCTCTCCACCGGTACGCAACTACTTTCATCCCCGTGTCCTAATCTAATAGAATGAAAGTTTTTTCTCTTTAACCTTCTTTGTTCATCTTCTTTGAATAGTTATATACTCCATTGGTTGCGCCAAATAAGTGACTAATTTAGATTCACATAGTTGATCTTGAATTTGGTAACTTCTACTTTTAATTCGATCAAGAACTAACAAGTGTATTACTTAGAATTCCTGGAATCTGATATTCTCACTTTGTATTTCTCTTTTTTGTGTAGGGAAAATGACTTTGAAAAGTGGTTTATTTATGGGAATAATTGCGGGTATCATAGGCATCTTTGTAATTTCGCTGCAAGTTTTTACACTTGAAGATTGGAGTTCACTTCCTCGGTCCGGTTGTTATATTATTAGCTTTTAAATTGCATTCATATGATCCAATGGAAGGTTCTGCAAATAACTTCCTGTTTTTTAAGTTTGTTATCCTTCTTTCTGCTCTTTTCTCTTTGCATAGTGTCAGTTTGTATTTTTGTATTGTTCAATGTTTTTATTTCATTTTCTTGGCAGAAAGTTGAAATAAAATATAATGAAATGTTAACTGAACTTAGAATTGGATATGCGCGAGAACCCAGTATATGATTTGGGAGTTAGAGTTCAAAATCCCAAAAAATAGGAGGAAAACGATGTTTACAGGCAATTATTACACAACTTAATAATTCAAGGTTTATTGGTTGAACCTTTCAACTTCTTAATATTATTCAGTCTATTTGAACTATTTTAGGGAACTAGTTTGCTGGGCAGCCTGGGCTATTATTTTCATTCATTTATAGTATGAGAAAATAAAACTAGGAGTTACAGTGATCCACATAAATACATAGATGAATATGGTCCTGTTTAATTCAGTAATGCCTTTGTATTTTAGCCTCTATATGCACATTTATGCGGCTCACTAATAAATTATGAGTTCACTTTTTCTCCCGTGTCATGTTTAGATATTCTTTAAGATTTGGTTAGCATGATCTGATGCTCTTTTCTCAAAATATCCTCCAATCCAATGAAGGTACATTAATTAGGATAGCTGCAGCAACATTTTTGTTTCTGGTGGAGCCACTTTAAAGTTTAATCATATTTACATTACATATTTAATATTTCTCAGCTGTTGCTAATGATATTGCAAGATGCAACCCCCAGCCTTGATTACGATAGACTATGAGAGGAACAAAGCATTTTCCAAGGCACTTTTTAAATACTTGACTCTTGACTGATAATGTTGTTGGCGTTAGTGTTTCCATTACTTTTACTCCTTGCTTTAATTTTGTTGCTTGTGGAAAACCTAGCATTTAACGGAGAGTTTAATTAAGTATAATGGAGAGTTTAATTAAGTATTCAGCTGCTATTCGACGGTTCATCTAATAGAAATATTTTCCATTTGATATGCGTTGCTTTCTGATGTTTTTGTTGAATACTTCAGCAAAAGAAGGCATAGGACGACTACAATGTTATGAGATGCAGTTAAACAAAGGTTATTTTCATACTTCTTAAATTTCTTTGCATTGTGCTTATGGAGTTGTAATACAACATCAGGACGATCCCCTCCAAGAAGTAAATTGCCAAATTTACGGCTACCGATGAAGTTTCATGGCCATGTGAAGAGCAAAATTAATAGCTAATCTAGAATTTTGATTTTTTCAGGACCCTTCCAAGTAGTAAGTCGCTTTATTTCCTTTCATTCCTACAGAATGCATCTACTGACTATTGTTTGCTATCGAGACAAATTTGACTTGTGTATTTTTTTTCTACCCACAAGTTTGGACTCTCAGGACAAAGATTAAAGATACATTCTTTTTCTAATTGAAGGGGGGAAAAGCACGAAGTTGGGCTTCATTGGAAGAGTTTACCTTGAAATGTGATCCTACATTAACTCTCCAACAATGTTCGCAGATTGAGTAAGGTTTCAAATAGACCATGGTTTCACCAAGAAAAGGCCAAACCACGATGCCGGGTGGAAGATTTAGGATATTCTGTTGAATAAGTACAACGAAGACTGGGAAAACAAGAATAGCAAGAGAGTCAGACATGGAGACCGGCTAATGACTTCACTAGCTCGATGTATCCCTTCTTCCTCTCTGTTGCTGGAGCAGATAGGGAATAAGATAAAAGTTATAGCAAGTTGATATGTAGTTTAAGTATCTTCCTGTTGTAGTCAATTTGAAACTAAAGTTGAACAAGAATTGTGTTTTAGAGCAAATTACAAACATGCTAGTACTTTTAAGACATCAAACATAGGATGCCAAATTTCGAAAAAGTATCGTCTTATGTTTTACAAATTGCATTTCTTTTTAACATGATTAGCCAAATTGTTTTAAGCTAAACATCTTATAATATGACATGAAAGCGTTGTAGACTAATTATGTGAAATGCCTACATTGAGAATTTTGGAGCTAATTATTGGAACAACAGACTGAAGATCATACTTAACATGCTGATCTCTTCAAACATTACTTGATGTTTAATTTTATAACCGCGCGAAGCGCGGACAAATTTACTAGTAAACTTAAAAAGCTAAGTACCTCATCATTAACAAATAATAACAGAAAAACAAACAATATCAGACTAAAGCTGACCCAAGTAAACAATATCAGACTACTACACTCGGTCCATGTTTAGATATGCATGTCCATAGATAATATTTGACACGTTTGAAAAAGAAAAAAAAATTAAGTGTTTTGTTTTAAATTTCGTCCGCTATTTCAATTTCAATGTGGCAAAAATAAAGGTCAAAAACTAATAAAGGAAATATTTAAAGTGAAATACGGAATACGTCTATTACCGACTTCAAAATGTTTCTCAAAAGCAATCGAAATGGTTTACTAGGAATTGGTCAAATTGTTTCAGTATTTCCACCAAATGGGGGTAACAAACTGGGCCGTTCAACAGTTGAACCTGAGCAACATTCTTAGGCCCAATGAAATCCTTTGTATCGAAGTCGTTATATATGGTGAAATTCTTCAGTATGCTGCAGGAAGGGGTGTCAATGGTTTTTCAAAAACCGATTGAACCGATCGAACCGTATCGTATCGAACCTATTTTTAGGTTCTTTTTAATAAAATCGAAGGTTTTAAGTTAAATCGATAACCGTACCGAATAATTAGTGTGAGTTTTTTATTATATAAAAAAATACCTAACCGAATAAATACATATGTAGAAATATATTTTATATTTTATGTATCATAAATTATAATACATAGCTTTAGATATTTTGTCCTTGGGATGAATTTAAATGGAGAGGACTATAACTAAAACTTAAACCTACTCGTCGACCCTATTGAAACAACATAATAAAGTCTTGAACACTCCTACATGATAATATCATCAACCGCTCCAAAAGAAGAAAAGGTTTGGTTTGTCCTCCTCTTCTTTTTGTTTATATTTTTTCTAAATTTTTAAGTTCTTATTCATAGCAATGGTAGTAACTACATAAAACTTCATATTGCAAATTCTTTAACTAATTTTTTTAGTACAATTACTCTTCCATAACTTTTTAATCCTTGTTTTTTGTATTGCATTAGGTGACTTTTCAAAAAATACCAAAAATTAATCGAACAGTACCGATACCAAAGATAAACCGATCTCATTGGGACGGTTTTCAAAAGTTTAATTTTGAATTGATATAGTATAAATTTTTGCAAAAAACCAGCCGAACCTAACCATTCACGCCCTAGCTGCAGGTCACTTAGATGGTGTTGCAAATTCGACTTATATTTTCATGAATTGTTATAAGTGATCTTCTAATTATTATTCCACCGTCAAATTTTATATATGAAAAGTTCAGCATAAAATCGTTGTGGTACTTCCACCCGTTATAAACACTTCAAAAGTACCAAAAGCATTTGCTCTCTTATAATGATGGGTGCCGAATAAAAAGGTTTACGTTCTTGGTATTAGGGATATTGTTTTGTCTTTTCTAAGAAAAATGGTAGCTCTGTTTTAAGAGGTGTTAGAAAGAAAAGGCGTAGTTTGATTAATTTGAATTTGCACTAATTAAGTTCATTAGTTATTTCGAATTCACACAAATTAAGTTCATTGAGAGAATAAATCGTTCCGAAATATTTCTCAAATCTACAATTCAAACTCATGGTGGATGAATAAGAATGGAGTAATTCACCCATTCAATCATTTTATTATGATCCAAAAAATCCTTAAATTGATGAGGAGATAGAATTTGTACATTTAATTCTCAGGTCATGAGTCCATTATCGACTATTTTCTTTTCCTTCTCATAGAACTTCAGTAAGACTTACATGTGTTAACCATATATATCCCCCGTTTGGCCATAAGAATTATTTACTTTATTCCGAATTTTTTTTTCACTTTTTTTCAGAATATCAAAAACTCAAAAAACTTGTTTTTCGAAAAAAAAAATTCACTTTTTTCACTTTTTTACAACTACATTTTACCAAAAATTACAATTTCAGAAACTATAGTCAAACACAACTCCAACTCCAAAATTTCAAAAAAAAAATGATTTTTTTTTTATTTTTTTTTTATCTATGGACAAACGGGGCCATAGTCTTTAAATAGCACCATGGGAACTTCATAGCACTAACTAAAGAGGTAATCTTTGCAAATGATACTTGAGGAAGGTAAAGTTATTACAGACTACTCCCCTCTACTTTTGGGTTGAACTCTATGATTACCCTACCAAAGATAAAGGAAAAAGGAAGATGCAGGAAGAAAATATAGAAGGTGTCTTGACAGTGTTGGACCAGTCGACCGTTGAATCAGAGGCACCTACCCTACCCAACGGACCCCTTAACACCAGCTCTGAGATTAGTAATTTCTGTGCCAAATTATTTAAATTCATAAATAAAACACACTACCTACGTCCTGGGACCATGAATGCAACATGTCATGCACGTGTCCATCCTCGTTAATCAAACGTAGGTAAACCTGCTAATCCAGGTCGCCAAATGTCTTCTCTCTAAGTAAAGGGTAAAATGTGCAGCCACAAGTCTTTTCAAGACTTTGTTTTTAATTTGTGAGTACCACTCCCACACTCACCAGTTCTCGAAATGCGAGCTCTAGAAAATTGATAAAATTTGCAGAAAACTACATAGAGAACAGATTTAGCTTCAATCTAAAGTAGGCACTTTTCTCGAAGCTCGTCATCACTATTGTCATTTTTTTAATTTAATTGTCAGACCAACTTTTTCTAGTGGAAAGTGCAGGGTACCCTATATAATAATCTAATCTATAAGCGCTGGGTAATATTTAGCAGTCTTATTGCCAGCAAAGTACAGAGTATCCATACTCTAATTAATTAGCTCTGGATCGTATTAGGAGTCCTGGACGGTTCACTGCTTTCTAAACATAGGCATTTTACTGGTATACCTAAACTATCATAAAGTTGAAAAAACTACTTAAACTATCATTATTTAATTTATAAAATATATTTTAAATTATTTAATTATTCTTGAATGACATGTGATTTACACTCTCCATTTTATATAAAAATATTATCAAGTATTGTCCACGTGAATAAATAATGTCACAATGGCACCTACATGAAAATTTTAAAAAAATTATTTATTTTAAAAAACAAACTGAAAAATAATAATTTTTGTAAAAGAATACCAAAAATTGTAGAAAAAAAATAGTTTAAAAAATGGAAAAGTTATTTTTTTAAAAAAAAAAAAGATCACTTTTCCACTTTTTAAATCATTTTTTTTTCTGATATTCTAAATTTTTTGATATTTTTTTACAAAGATTATTTTTTTTAAGTGCTGATTTTTTTAAAAAAGATAATGCAGTTTTTTTATAATAAAAAATATACAGTTTTTTTATAAAAAAAAAAATATTATTTTTTAATTTCCATATAGGTGTCACCATAGCATTACTTATGCCATGTGAACAATTTTTTTGAGAAAATTTCAGCTTCACTTGACTTTTGGAGAGTGAATTGACACATTTAGTTCAAATATGTTTTTTCTCAATCTTATGATAGTGTAGGTATGAAACTAAAAAAAAATGATAGTTAGAGTGTTTTTTTCACCCTTATCTCTAATCTAATTAATTAGCTCTGGATCGTATTAGGAGTCTTGGATGGTTCATCAGCCCACTTCTTTTTAAACAGCCCAAATTATTTTGATCCCATTCAAGTCTTGAATCACAATGCTAATTGCTAAATTCATAAAATAACCTACTAGAAGACCACCTAACTTTATCACAGTAGTAATGCCTTTGATCATACTTTAAAAAACAATTTTGGAATTTTTACCGTTATTTTCTAGTGCCAAAGCTTGCATGTTGTCCGCGCACAAGCCAATTGTTCTACTAAGTACTTACCACCTCCAACAATTTATACATCAAAAACTATGTTCATCAAAATTTAGATGGACAAGAATCACCTAAATCTTTATTTTTTCTAGAACCTGAACCTAATTTCCAATAATTTTCTCTAATTTCATTGATCAGTAAGCCACACTTTTGGGTGCTTGTCGATTAATATTTTTTCTAATGAAATCCATGGACTCTTGGTAGCTAAATATGCCTTTCACCAGTGTTCCAACTTTCTACTACTAACAAACTCATGGCCCATCATGCAACTTGTCCTGCGACTTCCTCAGCAATTCAGAGAGCCAATAGTAATCAAAGCGCAGTATAGATGATCCAAAATTAGAGCAAACAATATTCAGACTCTGAATTTGGGGAATCAGTCAAATAATTAGGCCCCTCTAGTTTTGCAAAATAGCACGGCTCTTCTGCGCCCCCTACCACCACTAGTTTTGCAAAATAGCACGGCTCTTCTTCATCAGCTGCTGCTACTGCTTCCTCACATCATGACAGAAACTGAATAGGTGATGAGTAAAAGTTACTATTCTGAATTCAATTCAGAGTGAAAGGGACTGCCATTAATGCATTGCCGTAAATCAAGTGTAGTACTACTCTACTACACTACTATACAGGACTTGCTAAAAAGGAATGACTTTACTAGAGTGTAAGGCTTCCTAAATTAAGGATATGGCAAATTAGTAAAGAAAACGGCAGCAGCTCAAGAAAAAGCTGTTTTTATTTCTCTAGCCCACAGGTTTTTTGCTTAAAGTCATTGTGAATGGAACTTCCATTGCAGAACCTGATAGAAAAGGACCTTCTTCCATTGCACTAAAACCTCATGTAATCATTTAGTCGTTTAGTCCATCAAAGCTTTATTAATCGTGCAAGTAACAAAATGCTTATGTAATACCATACTCATCTCAATAATAGACCAAATTCATTCTGACTCACTTGAATTGTCTAGTTGGAACCTGGAATTAAAATCAATTAACTAATTATACATCAATAATTCACAAAATATATGCACAATTACAGTCGATTTCCACCTAGTGACACCAAAAAAGAAAGAAACAAAAACAAAACCTAGAAACTAAAGTTGAGAACAAAAGACAAGACACTAAAGAGAGTACACTATTCATATAAACAGAGAAGGCTAAATCTTGAAATTCAAGCTGCAAAAGTTAACTTGCTTGTTCCAGATCCTAGGGAGCTCAAAAATATCATCTTTCTATACTAACTAGCTCTTTACTCTACAGCGAGCAATGAAATTGAAATTAAGCACTTAACAAGTATCTAATTAACAGAACCAGGCCACATAATTCGCATTAGTGCCATGAAGAAACAGTCAAAAGGGGCTTATCATTCCAAGCCAAGCAGAGAAACCCAGGTGGTGAATCAATCAATCCATACGATGAACTGTAATTATAGTTCCAAAGAAGAATTTTTGCTTGACTCATTGCATAATGGCTAAGAGTAACTGCCTTAAAACCAGCCCCTTCCATTAATTCTCTCCAATGTTCTTTATCTTCCATACATTCTCTTCTATTTCCACCTTCATCTTGCCCCACTGCCCCGGCGATTCTCCGGCCAAGTATCAGTCTTTCTACCTCTACTCTCTCCGGTGAGTCTCGGGTCAAGCTCGGATCCAACGAATCGAAAATTGTCGAATAGTATTTCAATGCATTCTTGAACCGTTGTAGAAATCCAACTTCATTCAAACTCACCTCATACTCACCCAATGTCACTATACTTGGATTCAATGACTTAGCTAAATTAAGTGCAGTTTTAACACCAACATTTGACTCATCCAGTAAATTATACAACTGTAACATGAAATTAACAGCTAAGGTTTCATCCGGGTCAATTTGAAAACTAGACCCGTTTAGCTCCTGAACGGGTGTTAATATCGGTTCGAATTCGAAGTTAAGATCTAGAAGCTTCGCGAAATCACGAAGACGGTTTCCTGTAGCTAAAAGTGAAGGTGCTGGAGAGTTACCTAGTACAACAGATGGAATCCCTGAGATTCTAACACTTGCAGGTTTTCCAGCTGATCTAGTTGCTAAAGCTTGTAAAAAACCAGCCCATTGGATACCATGAACAATTCCAAAATCAACTATGTGAATCCTCGTTGCTTTTTCAGTTGCTTCAAGAATAGCCTGATTAGCTGTTAAATGAGCAAACTTTGAGTAAGGACATGCATCGTTAAACGCTTTGTATGATAAAGTAAGCTCTTCTTGAGTAGTACAAAAGATTTTCGGAGTTTTCTCTGTTTCACACGAAAGCTTACTGTAAAGAGCTTCTAAGAAATAAAACCCGACCCGCTCCGTTGGATCTCCTTGTTGTGAAACTGATTCCCTGAGTAAAATCAAAGATTTTACTGCATTTTCAGGGTCTGAATCAACAAGCCTTGCACATTCCACTAAAGATTTCAACAACGGTTTTGAAGAGAAATTACTTTCAGGGGAACTACAAGGCACGTCAACTGATACAACTTTGGGTTGAATAACTGGAGATGGTGGGACCCATTGAGATGTTTGAGGTTGTAAGGGATTAACATTTTTCTGTGTTTCGGAAAAGATAACTCCATTGAGATCGGATGTTTGAGGAGGAGAAGAACCTATACTGACTCGATTTGGACAACTAGAGAACGGATCTCCGTAAAGACCCTGCCACGCGTCACAACCAGATTGAAGATTAGAACTTCCAGTTGAATCTCCACCGCCTATTAAGCTTTCCATCCACTCATCCGAGTCAAACTCACCACCCGGTCCACCGCATAAATCAGCAAACCTAAACCCGGTCGAGTGGTGCTCCAAGTGGGGAAACTGAAAACCCGGTTCGGCTCCATCTGGTGTAACCTGAAATGGGTCGGTAAAACCCGGGCCGGTAAGTCCATATCCCAAAGTGGGGCTGTTAGTTAAGTTCTGGTGAGTTGAACTCCATGGACTTAAGCACAAGGGATTAACACTACCCAAGAATTGTTGTTGCTGCTGTTCTTGTTGTTGGAGTTGTTCTTGTTGTTGCTTTTGTTTTATGACTTGTTGAGCGATTGCCATTAGATTTCCACTGTCAGTGCACATATAGGCCATTCTCCAGTACTCCAAATCTCGCTAAGCTAGACTAGTTATACATTAGAGCAAGAAATTGGTGAGGAAGTAATTTGAGTGGACTAAGAGTAGCCCAAGGAAGAGGGAAGGGAGAGAGTGAGTTGAAAAGGGGGGATACTGTAGTGTGGTGTGAGAAGTGCTTAGCTTTTTAATTCACGAAAGCTCAGCCTTACAAGGAGGACAAAGTTTTGTTTTAAGTAGCTTCATCTGTCACACTATATTTTAACAATTTCTCTTTGTATGAGTATTTGGTTCAAGATGTAAATTATTACTTTTTATTAATAATCGTGATGTCCGGATAACTTGTGTGCGCTTCAATTAATTTTACAAGGTATTTGTTGCCTTTTACCAATACAAAGATTGGATAAATCTATCCATCAAATTTATTTCCCGTTTGGCCATAGAATTTTGAGAGATTTTGAAAACCAAATATTCAAATCACGAATTCTGCTCCAGACCTATTTTTAGTTCAAGATTTATTAAAATATCGTGTTACGTATTATCTAATTTATTATAAAAATATTAATTTGGTGTCAAATCGTAGGTATGATTATGATTTGTGTTAATGCCAATGAACGTCATCAAAGAATGTTCTGCATAATTTGAGATCAGCAAGTATGTTTGTTTGGTACGGATGAGTGTTTTCGATAGTTTTTAAAACTTAGGGATATAAGTCATGTTTCATGTTTTTCAAAAAAGAAAAAGTGAAATATGTTTTGAAAATAATAGTCAAATACATTTTTAAAATTTGAAAAACTTCACCCAAATCTAAATTTTCAAACTTTTTTTTTTAGAATCTATGACCACATGCTAGCTTAGATAGATGCCAGGAAATCACCTCCAGTATTTTCGCTAAAACTTCAATTTCAATTTGAGACCTCATAATTTTCAACTATTTCATTGAACACCAAACTATACCATTGGGTGCGTTAATTGACTTATGTATTACTCTCCATTTTAAATTTGCGTGATTCTTTTTTAATACGTCCTAAAAAGAAAAATATATTTTTTGAACATATTTTAATTTTAATATCTTTAATTTATTTTTAATGGCATGACTTGTTCGGACCTTCACCAACAATTATTTAAACGAAAGGGCACGGGAACCTCTCACCTACACTCATTTAAAGGATGTATCTAGCTTATATGCAAAAATTCTTCTTTAATTGCTTAAATTTTGCATTGTTCGGTCAAATATAATAAACGAATGGCGTAAATATATGATGAATATATTATTAATAGATAAGAGAAAATAAAAATATGTTATTATCAACATTTCAATTTTTCTTTAAAATGAAATAAATTTCTAAAGATATAGTATAAAACAGAGTATTGTTAATTGAGATGTTTCAAAATAAAAATAGTGTCGTAAAAAGTGACTTCCTATTTTTTTTCTCTTTGGATTTGAATTTTACATTTTCTTTTTACTTTAAAAAAGTAAAACTACTCCAGCTCTTCGTCATTTAGTAGAGTCTCTGACATAAAAACAGCAGTTGGTTAAAACTTTAATTTGATAACATCTTTTAAATATAGCTCTTAGCACAATTCATCAGTTTAGAAGAGTAAACAATAAGGTCCATCTAGTATAACACTTGATAGAGAATCCTACTTCAATCTATTATCTAAATAAATTTTATGCAACTTTGAAATCTATATATTCTTCAATCATTCGAAAAATAAAATGAGAGGAGGAGCTCGAAACACGTTTGGGCACAGAGTCGTCGAAATAGACTTGATTCCTAAGACCAACCTAATCAACCCGTCAGAAAAATCAACAGTTAAGCGAAAAGAGAAAAGAACAAAACTCTAAAGTAAAAACTTAAGGAACAGAAAAGAGCTTTTTCACTTATGTTTATTAAAATTAATTAATTTCCGTAGAGAAACCTTTATTTTTCTGTTCTGTGATTGATGAATGTTTAAGTAATGAGTTGTGTGTTTCTATCGCTTAAAGGTCTATTTATTCACATTTTTTCGTTTGGTTCCCAAGGTTAAAAAACAAATGATACTCCTTCCGTCCCAACTTGTGTCTTACTTTCCTTTTTACTTTTTAGTTTATCCAAAAAAAAAAGTGTGTCTTTCGATATTTAGTAGTTATCAATTCAAACATCCTACATAACAAGTTTATAATCACAGAATTTAAAGGACATTTTAGTATCAATTCAAACATTCTACATAACAAGTTTATAACCACAAAATTTAAAGGACATTTTAGTACATTACACACATCTATAATTTAGGACCACAACGTTCAAATGTCTCTCTTTATCTCTTAAACTTCGTGCCTAGTCAAATTAAGGTGTCTAATATGTAGCGACTACGGATTTTCCTGAGAGTTTAAAGAAAACAACAATCAGTCATCACCATCAATAATTTACTTGTTACGATCATCACACCAACTAACATTACCATACAACATATATAATTATCAGTCACTATCGACAATTACCATTATTATATATTGTCAATCACCACCATTAGTTATCATAATCATCGACTCCACAACCAACTACACCATCAACTACCATCGTGAACCGCTATTGTTAGCTACCATCACTACTAGCTACTACCCGGAACCATCAGCCAATATCATCACCAAACTCAGCCAACACTCACAACCACCCCATGTGGCTTTTATCACCATCAACCACCGTATAAATTTTCAAAATATTTTATTTAAACAGTATTAGATTTATTAATATTTATTTCACTTTTTATTCATGATTTTTAAAACAAAGACAAGTTTTATATATTCAGGTATTGAGAAAATAAATGATCTTAATTATTTGATATTCAGATATTAATACAATATCTTAATATTCATATATACATTTTAGTTTAGACGTTTTAATCTCAATACAATCTTAATATTTAAAAATGTGCTCACATTTGACCATTTAATTATATAAAACAAACTGGTCAGAAGTTAAATTTCTAGACTCAAGTGTAAGGAAGAACATGAATGAACGTGCAACGAAAATTCTATTATCTTCTTACCGTGAAATGAGACAAATGAAAAATGGGGGTTAAACGTGTCAACCGGTCCGGTTTAATCGGTTCAAACCGGTAACCGGACCGGTAAAACCGGAACCGGAACCGGTTCCGGTTAACCGTTTATTTCTTACCGGTCCGGTTCCGATTTTTTTGAAACCGGAACCGGACCGGTTAAACCGGTGAAATTAATTTTTTTTATTTTTTTATAAATATAGCCGTTGCTGCTGGGCTTATGGACCGTTGGCAACGGTCTATTTGCAAAAATGGCCATTGCCAAACGGCCATAAATTCATTTTTTGCCCCCCCCCCCCCCCCCCCCCAACCCCCAAACTTCTTTTTTTTAACACTTTAACCCATTCCCCAACCCTATATAAACCCTTCTTCATTTTCATTTTAATCCACACCAATTATAATATTGTTGGTGGAGTTGGTGATTTTGCAACAATCCGAAGTAGTTTTGGTGGATTTGCAATTCTAGCCGCCTTCACTTTGTTGGAAATTAATCCGGCAATTTGGTACCTTCATTCCAACTCTATCTTTATTTTTCGCAATTTAATTTACGCAATTTAATTTGTTGCAATTTATTTTCTTGTGATTTATTTGATTGTGATTTAAATTAATTCTATTTAATAATGGCAAAGAGATTTAGACATGGTGCCGGTAGTAGTAGTGGTATTGTTAGAGGTGGGCTTAATGAGGAAACATTTGTGGAAGAAACACCTAATTTAGGTATTGATGTTAATTTAGGTATATGTTTAAGTTATACTTATAGTATACATATAAAATATATTAAGTATACATATAATATATATTAAGAATATATAGTATACATAAAATATATTTGGAATATACTTATAATATATAGCATATAAGTATAACTTAAACATATATATATACTCTCTCTCTCTCTCTCTCTCTATATATATATATATATATGTATGTATGTATGTATACTATATGTTTAAGTATAGTGTGTGTATACTTAAACATATACTATATATTATAAGTATATTCTTAATATATTTTAGTTATTTTTCAAGTATATACACGTATATGCTGTATTGCTGACTTGCTGTTAGCCTGTTAGTCAGTAAATATTTAAACTTTACTTATAAACTTATATAACATATGTAAATATACCTACAATGTACTAATAAATACTATAATACATATATACTATACGAAAAGAAAAAAAAGGGTTTTGGACTGTTTGAACCGGACCGGTTCCGGTTTTGGTTTTGTAACCGGTGGCCGATTCCAATTTTTTAATCGAAACCGGCCGGTTCCGTAACCGGTTACCGGTCCGGTCCGGGTTAACCCGGTTAGCGGGCTTAATGGGGGTGACAGCTAGTGAATTTAGAAGCTACTTTATCTTTCTAATTTCACTTCTTTATCCCGACAAAAACTGTTATTTTACCCTTCTTTTATTTCACAAACAAACAAAACAAATTAAGAGTCATCACAAACAGGAACATTTTAACGCATCAACTAATCATAGTAGGGAACTTTAATGTGGAAAAGATAAACAGTTCAAAAGAAGAATACTCATCATCTGGTGATACGAAGTCCCTAATCAACAAACTTGGCTGTGAAAGCAAAACTGCAACAAAATGCACACAACGTGATTTCTATCTGAAATTGTTAATTCAGACTATTGTTTTAAACTTATTCTACCATAAATGTAAAAGTAAATTTGCTCAACATGGCTGTTACCATATAATATTTTGGACAATTTAAAAATGAGGTGGCGGGAGTCAAAAGAGTCAATACAATTTTCATTGAAAAAGGACATTTCACAAAATCTAATAGTAGTGGAAATGCAATGATGTAAAGCTCTACATAGTCCTCAGTGGCTAAGTCGTGCATGACGTGGCGTCAGTATGGAGTGGGTCCCGCTTTTGTGTGATATGATAACACCATGTCATTAACTTCCACGTGTACTCGACTTTACTCCCGCACTGTTCGGGGAACTTTGTGGGCCCTACTTTTATTTCCATATATGAATATGACACGTCAATATACGGCTCTTCCACATCGCCGTCTCGTGACTTCTATTAATTGTCCGATCTTTACGGATGTACGCAGGACTAGATCTTCACCGTTCATTCATTCTAAACTCAACGGCAATAAACTATATTCTTCATCACGTTTCGTGTTTCAGTTTTTCACCTATTTTCGCACTGATATTTCCGGTTCGGGCCATTTCTTATTCTTTCGTTTCTATTAACGTCGATGAGTTCTCGTTCCTCCGTCTCAATTTATATGATAACTTTTATTAGACACAAAGTTTAAAAACAAAAAAACAACTTTTGAAATTTAAGACAACAACAACCCAGTGAAATCCCACAACGTGGGGTCTGGGGAGGGTAGAGTGTACGCAGACCTTACTCCTACCAAGGTAGGATGACTGTTTCCGAGAGACCCTCGACTTAAGATTTAAAATAAATTATAAATATTTATGTATCACATAAATTGAGACAGAGAAATACATAAGAGCAAGTTAGTTCTGGGACAAACCAATTAAGTGCATCAGCTATGAATTCATTCGACCTAGATATTTTTTTAAAATATATTAAATTAGTATATAAAGATAGGCTTGAACCCAGCCAATCAATTGGCTTGTAACAGAACAAGTTAGTTCTGGGACAAACCAATTAAGTGCATCAGCTGTGAATTCATTCGACCTAGATATTTTTTAAAAATATATCAAATTAGTATATAAAGATAGGCTTGAACCCAGCCAATCAATTGGCTTGTAATAGAACTCGCAACTATAAAGTTCAAATATTAGATTTACCTACGAGTTAATTAACTCTAAGAAGAATTAATTACACTTAATGATTTAGAGCCCGTTTGGATTGACTTATAAGTTGCTTATAAACTGTTTTCAGCTTTTTTGAGTGTTTGGCTGGCCAGCTTAAAGTTATTTTATGTTTAAAATAAGCTCAAAAAAATAATTGTGCACATTTGACTTAGCTTATTTAAAGCAGCTTATAAGCTGAAAACAACTTATAAGCCAAAAAAAATAAGTTAGACTATCCAACTTATTTTTTTTAGCTTATAAGCTGCAAACAGCTTATAGGCATAAGCCCATCCAAACAGGCTCTCAGTTACTATAGTCAAATGAAAAAAGCGTTTCGTATCTTTAGCATCATCTTCCATTCGCATCTTAGGAATATTTGACAACTTAAAAAAACAATGAAAACGAAATCCTAAATTTTACATATTGTCTCCTAATCGTTTTATATTTTGAAAGTTTGGCTGAGTGGACTCCAATATTCATGACTCCAGTCTTACTGCACTACTGTTTAGTGGCAAATGAACCTATCGTTTTCCAGAAAACCAAATAATAATGGTTCATGTAGCAACTTTTGCTCATCCTCCGAGTTGTAGCATAAGAAAGTGCAGTATCCTAGTTGGAACCACTGTAAACATTTCAATTTTGATACTGGATTTGCCTGCTATGTGTGAAATTTCCGTAGATTTTTTACCAAGAAAGTTGTACAACATGTGGACACGTCAGCAAATGAGTCGGCTCTGAGCTGGTATCGTACCTCTATTGGTCAAACTGTGGCTAGAGGGTTGAAAAAAGTGAAAGCGAAAAGTGATTGAAAAAATGAAAGGTTGTGAAAAAAGAAAAAGATAAAAAAAAAAAAAAGTGGTGAAGAAAGGGAGATGATCTGATAACGTTGAATTGGTGTTACGTTCATTTTGGGCGGTTTTTGGGCCCGTTTAAGGAACCACTGGGCCCTATCTGCCGCAAGACGAAAAGGGAAAGTGAGAAAGAAGGGGACCATAATTGGGAAGAAAGCAACGGTACATGATATTTTTGACGGGGAGATTACAAAGCCTAGGCCCTAGTGACAATAACAGCCACACCCATCATTGAATATGACCTTTTTTTTTTCTTTTCTCAAGAAGTATGGTCCGTAAGCAGTGGAAGAGGAATTCATATGGAGTAGTAGTTGATATTTGAATTCTGCATCTAATTGTGAATTCCAAATCTTAAAATCGTTAGTGTGAAATGTTAGGATTAATTGCTTATTGTCATGTTAAAAACTATAGCGCATAACAAGGGCATAGCTCTATCTTTAAACTAAGCCCATTTTGATCACGACTCCTTCTCTAGCCATGCCGACCAATCACCCTAGCCCTTGTTATAGACAGAATGTTGGTGTTACCCAACATGAAATACTATAACAATCTGAGCCCTCAGTTTGTAATAACGGATACTAAATATAAATGTGGGTTAAGTTATATACATCATCAGTGTAACTTTTTTCGTGAGGTTAACCAAAAGAGATCTACATATAAGTCTTCTTAAAATATGAGATTCAGAATTTTCAAAATAAGACAAGTTATCTGCTACAACATGTGAAGATGACCTGATGGTGATTTTACATTGACAGGGTTTAGAACTTACAATCTATAAATATATATGTTCGGGATTGTTCAAAAATATATAAATCCGCTGGTAGGTAGCCACTCAATTTCATCTTAGATTTCATGTTTACGGTTTCCATTTTTGTCTATGGCGCGAGATGATTGATCACGGACATACGAGGAGTTAATGCACCTCCAAAGTTAGAAAAGAGAAGACAAATAAATTCATCAAACTAGAATGTCGAGGGGCCGGTGCGTCGGTCGACCAATGTGGAGCACCAATATCTTTGAACAATATATTAAACAAATATTGTATGATAATATCGTCATATCAAATTATGGAGGCACCAAAGAAAAGTATGCGCCCCTTAAGTTTAAACGCTTATAATAATTTGTATGATTTGTAGTAGCTTTTTTTCGTTTGAGATCACTGGCAAGAGCTGGCCTGAAAGCTAAAGCTAACAGCCTGTCTCTGACTGATCTCTGGTTATATAAGGCACGCAAGAAAGTCTAGGCAGAGACTGTAGATGATACAAGACATAAATTATGACTAAGTATAGTCCAAGATCGATATTTTTTTAGAAACTTTAAATCTTGCAAGGCAAGTTATGTAAGGTCACCTTCAACTGTATATCCAACCATGCCCGCTACCTTCGTTTTGTTTCTTTCTGGTTTCGTTTACTTCAAACGGGAAGCAACTCAATTGGAAAGAGTAGCTGAATACAAGTAAAGACCAAACGTATATTAGAACTAGTTCAACATTTCATAACTTCAGTCCTGTTAGTCTTTTTTTTACCAACTCTTGTCTAGTGTCGCGTTTAAGATTTGGACGTTGTGAGTTCATATTTTGAGATGTATGTCTAATTTTTGGCCAATTAAAGCGTTCAATAGTTCTTCAGCCTACCACTTTTTTCTTTGGACCCTTCTTTTGCAATAAAAGGTAGGATATTCTTGAAAAAAAAAGGCATATTTCAAACTATTCTATAAGAATAGGTTTCCATCAGTTGAAAGATTGGGCGAAAAGGGTGAGGCGCATACGAAAAAACCAATCGTTGTGCAGAGATGCGATTAATTTTCCCTGCAAATTGCTTGTGTAAGAACTACTAGAAAAAAAAAAAAAAAAAAAAAGATAAGGCGTCATTATTGACATTGATTAATCAGGATGCTTGAATAAGAATTTCGAAGCGTCCTATAACTACATCGTTAGAGCATTATGCCAAACGATCACATTACGTGTAGTTATGAGGATCGCCTTCGGCTTGCTCAAGCTCTATTTTGCCTTTGCACTCGATGACGTCTTTCTATCTGGTTCAAGAAAACCTTTGAACACCTTTGTTACCTTTTGGGAGGCCTATACCCTATAGAAATTGTCTATCTAAGAGTTTCCACTAGAAACAAATCACAATTTCATTTTATAATATTTCGGGAGCTAATGAAACTATTGTGGTAAAATTTAATACTCTCAATTTTCGAGTGAGTTTTTAGTAATTTTTTGCACAAAAATATATATAGAGTTCGGTTCGAAAACACTGAGTTTTATCAAAGCTTCATGAACCCCGTGATCTGATCCGCTACTGCTTTTGGTCCCCTGTCTTTATCTGTCAGGGGCTATATATGAAAGTATTCAGGAAAAAGACTTCCTTCTAATCACACTTTGCTATGAGATGTCATTCCTTTTTTCTTCTAGTAGTAATATTGCACATCTTTTTTAAATTTAAAAACAACAGGAGCAGCAATTTAAGAAAATTAGTCATCTATAAATTGTACAGGCGTCTAAATTAAGACTTAGCAGTTAGTAACATTTAGAAAGTAGACGTTCAATAAGTAGTTAATTAATAGTAGTAGTATTATTAGTTTTTATCTGGTCCCATATGCTTGCTTGTTAGATTTTGCTGTCTTAGTTGGTACGAATACAATGAATATTTGCTTCTTTTGCCTAGTGAATGGCCACAAAAAATGGAAACTCATGCATCTTTGAAATTAATTGCAAGAAGAGAAAAGGTAAAAAACAATCCTCACCTTATCTTAACTTTTAACTTCTTTTCTTAGAGATAATAGACCAACTTATAGAACCTTATCTCAAAGATTAAACTCTTTATTACAGTAGTTTTTATGGTGGGAACCGAGTTAAAGGATTGACAAAGGGAAAGGAAATGATAGAATTGATCTTGCACCTATCACATACATATAGCAATTCTATCTACGAAATGAAATATAAATAAAAAAAGTAGCAATTCTATCAATGGATTGTATCACTCACTTCACTCCGCAAAAGTTGTTTTATTTGCCTTGATTGATGTCTTTTCCTTAAATTTTGTTCCGCCTTCAAACTGTACATGACAAATGTCCCTTCGATGGAGCTTAAAGTTGGGTTGAACAGGGGGAAAATACACCATGAATCCAAAGACTATTACTTCAGTAATGATGGAGAGATTAACTTTGATACTCACCACAAACAGTGGTGGATTCGGGATTTTCACTCATGGGTTCCAAAAAAATAACAAAAGCTAAAAAAAAAAATGATGTCATCATTGGGAATCAAACCTTGAGCGCTAGAGTGAATTTAAACACACTGGACCACCTGAACTAATCTTTTGCATTTGCTTAGGATATTCAAAACTTATATACATACATAAATACAAAAAATTTATCCTATATATATAGTGTAATTTTTTGCCGAGCATGTTCGGGTGAATACCCTCAAGCCCACCTAAATCCGCCCCTGACCACAAATAGGGTTAAGCCTAATACAAGATTAAGTTCTATTCATTGAGGATGTAAATAAATATTTACACAATCAGGCTATCTATAATATACAACAACAATAATTAGAGACATCTCAGTCTTAAGCAAGTTGGGTCGGTTATATGAATCTTCACCAACCATGTTTCTTAATTTGTTTAAGTTTAAACTCAACTCATGTCACCATCCTACCAAATAAATAAAAAAAGTTAACAAAAAAAAAAAAAAGTTAAATATATCGTGTAAAATTTCCTACACACTAATCCTTTCTATATTTGAGTATAGAGTTTATTAATACAAGATTGGAAACTTGGTATTGTCCAAGAGACCTACCAACTTTGCGTACAGTAGTACAGAATTACAAAACACATTTACTAGGTGGGTAGAAATCTTAAACGTTTAGTTAATTACAGCACTGTCATGAATAATGACAAAAGGGGTTATTGGTCAAAGGTTGTAATAGAGTGGTTTATTGATCCAAATCCAAGAAAGAGCTGCTTTAGTGGACAATCTTCTACTACTTTGTAGTGAGTTGTAGGAACAAAGTAAAGACACATCTAATGGCTTTTTGAACGTCTCTCGGTGGACTTTTTGGAGGTTGAAAAATGAAGACGTTGCCAATTGAGAGATTGCACCGCACCTTTTGACTAAAAAAATACGGACTCGCTATTGCTCTAATTAAACAAATCAACTGACCTAGACTTTCAATAATTTTTATTTTTTTTGAACCACAGTCCTATCTTCTATTCCCCTTTTATTAATGAGAAAACAGAAATGGATTTGATAATAGTAGAATCCGATTCAAGAGAATTGCAGTTCCGATAGGTTATAATTTAATTAAGGAGAAGAAAAACCAATTCGGTATGTAATAATCTTGCAAAAACATAATCCGAACTTACTCCAGTAAGATGTAGGATAATAGTTCTTCTACCAAAAACGATTGCTTGTTCCTTGGTTGCGTTGTTGAAATTAGAACAATCTTTTTATTCAACCACTGTCCCCTTCTTTTAGAGGCTTAACGCTTGAATGAAGCTTATGTACGAAAAATAGTGAAGAAAATAAAAACAAGTTACATATTACTGTCCGGATAATGGTGCGATATAGACGATTTTTACAGTAAATTGCTTCTAAATTTAGACAAATTCATATTAAGGTAGTAACTACTACAACTAACGCAATGCTGTTCGTTAGAATTATAGTTCAATTGAAATACCATCAAGCAAACCCGAGTTGACAACACAATTTCTATCTGTCCCAAGATAGAGAGTTGAGAAATTACTACTACTATTTATGCTAGCTAAGTTAATGGATTACCAGTCTGCTGTGACTGGGAATTTACGACAGAATGATGAAATCCATTTTCAGAGGAAAGCAGCAACGTTTTTCTAAATTAAAAGTCACATAATTTCATTGCATCAGACCAATAGTCAAAGTCAAAATGTGCTTCGACTTAAGCCCTAGCGTGTCTCCTATTTCTTCATCAACAATGAAGCTCGTCAGATTCTTGATGAAGCTCAATAACGAGACTGTATCAATTGAGCTCAAAAACGGCACCGTTGTTCATGGAACCATTACAGGTGTGGATGTTAGCATGAACACACACCTGAAGGCTGTCAAAATTACACTCAAGGGAAAGAATCCAGTGACGTTAGATCACCTGAGTGTGAGGGGTAACAACATCCGTTATTATATCCTGCCTGACAGCTTAAATCTCGAGACACTGCTGGTGGAAGAAACACCTAGGGTGAAGCCAAAGAAGCCAACAGCTGGAAAGCCTTTGGGCCGTGGTCGTGGACGAGGTCGAGGCCGCTAAATGCATTCCGGCTGCTCTAATTTTTTGCAGTGTTGCCTATGTAAACATATGTACGGATTGAGAGATTTGCTCTTAGTTTTTCAGCGGAAAAAAGATTGATCTTATGCAAAAAAAAAAAGTCAAAATGAATTATGTTTTTCGTAAAATTAGGACAAAAATAATAGCAACTTCGGCTGAAATGTTCACATCTACGAAGTGCATTACCCCACTTGGTCTACCACAGAGCAATACAAATTGGATTTAAGGTAAGAGCACCACAGTATGAGACGGCTAAATCTCTTGCGAGACTTACATTTTTGTGAAGCATCAAAGTTACTTGAAACAAAATTAAAAAATCTTTATGCACCAAAAGTTCAAAATAAGCCAACTCCCAAATATAAGAAAATAAAAAAGAAAAGACGCCAACTCCCAAATGTCTAAAGTAAACATGAAGATACTTCAAGAGGTGGTCACTGCTTTCATAAACATATGATACTTTTCTAACGCTACACACTCTAAAACCCAATTATCCACTCAACAACCCCTAAAAAGTTCAGAATTCACAAATTAAATAACAAAAACAAGATGTGCTATCATCCTCTACATACCATTCACAGTAAGATGATCAATAAAACGTTCACCAAGTCAGAATAAACATTTATTAGAAAGGCCCGCTATAGATTGTAAAGCATGGGAAGCACTGTTCCATACAAAAAAAGTTGAAAGCTTTTCAAAAGGTGGAGCATTTTTGGGCTTTGGCTCATTAAAAAATTTAAACCATAAGAACTGGCTTACTGAGTTAAAAAAAAAAAGGGTAAGTAAAGATAACGTCGCCAATCATGAGGATTACAGTATGTAAAGAACACAAACAAGTGATTAGACCATCTTCTACAAGATCGAAAAGTCAGAAGAAGCCTTGCTTCCTGATTACAAGATAAACAGTGTTCTCCTTCTAATATTATGAACACTTCAGGCTGCTTACAAATCATCGCACAAATAAATCAACAATTATTACCAAAATTTCACAATTTCGGTGATTTATTGCAACCTTCCTTATTACCAACTTCCAGCCACCCAAATCCCCCTATAGATGAGTATATCAGTAGACACGTGCCTTTGGTGGGAACGTCTCAATTTCATCATCTAGAGTGTTCATATGCACTGGTCTGTATTCTAGCCGAACTTTCTCGTTCTCCCAATATCTGCAGATAGATAAACTTTGTTAACAAGCTCAACACTAAGGAGAGGGCATCTACCATGATCTTTTTTATCCGTAAAGCGCATCTACCATGATAAGAGCACTAGAGAACAATTAAGTCACTACCACAAGAGGAAATATACGCTGATACTACGAAGAGGCGAGTTACAAAGCTTCAAAAAGCAACTACTTGAAATTACAGCAGACAAACACCTATGGAACCAACCAGGAACAAAGAAAATAAAAAACCGAAGTACTGCAAATAATAGGTAAAACCGAAGTACTGGAATCGAGACCACCTGGTTGGCTTGTCTATAGCATTTTTCTTTTTTGGGCAAATGACTTGTCTATAGCAATTTCATGATGGTAGTTTCTAAAGGCGGTTCTACACCAGGTTACGACAAGGCTACTAGCAAAGTCCATATGTTGAACTGCTTGTGGCCAAATCCAACCATACCAGCTAATTATCAAAGACTCAATGTCTAAGTGAACTGCCCATGATCCACAAGGAGAACATGACTAAAGAAAACCAAATATACAAGTGTTGTGTTTATTCCCAGTCGAAGACATGCAATAAAGTTTTGATTCTCGGGCACACTTGAGGCACAAAAACTTGAGCAGCTTTTTTATAGAGGGGGGTGGGGGCAATCAAGGGCTGACTGGTATCAAAATATTGTCTTTTGGCTAATAAGAGGCAACATTCTGGTGGTTTTGCTAGTTCCAACACTAGCCATTCAAACCCTTACCCCAAAAGAAATTTTATCATTTTTTTCTCATAAAATTGTTTTTCCTTGATATGTATCTCTCTGACAATTTATCCGCTCATCAAGATTCACTTATGACGTGGCACAACATCTCTAGTGTCTATGGACAAAGTAGGTTCTAGGATTTTAGGGTAAATGCGCCTGCTATACATATCTTAACATTCTACTTCTTACTTCTATATCACATTGTTTAAAAGTATATTTTTACATAAAAGACCAATTACAATAGTTTCAACTTTTATCTTCATGCTTCAAAAAACAAAATCTTGTAAGAATACAACTGTTTTTTTTTTTATGACATGGGAACCCGCAGCCGCTACCCTTCGGGTGCGCACAGGGTAAACCCAGCTCCTGTGCAATAGCTCGCAAACCACACAGAAGAGGTAACCCGCACTAGGCAAGCCCCGTGCGACGAGCTCAACCCAGAAGGCAAATCCCCTGCTGTCGTAGGCAGGGGGTTTCGAACCTGAGACCTCCACTATGAAAGCCCCATGCTCAATGCTCAACCAACTGAATCACCCTTGCGGGTTAATACAACTGTTTTAACATGGAAATATTGTTTAACTTTCTGTTTATTCAATTTTCTCAAATATTCACATTATTTTGTAGTGTTGATGGGATCGGAAAAAAGTTATTTTTGAAGGATAATACCGATTTCCACAATTTGAAGTTTCAATCCTCCTCATCCCACCCTTCCTCCCGAAACAAGCATATATAGGTTCATGGAAAAGTTAATTAATGGATAATCAAGCAAGACCTTTCATCAATTGCACAGACAAAAGCAAAGATGACAAGGAGTAAGCCGTAGAAATAAATAAAGGATAAAACTTACCCTAGAGTATGTTTCATCCATGTCTCATCATCTCTTTTCTGCAAAACCATAAAAAGTTCAATCCATTAGGAACAAAAAATAAGAGGACTAGTAACTGATTCATAAGGGAAAGAAACTGAAACTGACCGTAAAATCTTCACGAGCATGAGCTCCTCTGCTTTCTTTTCTTGCCTCGGCCGAGTGCATGGTAACGCATGCATTGATTAAAAGGTTTTCCAGCTCAATACTCTCTATAAGATCTGAGTTCCTGAGAATTCGAAATAGAAGGAAGTTCAGGAAAACAGCATAAGGAAAAAAGGAAGCCCAACTAAAACTTATTAACAATCCATAATCTCCTCCATGCAATAATACCATATTAAACTTCTATCCTTCAACTGAACATCATGGAAACTCTCCCATGTTTTGTCAATGAGCTGGCAACCTGTAGCCGCAACAGAGGGAAAAGGGTGCAGAGAAAATAGTCAGCTCAGTTGACAAAGTCACCAAATATTTAAGAAAAGAAACCTTCCCAAGAGACTTATTACAAGAACAAAATGATACATAATTATTAAAAATATGAAACCTCCTTCCTACCTTCCTCTAATGTCTCTTGTGTGCGGAAGACAGCAGCATTGTTTTGCATAACTCTTTGCATGTTCAGCCTTATCTTTGAGGTGGGCAATGAACCATTTGAGTTCCTAATCTTGTCCAACCATGCAATGGTCCTCTCTCCAGCATCCTTTTCAAGTGGCTTCTGTTTCTCACCTGCAGGAATGAAAGTTTAGAAACCTTAAACATGTTATGCATGCCTAAAGCTGAGAGGTGATAGATAAACAAATTCTACTAACCTGGTTTTTGGATCTCCGCCACCCTATTAGCACATGCCCGCCCAAAGACAACAATATCTAGAAGAGAATTTGCACCAAGACGATTGGCGCCATGAACAGATGCACATGCTGCTTCACCAGCAGCCATCAGTCCTGGGATCACAGCATCTGAATCATCCCCTTTAATAGTGACCACCTGCCAAACAAAACATGTAAGAAACTAGTTTCACCTCCAAAATGGAGCAGGTAAGAAAATCAAAAGTTGAAAATGGATTTTCAGGAGAGGAGAATTTAACTAATTTTCATACCTCTCCATGGTAATTCGTGGGGATTCCTCCCATATTATAATGCACGGTAGGTAAAACAGGAATGGGCTCCTTAGTTACATCAACACCAGCGAAAATGGCAGCTGTTTCAGAGATACCAGGAAGTCTCTCCTTAAGGACCTCTGGAGGTAAGTGATTGAGGTGAAGATAGATATGGTCCTTCAATGGTCCTGTCGGAAGTTTGACAACGATATCAAACGTTTGAAAAAGGTCCAGCAGTCGCGACTGCTTTAAAGAAGGAAGAAAAAGAAGACAAACAGGGCAGGTGTTCATCCTAAACACATGCCACAAACATCCACTATGCTCAGAATAAGTACTGTGCCTACATTTGCAATCCCAGAAAAAACGTTTACATACAAGTTGTCAATCACCAAATACTATCCCAGTTCTATCCTAAGATTTGAAGATGAACACCCCAAACAAACAAACAAAGAGCCCGTTTGGATTGACTTATAAGTTGGCTTATAAGCTGTTTTCAGCTTTTTTGAGTGTTTGGCTGGCCAGCTTAAAGTCATTTTATGCTTAAAATAAGCTCAAAAAAATAATTGGACCCATTTGACTTAGTTTATCTAAAGCAGCTTATAAGCTGAAAACAGCTTATAAGCTAAAAAAAATAAGTTTGACTACCCCAACTTATTTTTTTCAGCTTATAAGCTGCAAACAGCTTTAAGCTGTAAGCCAATCCAAACGAGCTCAAACAAACAAACAAACAAACAAACAAACACTAGAGTTTATACAAGTTCAATCTTTTACTGACATGTGGACAGGACAATATCTTTGATGCTCAAAAATAAATAAACAATAACGATGACGTCTATGTCAGACAGAAGCTGGATATGACTTGGATAGAATAATCTCAATTAAATAAAGATCTGGCATTTCAGACTTTCACTATGATGGTCATAACCCAACCACTTTAACCAGACAGATCATGAACTTCGTCACAAATCATTCAGAGAAATTAAAGGGAAAGCAAAAGATGTGAATGGCTATTGAGTAAAACCAGCATAAGAATAGCAATAACCCCTGAAATTCTAGTATTGTGGTGAATATCTATCCAGTGCATTTGAAGCCTGCAGAATCTTTACCCCAGCACAGTGACTTGAGTTTAAAAACAAGGGCTCTTACACGAATGATATAAGAATAAACTTCTTGATTCAGCTTAATCTATGACATCATACCTACACCACGCCCTTCTCGGATTTCCATTGTCATAGATCTGGAAACAACATCTCTTGACGCAAGATCCTTGGCAGTTGGGGCATACCTTTCCATAAATCGCTCACCCTCGCTATTCCTCAGGATACCACCTTCACCACGAGATCCTAAGCATGGAATGAGGCACTTGTTAAAAATAGAAATTCATGAATATGTCAACAGAATAGTAAATAATATACTCAAGATATCACCCACCAAAAGAAAAGAAAAACACTGTACTCAATAAATCAGGAAATACGAAATGAAGAACAGTTGACAGAAGAATGGACAAGCAAATTAATTATTGTGCTCACTAATAGCATTGAATAAGAATCAAACCTTCAGTAATAAGGCAACCAGCTCCATATATACCAGTTGGATGGAACTGCACAAACTCGAGATCCTGCAAGGAGACATAGCAGAGTTTCTTCAAAATAAGGTACCAAAGTAGAGGGGAAAACTTGACATGGTCAGAAGATGTCATTAATAAAATGACCTGAAGAGGAAGCCCAGCACGCGCAACCATAGCATTACCATCTCCGGTGCAAGTATGAGCAGATGTTGCCGAGAAGTAAGCTCGACCATAACCCTGATCCAAACATTTATAAAAGAGAAGGTTTACAAAATCATTACTACTTCCAGAAGTCTAAGTAGAGGTCAGTGTTAACCAGTAAGTACCCCTGTGGCCAAAATTGTATTGGCAGAACGGAATCGATGCAAGGTACCGTCCTCCATATTTAGTGCTATTACACCTTGGCAGCTCCCTAATGTTGAAGCATTTTTTAAAGCACAAAGAAGAGTTGATTAGTAGAATGAAACAACGAAAAATGAGAAAGAGGTCCTATGAATCTACATATAACTTCAGCCGTACGTATACTGATCAATCATCCAATTCAGGAAAATGTTAAAAAATCAAATGAAATACAGGATTCCTTTTAGTATGTCTCGTGCTAGATTACTACCACAAAGTTTCAAAGTATCCAGCGCAATCCAGCACAAGTCCAAGTATTTTCACACTAGGCTAATATTTAGAATCATATGACATAGAACTGAGTTTTAAGTTGAAGACAATACCATCACTGCTCATTAGTAAATCCAAAGCGAAATATTCCACAAAAAACTGGGTATTATGCTTCATGGCCTGGCCATACAGAGTATGCAGTAGAGCATGCCCAGTCCGATCCGCAGCACACGCACAACGATATGCTTGTCCTCCTGTCCAAGAAAAAACAAGAGTCAGATTGAGTTGATAATACCACTATATCCAAGAGTTCAACATCTTACCTTTCCCAAAGTCTAGACTTTGACCGCCAAATGCACGTTGATATATTTTACCATCTTCAGTTCGAGAGAAAGGCAAACCATAATTCTCAAGCTCTATAACTGCTTTTGGTGCTTCTCTACACATGTATTGTATAGCATCCTGATCACCTGGAAAATCAACACACTTGCATTGAACAAGGAAAACCCCAAGCCATAATCTCGAAGGTCCATAAATTGGAACCCACTACCCTTACGCCACTTCATACCTTCCTCCACAAGAAAAAACTATTTTATTGGTTTTGCAAAAAATGTACAACAGACATTGCAGTCATAGAGTATATACTTCAATGTGGTAAAAAACATGTAACTTTGGCCACTTAAGAACAGTGTTGAAAGCAATTGGTTCTGTTTTGAAGTGGAATGCATGTAAGTAAGAGGTACAAACTGTAGCTGTCAAAGTGCACAAATTTCTAATCTGTACTTTGAGTTTCACATGGTTCATTCATACAAAAGAAGCATTGAGTTAATGCCGACAGACGTAGAGAAAATCCGATTCAAGACAAAACTTACCTAACCAATCACTTCCTTTAACTGTATCATACATGTGCCACCTCCAATCGTCCTCTGACATATTGCCTAATGCAGCATTTATACCGCCCTACGAAGGAAAATCACAAACGAAGGAAAATCATAAGCATATCAGGTCTGGAACCGGAAACTTGAGCAATTACATGAACAATCCTATCCCATCAGATAAGAGTTTTTATTTTTAAGGTCAATCAAACTCCAAATTATATCCATCAAGCTGCATAGCAAACAGCATTTCAGCCCAATTTCTCTAAGTTAAAACAGTTCTTGGCAGGAAATGTAGAGACAAAAATGCAAATTAACTACGTCTGGATAGAGATGTGAAGGAAGTTACTTGCAGATAGCAAACATGAACAAAAAGGATTTAAGAATAGCGAGGAAAATATCTTCAAACAAAAAACGGAAAAACAAAAAAGAAGGGCCAAGTATAATAACTCATGCATAAGAAGACCAGCGATGTGAATTCTAAACAAGTTCTGCAGAAAGATTGCGAGGGAAATACAACTAAAAAATTTCAATCCAGCGCGACAGAAAAATGAGCTGATGAATGAAATCCACAGTTGTTATAGACTCTAAACACAAATCTACCTCAACTAGTATAGTCAATATTGCATCATCATGAAGTTCTCAACAGATAACAAGACAAGAAGAAAACTTTTAAGTGGTGGAGACCCATAATATACTCCTGAGAAAAGGAAAATAATCAAAACCATGTTTACGGATAACAATCAAAAAAAAGTTTTCCCAGTTGATTAAAAATTACACCATTCATAAAGCTGTTAACAGTTCTGTACGAACTATAACACAAATCTGCGTCAACTGCCATTGTCACGAGTTTAACTTTTTAAAGAAAATCCAGTAAGCTCTTCCAATTTTCTAATCATTCCCAAGAAATATTCAGTATCAAAAATGAATATTGTCTAGCTGGCCAGCCCACCAATAAACAGGCAACCCGACAACAACGAGCAAAGAGTCCCAGCTAGTGTAGATGATTAGATGCTCTTTGCACAACATATTTTCTTCTAAAATTCGGAGTCTTCTCCTCCCAACTAGACAACATAAAACTCTACCTAGTTCAAGAAAATAGAAATAAAAATCGGCGAAGAGTTAGAATCCAGGTACCTGAGCTGCAACAGTGTGAGATCGAGTAGGAAAGAGCTTGGTTATGCAAGCAGTATTGAATCCATGCTCAGACAACCCTATTGCCGCTCGAAGCCCTGCGCCACCTGCACCGACCACCACCGCATCGTATGTGTGATCCACTATCGTATAGGACGAGCCTCCCACATTCTGCTAGGCAACACCGAATATTCAACCATGAAAAAAAATCATCAGACTAATAAAATAATTACTAAAATGCAAAAACGAAATCTCAGCTTATAGAGGAAAACAAAGCAAGTGAAAAAATTGATTTAAAGAATAAGAGCTTTGAGGCTAAAAAAGAGAAACCATAATCTCGGAGAATCTAGAACAATCGAACACAAAGATCTTCAAAGAGGAAGATCAAATCTGATAACAGATAGGTCGCTAACCTAAGGAGATGTCAAAACTAAAACTCAAATCAATCATAAATCCTAAATTCACTAACAGCTACGAAAATGAAAATATGAAACCTCAGCTTATAAGTGATTTAAAGAAAAAGAGTTTTCAGGCTAAAAATGAGAAATCATAATCTCGGAGAATCTAGAACAATCGAACACAAAGACCTTGAAGGAAGAAGATCAAATCTGATAACAGCTAGGTCGGTAAACCTAACGAGACGTCAAAACTGAAACTCAATCAATCAAAACTCCTAAATTCATTAACAGCTACGAAAATGCAAAAATGAAACCTCAGCTTATATAGGAAAACAAGGCAAGTGAAAAAAGAAAAAAAAAAAGAGCTTTGAGGCTAAAAATGAGAAATCATAAGCTCGGAGAATCTGGAAAAATCGAACACAAAGACCTTCAAAGAAGAAGATCAAATCAATAACAACTAGGTCGCGAACCAAATGAGACATCAAAACTAAAACTCAATCAATCAAAAATCCTAAATTCATTAACAGCTACAAAAATGCAAAAATGAAAACCCAGCTTATAGAGGAAAATAAAGCAAGTGCAAAAAAAAATGATTTCAAAAAGAGAGCTTTGTGGCTAAAAATGACAAAATCATAAGCTCGGAGAATCGAACACAAAGACCTTCAAAAAAGATGATCAAATCCGATAACAGCTGAGGTCGCGAAACCTAATGAGACGTTAAAACTAAAAATCACAATTTAAATTCATAAGATTCACCAACAGCTAGGTCACCAATAACGATTATCGCAAGCTTCAATACAAAATGTACATATTGGCAATCCTTAAGATTCTATGAATCAATAAAATCAGGTATCTATCTATTATTAGCTGATCGAATGAATAAATTGAGAAAAGAGAGAGAGAAAGGAAACGTACAGTTTGTGAGGAGAAGAGTCGGCGAAAATGGCCGCCGCCGCCGGCGGAGATAGATCTGTTAGAGGAGGCGCGAAGGCCACGCGACACACAACGCCACATTCTCACACCTATGGACAAAAGTATCTAAAACCAATATGCCGCTGCTGGTTGCCTTCGGAGATTGAATGGTGTTGTTATAGATGAAAATGAAATGGAATAGAATACCAAATTGGATGCTCTTTTTTCGGGTACTGGGATTGTTTCGGGGTACTGGGGTAGTGATGATTATATTCCTACTTAGCTGGAAATACCCCTAATGTTAACCATTATTACTAAACGGCCACCACCACGTTCCGTTACAACACACCAGTAATTTTTTATTTTTTTTCTTTTGAAGACTTTTTGCTATCACTGAAATTCTGAAAGAAGACTATTATCTATTCGACCCGGAAAGGCTTTTCTTCTTTTTATTATAAATCTGAAAGTTTTTTTCTTTTGCAATTCTGATAAAACATACAATAAATAGTTAAGTTCATTTGGTCGCTTGGGAGTGTTAGTATTGCTCTTATAAATTCATTAAATATAATTATAATTTATATGTTTAAGAGTTATCGACATCAAGAAAGCGATAAAATTCTTTCTTCCATTTATGTTATAGTACTCTATAAAAAAAGTCCATTAAACTATACAGATACTCATCGCTATGAACCAAAATAGCATAATATTTGAATTGTTGTTGAGTATTTATCTTTCATACGCTAAAATGTGGGATATAAAGAACTTGTGCAATACTATGCTTTGTCTAAAAAACTAAACATTAAAAACTTTAATTGAATTGTCTAGAAATGATATTACAGTACCAATAAATCAATAATGCATGTATGGTATATGTGTTTGTTAATACGGAATGTAAAGCATCAAACACCTTATTAGTGATTATCCACTTGGTTTGTAATAGGAATTCATTGTAGTACCAAACCTCTCAATCTCAATTCAGTTCAGTTGCTCATGTTTTAATGCAGCTCACAATTATTATCACAAGAATGTGCATGACATAACATGCCGGAAAGACAATGATAAATGCTTTCTCATTTCATTTATATATCACTTTTTTCCTATATATGAAAATGGAAATAGATAATAGATGTCTATTAATCCATCTATTATCTTCAAAGTAATTCTAACTTTATCCACTTGTATGTATAGGTCAAACTATATATTCGGTCCTTGAATGAATTCTTCTTCCTTTTCTACAACGTGTCATATGATGAATGATTGTAAAATATGCTATTGATGTAATCAAACACCTCTTTCTTTGCATGATTGTAAGAGTTTTAAGTTTTGTTTATTGATGGTGTAAATAATATTTACTTAATTAAAATTATTTATTATGTAACTACAAGTAAATCTCTTGATACGCATTAGTTTAGTAATCTAGTAAAAAAGATACTAACTTGTTAATATTACTTTATTAAAATCCAGTACTAATGTAAAAAAAGTCTTTACAGTATTTTATATTATCTGTGTAAATATAATTATTAATAACTTAAATCCATCGAATAATCCTCAGATGATTTAGGAAAATATAGGTGAACTATGAGAAGGAGACGGCTAACTGATCAAAGTCGGGAAGAAAGAGAAGTCTCCATGATAAATGGTAGGAAAATGGACGCGCAGATGGTTTCGATGCCATAGGGAAACTAATGGGAAAAGCTAGCAGCGTGGCCTATGTTCCATCCGCTTAATATCAATTTGAGAAAGTCATCTTTGATTACACATCTTAATTTATGATCTTGGAAAAAGCTAGCATATTCCAACTACGTTTGCGTAATGACTATCCATAAAATTCAAGTTGTTGGTTGCTTTATTGGTCAAGTAAATAAGTTCATATTCATCTTGTTTTTTTTGTTGACTGACATTCTCAGAGAAAGAAAAAGAGAAAAGAAATTTCCCAAGTATAAAATCTCCTCGGGTCACAGGCTATGGTTAAGGTCCAAAAGCCAGATAATACGAAAGGAGGCTGAGTAAAATGAAGAAATTGCACGTTTTGTCCTTCAAATGGGCTGGTCTTTAATTTTTGCTCTGCAGGGGTTGATCTTTAACTTTTGCTTTTCAGAAATCTAGCTTATAACTAGCAGGGCATAAACATTTTAAGGGCAATGCCATAATTTTATGATGCGAAAATATTAAATTATGTCAGGTAAAAAATTATTTGTTATGAGGGCAAAACTTAAAGACCAACACAAAATTACTACTATATAGAAGCATGGGTTGTCGTCATCTCTTCGTCGTCCGTTTTACACAAAAAAAAAAATGTGGGCCCCAACTAAACATCAATTAATATTAAAAAAAATGTGGGCTCCAACTAAACACCATGCTTCTATATAGTACTAAAAAATCAAGCAATATAAAAAAAAAATGCATCCCATATTAAAAAATCAAACAATATTTATGTAATTTTTAAAGTATCTCATTAAATCAATAATGATGGATTCATTGTCACATGCGTATCAATCCATTAGTGCGAGCAAGTGAAATTATTGTACAGCAACATACTTAAAATACTTATATATTAAAATAAGATAGAATTTAATTACTTTTTCATTTTTTCCTTACTCTAATAAATGTGAAAAAAGATTAATGTCATAAAAGAAAAAATAATATTAAATGGAGATCAAATAATTAATAAGGTAAATTAGTGAAATTCTAATTCTAATTGACGTTTCCTTAAAAAAACCGTGCAAAAGAAAACATGACAAGTAAAATGAGTTAAACAAAAAAAAAAAGTGGAATCCCAAAAAGTGGACCCCATATTAACAAAATCAAGCAATATAAAAAAAAGTGAATTTCATATTAAAAAAGGTGTGGGCCCCAACTAAACATCAACCAATATTAAAAAAAGTGTGGGCCCCAACTAAACACCAACCAATATTAAAAAAAAAATGTAACCCACCATCTCCAAACTCACGGAAAAAAAAAAGTGGACTCCATATTAATAAAATCAAACAATATAAAAAAAAATGCATCCCATATTAAAAAATCAAACAATATTTATGTAATTTCCAAAGTATCTCATTAAATCAATAATGATGGATTCATTGTCACATACTAAACAACATCAACTAAACAACATCAAGCAATATATATATAAAAAATAAAAATTGAACCCACCATCTCCAAACTGACGGTAAAAAAAAGTGGACCCCATATTAACAAAATCAAGCAATATAAAAAAAAGAAAAAGAGCCCCATATTAAAAAAAAATGTTGACTTTGTATTCGTAATAAACACTAATATAATAATGTTTTAGATACGGAGTATAAACTACAATGTTATATTAATCGTGTTTTGAACATAGTATATATATAGCATAAAAATAGTGCAAATTAAAAATGTCCAAAAAAAAAAGTGCACCCCATATTAAAAAATCAAACAATATTCATGTAATTTCTAAAGTATCTCATTAAGTCAATAATGATGGATTCATTGCCGCGTGCGTATCAGTCCATTAGTGGGAGCAAATGAAATTACTTTTCTTCAAAAGGTTAAGTAATCAAACCATACAATTTTCTTTCTTTTTTTATATTAGCCTGAAATCTAATGTAGATATTAAACTATTGTATTTGTTATTCCGCCATGTCACTTATTTGTTATGTTTACTAAAATAAACATACTTAAAATATTTATATTTTAAAATAACATAGAATTTAATTAATTTTTTATTTTTTATTCTTACTCTAATAAATGTGAAAAGAGATTAATGTCGTAAAAAAAATATATCAAATAGAGATCAAATAATGAATAAGGTAAATTAGTCAAATTATAATTCTAATCGACGTTTTCTTAAAAACCATCCAAAAGACAACATGACAAGTAAAATGAGCTAAACCGAGAATATTTACCAAAAATTAAAAAATAGTATTTCTTCGTTTAAATAGAAAATCAATTTCTACTTTGTTTCATTTTAAACATGTAAAATTAATTTAATAATTTTAATTAGAATTATCCAAATCAAAATTTGATTAAAAACAATAAGTATTTTACACCTTTAAATTAATCGAATTAAAATTGAAAGTATCAACTGATGCTTAAATATTGCTATTGTTTTATCTCAAAGAGAGGAAAATAGTTTCCTTTTAAACAAGTCTTCTCTTTTAAAAAATATTAATAAATTTTCCGATTTTGTATTCGTAGCAAACATTAATATAATAAAGTTTTAGATACGGAGTACAAACTACAATATTATATTAATCGTGTTTTGAACATAATATATATATATATATATATATATATATATATATATATATATATAATCACTATTCAAAGACAACTACATACACATAGATGCACTATAATCTAAAGTGTTGGGCCCGTGCGCAGCACGGGCATAGGCCGTCTAGTAGCGGTATAAGTGCCAATGACCCTGTGTAAAGAGTTGGACAACAAAAGGCCCAAAGATAATTCGCGTTAGTCTACTTGTTGTGAACATTTTGCATTTTTTTTTTTTTGCGCGGATTGTCCTTCATTTGGGGTGATCTTTAAATTTTGCCCCTCAAATTGTTGATCTTTAAGTTTTGCCCTTCGCTTGAAAAGGTGGTCTAAAATACCTTGAGGTTCTGGGTTCGAACTCCTGTTCAGTCAAAAAAAAAATCGCAAGGCAAGACTTTGCAAAAAGTTATGCCTTATGCGGCATACTTTGCCTTAAGACATAACTAAAAGTCTGCCTCATACGACAGAATTTTTCCTTCAGGCATAGACTTTGCCTTATAAGGCAAACTATAAGGTAGAATTTTTCCTTAAAACATAACTAAAAATTACATAAGGCAGAACTTTTCCTTAAGCCATAACTAAAAGTTTGCCTTACAAGACAAAGTTCTGCTTTCTCTGGCAGACTTTTAGTTATGCTTTAAGGCAAAGTCTGTCGCATAAAGTAGAACTTTTTACAAAGCATTGCCTTGCGATTTTTTATTTTATTTTTATGACTAAGTCGGGATTCGAATCTAAAACCTCGAGATATTTCAGGCAAAAAATTAAAAATCAAAAATTTGAGAGTTAAAAATTAAAGCCACAACACCCCCCCCCCCCCCCAACCCCACAAAGGGAAATCGTGCAATCCCCTGGCCCAATAGGCTGACTCAGTTTTCAGAGTTCAATTCCCAAAGAACCATCATCTGACCAATTGAAGCAACTAACTCTACATCAATGTTTTGTAGTTAGATTTTAAGTTATATACACCGACATAATAAATAAATTTATAACATAGCTATAGTTGAATTGGTCGTAATATGGTACTTGCTGGTTTTCAGATTACTTATCATCGAGAGTCTCATACAAATTCTTTTCAAAAAATCTGATTATATAAATATTCATTACTTAAAAAGAAATGGTTAAAGCCGTGTACTTCTAAAAAGCATATGCCCATTTTCATTCATGAACCTTTTTAGCGGGCCTTTGCGAAGACAATGTAGTATAGCCCAATAATGACAAATCATTATACAGAAACCAGACCAATCACGTATCAGGCTAATGACGAAGGCCCAGGCATTCAGATGAATATACAACGAATTTTACATAAATGACTACACTTTGGGGATTTAAAATTTATCATAATTACAGTTTCAATATTTACATTGCGTAGCTACAGTTTTCCCGCTGTATTCAAAAAATGGCTCGCTGTATTCATAAAACGGCCTAGCTGTATTCATGAATACAACGAATAAAAAAAAAAAAAAACTTTTCACTGTATTCAAGTCATATGTATTCAACTCAGCTGTATTCATGTCAAATGTATTCATCTATAACTACTTTTACATTGTATTCACTTTATTGTATTTAAAAATCAGTGGTATTCAAACAACATAAATACAAAAAATATTGTATTCAACTTGTTGCATACAATTTTTTTTTTAGTGAAGGCAGCTAGTAATACACTAAAAATTGAATACATAAAAACATAGATACACTAAAAATTAACAAAAACACTCAAAAAAACTGAATACAAAACAATAAAATGAATACAATCTAAAAAATTAACCAAAAAACTCAAAAATAATGAATACAAATGCTCTGATGATCTCGGCAGATCTGAGAAAAAGGGAGAGAGAGAGAGATCTGGAGTTGTTGAATTTATCTCCACCTTGCTTTTCGTTTTCGCTGGAGTTGGTTTAGCCATTGCTTACAGTTAGTAACTCTACTTTGGTGTTGAAGAGCTTTCTTTCGTGTAAAGGACGAGAAAGTGACTCCATTGAAGTGGTATAAAGAAGGATGAAAGAACTAGGGTTGCTAAAGGAGAGAGAGTTAAGGGAGAAGAGAGAGGGTTGAGGTAAAAGAATGATACATTGGGAAGAAAAATATATTAAAAGACATTAGTTACATTGTGTTATTGATATACAAAATTTAGTTATGAGATGTAATTAAAATAAAGTGTAGCTACTAAATGTAAATAACTTCTAATGTTTGCCACACCATGTAGATTTCCCAATATACAAAGGGTCATTTGCACTTTTGACCATATTTTGTGCTGGTCTTTAATTTTTGTCGTTCAAATGGATTGCTCTTTAATTTTTATCCTTCACAATCGAACTTATGTCTAAAGGAACATAAGTCACGCATTATAATATTCATAAGTTATGCCACCGCCAGTAAAGAACTAATGTCCGCTAGACATAAGTTCGATTTTGAAAGAAAAAAATTGAAGACCATCCCATTTGAAGGGAAAAAGTTAGGGTCTGTTTGGAAAGCCACCTGATAATTGGAATTGGTGTAATTACTACCCTAGTAATTACACAACCTAGTAATTACACAGTATTGTAATTACAATGACCTGTTTGTTTGTCATAATGTAATTACAGTGCAATTACAAACGTGCTGTTTGGTTGCACAAGTGTAATTACATAGTGAGTTTAATTTTAAAATAAAAATTCACTATAAAAAAATTAAAATTAATATTTTAAAAATATATGCCTTTATACATGATATTAAATTAACTATTTAATGACACATTATTTCTCGAAAATATGTTAATTAATAATCATATATTTGTAACTAATATTGTAAAAAATAGTTGATATATAATTAAAATTAATAATATTTTTATTTTAATTGATTATAAATACTTTTTTTGTGAGAACATCATGGGATTTGATGTTTGAGAAAAAAAGAATATTTATAAAAAAAAATGCCACAATATTATTCAAATGTTTAACAAAAATTCTATCAATTATAGGTGAAAAATAAATAACAAGCAATGTGAAATAACAAGTCAATAGTATTAAAACAAATAAATTAAAGTAAAAAATATAACCTAAATTCAAAATCCATTTTTTTTTTTTAACATAATACTCTTATGTCAAATTCCAACATTACATAAGTAAGTTTCAACGTAACATAAGTAAATACTCCTATAATTCAAAAGAAAGGGAAAATATAAGTCTATAACCACATTCACAACGAAATTATACTTTAATAACGTCACTCATTATATGCCAAGTTTGTTAATGACTCATTCTTTCTAATATTAAGAGATGTAGTTTCAAAAATTAGAATAATAATACTGTTATGCTAAATGAATAAAATAAAAAAGTAAAAAAATATGAGCAATTACATGGAACCACAAGAAGTAAAGGTTGGAAATGAGAAGAAAGGAAATGAAATATAAATAATATAAAAAGAAAAATATATTTAAAAAAATAAAAATAATTAAAAAGTAAAAATAAAAAATAAATTAATTAATAGAAATAAAAAAATAAATTATAAAAGCAAAGAAATTAAAATAAAATAAAAAATAAAATAAAAAATAAATAAACTAAAAAGTAACTCTGTAATTACAGAGTGTAATTACACCCAATTCTCAGCCCCCCCCCCCCCCCCCCCCCCTCCCCCTTGAGAATTGGAGAGTGTAATTACACCCTGTCAATTACACCCAATTCCCACCTAACTGTGTAATTACCTGGTCAAACAAACAGGCCAAACTGTGTAATTACACACAATTACATCCAATTCCAATTACCTGGGTGGCTTTCCAAACAGGCCCTTAAAGACCAGCCCATTTGAAGGGAAAACCGTGCAATTACAAGGGTGGTAGCAATGGATAGAAAAACTTGCACTTTGGGCCTTCAAACGGGCTTATCTTAATTTTTTCCCTTCAAATGAACCGTCTTTAATTTTTACCTTTCAAAATCGAATTTATGCTTAGCGAGACATTTGTCCTTTAAAGGCAAGGGACATAACTTGTGAGGTTTATGATGCAAAAATATAAACTTATTCCCTACCCAAAATTTATTTGTTACGAGGCCAAAAATTAAAGACAGCACAAAATAGGAGCATATGCCTCAATGACCCCAGTGGATACGTTAATGAAACACATTACGGGCCAGAAGAAAACTTACCAATTCCAATGTTCACACTAAATTATATTATCTCATCATAGCTAAATAACAAATTGAAGAAAAAATGCACGTTATCAACTATGATTAAGTGATTAAATAGAAAAATAAAATACTCATCATGTTATTATTATCATTGATTTAGTGTAAATATCAAACGCTGAAACAAAAACAGTTATTTGAGACGTTCTCAAACTTTTATCTATGTGTTTGTTTGATTCCATTTAATAAAGACGTTTTTTTTTTTTTTTTTTTTTTTAACCTTTTGGCTTTTATAAAAGAAATCCCTTGAAACACCTTTCTAGAGGAAAATTAATGGATAGAACTACACTTCAAAAAATGGGAACTATTCAAATACGTACGTTTTTTTCATAATAATTTTATAGATATTTTTAAGACAACACCAGAAAATTAAGGAACTGTTCAAAATAGAACGTGCTGCATCTCACGCCAAAGAGTTGGGAGTCAATTTTCGAATATAGTACTCAGACAGAGAAGAGAAGGGACTAATAGAATGAACTTCGCACGTCAGAAAATGAAAGATGACCTAACATGCATGACAATTCCGATAAGCTATTCCTTTGTCTCCTCTCCTTTAACTAATATAAATCCATTGACATTTCTCCGTTTTAAACTTACAGTATAATTGCATGTCATTTGTTTATTCTTTACCACTTCCTAATTCGGCAACATAGATTAAAAAAAAAAAAATTAGCAACAAACTTATCGTGGTCGGACCAAATAGTCTTTAATAATTTTAAATAAAACACCTTATTTGGGGTGACATAATTGTTCTTTGTTTAGATTAACTAATAAATTCTGCCACGTTTCAGGTATCAATTAAAATATCAGATGGCATGGTCGTGTCTGCGAATCAGCATGGATCCAATCATATCTCAAAGTGATCAGAATTAGTACATCTATCTCCATCAATTATGTGAATAGTGAATTTTAATTTAGCACCGGATCTGAACTTGATATAAACGCTAAAAAGTACATACTTCGCGTGACAGTGACTAAAACATTGTTAAGTAAAACAATTTGCAACCTTGTCAAAAACCTACAACAATAATTCTAATAAGACATTTAATTTATCAATATTTTATTTGGTTTCATATTGCCAATTGTTGTTTCTTGATCTAATTCGTACAAGATTTATGTAAGGGAATTCAAAAAATACTAGAATGTCACACTTTTTGAACTTCTGACATAAAACAAATTTTTAAGCTTCTTTGTCACTACATTAGAATCTTCTCTTATATCAAGGAAATTCAACAATTTATAGATAATAAAACAAACTCATTTTTGCCCTATAACTACTTACACAATATATAAGAAACTCGTGTTTTCCATGGCTATTTACGCAATATATTTTTTCGACAAAGGAAATTCAATTGAACCCCTTGGCTCTACATAGCTCCGCCCCTACTGGTTGTATTTATGTATTGCTGAGTTAAGATCAAAATTCTAATCCAATTAAACACCAAAATACATGAGCTAGGCACATCAACGATTGTCAATTTGCTCCTCATCGAGGTTGTTATTATTATTGTCACTGTCACTACACTATTATTGTTATTTTTAAAAAATGGTTGAGGGGAGACAATAGTGAGGCTGTGCCCACTAATTTGAAGGACAAAAAGAATTATTAGGGGTGGGTCCTGGAAAATAAATAAAAAGATGTGACACATAAGGAAGTATAGTGTTAGACTGCCCCAATTCTAATTTTAAAGGGAACAAATTATAACGAGTCTTTATTTGCTCCTATCTACCGTTTAATTGTTATCTGATTGGACTTCACACGTTACACCTAACAAAATCTTCCAAAAGCCTCATATCTATTTGACAATTATTCCAGTAAATCATGTTCTGTCCTTCCACACTTTTCAGAATAAGACGATTCACGGTACCCCAATTTACAGTTTTGGTGCATATATTCATCATGATTCAACAGATACTCATGTATATATATTGGTCTAAATTTTTCTATCAGCTCCATGCTTATTTAAAGAGATACTTAGCCACCAACCATATTAATTATTCTTCTGTTACACAAATACTGTCCCAAATGCTTATTTATATACATTCCATGCATTTTCCCCCTCGACGTGACTCATGCGTCATAAAGCATAAATTAGTTGAAATTTATGCATCGTATATTCTAAACCTACATCCGCGATCTATGGACATCATTATTTAACAAGGAATCACTCAGAATATTACGTACTAACACACAAAATTAGTTGAAATTTGGCCATGCAACATGGTGTCATCACATATTTAAAGCTTACATCCAATATTTATGAGCATCATTGCATACTTAGGAATCGCTTAGAAACTTATGTACTAACAAACAAAATTATTAGTTGAAATTTTGGCCATACATCATGGTGTCATCACATATTTAAAGCTTAATTACATCCACGAATTATGAGCATCATTGCATAATTATAGGAATCACTTAGAAACGCACGTACTAACAAACAAAATTAATTGAAACTTTGGCCATGCAACATGGTGTCATCACATATTCAAAGCTTACATCCACGATTTCCGAGCATCTTTGCTTAGTTAGGAACCACTCAGAAAATTATGTACTAACACTCAAATTTAATTTGAATTACATCCACGATTTATGCACGTCACTGTTTAATTAGGAATCACTCAGAAAATTATGTACTAATACACAAAATCAGTTGAAATTTGGCCGTGCAATGGTGTCACATATTCGGATCCGACTCCTCTCCATTTCGCTTCTCTCCATTTTCCCCAAATTCTTACTTGGATAGGTGACATGTGTTTTATTTTAAAATAAATGGTCTAGATTAAATTAACTAGCCCATGGGTCTTAACCAAAATTAAAGTAATAAATATTTCCATATATTTCTCTCAAAATATTTGGTAACCCACCAATTGAATTAAGGATACAATAATTAATATTCTACTAATAACAAATTATCCCGCAGGAATTAACCCCTCCAAAGTTTAACGTTTTATATTTACAATTTATTTTCGCCAACTCTCTTTTTTTTATCATTGAACTTGGATATTTCAAGCTAATCAATTTTGAGAACATCTCTTATTTCTTTTGGTGGCAGAAAGCTACCTTTTGATTATTTTTTTTAACATCGATATACAACATATATATTAATTAAGACTTTTTATTGCGAGTGATGTCAAAATGAGCATATTTAGAGCAAAAATCAAGAACATACTTTCGAATATGAAGTCAAATTTATAAGAGATTGATAATGATTTTTTTCAATTTTTTTTATAGAATAAGAGAATGTTCTTTTGAATTGATTAACATGAAACTACCCTTTTTCAACGATAAAAGAAAAAAGAAAGCAGACAAGAATAAATAATTTAGCTGCAATTATTGTGGAATATTGTCAGAATTTTTTGAAGCAAATATATATATATATATATATATATATGAAAATATTTGGGAGTTCTTTAAACTGATAAGGAAGAATATATTGAATTATTAATTATCTAAACCATGGTTAGAGTCTTGCTTTAGTTAATTAAATCTCAGCCTTTGGTTTTAACTCATGTCATGTGTCACCTATCCAAGTAAAAACTTGAGGAAAATGGAGAGAAGAGAAATGAAGAGGAGCTCAATCCCACATATTCGGAGCTTACATCCACACGATTTATGAACATCGTTGCTTAATTAGGAAATTCGCAGCAAAGTAAAAAATTAAAAAAAAAAAGAAGAAGATCCACAGCGTAAAATGGAAATTAGAATAATTTGCTGTATTTAATTACACAGAAAATTATGTACTAACACAGAAAAACAAGAAGGAAACAAGATAGTAAGAGATAAAGCAACAGAAAAATGAAAACAAAAACTGTAGCAGCTTCACCTCCTAGATAAAATAGCTAGATTTACAAAACATCGCTTTGGTTTGACCAGTTTAGGTACCGTCCTCTCCTTAACTCTTGTTAAATTCAGGAAGCTCCTTTTCGTAATAAATAGACCAAAGGCAATTTTCTATAAAATTTCTCATTTGTTCAGCTATTTTATTTATTTATACATAATGTTACCCCTACACGACATTGTTTTACGAATTAGGCTTAGTGTCGTTGTTTATTTGACGATGTTGGATAGTGATAGGGAGACCATTAGGAAAATCGACGTAAGGATAGGCAAAAGCCTGATCAGGTGCAGCTAATTTCCAGTGAAAATTAAGAACAAGATAGTGGATGAAAATGGCCATCTCAAGTTTGGCGAGTTCAGATCCTGCACAAAGACGCGGTCCTCCCCCAAATGGCATGAAATTATTACTACTTTTTGTAGTGCTGCTCGTGCCCGTGCTTCCTCCGTCACCTGAAGGCGACCCTTGTTTATTCTGCATTAACAATAATAACACACAACTCTGTCAAGAACTCATTTTGCCATAAATAAGGATTTAATTAGCTTCTATACGCCAATAATGCTAGTAAGTCAATTTAAGGCCATTTAATTATCAGTGCAAGTTAACATGTTGTATATGTTGCATGTTATTATCTATTAGTATATGACACGATAATATAAAAAGATCTACATGATCAACGCATAAAAGTTACTCCCTCTGTCTCAACTTAAGTTTAAGAGAAAAAGAAAGGATTTTGAATCTAAAATAAGACTTAAAAAGTTTTTGTGATGGGTAAAATGGAGAATTTGAAGTTAAATTATTACTACTAATTAGTGTACTAAATATATAAATATATCATTCTGTTTTGGACTGACTAACAATGAAATGGTGTCACATAAACGGATGATGGGAGTATTTGTATGCATAGTTTTCTCCATGATGACCGGGTGGGCCCCTTCGATCTACTTCCTAAACTAAAGTCAACCGGGCATTCACAATCCTGATTCTACTCGCTTCTCTGATCTTGATTGGTCATATATACTGACAAGATAATCTGTGCTTTAGTCGTAGGACAGGTACCCAGGTACCAGAACATAGGTCAGGACGAGAACTCGCTCATTTTGATCCCCTTGTTGACCAAGCAAGGTCGCACTGAGACTGAGAACACCAACGGAACACTCTCTACGAACAACCTTAGACTGGCGTACTGATAGTAGCTGCTGCCTTTCTCACAGGGCGATAAAATCCGTATTATTCTCCGTAAATGTGACCTTAACAGCCACATCCTTTGACAAAAGGCAGCCGGGAAGTCGTTGGGACCTGGGGCTTTATTCAGATTCTCATTCTTCAAAACTTCTTCAAACATGATCTCCGGCTTTCTAAGAAGGGCTTGGAAGAAGAAAATGAAATAGGAACAACCGCGTTGGTCGTAATAGATCGACTTTCATGCTAGTTCTTGCTCCAACATAAGTCAGTTTAATAGCGGATATAACAGATTATTCACAGATTTTTTCGGATTATAACTCTTTTTAATTTGTAATACATGTTAATTAATTGTTACATTAGAGTAAATATTCTTATGGTACAGTGGAGAAAATATGAACTCTTTAGTTAGAAATATAATAGTCAACTGCGGCAATGAGTGTCCTTTCGTCCTCTCAGCTATTGTCGACATTATCGAGGCATTGCGCATTGGGCGGTACAGTACTCACATTAGATATGTCAGATTTCAGAAGAAATTTGGGTCGGACATGCAATTGCATGAATATCTGCTTTTGATCTTCATTCTTCTGTAGTACATTGAGATCCTGAGGAACTAGTACTGGTGCAGCAAGCAGTAAATGCACTTGATTTTTTTCTTGACGAATAGGATTTAAATAACTTGTTTTTACATGTAGTTTGGGCCCAAAAAAAGAAGATAGAATGGGAAATGGATGGACCAGCATGGAGGTGAGCCACCATGAAAAACACAAGGTGCACGAGCACATGAAAACCCCACTAGCCACATGCGGTTTGGGGTTGGCCAAGTCTTTTAAGTGTGTAATTACCTCGATTGGGGCCCTCCCCACGCCCACACGCATGAGACTGTTCTGGGACTTTGGGCTGGTTTTGAGTTGGAATATGGATGGACGATAAATAATCCTATTTGAGTTTTTGGAGTGTGTGGGAAAGTGTTTAGTTAGAGTCCTCACATTTTCTAATTATTAAATATATGGAATTCATTATTCTGATTAATTCATTCGCAAAGTATATTACTCATTTAAGGGTAAGTGTTTCCCGCCACCTCAAAAGCTTTTCGTTTTTAAGATTCAAGGCGAATTTAAAATTCAAATTTTATGGGTTTTGACGTAAAAAATTTACCATAACGTAATTGATTTATTGAGTTCTAAATCGGTTATTTTAAGTTATTTAGTGAATTTTCTTAACATATATATACAGAGAGTTCGTACCAAAGCTATCGGGTGCGAATGAACAAAGATTTACACTTTACATGGGCTCTTGCCTAGGAATCGAACCCACAAAATTTGATTAAGAGTGTGAGGATCAAATGCATTCCACTATACTCCGGACTGTTATTAGAGGCCTCATTCATTCGCACTCAATTCACATCTTTAAGGTGGGGTGTTTCTCCGTACATAATGCAACATCTGTGCAAGAACTGATAATGACAATTCATATTTTGGTTTGGGTCCCTTTCTGGGGATTATTATGATTACCAGGACGGCTAAATCCCACCTTGCTTTTTGCTTTTGCTTATATTTTATATGCTCTATCATGCGACCCCAACAAACGGCCTTGATGGAATGTTCTTTTCCGCTCCCCGCTCCCCAACCTTGTCTTAATTCACGCCCTTATCCATTTTATTATTCTTTTCTTCTTTTGGGGAAAAATATGCCCATTTTTTCTTCTTACAATTCTATAGCACAAACTTGGTTCTTAATAATAGAGTTATAGAGGGTGTGAGTTCTTTTATTATTTTGTCACATGATCCCACGATTCTCATGTGCGACCGCGTGACTAAAATGGGTGGATTCAAAAGGTATCTATAGATGCATAAAGTTAAAAAACTATATGTGAAAAGGAAGCTACTCTCTCTATGATCCTACTCAGACTAACTGCTTTATGAAGCATTAGATTGAAAGTGAAAAAGTAAAACCATATAAGCACGTTGGAAGGTTTAAATGAAAAATTAACTAACCTGCCATCTCCACGGATCAAATTGGTGAGGTCGGCCAAAAAGTGAAGGATCTAAATGCACTGCTGAAATCACCGGCAGCACTTTCCATCCACATGGAATGTCATAACCTTTTTTGTTTTTTCAAGTTGAAAACCGAGGCATAACAAAAAGATTGTTAAAAAGGCAAACCAAATCGCATTCTAAAGCTGCAGACATGCATCATCATATAGTGGTTATTAGCCCATTTTACTATCACTTTGAAACTGTCACATACCTTTATATCGTACATCTTTCACAGCCTTCCTGTGCAGAAACCTCACTACATTCCCAAGCCTTAGAGTCTCACTAATAACCTACAAGTGAACAAAAAAAAAAAAATCAATATGCAAGGATTTAACTTAACTTATCTACTATATTTATCGGTATAAAAATTAGTAGTCCCTCCTTCCTAATTTATGTGGTGGTATTTGATTGACAACATAATTTAAGAAATAAAAGAAGGCTTTTGAAATTTGTGATCTAAAATAAGTAATAAATAATTGTGTGATTATAAATCATGGGAAAAATAGATATTTGGAAAAGTGTCATTCTATTTGGGACTTTCTAAAAGAATGTAGTACTATATGTTAACATGTACTAGTATGTAACATGTTTTATTTTTCAGGTTACAAATCATATTCTTTTATGATCAATTATACATAGTTACCTTTTAAGTGAGCTTACCACTCATAAAAAGTGAGAAATGACAAGAAGCTAAAGAGTAGAAGATTACACATTGGGTGAATTCCATTTTCTTATAGTCCTCCCAATTCAATTCTGTTTCTCCTAACTGCTTTTTGGCTCTGGAAATCTCCAAGTGCTCTTCCTGAATTCATTACCAGCCCAAAAAATTAGTGAGTGGACTTGAAGAATGTCTTAATTCATTCACTAAAAGAATTGATTATTTGTGCTTACTGTCAGTTGTTGAACAGCAGCAGGACAGTTTTCCAAGAAGTAAATAGACAGGGCTATGGCTACTGATGAAGTTTCATGTCCAGCGAAGAGCAAACTTAGTAGCAAATCAAGAATTTGCTCCTTTGAGAGATTGGAATTTTTCAGAACCCACCCAAGCAGGTCATTTTCGCTTCCATTCATTTCCTGGAGCCTCTCTTCCATTTTTCTCTCAATAAATCCAAGAATAGTCGATCGAGACTGTACAAAAAAGGAAGTTACTAATAAAATAATTTTAAATACCCTCTGCTTTTAATCACTTAACTGATATAGTGATAAAGAATAGTACCTGTAAGGCCTTTCTGTAAGCTGTTCCTGGAAAATTCAATGGAGCAGAAACCACTCCTTTCATAAATGTGATGTATTCTTTTTTCAGCTGCTCAGTCTCTAGGTTTCCAGGTTGTAAACTCATGATATGCTCTGCCATGAAGTTGAATGTGAACTGTAGAAATTTCACACAGAAAAGAAGAACAATTTAACAAAGTTAGATCATATTGAATAAAATTGATCATCCTCATAGGTAAATTAAAAGTAGTAGTAGTAGTACTACTACTTATTACCTTCTTTGCTTCATCTTGTGCACAAACAACAGAAGCTTTTTTCCAAGAGCCAAGAACAAGAAGAGTGTGTTTTTCAACCTCACTTAAAAGTTGATTCCTGAGCCTGCCATTGCTCAAGAAATTCAAAGAAATCATCCTCATATCTCTATGCATTTGTCCAACTAGAACCAACATAGACCATTTTCCAAGAATTCCACCTATGCTTCTTGGATAACTACACTCAAATAATCTGCCTTCATTCTGCAGAATGTATCTGTTGAGCCCTGCATCTGCTGAAACTATTGTTGGCTCTCCAAACAAATTTGACTTGTAAATTTTTCCATACCTGCAAAATTCAAATTATCAGGACAAGATTTAATCTTTGCAAAAAAGAAAGAAATGAAATTGGATTTAATGAATTACTTAGAGATGTGATCTTGCATGAAATCTCCAATAGTGGTAGCTGAATAAGGTCTCAAATAGCCAATAGTTTCACCAAGAAAAGGCCAACCCATGTCCCCTGGTGGAAGATTTGGAAATTTCTGTTTTCTTTTGAATAGATTAAGTATAATAAGTACTGCAAAGATTGGGGGAACAAGAAAAAGAAAAAACTCCAAGTCAGACATGAAGAAAATTTGATGATTTCAGTGAATCTATATATCTCTGTTTCAGTTTCAACACTCAGTAGGCTCTGTTGCTGAAGCAGAGCTGGAATAAGATAGTAAGTGTTAATTACTACTCAATATGTTATAGCACTATGTGCAGCTTCGACTATGAATCTTCCAAGCTGCTGCTATAAAGGAACTTTCAGTTTTCTGAATCTCTTTTTGGAAAGTATGTTGCTTTTTATAGGCTTCTTTGTTGTCGTTTAGCACTTGCACGAATCCGCGACTTTTCTAGCACAAAAAAAAAAAATTGAACCAAATTAGTGCAAAAAAAAAATTAAAAATACATTAGTAGGTTTCACGCACAAAATTCGTGCGTGAAAGCACCAAAATGCAAAAATGCAGCTTCGGCCTTTCACGCACGAAATTCGTGCGTTATGGGACCAACTTGCAAAAATGCAACCTGGGCCTTTCACGCACGATTTAAGGAGGCCTAACATGTTAAAGTGTCAGGAAAATTAACCTTTCACGCACAGAAACTGTGCGCGAAAGGCTTTTATCCTTCCACGCACTACTTTCGTGCGTGAAAAGGCCTCCCCCCCCCCCCCCCCCCAACACTTTGATTTGACAATGCATTATTTGATCGTTTTAACACGATTTGTATTGCGCACCATTTTAATGCGCAATGTAACACCACGCATGACAATTTCAGGAATCTATGGCAAATAAAGCCTTGATTTGACAATACATTGCTGCATTATTTGACCGTTTTAACACGACTTGTATTGCACACCATTTTAATGCGCATTGTAAGTATTGATTTGACAACACAACACGCATGACAATTTCAGGAATCTATGACACATAAAGCCTTGATTTGACAATACGTTGCTGCATTATTTGACCGTTTTAACACGACTTCTATTGCGCACCATTTTAATGCGCAATGTAACACCACGCATGACAATTTCAGGAATCTATGACAAATAAAGCCTTGATTTGACAATACATTGCTGCATTATTTGACCGTTTTAACACGACTTGTATTGCGCACCATTTTAATGCGCATTGTAAGTATTGATTTGACAACACAACACGCATGACAATTTCAGGAATCTATGACACATAAAGCCTTGATTTGACAATACGTTGCTGCATTATTTGACCGTTTTAACATGACTTGTATTGCGCACCATTTTAATGCGCATTGTAAGTATTGATTTGACAACACACCACGCATGACAATTTCAGGAATCTATGACACATAAAGCCTTGATTTGACAATACATTGCTGCATTATTTGACCGTTTTAACACGACTTGTATTGCGCACCATTTTAATGCGCAATCTAAGTGTTGATTTGACCACACACTACGCATTACAATTTTGAGTGGTCTATTTAACTTGAAGGGTTGACGAGTGAAAAACTCATCAACTTCTAAGTCTTACAAGTCATTCAAAAAAAAAATCAAACTTCATAGAAAAAATGTCTGAAAATGCTTCAACTGTTAAGGTTTCACTATTTTGGGATGGAGATATCGTCGAGGACAATTACTCCATTCATTATAGTATCAAACCAAAAGCCCATGTTAAATTTCCAACAACTTTAAATTATGAAACACTAGTCAGTTACATGCACAAAAGAATGAAAACTACACCCACTGAGTTTGGAATCTCAATAACTGGCAGATATCCACAAACAATATCAAACGGTGTAGTGCGTTATGGCATGCACAATATCAACGATGATGAATCTTTGAGTGATTATTTGGGATCGCCGGAAGAATATCGTGATTTAGTATTCATTAATGTTCTTGAGATGTATGTTGAAAAGATACCTCGAGAAGAAGTCCCTCAAGTCCAGCCTTTTCATGGTAACACTTATGGGGACTTTAGTTCTTATGGAGACATTTTGAGTGGTCAAGTGCCGCTGGAAAATCTAAGCCAGCAATTTAATCAAGCTTACAATGAAAATTGGTAAATATGGATTTTTCATATTATTATGTGTAGTAGCACGTGTTTGTTGTATGAATTGGTAAATAACTAGTTTTCAAATCTTTATAGGAACTATTCTCAAAACTCGCCAGTGGTACCAAATATGGATGTTGGTCAATCCTCTCAGTTCGGTGGAGTTGATCATTCTCCACACCATGACAGTGCTTATGAACGACAGTAAGTTCATCACCTTGATATTAAATTATCTGTATATATATATGATGTTGGTATTTAAAGTATGTTACTTTTCGTGCAGAGGATGAATGCACTTGATAATGAAGATTTTCCTAATTATTATGAGTCATCATCAAGTGATGACGATGAAATAGCTAATAATGCAGAGGTAACCGATGATGAAGATGATGATGATGTTCAAGTTGGTATGACCAACAATATTCCTCAAAGCCAAAACCAACAAGAACCAATGCACCACCACGTACCACCACCGATGGCTGAAAACCCAACTTCTGAAAGCCCAGTTCAGTGGCATTCTTACAATATCCCTTATCTTGACAGCCTGGAGGGTCGTGATGATACATTTGTCTTCACAAGAGAAGATGATGATAGTCGCCAAAAAACCTGGATTGAACCAAAGGATCTCAACAAAGATCGATGCTACCTTGCAAAGGGAATGTTGTTCGCATCCAAAAAGGCGTTGCAACGGGCTGTCAAAATTTATTGTTTTAAGGACATGAGGGAGTTTAAGGTTGATCAGTCAAACACAAAGATATGGAGACTAGTTTGTAAACGACGGTATCAAGGCTGTGAGTGGTTGCTTCGGGGAATTGTTAAGCCTGATGGTATGTGGGCTATCACAAAATTCCGCGAAAGACACACTTGTGATATGGAAGAAAATCGAGCAGATCATTATAATTTAGATACAAACATGATTGCTCAAGTATTACTTAAAGACGTTGCTGAAACACCAAGGTAACTTATCCTACCTAGTACATTCTATGTCTTATATCGATTAAAAGATCATTACTAAATGTTGTTTGTTTAAACTTGTGCAGGATCTGTCATACCCCATTTTAACCGGGTTAAATTTAGAAGTACGACATATTGGAGATTCCTGTTTTATTTGTTTATTTTAAGGAGTCGCCACCTAATTATTCATGGTGAATTAGGACACCTAAAGTTTATTAAAGTTATGTTTAAAGTTAACTCTGTTTAAGGTCTGCGAAACTTAAGATTCTAGGTAAGGGTTCAATTAGTCTAAAGGGAAGGTATTAGGCACCCTTTAAGACCCATTAACAATGGTTAACCGACCGGACTTATAATTAATTAGGCTAAGTGTAAATATAGTATTATAGAAAGGAAAGTAGCTTTGTAAGTATGGCTAAAGTTATAGATAAACATGAAAAAATGCCATTTAAAATAGAATTTGTAAAAAGTAATAGTTTGTATAAAAAGAGTACTTTTAATGCTATTTTGAAATACGACTTATAAATGTTGTTAAGGTTTCGACTAATGATGTTATTTTAAAAATAAAGCTTGCCAAAGATAGTTTACATATGAGTATTAAAAAAAAATGTGAATTTATGCAGCGTTTTGATAAATACTTGAAAGAAAAAAAAAATCAAATGGTGAGATATTAATGATTGTCTTTTGTATTTTAGGAGTATGAACAAAGTACGAAAATAGTTAATGCGAGTTTTATTTTATCTCTTTTATTATTTCTTATAAAACTATACTCAATCAAAGTATGTACAATTTGGATAAATCTAAAAAAAATCAACAAACGTGTGCTTTAATTTATATGGGTCTATTCATTACGTTTGAATTCTTTAAGATAGTGAAAATAAATTATGATTCCCTTAGCTAGAGAAATGTAGTCATACTGTTTTTTAAGAATCAATTATTCGAATATATAAAATATCATAGATTCCATAAATAACTATAATATAGAAAGAGAATGAAATCTATGGGCTAATCGTGAGTTTCTCCCTTAAGTTAAGCCACCCACTATGTTAAAATTAAACCCACTAATTTATTAGAATTCATCTAAGTTAATAAAAGTGAGATAAAATATTAGTCATACTAAACAAGTGAGAATACATAATAATAAAATAAGGAAAGAGGAAAAGAATAAATGGGTACGGCCCATTTATTAAGGCCCAATTGCTGCGAACTCTTTATGCTATTGGGCTTGGGCCCAGTAAATTTAGTATATGGCTGCGAATTTCATGCGGTAGCGGTGTCGTTGAGTCTCAAAGTGAAACTCTTCGGCTCCGGTGTACATGCCTTTTTTGTGTGCAATGAACTGGGGTCTTCGGGGTCTCGAATCTATGCTCGAACACGAACGACACTCGAATTCTTTTGAGTTGTAAACTCAACAAATCCGCAGACGAATGTTTTAAAGCCAAAGAAAATCAAAGTGAATTTATTGGAAACCCTTTGTCGCGACTAAAGTTCACCGGTAAAAGGAAGAATCAAGTGTAGAAGATAGTGGATGTCCCCCAAAACCATGAATCCTTGTTTCTCTTCCCCCCTTTTATAGGAAGGTGATTAGGTTTTTGTATGTGAGGTACGGCGGTGAGTGGAGGGGAGCGTGTGTGGGGAAAAGGGAAGAGGAGCGGCGGTAGTGGGGAGTGAGACGAGGGAGATGAGGCGGAGGAAAGGGGGAAAAGGAAGAAAGAGAGATGAGGAGAGAGGCGGAAAAGTGGGAAAGAAAGAGGAGAGAGGCAAGGGGTGAGAGAGGCGGGGAAAGGAAAAGAAAAAGGGGGGTAGGGTTTAGAATAATGAGGTAAATGGGCCGCCGGGTCGGGTGAATTAATGGACTGGACCGAAATTAAGATGGTAATGGGCTGGTCCGTTTGGGCTGAAAATATGGGTTGAGTATAAAAATGTGGGTTATTTATTTGGGTAGGGAAATAATATTGTATTTGTATTTTTGGCCATTAATTTGGCTGAAAAATGTTGATCCTTCCTCCTTTATTTAATTATTTTTTGGGCTTCTAATTTGATAACTAGTACAATATATACTATGTAAAGACGATTGATAATTAATATGTAGATAAAAATAAATATTTTGCAAAGTGTTGTCTTGTAATTAATTTAGCGATTCCAAACCCGAAAATGAAACGATGACGAACATTAAAAATTTGTGATAAAGTAATGCTCGTAATGTTTAAAAATAAGAGTAGTGAAAAATAATAGTAGTGAAAATAAAGTGTTTAGTTCTTCAGTAAATTTAGAAGCCCGAGTGAATAGAATTAAATAAGGGAGGGACAAAATTGGGTGTCAACAGATGCCCCTCTTCGACCGGAGACGATGTAAGAGTTTTCGAGCGAAGAAGTTGACGTAGTAGCCAATTTTGTTACGACCAACAAAATATGGATTTGTAAGGAAATACGGTTTTTAGAGAATTGGTGGTCGATCCTGTGGAGAGAATATTATTTATGGATTTATAACTTTGCAAGGGTCATGGACAGATGACGAGAATGAAACATATGCTTATAGCCTCCTAATTATAAATGTGGCGCGCAACACACTTTCAAGTAGGACTCTACTAGGCACGATGTGAATTCTTCAAAGATGCCCCAGTGTTGAGTTATGGAAACGCTGGGGATGTAGAAAGGAATATGAGGTTGTGAAAAGAGTAGATTTAGTAGAGTTTTAGCGGGAGATGTGAAAGAGAAATTAACCTACGTATCACATGTTTGTGGATTGAGTTCGAGAGTAGATTCGTGACCTTTGCTTGTGAGTTTGGTATTCCTCTTCAGCAAATTTGCCCCAGTTCACTGCGTAAGATAAAGTTCCACGTTGTGTTGTGTCTCCGCAGGTTGTACTTTCTGCCAAAACTGAAATTCATGTCACAATTAGTAGAAAAGTTGGAAGTGTAAAATTATAAAGAGTGTAAATGATAGTAAATATGAGTGCGGGAATGAAGATGAAGCCGTGTGGGAAATGTTGTCTCTGGTTGTCTTCAGGGACTTGAATGAATGTGTGATGCGTATGCTGAGGATGTAATAAGGTCTCTAGTTGCTTTTGAAGATGATAGTGATAAGGTCTCCGGCGGTCTTCCGGTACTCGATGATAACTGATATCTGCGAATTTTAAGGTAAATTCATTAAAGTGGTAAAGTAGATGATGAAATAAAGGAATGAAGTAAGGAGTAAAATAAGTGTATAGCCGTTTGGCTTTATGCAGGTGAGGCCGTGTAGCCATGCGATGTCTCCGGTTGTCTTCGGGGACTTGATGATATGTCTCCGGTTGTCTTCGGGGACTTGATGCTATGTCTCCGGTTGTTTTCGGGGACTTGATGCTATGTCTCCGGTTATTTTCGGGGACTTGATGCTATGTCTCCGGTTGTCTTCGGGGACTTGATGCTATGTCTCCGGTTGTTTTCGGGGACTTGATGCTATGTCTCCGGTTGTCTTCGGGGACTTGATGCTATGTCTCCGGTTGTTTTCGGGGACTTGATGCTACGTCTCCGGTTGTCTTCGGGGACTTGATGCTGTCTGCGAAATTTAAGGTAAAATTGTGGAAGTAGGAAAAGTAGATGATGAAATAAAGAAATGAAGTAAGGAGCAAAATAAGTGTATAGCCGTTTGGCTTATGCAGGTGAGGCCGTGTAGCCATGCGATGTCTCCGGTTGTCTTCGGGGACTCGATGATATGTCTCCGGTTGTCTTCGGAGATTTGATGATAAATGATGTAGCCGTTTGGCTTATGCGGGTGAGGCTGTGTAGCCATGTGATGTCTCCGGTTGTCTTCGGGGACTCGATGATATGTCTCCGGTTGTCTTCGAGGATTTGATGATAAATGATGTAGCCGTTTGGCTTATGCGGGTGTGGCTGTGTAGCCATGTGATGTCTCCGGTTGTCTTTGGGACTCAATGATATGCTAATGAGGCCGTACAACCAAATGATGTCTCTGGTTGTCTTCAGAGACTTAATGATAATTCCTGTAAAATCGTTAGAATTGGTAAAGTGAATGATAAGGTAGAGAGTAGTGTCATAGTGTAGCCGTCTGGCTTATGCATATGAGACTGTATAGCCGAATGATGCCCCCGGTTGTCTTCAGAGACTCGACGCCAATCCTGTAAAATTCAAGATAAATATGTGAATTCTTATTTTAGGGTAGAATGACCCAATATGTCCTATTTTAGGGTGGACGAACCCAAGTATCCTATTTTAGGGTGGAAGAACCCGATATCCTATTTTAGGGTGGAAGAACCCAATATGTCTTATTTTAGGGTGGACGAACCCAATGTATCCTATTTTAGGGTGGAAGAACCCAATATGTCCTATTTTAGGGTGGACGAACCCAAGTATGTCTCCGGTTGTTTTCGAGGACATGATGCATATGCCGTGTGAGGCATTTAAAGAAATGATATCCTATTAAAGGCGGACGAGCCTAAAATGTCCTATTTTAGGGTGGACGAACCCAAGCATGTCTCCGGTTGTTTTCGAGGACATGATGCATATGCCGTGTGAGGCATTTAAAGAAATGATATCCTATTAAAGGCGGACGAGCCTAAAATGTCCTACTTTAGGGTGGACGAACTCAAGCATGTCTCCGGTTGTTTTCGAGGACATGATGCATATGCCGTGTGAGGCATTTAAAGAAATGATATCCTATTAAAGGCGGACGAGCCTAAAATGTCCTATTTTAGGGTGGACTAACCCAAGCATGTCTCTGGTTGTTTTCGAGGACATGATGCATATGCCGTGTGAGGCATTTAAAGAAATGATATCCTATTAAAGGCGGACGAGCCTAAAGTGTCCTATTAAAGGCGGACAATCCTAAAGTGTCTTATTAAAGGCGGACGAGCCTAAAGTGTCCTATTAAAGGCGGGCGAGCCTAAAGTGTCCTATTAAAGGCGGACAATCCTAGAGTGTCCTATTAAAGGCAGACGAGCCTAAATGCTGTGCGTTTGCGAACAATGATGTTGTCCCTTTGTCGGGCATTTGAAAGTAATAATGCAATGCGATGCCTTTGCAGTGCGGTCATTTGAAAGCAGTAGTGCATATGCAGTGCGATGCTTTTGAAGAAATGATGTCCTATTAAAGGCGGACGAGCCTAAAATGTATAGTTATCCTCGGGGTGTGATATTGATGCCTCCAGCGGTCTTGGGAGATGCCTTCAGCTGTCTTTGGAAACTTAACAATGATTCCTGCAAAGTTCAGAGTAAAATGGTTAAAGCTGGTAAAGTATATGATAAAATAATTGATAAAGTATGGAGTAAAGTGGTGGAATAGCCGTCTGGCTCATGATGTTGATGGTATCGTGACAGGCCAAATTTAGGACACGTAATCCTGATTTAATTCGCCTTCAATCTCGTCAACCTACAAAAACAGGTGTATAAAGTTATAAAATTATTTTGATAAAAAATAAATTAAAAGATAAGGTTGGAAGTAAAGCCGTATGGTTTTTGAGGCGAGGCCACAATGGCCCTGATTGATAGACTTGATTGTTGATCTCGCGATTTTAAGTTCCTGCACTCAAAGAAAAATTCTTAGTTTGGGAGGGGGAGTTGATTCGTGTTGACTCGAAGCTTGACGTTGTTGGCTGCTCCATTCGTCTTATTTGTTTGGATCTTGTGACCTCCGTTCAAACCTTGGTAGATGAACAGTAGTGAAAATGATTGAAAGAAAGTGTTTCATTCAAAAAGTGTATATGTAAGTGTATATATAAGGAAAGATATATATATGTAAGTATATGTATATAAGGAAATATATATGTGTAAATATATGTATGTAAGTTGTAAAATATTTCTGCCAACTTCAGATTGTGACACTTCTAAAGTAATTGGTCTATAATACTTCCTGTCTGATAGTCTCAATATTGTCGATGTCCAATCGTTCTTTCGTCTATATCTTTTCAAAATATGCCCCAGTTTTGGGTTCAGAAGGGTATGCTAAACTTATGTTGTGGTGTGACCGAACCTTATATAGGTTGCCTACGTATCCTTCCAGGGAATCAGGTCAGAACGTAGTTCGTAAGGTTCACAAAATATGGTTTGAGAATTTAATAAAGGGACCGAACCCGATGTGGATTGCCTACGTATCCCACCAAGGGAATCAGGTCAGCGTAGTTCTGTTGTGTAAATGGTAAAAGGTTTGTTGGTTTTCTACCTAAATATGACTAACCCGTATGTTGAAAGTCTACGAATCCCGCCAAAGGAATCAAGTCATGTGTAATTCTCCTTACATAAGGATTTCTGATTTTATGTTATAATGCAACCGAACCCTATGTGGGCTGCCTACGTATCCCACCACGGGAATCAGGTCGGAACGTAGTTCGTACGCATGCAAAATGGGAAAAATTCTAATCTAGTATGACCGAGTCGCTATGTGGGCTGCCTACGTATCCACCAAGGAATCAGGTCAAGCGTAGTTCGTAGGCATGCAAAATCTTTTGATTTTTTTTTTGTTCTAAATGCAACCGAACCCTATGTGGGCTGCCTACGTATCCCGCCGAGGGAATCAAGTCAGCGTAGTTCGTTATGTAAAGGGCTAAAGGTTTGTTTGATTTCTAACTAAATATGATTGACCTGTATGTTGATAGTCTACGAATCCCATCAAGGGAATCAGGCCCTGTGTAGTTTTCCTTGTATAAGGATTTTTTGGATTTTTTGTTATAAAGCAACCGAACCCTATGTGGGCTGCCTACGTATCCCACCACGGGAATCAGGTCGGAACGTAGTTCGTACCGTCTATTAAAGGAAAGGTTGCAAACTAGGTTGTCTTACCTAATGTCGTCCTTTGATCTCTTCTTGGATTGCTAGCTTTCAGGCTTATGTCATCACCTATCGGCTATTTCAATTCTTTTTTAGTGGAATCTTGTCTTGTCCCCTAGTTTCTTTGTTACTCTCTCGGGATGTATGTTGTCTATTCGTTCATTTCATGTCACAATCGTAGAGTTGACAGATTTGATAGTTATAGTAGAGAATAACGATAATAGATGATTAAGGAAAATCAGAAATGCATTCATAGATTTTGCAATTAAGTTTCAAAAGATGAGGCAAAGCAACAAAAGTCTTGAGCATGATTCAAACCTCAATTTTAAAATCGTGCTATTTCAAAAGTTTTCTATATGTTCAAACTACCAAGACTCCTGGAGTAAGAAACCAATTCTTCAAAGTCTCTCCTGGTTTGGCATCCCGGATGGTCAGTGTCTTGGTGTCGACACGAATCAACTCTTTTTGGGGATATAAGAACATAAAATGCAAAATGATGTCAGTCTCATAACATAGAGTCAAGTAGGTAAAGTCATGATCACATAGAGTCAAGTAAGGCATGTAGCAAATAATTTATCAAATAAAGTCAAACAAGTTGTCAAACAGATGTAAACGATTATATCAAAAAAATAATAACGCGTCCTAATATGCATGTGATCTCTTTGTGCCAGAGGTAGGCTTAACGTTTGTTTGAAGGGTAAAGTGTGCCATAATACGTCATCCCATTGCTTTTGATTAATTAAACAAATTCTATTTCCCCAAAATAAAGTACAAAAAATAATGTAATATTTATTACATGTCAAATGAGTACAACATGGAGTGTTCTAATCTAAGTAAAGTAAATACAATTTCCTATGTCTAAATTTAAGCTCCGTTTTGTGATGTCATTGATCTTCGTCATTCATTGTACTCCAATGTAAATCCATACCTGTCATAGAAACGTTAGTCATTCCCTCCCCCCTAAAGTTTAATTAGTTAAAGCAACTAGTCCATATTTAGGCACAGTTATCCTTCAAACATGCACATAAAGTATGATTAGTGTCACTCGGGGTCGTGAACCCGCTTGGACATTTGGGTAAAGTTGTCTAATGGGTTTAATACACCAAGGGGTCGTTTGGTTTAAGGACTCATTAGTCCCGGGATTATAATCCCGGGACTAATTTATCCCATCTAGTGGGATTATTTTATACCATATAAAAGATGGTATAAAATAATCCCAGTATAAGTGGGTTAAGAAGGTATAAGCAGGGTGATACGCTCAAATTACACCTATTAATGGCGTAAAGCGGACGTTGTCAAATATAGTAACCCAACAAGGTTGGGGTCGAATCCCACAGGGAATATGGAGAGAAAAGAGTACTAATCGTATGTGATACCGGTCTTTAAATGCTTTAATCCTATTCCGGATAGTTTGAATTGATTGTTGAATAATGTAATTTAATACTTTGACTTAAAATGTAATTAATGTGAGAGAGAGAGACTAAGGTTGTGTTCCCCAATTTGATTAGATATTATGCTTCAGGTTTCAAAGTGATATACTTCTAATGGTTGTTCTATGAATATGCACTTGGTCTCTTAAAGACTTCTTAATGTTTCCCAACAGTTAAGCAGTATTTCCTCTTTATGATTCTTCCGAATATAAAAGCGTTACAATCGAAGAGCGACCAATGATGCCAATTTAGACTTATTCTTATTCCTAAGTTAGTCTATTAAACGAGGGTTAACGCCTCGAGTCATTGTTATTCAATCTTACCAATATTGACTCTCTTTCCCAAGAAAAGTCAATATAGTGGCTTCGGCTAATGCTTGCAATCATTACCCAACGTTACAACTCAAAGATAGAATAAATAACAACAACCATTATGCATATATCAATAATAGAAACCCATTCACATAATACCCATCATGGGATTCACAACCTTAGAATTGAAATTAGCTACTCATAATGTTTCTTGACAGAAAAAGCTTAAAGATTAACATAATACACTTACAATACTAATACAAGATGGAATGAGAGTGAAGTTGTTGCCTTAAATGCTCCAACCACTTCAAGATTAAAAACCTAGGGTTTATGCCTCTAAAATAAAATCTGAATGATGAATTAAAACCCTACATTATGTATTTATAGAGCCGAAAATCGCGCCAAGTTTCTGGACAAAAATGCCCTTACGCCGCATTGTTACGGACCGTAACTCAGGTTACGGTCCGTCCTTCATTTCGTCATTTGACCACTTTGACGTTACGGCCACCATGCGACGGACCGTACCCTGTGTTACGGTCCGTCCTTCTGAAGCGTAAGTGGTGACAATTACTTGGCAACTCTCTGGAATTTTGGATGATGTTACGGTGAAGGGTTACGGACCGTAACATGAGTTACGGACCGTAACATGAGTTACGGACCGTAACACTAAACCGTAACACTGAAGGTTTTATTGAAACTCTCTGGAAATTTTAGCTCATGTTACGGTGACATGTTACGGACCGTAACATGAGTTACGGACCGTAACATGAGTTACGGACCGTAACACTCCACCGTAACACTGATGGTTTCAATGAAAACTTTCTGGAAATTCAGGCCCTGTTACGGTTCAAAGGTACGGACCGTAACATGAGTTACGGAGCGTCGCTTAGCTCCAATTTGTCCGTTTTTTCAGCATTACTTCTCATTTCCGATCCTTAGTTAATCAACCCTATAAAACACAAAAATAACATAAGAAACAATGTAAAAACACTTAAAATCAAGCAACATGTCTAGTTACAAAGGCATAAAATGTGCTAAAATTCACGTCACATCAACACCCCCAACTTAAGCTTTTGCTTGTCCTCAAGCAACTACAACAATACTCGCTACTAACACACGACATCTTAGCAAAATAAGAATGACTACGGTGGGTTTGGCATGTGTTTCTAGCACGGACTCTTCGATCCAAGAAAAATATTTAGGCTCTTATCCATCTCCTGTTTGTGACACAAAACGCACATTTCAGAAAAATTTCAATTAACTATGCAACCTCAATTAATGACACAATCATAGTACGGGGATCTCTGTGCACATGAATTTCAACTTCCGGAAAGCCAGTTACTTTGAAACCTACAATCCTTATGCCCTCACATAGACCAAAGAATGTCCCAACACACATTTACGACATAAATGGGACAGAAGACTAAAGAGACAGAAGAACACTCACACGCACAAAGAAATTTGCATACCATGCGTGCACAAACCATAGGCTTGCCTTTATTTTCCATGCATTCAACTCTGAGCAATTTGATCGTGATCACATTAGGACTTTTTGGGCTTGTAACGTTGGCTTAGGGACGGGTAGGATGAATATTTGGGTATCGGTGACTCACTCTCCTCGACACTTCTTTTTGACTTCATTCATCATTCTTCCTATCATTTCCGACCCTCCATCTTTAGCGTGGATTTATTTAGAACTTATATACCTATATATCTAATTTTTTTTTTTTTTATATCCACGCTGAATTATGTCCCTTTATATTCGTGATCACCCCCAACAGGCCTTTGACCTCATTTTCCGCATCTTGACTTATCACCCCCAACTTAGGCTTTTAGCCTCATTTTCCGCACTTTTGACTTGTCACCCCCAACTTAGGCTTTTAGCCTCATTTGTCATTCTTCCGTGTCAAGGAGGGACTTGGTGTCAAATGGGATTATTCACAGAAGGGAAATAGGTTAGTTCATGGTTAATCGAAGAAAAAGTCTATAGGCTCAAAAATGGGAGACTAGGGATCATTTTCTGTACGGGCCAGGCTCATTTAAGATACTTGAGGGTTAATACAAAGAAAGCCTAAGATCACTTCACAATCAAATTCTCCTTAGAATTCACGCACGACCAACCGGGCAAGTTCTAGATTGCAAGCATCATATGCAAATAGAAGCTAAAAAAACTCACCACATAATGGTATAAGGATTGTTTAAATATTCCGACTTCATTTCCATTTGAAGATTTCATATGCATAAACACCCTTTCTTTGCAATGTCATTAAAAGAACCATACATGTCAATATCAACAACTCATTTTTGATGTATATCACAAATTATTTTTCGGAGGGATATCATTGAACTTGTAAAAACCATTTATATCTATGCTAGAAACACGGACCACTACCACTTAAGTCATCATTACTTTACTTCTATATTAAACATCCTAAACATGCTAGGTTTAACAAACACATAGCAAAGAACAGCCGATGAACGTCCTAACACATACTTGCTAATAAAAATAATACCAACAAAACAAAACAATAACAATTGTCTTACACACATGCTTATTATCACAATTTTGGGATAAAATACCCATCAAAACAAAAATACTAAAAACAATATCCAGTATACTAAAACAGCAATCCCAACAACCAATCAGTAAATACCACACCCCCAACTTAAAAGCATGCATTGCCCTCAAAGCATCAATATAACGCATTTAAAAAAATGGAGGGCCTCCCTGGAGTGCACTAGGCACTCGGATCTGTCGCAACATCATGGGGTGGAGCAGTGGGTGGGGGAGAAATACGGTGAACCGACTCAATGGGCTGAGCTAAGCTAGAAGTAGCTCCTGCGGTGTCGGAACTTAACCGGGACTCCTGGCGGATTCTTTTCAAAGTACGCCGCTCCTCTTCCTCATTCTGTGGGCGCAACTCAGCATATGGATCAAGACTTTGGAGAATGGGCTCGAGATCTGGCGATGCTCTGCTTCGCTTCCCTTTGTCCACAGAGGGGATATCCTCCTCCAACTCCTCGTCGTGCTGTTCCTCAACCGTGTCTTCGTTGTCATCATCCCCTAGTAGGCTCTGAACCGGCTAGTATAGGCTCTGTACCAACTCCGTGTGTACTTTAGGAACCTGGTCTGTCACCACAGCCACTTCCTGGGCCTTCAATTTCTGCACATCATCCTTAACAGACCGCAACTCACTCCGAATAGCGCCCAATTCCAATGTAGGGTGTGTCCTAGTCAGCTCAGTCATCCTGCCCTCAATACCATATATTCGGGAGTAGATTTGTAGGTGGTCCGCAGCCATTTGTTCTTTTATCGGTCGCAGCGCTGCATCAATAGCCCTTTTTGTGTATAATTTTAGCTCAGTCATGATCTGCTTGACCTGCATATCTGTGCGATCCGCTTGCAGGACCACTGCCCCAAAATTGTCCCGGTTGAACATCATTTTTCTCGCAAGCTCGGGTGGGACTCCTGGTGTTGCCTGCGGTGGTGCTGGGCTTGCTCCAGTGGAAGAGGTAGGACCACCCGAAGTAGGTGTGGGTGGAGGTGGCATAGGCTGTGTAGCATGATCAGCCGGTGGAGCCTCAGAATCTGTGGGCTGATCCGCAGCAGCTCCCTCTTCACCCATGATAGCCAAGGGTATAACATCTGACCCAGTAGGCCCCTCCGGCACCTCAGAAACCGATGCAGAGGGCAACGAACCCTGGCTCAACACCTCATCTTTCGCCTTTGTGATGTCATAAATATGGCTGGCAATCACACTGTGATCGATATGGGGTAGGGGTTCTGGTTCTGCACGCAAGCATAGTAGCGTAAGCAGGCATGGATGAATGAGGGAAGTGGCCGGCTGGGTGGCTCTCTCTCGGAGGTCTTCGGCTATCAGTCGTCCGAAGTTGATCTTATATCGCGACATTATGGAAGCCACAAGAACAACCCTGTCTGGAGTCAAATAATTATCTGATTGGGTAGGACGGATGCGGAACAGAACAATTTGCCACCAAAACTTGGCCTCTGGCGTTAGGGTGTTTTACCAAATCCACGTGGTGGCTGTCAACTTTGGCACTATGGCCCATTCAGGATCTATTGTCCGTGCAATAACAGAAGCTACCCATTTTCGGACGGGGATTGTATCCTTCTGTTCAATTTTGTAGGCAAACTCCCCTTCTTCCGCTGCTGTAGGCTCTATATAATCTTCCCCGAATAGTGTTTTATTTATAGCCGATGGAGAGACATCTATCTTCTTTGTCCGGAATACCACCTCATTCATTTCCAGTACTTGAGTTGCTCGCTGCCCTTTCTTCACTACTTTGAATACAGCTGCCCCATATGAAGCGTAGAATTCCCTAACAAAAATCGATATGTAGGACCCAACAAGGTTTTTCAAAAACTCCAACTTGTGGAATCGGATAGTATCACTAATGCCGGGATATCCTTCTATTCCATCGAAGATGACATTTCGTTCCTCGAAAATACTCCGCCTTGTTATACAAATCTTTAGATCCCTTCACATTAAACCGGAGGATCTTCTCAGTCATAGCTTGCAGCCGAATGTCAAGTTTCCTTCTTTCCTGTTCGCGCTCTTTTTCGCACTCCTCCGCAGTAGGCTATCTAATGGGTGGTTGAGGTCTGTGTGTTGGTGTGATAGCCCGCTGGGGTTCACTTTGGCTCGACGAGCTCGACTCTCTCAACTCCTCAGTCGAGGAGGAACTTTCTGATTGTGGGTCTGGTTGGCCGGGTGCAACTGGTGGGGGTGGCTTGCTAGGTGCGACCGACCTCTTTTTAGGCCTGGTGTCCTTGATCAGATCGTCGTCGCGCAGCCGTGAGGTTACTTTGCTTGCAGCACGACCTTTTCCTTTTTGCGCGACCTTAGGTGAAGCCTTCTTTGATTGTCGTGGTTTATCCATACCTGTGGAAGGAAAAGTTAGATATGATGTACGAGAAGTTGTTAAAAAAAAATTAGACCCCTTATGAATTTAAGCTAAGGACTTTAATTAGGCCAGGTACCGTAACACAGTCGACGGACCGTCGATGGTGTTACGGGCCGTATCTTCAACCGTAACTGAAATGGTTCAATTAAGCAAAGGGACCGTAACACAGTCGACGGTCCGTATCGTAGGATACGGTTCGTAACGTCTCACCGTAACATGATCAAAATTTCCAGAAAAGTTACTGGAAATTTGAGAGGTGTTACGGTATGATGTTACGGTCCGTCACTCGTGTTACGGTCCGTAACACCTCACCGTAACGTCTGTCAAAATTCCAGAAGGTTTTCATAGAATCCATCGATGTTACGGTGTGGTGTTACGGTCCGTAACATAGGATACGGTCCATAACATCCCACCGTAACATCAGCCAAATTTCCAGAAAGTTTTCATGGAAATTATCGGTGTTACGGTGCGATGTTACGGTCCGTAACGTACGTTACGGTCCGTAACACATAATGACGGGCAACGGATTAGCAAACAAATGACTTGGCCAAATTTTCTCGTTTTAAGCACGAGGCCAAGATTTTCGACTTAATGTCCCATGGGTATGTTGTAAAACAATATTATATCCCCTCACATGCCTCGGGTTACTCAGACTTCACCCGGTTTTATTAAAGTTTTTATTTGGGACTTTTATGGAACAGTTGGTGGGGAAACCGATTTAGTAATTTCACAAATGAAACCTTTAACCGGATTTGCCCTCCAATTCAGTGGGAAGCAATTGCTTGTGCCCACGAATCTTTTAAACAACACCAATACCAATCCCAACCCCCAACCATTGTCAAATCCCCCATAACTTATCAATTGAAATTCAAACTCAATCAACACAGCCCAAAACACGAATTTCAACGCATATTATACGAAATTACTCATGAGCATCATAGAACTCGCATTGATAGCTAAAAAAAAAAAAGCAAAGACATGTAATACCTGATCGTTGGCGATTGTAAGGATGAAACTCAAACTTACAACAGGGATTGTGATAAGAAGATAACAAAGAGATTTTTAGAGAAATATGGGGGAGAATGGAAAGATGAAGAGAGGAGGATGTGAAAAAGAGAAGAGAGGATTTATGAGGGAGACGGAGTTGAAAAACGTTTTAAGAATCCTTTTAATTTGAAATGGGAACCGTCGGTAATGTATTTAAACATTTCCGACAATTACGTTACCTGTTACGGACCGTATCCTGAGATACGGACCGTATCTTGTGTTACGGTCCATCAAACGACCCCGTTTCACTTATTCATTAATGACCTGGCAGTCCAATCGACGGACCGTAACTCATGTTACGGTCCGTATCACCTGGCGTAACATGTTGAAAATTTCCAGTGAAGCCCAGATTTTGTATCAAAGTTACGACTCAGTGTTACGGTCCGTAACACGTACGACGGACCGTAACTTGTACCGTAACACTCTTCCTCATCCTTCAGTGATTTTTTCTTTTTTTCTTTTTGCCTGTTACGCTTCATGATACGGACCGTAACATGAGTTACGGGCCGTAGCGTCTCGCCTTGGATCACTCAGGGGTTATTTGGTCCCTTCAGTTCTCAAAATCCCACCACATTAGCACATCAACAACACAAAAGAATACAAGGAAAATACAAACTTTAAACTACTTACAAAGCAGTAAATGTGGGTTGCCTCCCACACAACGCTTGGTTTAACGTCACAGCTCGACGTGGTACCTCATTTTCGAGTTCAGGAGCCATATTTCAAACGATACCTATCCACGACCTTACCATCATCAATACACCAATGGTAATGCTTCACTCTTTGTGCATTCACCTTAAAAGTCCGAGTGCCATCCTCGGATTTCACCTCAATGACGCTTCCATTTGGGGACACACTCACAATTTCAAAAGGACCAGACCAACGAGACTTTAACTTGCCTGGAAAGAACTTCAGGCGTGAATTGTACAACAAGACCAAGTCTTTTGGCTGAAAATCCCTTTTTAGGATCTTCGTGTCATGATAGTATTTCATCTTTTCCTTGTACAGTGTTGCACTTTCATAGGCATTGTACCTAAATTCATCCATCTCGTTGATTTGAAACAACCGCAGCTTGGTTGCTTCATGCCAATCCATATTCAGCTTTTTCAATGCCCAAAGGGCTTTATGCTCAAGCTCAATAGGCAAATGACATGCCTTCCCAAATACCAACTTATACGGTGAAGTCCCTATAGGCGTTTTGAATGCCGTGCGATATGCCCATAAAGCATCATCCAACTTTTTAGACCAGTCAGTGCGATTCACATTGACCGTCTTTGCCAAGATGCTTTTTATTTCTCTGTTTGAGACCTCAACCTGACCACTCGTCTGAGGATGATATGGAGTGGCAACCCTGTGATGCACACCATATTTTTCAAGAAGATCAGCAAATGGTTTATTGCAGAAATGAGATCCACCATCGCTAATAATAGCTCTAGGAGTGCCAAATCTAGTAAAGATGTTCTTTTTGAGAAACGCATTGACTCTCCTACCATCATTGTTAGGCAAGGCCACCGCCTCCACCCATTTGGAGACATAATCCACTGCGACAAGAATGTATTTCAGGCCGTAGGAGCTCACGAAGGGCCCCATAAAATCAATTCCCCATACATCAAATAGCTCCACCTCAAGAACAAAGTTCATCGGAGTTTCATGCCTCCGACCTATTGTGCCCTGGCGTTGACATTTATCACAAGAACGTGCCAACATATTTGCATCACGATAAATGGTTGGCCAGTAGTAGCCACACTCTAGCACCTTGGCTGCTGTTCAATTTCCACTGTGATGTCCACCAACTGGAGAATCGTGGCACGCTTTCAAAATGTCCATCACCTCAGATTCCGCCACACATCTCCGGATCATATTGTCAGCACACGTTCTGAATAAGTAAGGCTCATCCCAATAATACTGTCGGCAGTCTCTCAAGAACTTCTTCTTTTGATATGTCTTCAACTCTTTAGGAACGATGCCAGTTACCAAATAATTGGCAATATCGGCATACCATGGTGCCACATCATTGGAAATGACCAAAACTCTTTCATCCGGGAAAGTGTCATCAATATCTAGCACATCACTCGGTCTCCCTGGTGCTTCAAGTCTGGAAAGATGGTCAGCTACTTGATTTTCTAACCCTTTCCGGTCTTTGACTTCAAAGTCAAATTCCTGTAGCAACAAAACCCATCTTATCAACCGAGGCTTAGCATCCTTCTTTGCCATCAAATAGCGCAATGCAGCATGGTCAGTGTGAACCACCACCTTGGCACCCAACAAATAAGCCCGAAACTTTTCAAAAGCATAAACAATGGCAAGTAATTCTTGCTCTGTTTCTGTATAGTTCAGCTGAGCTCCATTCAATGTTTTGCTGGCATAATAAATTGGGTGCAGGATTTTGTTTAGCCGCTGACCAAGCACAGCTCCAATTGCAAGACCACTGGCATCACACATTAATTCAAAGGGAAGTGACCAATCTGGGGACACCACAATCGGTGCGGAGGTTAATTTCAGCTTCAACTCGTCAAATGCCTTGATTCACTTCTCATCAAAATTGAATTTGGAATCTTTTTCCAAGAGTTTGCACATTGGATTTGCAATTTTTGAGAAGTCTTTGATAAACCTTCTATAGAATCCGGCGTGTCCCAAGAAACTCCGAACTCCTTTGACAGAAACGGGCGGCGGGAGTTGTGAAATCACATCTATTTTGGCTTGATCAACCTCAATCCCTTTTTCTGATATCTTATGGCCAAGGACAATGCCCTCCTTGACCATAAAATGACACTTTTCCCAGTTGAGCACAAGGTTGGTCTCCTCACACCGTTGCAACACCCGATCACGATGAACCAAACATTCATCGAATGAATCTCCCACCACAGAGAAATAATCCATGAAGACTTCAAGAAAGTTTTCAACCATATCAGAGAATATGGACATCATGCATCGTTGGAATATAGCTGGGGCATTGCAAAGACCAAATGACATTCAGCTGAAAGCGAATGTCCCATAGGGACACATGAAAGTAGTCTTTTCTTGGTCTTCCAATGCGATATTTATCTGGTTGTACCCTGAGTACCCATCCAAGAAACAGTAATAAGATCTTCCAGCTAGCCGATCAAGCATTTGATCAATAAAAGGCATAGGGAAGTGATCCTTGCAGGAGGCAGTATTCAATTTTCGGTAGTCCATACACACTCTCCAACCAGTGACAGTCCTTGTTGGAATCAACTCATTTCTAGAGTTTGAGACAACAGTGATGCCTCCTTTCTTTGGCACTCACTGGACTGGGCTTACCCATTGACTGTTGGCAATAGGGTAAACCACCCCAGCATCTAGCCACTTAATAATTTCCTTCTTCACCACCTCTTGCATCGGTGGGTTTAATCTTCGCTGATTTTCAACACTTGGTGAACTTTCCTCCTCCAACTGTATTCGGTGCTCACAAATTCCGAAAGGAATCCCCCGGATGTCTGCAATAGTCCATCCCAAAGCTCTTAAATGCTTTCTCAATACTTCGATGAGTCTTTAGATTTGACCCTCATTCAGAAGTGATGACACAATAACTGGGAGAGTGGCATTCGTTTCAAGAAACACATATTTAAGATGAGCTGGAAGTTGCTTGAGATCCAACTTCGGTGGCTCAATAATTGATGGTTTTGCTGGAGGAGTTGTTCGTTTCTCTAGATCAAGAGATAGTTTCTTGGGCTCATAAGAGTAAGACCCCAGACCGATGAGTGCATTTATTGTCTCAGTATATCCCTCCATTTGTTCAGCATCAAAATTTACCAAGATGGCCGATAGTGCTTCACTCAAACATTCTTCCTCCATTTTGAATTCCACAGCATCATCCACCTCATCAACTGAATTGATGACTGAAATACTTTGATAAGGACTAGGTAATTTCATACCTCTGCTTGCGTGGAAAGTCACCTCCTCATCGTTCACCCGGAACTTTATTTCGTGTTTCTCGGAATCCATAAGAGCTCTCCCTGTGGCAAGGAAAGGTCTTCCCAGAATAATAGGAATTTCTTGATCAATAGCACAATCAAGAATCACGAAATCTGCCGGCAGAAGGAACTTCCCGATTTGAACCAGCAGATCATCAACTACCCCCACTGGCCTTTTTATCGATCTGTCAGCCATCTGCAATCTCATGGTAGTTGGCCTCGGCATCGCTAACCCTGATCTCATAAAAATTTCCAGGGGCATAAGATTTATGCTATCCCCGTTATCACATAAAGCCCTAGCAAACTTTTGCTGCCCTATGGTGCATGGAATTGTGAATGCTCCAGGATCTTCCCTCTTTTGCACTGTGGTCTTGGAAAGAATGGCACTAACGCGGTGAGTGATGCCCACAGTGTCATGTTTCAATGGTTTTTTCTTCTTTGTTAAAAGGTCCTTCAAATACTTAGCAAAGCCAGGCATTTCTTGGATAGCATCCATGAACGGAAAATTCATCGTTAACTGCTTGAGTTGATCATAAAATCGCAAGCACTTCTCATCTTCTGTTTTTCTCACCAGCCTTTGAGGAAAAGGTGGTGAAGATTTGAACAATTGGCTCAAAGGGCGAAGAGCACCGGAAAGTTTTGCCTTCCCCTTTTCCTGGTTTTCCACCGGTTCCTTTGGTTTATTAAGATTCAGCTCTTCTTCAACTACAATGGGGGACTTCCTCCCCTGCTTCTTCCTCGACAATATCATCCAATACATTAGGCTGCGCTTCTTTTTCAACAATTGGTTCCTGATCAATTGGCTTTTTATTGTCACCCTGAAGTATTTTTCCACTTCTGGTGCTAATGGCAAGTACATTCTCCACAGAGTTCACTCCACTACCTTTTGGATTAGGAACTGTATCACTCGGTAATTGTCCCCGTTGAGGAGTATGCACTTCTCGGGAAAGGTCTCTGAATTGCGCTTCAAGCTTCTGAATGGAAGCTGAATGCGATAGTTGGACCTGGGACATTCCCATGATTGTGCTCTCTGTTCTGTCTTGATTCATCAGCATTTTCTGCATCATACTCTTCAGTTCTGCAGAATCATTAGACGTGTTGCCAGCAGAGTTAGTAGCTGAATTATCTCTCCATGGCTGGGAATTGGATGCTTGCCCCCTAGGTGGAATGTAGGGGTTAGAGCTCTTGTTGCCATAATTATAGTTATTGTAATTCCCTTGATTGGGATTACCCTGATCAGTTCTTCCATAATTATTTCCTTGGTAATTTTGTTGAGGCCTTTGCCATGGGTGATTACCGGGACCTTGGTAGTTTTGCCGTTGATAACCCCCTTGCGAGTTATTGACATAATTCGCATCCTCATATTGTGGCTGCCCCTCAAGATAAGTTTCGTCAGAAACTTGATACATTCCGAGAGCATGAGGTGGCATCTCATCGACAACATTTACACATTTGGCCTCTTTCTCCATAAGCCTTTTGGATAATAAATCCACGGTGGTTTGCAATTGAGCGAACGCATGATCTCGCTCATGATTTTCTTTGGCCACCGCGGCCACAGAGGGACTACCATATGATAAGAATTCGCTATCACTCGAATGCCAGGCTTGATTATGGGTAGTAAGCTTGTCGAGCAACCGGGTGATGTTGACAAAGGATTTGTCCATGAAGCATCCCCCAGCTGCAGTGTTGACAACTATTTGATTCATTGTATCTAGCCCCTTGTAGAACTTCTCTGTGAGAATTGCATCTGGAAATCCATGAGTCGGAGATTGAGCTAGCTAATATTTGAACCTTTCCCATGCAGCATATAGTTGTTCCCCTGGAAGTTGTTTAAACCCAAAAATCTTATCTCGAAGCTCAGCCTTTTTGCTGGGTGGGAATCATTTTTTTAGAAAGATATTGGCCAGCTCATTCCAGGTATGAATAGTATTGCTCGGGAGCTTTTCATACCATTCCCTAGCTTGGCCAGCTAAGGAATATTTGAAAACCCGCAGTCGCAGTGCATCAGCAGGAACAACACCTTGAGATTGTTGGGAACATACATGCACGAAATTCTTTAGCTGTCGAAGTGGATAGTCCTCCGAAGAATTTCGGAAATAGCCTTCAAGTTTCAATAGCTGATAGATAGAACTATCAATTTTGAAATTAGCATTTCCTGTTCTCGGGGGAACTACAGCAGAAGCGTAATCAGCTTCGTCGATGAATTCTGCAAATACATTCTCATCCTCATCTTCTTCTGGTGCAGGATGGTTCACTTGGATCCCCCTTGGTTCCCTTGATTGCGATGGGGTCTTCCAGCCATGTTCACCTGGTTCACTAAAACAGCAAACGAGGTGTGATGGAATAGAAAAAGTTTTAAAGAATAGTACACAACAATTAGTAATTTCTGAACCGTATTCCCCGGCAACGGCGCCAAAATTTGATACGCTCAAATTACACCTATTAATGGCGTAAAGCGGACGTTGTCAAATATAGTAACCCAACAAGGTTGGGGTCGAATCCCACAGGGAATATGGAGAGAAAAGAGTACTAATCGTATGCGATACCGGTCTTTAAATGCTTTAATCCTATTCCGGATAGTTTGAATTGATTGTTGAATAATGTAATTTAATACTTTGACTTAAAATGTAATTAATGTGAGAGAGAGAGACTAAGGTTGTGTTCCCCAATTTGATTAGATATTATGCTTCAGGTTTCAAAGTGATATACTTCTAATGGTTGTTCTATGAATATGCACTTGGTCTCTTAAAGACTTCTTAATGTTTCCCAACAGTTAAGCAATATTTCCTCTTTATGATTCTTCCGAATATAAAAGCGTTACAATCGAAGAGCGACCAATGATGCCAATTTAGACTTATTCTTATTCCTAAGTTAGTCTATTAAACGAGGGTTAACGCCTCGAGTCATTGTTATTCAATCTTACCAATATTGACTCTCTTTCCCAAGAAAAGTCAATATAATGGCTTCGGCTAATGCTTGCAATCATTACCCAACGTTACAACTCAAAGATAGAATAAATAACAACAACCATTATGCATATATCAATAATAGAAACCCATTCACATAATACCCATCATGGGATTCACAACCTTAGAATTGAAATTAACTACTCATAATGTTTCTTGACAGAAAAAGCTTAAAGATTAACATAATACACTTACAATACTAATACAAGATGGAATGAGAGTGAAGTTGTTGCCTTAAATGCTCCAACCACTTCAAGATTAAAAACCTAGGGTTTATGCCTCTAAAATAAAATCTGAATGATGAATTAAAACCCTACATTATGTATTTATAGAGCCAAAAATCGCGCCAAGTTTCTGGAAAAAAATGCCCTTACGCCGCATTGTTACGGACCGTAACTCAGGTTACGGTCTGTCCTTCATTTCGTCATTTGACCACTTTGACGTTACGGCCACCATGCGACGGACCGTACCCTGTGTTACGGTCCGTCCTTCTGAAGCGTAAGTGGTGACAATTACTTGGCAACTCTCTGGAATTTTGGATGATGTTACGGTGAAGGGTTACGGACCGTAACATGAGTTACGGACCGTAACACTAAACCGTAACACTGAAGGTTTTATTGAAACTCTCTGGAAATTTTAGCTCATGTTACGGTGACATGTAACGGACCGTAACATGAGTTACGGACCGTAACATGAGTTACGGACCGTAACACTCCACCGTAACACTGATGGTTTCAATGAAAACTTTCTGGAAATTCAGGCCCTGTTACGGTTCAAAGGTACGGACCGAAACATGAGTTACGGAGCGTCGCTTAGCTCCAATTTGTCCGTTTTTTCAGCATTACTTCTCATTTCCGATCCTTAGTTAATCAACCCTATAAAACACAAAAATAACATAAGAAACAATGTAAAAACACTTAAAATCAAGCAACATGTCTAGTTACAAAGGCATAAAATGTGCTAAAATTCACGGCACATCACTGGGTTATCCCAACAATAATTTTTATACCATGTTTGGTACAAGGTATAAGTTTATCCCAGCACTAATTTATACCTTATACCAAACATAGTATAAAAATTAGTGCTGGGATAACCCAACTTATACCTTAAACCAAACGACCCCCAAGGGTATCAAACCTCCTAGGTTATAAAATGTATGTTCTTAATAAAGAGTGTTGGTTTAGCTCTATCCTAGGTTGACTAGGAGTGGGTTTACTAGACGCAAGGTTCCCGAGCGGACTACTCGAGTGAGAAGGCCACGCTGTCCCCGTTATTCGGGCACCCCGTGCATACGCCAACTCTCCTAAAATTTGGATTCTACGAAAGAAGTTTGCGGGTGCGCAAAACACACCTCGCGTGTACGTGTGATAGTGTGAGTTTCCAGAAGTGGAAGAAATATGAACGGAATGACAATTTACCAAAGCAGTAACACATATACAGTTTATATCAAACAAACAGTTTATATCAAACAAACAATTAATAGCATGTAAAAAACAGTTAACGAATAAATAAAGTAATTTCCAATAAGCACACAAAGCCTATTTAAACTAAGTCCGTTATGGTTAGAACCTATCTACATCCCCAGCAGAGTCGCCAAACTGTCATACCCCATTTTAACCGGGTTAAATTTAGAAGTACGACATATTGGAGATTCCTGTTTTATTTGTTTATTTTAAGGAGTCGCCACCTAATTATTCATGGTGAATTAGGACACCTAAAGTTTATTAAAGTTATGTTTAAAGTTAACTCTGTTTAAGGTCTGCGAAACTTAAGATTCTAGGTAAGGGTTCAATTAGTCTAAAGGGAAGGTATTAGGCACCCTTTAAGACCCATTAACAACGGTTAACCGACCGGACTTATAATTAATTAGGCTAAGCGTAAATATAGTATTATAGAAAGGAAAGTAGCTTTGTAAGTATGGCTAAAGTTATAGATAAACATGAAAAAATGCCATTTAAAATAGAATTTGTAAAAAGTAATAGTTTGTATAAAAAGAGTACTTTTAATGCTATTTTGAAATACGACTTATAAATGTTGTTAAGGTTTCGACTAATGATGTTATTTTAAAAATAAAGCTTGCCAAAGATAGTTTACATATGAGTATTAAAAAAAAAAGTGAATTTATGCAGCGTTTTGATAAATACTTGAAAGAAAAAAAAAACAAATTCAAATGGTGAGATATTAATGATTGTCTTTTGTATTTTAGGAGTATGAACAAAGTACGAAAATAGTTAATGCGAGTTTTATTTTATCTCTTTTATTATTTCTTATAAAACTATACTCAATCAAAGTATGTACAATTTGGATAAATCTAAAAAAAATCAACAAACGTGTGCTTTAATTTATATGGGTCTATTCATTACGTTTGAATTCTTTAAGATAGTGAAAATAAATTATGATTCCCTTAGCTAGAGAAATGTAGTCATACTGTTTTTTAAGAATCAATTATTCGAATATATAAAATATCATAGATTCCACAAATAACTATAATATAGAAAGAGAATGAAATATATGGGCTAATCGTGAGTTTCTCCCTTAAGTTAAGCCACCCACTATGTTAAAATTAAACCCACTAATTTATTAGAATTCATCTAAGTTAATAAAAGTGAGATAAAATATTAGTCATACTAAACAAGTGAGAATACATAATAATAAAATAAGGAAAGAGGAAAAGAATAAATGGGTACGGCCCATTTATTAAGGCCCAATTGCTGCGAACTCTTTATGCTATTGGGCTTGGGCCCAGTAAATTTAGTATATGGCTGCGAATTTCATGCGGTAGCGGTGTCGTTGAGTCTCAAAGTGAAACTCTTCGGCTCCGGTGTACATGCCTTTTTTGTGTGCAATGAACTGGGGTCTTCGGGGTCTCGAATCTATGCTCGAACACGAACGACACTCGAATTCTTTTGAGTTCTAAACTCAACAAATCCGCAGACGAATGTTTTAAAGCCAAATAAAATCAAAGTGAATTTATTGGAAACCCTTTGTCGCGGCTAAAGTTCACCGGTAAAAGGAAGAATCAAGTGTAGAAGATAGTGGATGTCCCCAAAAACCACGAATCCTTGTTTCTCTTCCCCCCTTTTATAGAAAGGTGATTAGGTTTTTGTATGTGAGGTGCGGCGGTGAGTGGAGGGGAGCGTGTGTGGGGAAAAGGGAAGAGGAGCGGCGGTAGTGGGGAGTGAGACGAGGGAGATGAGGCGGAGGAAAGTGGGAAAAGGAAGAAAGAGAGATGAGGAGGGAGGCGGAAAAGTGGGAAAGAAAGAGGAGAGAGGCAAGGGGTGAGAGAGGCGGGGAAAGGAAAAGAAAAAGGGGGGTAGGGTTTAGAATAATGAGGTAAATGGGCCGCCGGGTCGGGTGAAATAATGGACTGGACCGAAATTAAGATGGTAATGGGCTGGTCCGTTTGGGCTGAAAATATGGGTTGAGTATAAAAATGTGGGTTATTTATTTGGGTAGGGAAATAATATTGTATTTGTATTTTTGGCCATTAATTTGGCTGAAAAATGTTGATCCTTCCTCCTTTATTTAATTCTTTTTTGGGCTTCTAATTTGATAACTAGTACAATATATACTATGTAAAGACGATTGATAATTAATATGTAGATAAAAATAAATATTTTGCAAAGTGTAGTCTTGTAATTAATTTAGCGATTCCAAACCCGAAAATGAAACGATGACGAACATTAAAAATTTGTGATAAAGTAATGCTCGTAATGTTTAAAAATAAGAGTAGTGAAAAATAATAGTAGTGAAAATAAAGTGTTTAGTTCTTCAGTAAATTTAGAAGCCCGAGTGAATAGAATTAAATAAGGGAGGGACAAAATTGGGTGTCAACAGGATCCCCATCAAAGATTGTATTCGAAACGTTCAAACCGTATATAGTAAAACTATAAGCAACAGAAAGGGATTTCTCGGGCGTAGACGCGCTTTTGAGATAGTCTTTGGAAATTGGCATACTTCTTTTCAATTGCTGCCAAGGTATATGGCACCTCTACAACATTTTAATAATGGTACTGCTGTAGAGTGACGGCTTATAGAGGGTAAAATCTTTAACTTCATATTTTGGACATTCAAATCATGCATTGATGGTTTTGCTCCCTGCCGACCAGTGATATCCATAGATGGTACGCATGTATATGGTGCCTACGACATCAAGCTCCTAATTGCAATAGGAATGGATGCCAATGGGTCAATATTTTCTCTTGCTTTCGCAATTGCCGCTAACGAGAGCAACGACACATGGGGCATCTTTTTGACCCATTTGAAAACTCATGTTATTAAGGATCGTACCGGCATATGCGTGTTGTCTGATCGTCATAAAGGAATATTGCACAATATGGCTAATTTACCGGGGTGACAACCTCCCTTTATTTACCATCGCTATTGTTTAAGGCACTTGAAGGCAAATTTGCAATCAACGTTTCACAATGGCACTCTAAACAAATTGATGTGGGGGGCTGCGATGGAGCATCAACAACGAAAATGGGCTGCAAAAATGGATCTGATCAGGGCAGTGAGTGAACCCATATATGTTTGGTTGATGAAGCTCGAAGTTGAAAAATGGACGCTTCATGCTGATGGAGGCAAAAGATGGGGCAAGCTCACAACAAACAGCTCAGAGTCTTTCAATGGCTTGCTGAAATCTGCTCGAGGACTACCTGTCACCGCAATGGTGAGAATGACTTTCAAGCAGGTTGTGGAGCGATTTGTTGTTAGGACAAGGCAGACTAGAGCGATATTAGCCGACAGCGGGACATGAATGCCAAAGCCCTTCAAAAATATGGAGCATTATAGAAAAAAAAAAGTAAGCATCACCAAATGACCGAGTATGACCCAATTCAACATGTGTATGAAGTTAGGACGGGTTATCGCAACGGTAAGGGTGGAAACGTGCATACCGTTTATGAGGCAACAAGAACATGCACTTGCGGTAAGTTGCAAACGTACCACATGTCGTGTTCTCATGCTGTCAAGTGCTTCGAGAGAATGAGAAAAACGGTAACAAGTTATGTGGCGGGGGAATACAAGGTCCACAGTTACCTTAGAGAATACTCCGGCCAATTCCACCCACTTGGTAATGAAGCTTATTGGCCAAACGAGCCGTTTTCGATGGTTGCTAACAAGGATTACATCAGGAAATTGGGCATTAACTCACGGAGTCGTAGACCCAATCAAATGGATGTTAGTGAAAGAACTTATTTTCGCAAGTGCTCTACATGTAAGCAATATGGCCATGACAAGCGTTCGGGTGGGCAACAAGGTCGTGGTAGTACAAGCACGTCTCGAAGCAATAGAACCTCTAAAACTTGAAGATTGTATTATAATTGTAATTTATTATTGTATTGCTTTGAATTAGTATTGTAATTAAATGGAATGAATTATTTTTTAATTAGTATAAACCTCTCGTATTGGATGAATTATTATTAAATCAAATATTTATATTTGTACATTCAAATATAATAAAACCCTTAAATCAAAACCCTATAAATATGACAAGTTTCAAAACTTACTTCGGGGCACTTTAGAACCCCTAAAACGACGATCCAAATGTTTAGGTGGACTTGATGTAATGAGCCGACATTATTGTACGCAAAAAAAAGATATTAAGTTTTATATAAAATATTGATATTTTGGGGTTTTGAAACATGACTAATCTTTGCCCAAAGTATGAAAAAAATGTGATTTGAAAGGTAACACCAAAAAAAAAAAAAAAAAAACAGAAGAGCCTTAACGCATGAATTTCGTGTGTGAAAGGCCGAAGCTGCATTTTTGCATTTTGGTCCTTTCACGCACGAATTTCGTGCGTTAAGGCTCTTCTGTTTTTTTTTTTTTTTTGCACTAGTTTGGTTCAACTTTTTTTTTTTTTTTTTTTTTTGTGCTAGAAAAGTCGCGGATTCGCACTTGCGCCGTTAGAGTTCCTTCACACTTCAACAATTTTACTTTATTCACTAATTAAATACCATCTTAATTTATTACTAAATCCTTCCTTACAATAAAACTATAAAAGATTATCAACGTTTTTTACGCGACTTTCCTTCTTGATTACACCACCAAGATGGTGTAAAAGAACAGTGGCTAGCAACGATTTTCGTAGTCCGAGTGTTAGATTATCCCACAGTGACACAGAAGATGTGAAGTTATCTCCGTATTCGTGTACTAGTTTTTTGGGTTGAACTATACCTAATGTTTATTTTATAATGGTAGTTGCATCTAATACATCCCTATTTTTCATTTACTCGATATTAAACCTATTATTCACGCTTCAGATGTTCAGTCGGAATGTGAAAGTATCATGTCTCCAACTCCACACAATTTGATCAACCTTAAGTGATATTATCTAGGGGCGGCTCGACATAATTGGAGGCCTAAAGCCAAACTTTAATTAGAGGCCTAAACCTAAACAATTAGAGGCCTAAACCTAAACAAACTTTATATACTTATATTTTATTTGAAATTTATTTTTTTAACTTTTTTTAGATGCTAAATTAATACTTAATAAGATTTTTATTATCGATTTCTTCGAATATTTTTCTTTTTCAATTGTTAATTTTAGGTAAACTTTTATCAATTTGAATATTGAAAAACATCCTTTTACTGAGACAATCATTACAAAAATTGTTGACATAATTCTATAAGCAATAACTTGACAAATTTTAGATAAAAATAATAGAGTTAGAACTATAGAATCTGATTCAAGAAACTGATAACTTAGTATACCCACTTTAATATCCTTGCTCAATGCTTGAAAACCTAAGAAGAAACAAAAAAAAAAAATCACTTTGTTCAACACTTTCGACTATTGACTCTTATTTTTGACAGAATATTACTCTAACTTATCAGATACTTTAAGAAAGAGAGTACAAAAGGAGTTAAAGAGAATAAAATATTGTGAGTGTTAGCTAACAGAATGTAAGAAGGCAAAACAACGTTTTCTTGATTTCTTCTATTTGAAAAAAATCAAAGAGAATAAAATAATATAAAATTTACAAAACAATATTACTACTTTTTATCATAAATAATCAAAATTTCCTTAAAGAAAAATTCACATAATCTATTCTTGGTAAAATTTGGGGCCCCGCAAATCAGGGACCTAAGGCATATGCCTTAAATGCCTAGCTATAGAGCCGGCACTGTGTAGGTGCAATATGCAGTGCAGGAACTTCAATGAATCAAATATGCCTCTATACTATGCGAGACTAGATAAATATGTCCTCCTATGGTTTCCGTTAAACCAAGAGGCATGAATGACTCACCTAATGGACGGCAGGGGCACATATGTGCCCACCTTTAAATAATGGTCATTCCATGCAATATCGTATAGTCGAGGAACATATCTGACCCTTTTCCATACATAAATGAATGGATGGACTAGTAACTAAATTGACCAAGTCTACTTTGAACATGAGATCAATTCATACTTTGGTTGCGACTCCCAGAGGTTACAGTTTATGTCGTCATAGTGAGCCGTGAAGATGTACTTAATAAAAGAGAAAAGACATCATTTTCTCCCTGAACTTGGCACGAAAACTCACTTTAGCAACTAAACTTAACTTCTAATTATATAGCCCCCTAAAGAACATAGGTTTCAATTATTTTTCACCCTGAAAAAATAATACCATTCTCACAATGTGAGGGGTATTACACTCGCGCCACATCATTGCCACATCGTTGCCACGTCATTGTTAGGGCAAAAACTACCAACCCTTCATTTTTTGTTTTTCTTTTATTATTTTTTCTCTTTCTTCTTTCTCCCTTTTCTTTTTCTTCTTCTTTCTCCTCATCCTCCCCACACTTGTAGCAACCACCACCGTCGCCGCCACCACAACCTCCACCATGACCATAACCACCGCCTTCTTAAATCAACCCAACTGAAAAATCCCATCTTTGTCATCTTCATCTTCCTCCTTATCCTTGTCATTCAAACCTCCATTATCATCAACAAAAAATCCCATCTTCAATTTTTTTTGTTGATACCAATCTTAATTTCAGTCCAAAATTAGCAAAATACCAACACTGCCTCTTTAAAAAGATGGAATCAAAATTTGAACGGAGGTGAGGAATGTTTGTGGGTTGCCCAGAAGAAGATAAAGCAAACCAATATTTGTGGGTTTTCTTAATTTGGTGATTTGAATGAGAAGTAGAAGCAAAATTGGAAGAAGATGGTCTGTTGGAAATTATTGTTGCTTCGGTGGTGGGGAAGGTTGGCGGCGGCGGTGGTGGTGGTGGTTATGGAGGTGGGGGTGGGTATAGTGGTGGTCGATCGAGACAGTGGGTATGGTAGTGGTGGTGGTGGATACGATAGTGGTAGCCGTGGTGAAGGTGGATATCGAGGAGGTGGTGGTCACGATGGTGGTGGTGGAGGTGGCAATGGTGGGGGGGGGGGGGGGGGGTTCAATTGGGTTGATTTAAGTGGGGTGGGGGAAGAAGAGCGGTTGGGGGTGGGGTGGGGGGGTTTCAGTTGGGTTGATTTAAGTGGGTGGGGGAGGAGGAGCGGGTGGGGGGTGGGAGTGCATTTTTATTTTTATTTTATTTTTTAATTGTATATTATTTTTATTTTATTTTTTAATTGTATAATTATATACTCACTCTGTTTCAATTTATGTGAACCCATTTCCTTATTAGTCCGTGCCAAAAAGAATGACCTCTTTCTATATTTGGAAACAATTTACCTTTATGCAATGATTTATAGCCACACAAAAAATATATGTGACTCATTTTACACCACAAGTTTAAAAGACCTCTATATTTTCTTAAACTTTGTGCCCAGTCAAATGGGTTTACATAAATTGAAACAGAGGGAGTATATATCAGCAGGTCCACCTTTTTGTGTTCTTTACTCTCTTTTTTTTTTTTTTTTGTCACGTCAGCATTTGGGGTTGTATTTAATTAAGATGAAAGTTGTTTAGGGGGTATTTAACAGCTCATAAAGTTTAGTTGCTAAAGTGAGTTTTGCGTCCAAGTTTAGGGATGAAATGATGTCTTTTGTATTAATAAAAAGAGTAAGAAATGATTTTTGTTTTTTTAAAACAACAAATAATTTAGAATAAATATAATTTGTTAAAACGACTAATATTTGAAATAAATGACAGCAATATTTTAATTTGTGAGACTATATTGGGTATGTTGTTGTTATTTGTTGACAACAGTATTTTAATATACTTAACTTTTAATTACTATAAATTCAATGTTTTCCTTGTTTCAACGTCTTAAAAAAAGTGATAGATATAAGTTATGCAAAGAAGACAATAATAAATTGACCAAAAAAATGAAGCTCCGGTGAAACAACTCGAGGGTAACATATATCAGTTGATAAGGAACAATACATTGTATCGACAACCGACCAATTAACTAAAACCCTAAGTTACTAGAGTACTCCTAGTTGCTAAATTGACTATGACGACTTTGAACATTCTATCGCCCGAAACGAAGACTGAGAACATGCTCCCAGCCGTGCTTTGATTGTGTACTGCGACTCCAAAGCTTACCGTTTACATCCACATATTTATTTGACTAGTTTTTATGTACGTGTCTCACCCGTAAACCCTCAACTATGAACAAACAAAGAAGAAAAAAAGGGTAAACTAACCCCCTGTTTGGATGGTGGTTTCCCGTGGTTCATTAATGTATGATTTTTTATGAAACCATGTTTGTCTCCATTGTTCTTGAAATTATGTGGTATGGGACATGGTTAACAACCACCGGGAGTATGCCTCCAGACTCTAAAGTGAACTAAATAAAACATTATGTAGCAATCACTATGGACTTTCCATGAGGAGAATCATAAGGTCATAGGATCCCAAATTTCTCTCACTTTAAACTCAAAATTCTCTCTGGAAGTGTTGCGATTTCTGATCTTCATATATTGTTAACTCTTCAAAAGAATGAGCCAAAGGCTAATACCACACGTTGGAGAGTTATCAATATTTGAATCACATTGTCACTTCACGTTCCATTGGTTCTTCCATTCCTAGCATTTCTGATTCTCAGATTGGGTACCTGATTCTTGTCCAGATTGAGAATTTTTTTTCCTGCACCAGGCAGCTCAGAAAAGCTATAAAATTTTGATGTACCTGCAAAATCAAAAGCAACGTTAGATAAGAAATCAGCCAGACTATTTCCCTCCATGTATGTATGTTGTATTATCACATTAAAGTTTTTCACTGCTTTCTTGATTCTCCCAACTTCTGTGATAATACACCATGATGCTTGCCATACTTCTTCAATGATATTCTTTAGCAACAATGAATCAGTCTCCAAAATTAGGGGATGGATCTCCTGTTCCACACAATATATCAAACCCTCCAGAATTCCCCTAGCTTCAGCCACTACATTGGTTGTATCGCCTATCTCTGCACATTGTGCATAAACCAAGTCTCCTTCCCAATTTCTTACACAAAAGCTGTAGGAACTAGGTCCTGGATTTCCCCTTGAAGCCCCATCTGTGTTGCATTTAAACCACATATTATAAGGGAGTTTCCAGTGCACAATCTTGCAAATTATAGAGGGATTATAGTTCTCCAGAAAATCAATTAAATCAGGCCAGATGAAAGGGATATTAATTAGCCATGGATATCTCATCTTGGCGAGGTAAAATAGATTGTTATTGATTTCATGTACTACTCTTTTGAAGCTTACCCTTCCTCCATGCCTCATGGTATTTCTCCTCTTCCACAACTCCCACGCAATCATAGCTGGCAAAGCTTGGATTATAGGCTTGAGCTTCTCTCCACATTTGACTTGCCACAAAGATCTAATAACTTGGTGTAATTGTACCATGTGAACTTGAATGCCTGCTGCCTCCATAAAAATCTTCCATACCCCAGCTGCAAATCCTCCTGTCAGGAATAGATGTATCATTGTCTCTTGTTGTTGAGGATTAATACAACAGTAACACCTTGATACCACAGCTATTCTCATTCTCCTAAGATTATCATCAGTTGGGATATTTCCCCTCCATAGACTCCAAAGGAAAAATGATATCTTGAATGGTACTCCCTTGATCCACAATTGTTGAAAATCAGGGTGTATTTGCCCCTTCTGCCTTCGGAGTTGCCAAGCACTATTTACTGTAAACTGCCCTGTGCTTGTGGGCATCCACCATGGCCTATCCCATACCCCTTGAAGCTGCTCTATATAAATTTCCTGCTTAATATGTTCTACAATATCAGTGGGAAAAGACTGTTGTAGCACTGTATCTTTCCATCTTCCATCTTCAATGAGATCTGCTACATCCTCTAGTCCTTCATTGATAGGGTATTCATTGGGCACCACAAAGTGTAGTGGCCCCAGCTTTGTCCAGTTCTCATACCAAACATTAACTGACCCTCCTTTAATTTCCCACCAAATTTCATGCTCCATATCTTCTCTGGCTTCTAGCATCTTTTTCCACACTTGAGTTCCTCCTTTCCATTGAACCAAGGTAGGAATCACTTTCTTGCAGTATTTGTTCCACATGTAGTTTGCCCATAGAGTACTGGTGGTTCTGAATCTCCATCAAAGTTTTGCAAAAAGTGCTTTAGACACATCAAATAAAGATTTGAACCCTAGGCCTCCTTCCTGAATAGGTAAACAAACATCCTTCCATGATACCCAGTGTTTGCTTCTCCCTTCGTCCTTATTACTCCAGAAGAATCTAGCAAAGATCTTGTGAAGTTCATTCAACACACATTTAGGAGGAACAAGTACTGATAAGAGATGTAAAGGCATAGATTGCAACACACTCTTTATTAATACTGCTTTACCACCAAAAGATAATAACTTGCCCTTCCACGAATGCAATCTCCCTTTAATCTTCTTGATAAGATCAGCATAATACACCTTCCTTTTCCTGGAGTGAAAAGTGGGGCACCCAAGATAGGTGAATGGAAACCGCCCCATGGTAAAACCTGTGATAGCAGCCACTGATTGGATTAGATCATTTCCCACTTTAGAGTACATATAGAAAGAGCTCTTCTCCTTGTTAATAAGCTGTCCTGAAGTCACCTCATACTTATTCAAAACTCCCATGATACTCTGTAAAGAATCTGGATGAGCAGAAGCAAATATTATAGTGTCATCAGCATATGCCAAGTGGTTTAGAGGATTAGACCTAAACCAACTAATTTCTAATTAAGAGTTAAGGGTATTTTAGTAAACTTACAAGTTATTATACAGTACCATACAGTCAAACCAAACAATACAAATGTTATTAAACCACAACAAACGATACAGTCAAACCAAACAATACAAATGTTATTAAATCACAACAAACGATACAGTCTATCCAAACATTGTATTCATTAATACAGTACAATACAATACAATACAACACAATACTGTACCATAACATACTGTACATTAATGAACCACAGAAACAACCATCCAAACAGAGGGTAAGAGTTGGAAAAAATGACATACTGAAGTACTTCATTTATTACAAGGGCATAATACATAAACAAGCCCTCAAACTTGGCCTCAACTGAAAAGCATGCCCTCCAACTTTGGGTGTGCACAAGTAGGCACCTCAAATTATATAGAGTAATTTATATAGAGTCAACATAATACATTGTACCCACGTAGCAATATTTTAAATTTACACCCGCATAACTAACTTTTTAACGACAATATTTATACTCGGGATACAACGTTATACCCTTACTGTAAACATTATCTGTACTTTATTAATGGGATAGGAATTCTTAGTGGGACTTTCATAGATCCTTCGAAATGTATCAACCTTGTATAAAAGTGTATAAGAAGGTTTAACTGTAAACAATATATCAACCTTGTATAAAACTATATAAGAGGGTTTATACACCCTTTTGCAATATTATACAAAATTATACAATGTATATACACTTATAAAAAAGACTGGGTTTAGTCTCCTACAAATTTCACCCCAAATTAACTCCATCTGAAATGGAACAAAACTATCACCAAATAGCTCAAATCTTCATCATATAGCTTGAAATTTTGAATCAAAGCTTAAAAATGACACCCTCAATGAACTCTACTCATCAATTTGTCAAAAATTTCAACAAATCACAAAAACCAATTTTGAGTTTTCAAGCTTTTAAGAATCCCAACAATGAAGTTTGAATTTGGCAAAACAACATCATGTTCCTTTTGAATTACAACTGCAGATACAATTCATTTACTCCTATTTATATAGCGCACTTAAATACTGCATTATGTAATTATTGACATTATTTTAAACAAAAAAAAAAAGACTTAGGTAAAGAATTTTAACGGGAGACATTGACTCATTCTTATATAGCACTGTTAATTATTGCGCTATAGGTAGATTGAACAGTTTTTTTTTTTTTTTTTTGCAACCTACTTGGGTTCATTTGGCTTTTTTTTTTCTTTTTTCCATCATTTAGGTTCCGGATTTTCCCCCTTCCTTCTCCTACTTCTGTTGAGCACCACTTGGCCAAAAAAGCTCAAAAAGTAAACAAAAGAAAAGTACTACAGAGATTAAAAAAAATATTATGAGCATTATTATTGTAGATTCTGGCAATTTTTCTTCCTTTCCCTGAGGCGGCTCAATGATGTTGGTTGCCTAAAGCGAAAATATATCAAAAGGGCCCTAAACTTATTTCATAAAATTCATATAATTTATAATGGTACGAGCGGTGCTAGGTGGTTAGCTCCGGGTACCCGTCATGGCCCCTAGTCGGGTCGTGACACCCGGCCCACCAACAGCCCGAGTTCTGGCCCACCGGGGGCCCGGCCCAGCCCACTTCATTGTTTTATTTATTTATTTAAGTGATATATTTGTGTATATCTTGTATATTTTAATGGTATATTTGTGTATATCTTGAATATGTTGTTGGAATGAAGACTCCCAACGGCTATTTAAGTGCTAAAAATTATAAAAAGTTGAGAATGTGATACAAGACTACATAAGTAATTTAAAATAAAACTTCAAACTTAAATTGATAACATTGCAAATTCAAAACATTCAATTTTGTGTCTTTTGTCCAAGTGCCTACGTAACGGACCGGTACCCCCAAAAATCGATTCGGACTTACGGAGATATATTTGACCTCAACGTTGACATTTAACATGTTCCTCGTCTACTCGCTCAAAATGCAACCACACCGGACTTGAAATTGATTTTCGGACTGGAGGAGGAGGGGGAGGATTATCATTATCCATTAAATTTAAATTTTGAAATTTGAACTTGGAAGTTGGAAGAGATATATATATATATATATATATATATATATATATATATATATATATATAGAGAGAGAGAGAGAGAGAGAGAGAGAGAGAGAGAGAGAGAGAGAGATTTAGATGAGTAGGAAATTTAGGGAAAGAGGATAGTAGGGAATTGTGAGACAATATGGAGAAGAATGAATGGTATTTATAGATTGAAAATAGGGCCAAAGTATAATTTAAGGAACTTCATGGTTAAAATAAAGTTGACAACACTAGATTTTAAAGTATCAAACTTAATAAATTTTAGTATTAGATTTTTTTTAAAAAAAAAAAAAAAAATTCGGCCTGGCCCACTAACTAAAACCTAGCCCGGCCCACTTAGCCCACTATGTACCCCTACCCGGGTAGGGGGCTGGGCCAAACACCCCTTTCTCTCCTCCAACTCGGCCCCCAACCCGGCCCACTAACTATGGCCCGGCCCAACCCACTTGATAGGCTCAGCTGCACGACTGCCTACAACCACACAGAAATTTACCCACGAGTTTATTATTTTCCGGGTCCTAATTTATGTGACATTTTTTTTTATCATTTTAAAAAAAGGATATTTTTCTATATTTAATAACAATTTATCTTTAAGCTTTTCATTCAAGATTTATGGCTATATAAATATATATAGCTAATTTCAGACCACAAGTTTTAAAAGTCTTTCTTTCACTTTAAAATTTTGTATCCAGTCAAACACGTTCACATAAATTGAAACAAAGGGAGTACTTTGTATTTGATGAGCATGGAGCTTAAAAAAGAAATTAATTTTTTTGAAACTTGTGATTTTAAAATATGCTATACTATGTGATCATAAAAGTGTTTCATTAAGGCTAAAATGAAAAGATTAAATTATTCAAAATATAGAAAAATATTATTTTTATTAAGTGAATTGAAAAAAAAAAGTTCACATAAATCGAACCGGAGAGAATACTAAATTATTTTGCATTAGTGGGTGATTATTAATAGCTGTGTCATCATGAGACAAAATGATAATGGTTTCACTTATATAATTTTAACTTTTTCCAAGTGAAATTTACCTCCAAATATAATACTAATTATACTAACTTTAGTTTAAAATATATTTTTTTTCAACTTCTTGTCGAAGAGCATATTACCAAGACTGAAAAGATTTCTTCCTTTAATTTTTTTAATATACATAGATGGAAGAGGAGAGTGAGAAATGAGGAGGGAGGTATATGTAGAAAATGAAAAGTAAAGGTTATTTGGTTGCAGAAGAGGACGTAATATCAATGAGGGTTGTAGTGAAGCGGTGGATATTCCTTTATTTTTTGACATAGATCTTCGGTTCGAGTCCTAATTAATATGTAGTCGGCTTTGTTATGGAACACTTTAACCTCAATGTTATACATACCGAGGCAAAGATGAATGTAATCAAACTCCAATACAGATACTATACCAAGTGGGAAACAGAAAAATAAAAGAAGGGGGATGGTTGCTAAAAAAACACAGCAAGAAGTTCAGTTGCAGACAGCTCCAATAATGGTGTTTTCTGAAGCAGTGAGAACTTGACCACGGACCATACGGAAATCCGTGGTTCTTGGCTTTTCTTCTAGCCTAACTACTAGGAGTACTTTGATACTGGGGCGGTCCCACGTGGTTTCAAGTGGGTTCATATGAACTCACTTTGTTAAAAAATAACACTGTATATACATGTATATTTAATTTGTTTTTAAAAAATATATATGTATATACAATGTTATTTATATATTTCTTATATATTGAATTCACTTGGTAAAAATTCTAGGTCCGCCACTGCTTTCATAGAAGAACAACACTATTATTTAATTCTATGAATTTGATTTTCATATATTTGATAATGTAATTTTTATTATACTATTAACAAATTCTAACATGTGGCAAAAGATTAAACTATTTTTCCACGTTATAATCTATTACTAATTCATATCACAGAAAATAATTATAATTATTTTATAGGCGAGTGATTATTGTAATTTTTATGCTTTTCAATGCATAGTTTCTTTTATTTTATTATAATGTTGCAACAAGAAGAAACAAAAGCTATTATAAATACACGTTCGTAGCGATTTTGGATCATTCTACTTTGCATAAAGTCCAGTATGACTTTCGGATGACTTTTGGTACTTGTTCTCTAAACATCACAAAATAACATTTTGGTAACACCTTTTACTGAACATCAAATACAATACGGTCGAATTTTTCAGAAAAGAAAACTTCAACTTGTTGTAGGCATTAAAGCTTTTAATGTCCTGTCATTTTCATATTTTTGTACTCTTTTTGCTTTATGTTTACGCCTTACGGTTGCTTTTTTCAATTATCAAAGTTAATTGCTTATACTTTAATTTATCGGGTGAACATATTACATTTATGCAACATTGTCTAATAATCCGCTAAATTACGAAATAAATTTATAGTTTGGTAAATGGTGTTTATCAAATAAACAGATAGACAAATAATTCCATGTACGTAGTGTATCTTTGGATTGAATACATCCAATTACAACTCTGTACTACATTGATGCTTCACTATTGACTCGTACCATGCTTTACATCGTGAGACAAGGAAGCAAGAACAAGGTTAACAAGCGACAAAATTAAAGGTAAAAATAATCTTTACAATTAAGTAATTAAATCATCAACCGAAAAACCCTGCTTAACGTAAAATTTACAAAAATGAGATGGAAAGATCGAAAAGGTACATCTGAGGCACAACATACTCTCATAAGTATAGTTTAGATGTCTTATTAAAATATTACAACTATAATTTTTAATATTTCCATTTACCGCGAGTGTAATCAATCTGTTTGGCCAAACTTTCAAATCTGTTTATTTTTTAAAAGTGTTTTTTTTTTTTTCAGAAGTACTTTTTGAAAAAGTATTTTTGGAGTAACATATTGTATTTGGCAAATCAATTTGGAAACACTATGTTCAATATTAGAGTAACAACTTGTGTTTGACCAAGGTTCTGAAAGTGCTTATGTGTGGTGAGCTAAAAGACGTGACTGCATTGAGATATTTTAGGAAAAATATTTGTCTATATCTCCGTGGTTATTCGTGCAATATATTTTGAATATTCACAATTAATATCTTTCTAAAGTAATTGAGCTGTAAAAAGAATATGTGTATTGACTGGATTGAGAGTTATTTTTTGTAAGACACGATTTGAGAATTCTTCTTGGTAAAGGACTCTGATTTGATTTATTTTTCTTACTTGATAAGAACTCCGAAATAATTGATTTTTTTCATGTGCATACTAATGTGATTAGTATATGTTGTATATTACTTTGTAGGAAATACTCATTATGTAAATTGAGTGATTGTGGAAACATTTTAAAGCTTTCAAGTAACTCGTCTTTCTTGAAAGTACAAAACCTGTTAACCTGAGCATGTTTGAAGAATCAGACTGAGAACTCTATTAGTATATATAGGTTGGTGCACGAAGTATCTCATACTTACGCAGGGTCTAGAAAGGGTTGCACCCCCGATTAGGAGGTGTGATGTAGACAATTATACCTTAACAAAAGCATATATAGTTGAATATTTTTACAGTTCAAACTTCTGGTCTATAGATCGCACAAAGATAATTTTACCGACTACCATTGCTCTAAAGCACCCTTCATGTATATATCACAGCTCAATAATGTTTTTTTTTTTTTGTAAAAGAAAAACAGGAATGGAGAAAAATAAATAAAAACTTTATCAAGAGGAAAAGGTGAGATCCAAACCATTGAAGTAGGACAAATGGTCTCATCATAAACAAAGGGCTATTACAGGCATCCACCTGGCCCAATAAGCTGTCTTCTCCATAATTTGGAACCAACGGACCAACCAATAGGAGAAAACAACTCACCATTCGTGCGGGGTGGACCTTTTCTTTTAAAATAAGATGAACTTTTTATCCTATATCCCAATCATTGCCACACTGTCAAGTCCAGTGCCACACGTGTGGCAGAGAAGGGGCCATAAGTTTAAATGCGCACCAACTGCGTACTTTAAATGTAGGCCATATCGGCCGGCCGTGATTCATGAGTTTGGGCAAAGAGTTGAGACTTCTTTACAGCCCGATTTGATTAGACTTTGCCATATTTATCAACCCAAAAAAATGATCAATATACAAAACAAAAAGGGAAAAAAAAACTTTAAGAAAGAAAAAAGGATCTTTACTGTTACAAAAGGACAAACATCCTTGATTGTGTAGGTCTTGTCAAGGGAGAAAAGAATGGGATCTAATTGATTATTTTGTTTTAAATAATAGTTGAGAATTGACCTTTGTTTTATATATAAACTCAAAAAGGAATTCTGACTTGTATTCATTGAATGGGGTGGCACTTGAACAGCCAACTCGTAACAAGATGATGGGTTTTGAAGTTGTGTGATGCATGGTTCATTAAAAAGTAAGTCAAATATCACTACTGAAATTAATAGAAGGTAGTAGGGCACTTGCTAATGAATTAATATATAGGTGTTTGAATTCGAGACATGTTACATGTATTCCACAAGATCATTTAGAATCTTGCAAGCGTGGGCAAGACTTTGACTAATTAACTAACTCCCTCTTTATGTTAAGCGAGCATGCATTGCATGGTTCATCTTATGCATAAGCTCTATCCTTTTCGGTGCATTTGGTGCACCAATGAGCTATATATGTGACCCCTCTAGAGGGCAATATTAACCCTTCTCTTCGTTAAAAAGAAACATATTTAACTAAGTAGAAATGTATTCGCATGCCCTAACAGGTCTAGTTTTTAAATGAGTTTGTCGTATACTTTAACATGATATCAGAGTATAAAAAAGATCATGACTTCGAGTCTAACCACCACTTCGTTATCACATGTGGATCTCTAGGAGGCCTGTTGAAAAGCATAACTAAATAAACAAGAGTATTGTAAGAGGGCTGAAAGATATAATTAGATAAATAAAAGTGTTTCTCTAGCCTCTTAAAAAAAATTAATGAATATATTGGTCACACATTTCAACATTGTTTAGCAGGTATTAATTGCATGGATCAGTATGCATCTCCAACAACGGATGGTCACGTACGTCTGAGCACTTTCAATACGCGAGACCCTTTTAGCTAGAGGGTTGAACATCATATCCAAGCATTTCAATGCGCTACCCTCCACCAGGGCCAAATTCAATTGAATCCATAAGGGTTTTTCAATTGGAAAACACAAATATATAGGTTAATTGCATGCAATACGTACGGGACGTCTTTAATTAATAAAAACAACCTCACTAAGGGCCAACCATACTAAGTTTTATTACCTAGAATAGGAGAAATTAAAGAATCCTAGATCAATCCTTTCGTTGGCATCTAGTGTTCATCTGAGACACCAACACTATATTGTAGTACTCAATAAATTAGAAATAAGAGGGCTTTTCATGAGTACTTGTGTAAGCCGACACGCTTCCATGCCTCCCTCTAATCTTCGTCTCAAAACATAAGCCAAAAATCCTGTTTGAAAAGTTTGTCGAGGCTACATCAAAAGAGACCAAAATCACCTTTTCATGAGTAGATAAAAAAAAGCGTAAAAGCAAGAGAGGAGAAGAAGTCATTTTGTCCATTATTTTGTCATTCTTCTCTCTCCTCTTTCTCCATCAAAAGAGGAGAATCAGTCATGGGCAATTGGAAAAAATAGCTCGATAAATGGTCCACAAGTATGTGCAGACCATAAAAATCATAATTCCGTAAGGCAAAAGGCATTAAAAATCATTGCGCACGCCTGGTTTCGTAAAACGTGGTTACATCATGCCCAGAGAATTCCAAGCATTGTGTGCCCATTTCGAATCATTGCTTAACTTTTCTTTTTTGTTACGTTCATTGACTAATGCACTACCGACTAAATTTATTGGCGGAATCAGGATTTTCACCTAGAGAGTTTAAAAATATGAAGAATTAAATACACGAAGAACCCAAGGGGGTTCAACATCGAATATGTATATATATATATATATATACATAAAAAATAATAATTTTAGTCTTATATATACACTGTAATTTTTTACCGAGGAGGTTCGGATGAACCCCTGGGCCTACCTAGCTCCACCCCTGTGACTAATCCCTACTATATTTTTTTCCATATTCTAGATAAATCCCACTTGTTCTTGAGACCAAAATCCACATCAACCTTCAAAAAATTCGACTGGAGTACTTGATTGAGCAGCCATTTTGGATTTTTAAGCACTATTTTTATAGTCCTGTCCCTATATTTGAGGTTCACCTTGTCACACTGTGATGATAAAGCCAAGCATCTCGCCTCCGTATAATTAGCGAACTTAGCATATGCAGCGGGCGTGAGTTCTCTCAACTTAGACCCATGAATGGCGAGCAAACATCTTTTTTGTCTTTATATTTTTCATATATATCGTACCTACCTAAATGGCTAGCAACCATCTATCATGCAAATCACCCAAAATAACAAAAAATAAATAAACGTAATTGTCCATAAGTGTGATCATACAGATTCAAGATTTGAAGTTTATGTGTTAACACAATGAATTCAAATTAATATAAAATAATAACTGAGTTCACAATTGAATATTTATAGATAATTAATAAATTTCTTAATACATATACAAGGTTTGAACTGTTAGTTTTTAACAAAGAAACGTAGGAAATAACAGAGAAAAAATACTGAGAGAAAATTTTCTGCAGTGCAGTCAAAGGGAATTATATTATTTAGCTATTTTTAGCTCTGCATTTATAGGAAAAAAAAACAATAAAAAGATAATCATAAACTAGACTAAAATATTTCTGCGAAGTATATCTTTAACTAACCAACCTAGCTTAGAATATATCTGCAGAATATATTTCTAACGAACGAATTACTAACAGTAAAAGAAAGTTTATTCAAAAGCAGTAAATAAAGTTACTGCAGTCCAAAAGCAAATATTCTAACACTCCTCCTTGATTTTGGAACTGCAAACTCTAGACTTGGCTAGAATTGACTTCGTGAACAAATCTGCCAATTCATCTTTGGTCTTGCAGTTTTCTGGCATGTGTTCATCTTCTGTTGGATTAAATGAGAAGTTTTTACCCCCCATTTTAACTCAAAATCTCCTGCTTAGTGGCATTAAAGATTCGACAGTACTTGTCATCGAATAACACTTTAAATCCCTTTTCCACTTGCTGGCCATCACTTAACAGATTTTGATCAATATCAGGCACGTAAAGAACATCTGAAATTATTTTTGTACTGAACCTGTTTTGATTGATAGTCCCTTTTCCTTTTGCCAGAATATAGTCACCATTCCCGATTCTGACTTTCTTGTTTTCCATTGACTTAAACTGTTTAAAATATTTCTATCATATGTCATGTGGTTTGTACAACCGCTGTCAATCATCCAAAAATCAGATTTCTTGATTGAAAAATATGTTGCCACAGACAAGTGGTCTTTTTCTTTATTGGCGACTTGTGCATCTGCTTCATATTTTGGAGATCTGTTTTTGCAAATCACTCCTTCATGACCAAGTTGGTTGCAGATCTTGCACCATCTGGCCTCTTCCAACATTTAAATGGAGGATGACCTTTTTTGCCACAATGCTGGCAAGGTGGGTAATTTTTCTTTGAATTATCACCCTTGCTTTGAGTCTTGTGGTTGGCTATCAAGGCTCCTTCAGCCATACCATCTTGCCTCATAAGCCTCCTTTGCTCTTGTGCCTACAATGTATTTAGCAATTCTGCCAAAGTAATTTTGGACAGATCTTTTGTGTTTTCCAAGGTAGTTATGGATACTTCGTATCTTTCGAGCGCTGAACAAGAATTTTTTCAACAATTCTTAAATCTTTAAACTTAGTGCCAAGCAACCTTACTTTGTTAACAATGCCAATAAGTCGGTCTGAGTACTCTTTGACGGTCTCAGATTCCTTTATCTTTTGCAATTCGAATTCCCTTATTAAATTCAACACCTTCATGCCTCGTATTCTTTCATCTCCTGTGTATTCTTCCTTCAGATAATCCTAAATTTCTTTTGCTGTTTTGAGAGCCATAACTCTTGTGAAAATTGTTACAGACACACCAGCAAACAAAGTTGCTTTCGCCTTTGATTTTCTTTTCTTTTTGGCTTTTGATCTGGGCCAGGGTGGGATTATTTGGCAGCGGAAGAACATCATAATCCTCTTCCATGGCCTCCCAAAGATCTAAAGCCTCAATATAAGTCTCCATTCTTACTGCCCATAGATGATAATTTTCACAATCAAAGATAAGAGGAGAAATTTGAGAAAAACTATTTTAGAAAAGTTATTTTTAGAATCCATCTCACTCGCAGATCCTTCAAGAAAATGGCTCTAGATACCAATTGTTGGTTTTTAACAAAGAATCGTAGGAAATATCAGAGAAAAAATACTGAGAGAAAATTTCCTGCAGTGCAGTCAACGGGAATTATATTATTTAGCTATGTTTAGCTCTGCATTTATAGGAAAAAAATAATAAAAAGATAATCATAAACTAGCCTAAAATATTTCTGCAGAGTATATCTTTAACTAACCAACTTAGCCGAGAATATCTCTGCAGAATATATTTCTAACTAACTAATTACTAACAGTAAAACAAAGTTTATTCAAAAGCAGTAAAATAAAGTTACTGCAATCCAAAAGCAAATATACTAACATGAACAAACGGCTACCGGGTTCACGTGAATCCATAATAACCAATGTTGATCTACCTCTAGTGAGATTAGTACATAAGTCACAATATAGAGCAAGTAACAGGTTACCCGCTATAATAGGCTAAAAAAATACTGATAGTTTAAATTTTTTGTTACAGTGTCATAAATAAGTTGAATCATTTTCTAATAGTACAAATCATGATACCTGATGGTAAATCTTCCCTCTATAAAAGTAACAACTAAGAATAAAAATGGCAAAAAGTTGATCGAGTTTGATGGAAGAATATAGCTAGAAAAGAAAAAGGAAAAAAAGGGGTAAAAATTCTAACCATTTTAAACTTAGGTAAGGGTTGATGATAAGAGGCTAGTGATTGGCTTTAGTTTGGCAGTGTTACATCAAACGATCATTAAGGTCCCACTCTCCGACCCACAGATTTTCTAAAGGATGAGGACTCGATTTGATCAAGAATTAATGAATTATTAATAAGCTTTAGTTTAGGGTGCTGGTAAAATCAACATCAATTCCTGTTCAGTTTAATCAATATATATAGTGTTTAGTTATTATTGAAAGTTCAATGATGGCGTTATGGGCAATGAAGCCCAGACAATAAAGCTACGTAATATATTTTTTAAAACTTAGTGGATTACTGATTGACCGAGAATTTCGGCCTTCTATTCCACATTGAACAATTAAGCCGTCTATTCATATTCTATAGAAAATGAAAGGAATTCAACGGTCCATAGGGTCACCTTTTGAATGCTAGCTTGATAAGTCCAAATTGCATTAACTTGGAACAGTGACGTGACGGATCCCGAAGTTGAACAATATGAATTCTGAATTTGTGAGAGTCAATTTTGAAATATATGTCTAATTCTATTTATACTCTTTTTTTTTTTTTTGTTTGTATATAGAATTCAACTTCAAATTACTTGGTTCTGTCGGACGAATGACTATATACTTATGTAGTTGAGCCTTCCGTCTTTCCTATTAATATTGTAATTACACTTATGCCAAAGTCGCCGTGATTCAAGCCCCTAATAGCCATATTTTAGCTGAGAGAATAAGTAGGAGTCTGGAGCCTAAAGACACAAAAATATACGGTATAAACCAAAAGGAGGGCTGCCTTTCACTATATACTAAAAGGGGTATAACGCGGAGAGCCCAACGTCATACCCCAATTTTTTTTTCCAATTGTCAGACCACAACAAAAAAAAAAAAAAAATTAATAGTATAACGTGGACTGATCCACGTTATACAATATATATTGTAAAGAGTCCGGAACCAAAATGCCCCCAAAATTTTTTGAATATACGCGGTTTTTTGCGCTCGGACGTCCGATTTACGCGTTTTTTTTTTTTTTTGCAACATATTCGAAAGAAAGTTACGCATTAAAAAATAACAAACTTAAGGAACTTAGTGTTTTTTTCCATAAAAAGATCGCAACATCTTATTTTAATAAATCTTTTCTTTGCAGCGCTTAGTGTTTTTTCCATACTTTGACCAACGGTTAGTCGTGTGTCAAGACTCCGAAACGTCAATATTTTATATAGAACCTGATATTTTTTTCTGCGTACTATAATGTAAGCTCAATACATCAAGGATACGTAAACGTTCGGATCGTCATTTTAGAGGTTGAAAAGGTACCCGAAGTAAGTTTTGTTTAAGGTTTAAGTGTTTTATTTCTTAAGATTTTGATTTAAGCGTGTTATTTTTTAATCAAGACATAACTTTATTTTGAATATAAATCTAATTCTAAAAAATATAAGGTGAAAAACTAGTTGTAAAGTGATCAAACTTTAGATGGTCATAACTTTGTGCTCGGACGTCCGTTTTACGCGTTTTTTTTTAACTTGCGTATTTTTTCGAGATATACGCGGAGTTTGGTCGAGTCGATTTTTAAAAAAACACCTTTTATCCCATTCAATTTCAATTTTTCCCCAAATTGGCGTGAAATTTTCAGTTTTATTTACTTATAAGATGATGATACGCAATAGATTTCAACGTAAAAATCCCGGGGTAATGAAGCTGTGAATGTCAATTTCACTTCTGCGGTTTCAATTTTTGAAAATAAAGCTGACTAATTTTCTCGACATATAAAGTTGACTAAAATAACCTTACAGTAGTCAAACACTAAGTTTTTTCAAACAAAACTTACTTCGGGCACCTTTTCAACCCATAAAATGACGATCCGAACATATACGTATCGTTGATGTATTGAGCCTACATTATTGTACGCAAAAAAATATATCAGGTTCTACATAAAATATTGACGTTTCGGAGTCTTGACGCGCGACTAATCGTTGGTCAAAGTATGAAAAAACACACTAAGTGTTGCAAAAAAAAAAAAGTTTGCCAAATTTGTTTTTTACTTGTTGGTCAAAGTATGAAAACACACACTAAGTGTTGCGATCTTTTTATGGAAAAAAACACTAAATTCCTTAAGTGTATTATTTTTTAATGCGTAACTTTCTTTCGAATATGTTGCAAAAAAAAAAAATCGCGTAAATCGGACGTTCGAGCGCAAAAAACCGCGTATATTCAAAAAAATTTGGGGGCATTTTGGTTCCGGACTCTTTACAATATATATTGTATAACGTGGATCAGTCCACGTTATACTATTAATTTTTTTTTTTTTGGTTGTGGTCTGACAATTAGAAAAAAAAATTGGGGTATAACGTTGGCCCCTCCACGTTATACCCCTTTTGGTATATAGTGGAAGGCAGTCCCCTTTTAATTTATACCGTGTATTTTTGTGTCCTTTAGGCTCCGGACTCGAATAAGTAAGTATACAATGCCACTACAAAAAAACTAGTAGTTATATAAAGTTTTAGGAACGATTTCCTAAGCTTAACCAATCAGAGGCAAAAAGAGGAAATAATTACGAAAATTAGATTTTTACAAATAATTAATTCCAGGTTGCTACAAATAGCTGTGAAGTTTTTCACTAAGGGTGTTCAAAATTTAATATGTACTTATTAAAAATAATATATAATTTTTATATGTTTTTTATTGAAGAATATTCAACTGGTCACCCTTAACTGATTATTCTCCTTCAATAAGTGATTGGAAGAGTTAGGGTTCTTGATTAAACAAGTCATTAGTCAAGTGCCTTTCCATGAAGCTTCGTAAAGCCGTGCAAGTTGAACCTTCAGTCCAAGAACCTATAAGTAGCTAGAGAATTCTAATTGGGGCGAGCTAATTAACTAGGGATGGCACAGTTTGGGTCAACCCGAAATTCGAATTTTTTAAATATTTGGTTTGGATATTTGAATTATGGATTGGACTTCGGATTTTATTTTTAAAATTTATAGATTTCGGATTGGATATGGATTTAGTACTACGGATTTTTAGATATTCGAAAATTCAAAATTTTTATACTTTATATCTAGCCCTACTTATATCATATGTGCCTAGTACTAATAAGTCTACTTTCTAAAGGTCCAATAGATTAGTACATAAGGCCCTACCCAATATACAATTCTCTACTAAATCAAATATAATATAGGGTTTTTGTACTTCTCAAGTCTCAAAAGTCTCACGTTAGTGTCACTCACGACAGAGTTCTTTGTTATTCCAGATGATTACTTAGATTTTATTTTGTTCATTTTCACTTTTCCAGAATACTTTTATTTGGTATGGATTTACGAGGTTGGACATGACTTGGATTTGTTAATCCTAATTTGAACTGAAAGACTTTTTTTACTGAACAATTAAGATTTAGATTTATCTTTGTGGAACTAACACATGAATTTCGTTCCTAATAGGTTTGCCTTAAGTCTCAAGAGTCAAATCCAAAAATTCAAAATATCCAAACCGAATAATCCGAAATCGAACTTAAAATATCCAATCCAATCCGAACTTATTGGGATTGAATTTGGATTGTAATTTCTTCAATCCAAAAATCAAATATCCAAATCAAAAATTCCATATCAAATCCGATGGCCCGAACGCCCACGTGATATAACTTGTATACAAATCAATCTAGACTAGAGAGGAATGTCTTTTGGCCAAGATGTCATTTTTTTTTTTTTTGCAACTCACAAATTTTTATTTTTGTAGCTATGTGGAGTGTGTCGGCTATAAGATGTAATTAACATTATAGCTGCTAAATTAGTAAAATTCATTTGGTGCCCCTATATCCAATTGCATCTATCATTTTGTAAAACAAAACAAAGAGTCAAGAAAAGCCGGGTCCAGAGTTTTGATATATTTATTTTGGAAAATATAGTTGTTTTTCAATTAATTAATTAATGCTTATTATGATAGGTTGCATTGCATGTGCGAAATGTTTTCCATAACGTGGATAAAGAATTTGTAAGAATTTTCTGTAAACTACAAAAAGGAGAAACAGAAATGCAAGATTCGCACCGTTGGCTTCAATAAAACACTCAAATCACCAAGTGAAAAAAAGCCTTTGAGTTGAAATTGATGGATTCAGTTGATATGTGAAAGAAAGTGCTTTGGATTTTGGCAGATTTTTTAACTAAAAAATTTAAGCCAAACACCAAAAAGAAAGAATCTACTAAATGCCTAACAAATCCAAATGGCAACGTAATGTCAGAAAACTGATCAGCCAATCTTCTCTAATATATTTACCAACTATATGCAGGGCGGATGCAACGTATTAGCTTCATATTTAACCGTATTCACTAGTTTTGACTCAAATTTTATATGTTATGAAACCTACCATATATATGTACAAATATTAATAACTCAAATAGTTAGTGAATCAATGAAATTTCGAACTTATTATGTTCAAATTCTGAGCTTCCCAAAATGAAGGCCAGGAAAAGATGAATATCTAATATTTCAATTCATTAGAAATTTCCACAGTATGGGATGTGCTGATTATAAAATGGCAACTCCATGGTCCTCCACAAGAAGCCTTTTCATGTCAATTTTAGCTTAATTTTTTTCCCCCCTGGGATCCACTTCAATTCAGTGTCATCTTTCTTTAAAAATAGTTCAATTTATCTGAAAAATAGCAACTCGGGGCAAAACTTTAGTGGCTTATGTATCTCTGAATTAATAAGTCAAATTTTTTAAGAATTCATCAAAACAATAACCATGAAAAGAAAGTATATGTATAGCAATCAAATTCCTTCTAAAACGTCTAATGTTGGAATATTTCTATTTGAAACACAAATTACTAATTAACGGAAAACACAAATGCTATCTCTCTTACAGAACTCAACTTCCCTACACGGTTCAGTATAATATTCCTGAACCAAAGTCGTTTCAACCATTCAACTTCTATCATCTGATCATTCAGATATGATGTGTTTATCTCTACATTCGCTTCAAAGTTTACTACAATCAGCTCAGCTGCTTGGAAATTATCCAGAACGGAGCATCTTTTTTCCCATCAAGCTTAGTTTACAATAATTAACGTTGCTGAAATCTTGAGCTCTGGATTCCGGTTGTTCATGTCACAGGGAACTAATTGATCCTCTAATCATGCTTCTTAGTGAATGGGTCATCAAGAGTAATACAAAGAGCGTATCCCATCTTTCACAGCAGAAGATTGGTCAGTCTATGTCACGAAGATCAAAGAATTATGTCTACAATCGAAGAGCGCTTTTGTGCAAGAGGTATTCCTTTCACTTAAACCGCCTTTGGTGCTTGCAGAAGTAGATAGAAGTTCACATAGACAAAGGTAACTGTCTTACTTTCTTCCTTGCATGAGCCTGTCGTAACATTCTCAACCGCACTGGAAGGGTAATGGCAAGGCTTATAATGAGAAAGGAACTCCAGTAATGTTGTAAATAAAGGGCCACATATGATGATAATATAAGCACACCAAATAGCAAGGCGCAGAACACAGCAACTGCAACATCAGCCCTACACAAAATTTGAGACAATTACAAATTTGTTACAGTATTAAAAAATGCACAGATCTTACAAAAACAGTGTAGAATACTTGAGTTACGAAGGTTACATCAGGCAAATATAATTCTAATGACCCACAGTTGAAGACAAAACTGAAGGGGAAAAACAGACTGGGTAACTCGGTAAAGTGTGTGAGAGCAGAGCCAGATCTTGTGAAGAGCGTCTGCTACTCCATATGTCCAAATTTTATGACAATCTTTCCCTTTTGTGACGTCCTAAAATGTTTGAACTGTTACACTACTAATATTATTCTATACAACTTTTACAATTCTCAAAAAGTTAAATTTATCCATCTAAACTGTGAACAACTGTTTTAGTAGTATTTTTTACAGTCAAATATTTCACCAACATCTGAATTGTGATGCTCAAATAATAATCCTACTCTTTTTGGTCCTCAGATGTTTTTAACTTATCCTCAATATGAGACAAATTTATGGAATGAACCCTTACATCTTTCAGTAGATCTGTTCCTTCTACAATTTAGTAAGAACACATAAATTAAGATGTAAATTGCTAATTGTGCATGAATAGAGCAACTAAATATTGCTTTTTATTCTCACCACTGTAAATATTATACAATACTGATAGAACATAAATCTTCCAGCAACATTTTGCATCAGAATTTGTAATTATTCAAAATAATAGTCCTACATTTTTTGTAAAATCTCAAAATGGTGGTTTATTTCCCTTTTATGCTTTTATAGTATAGCCTTGTTTATGTGAGATCCATTTTAAACACTTTTAAATACATTTCCTTTTCTATTTTGATCCTTAGATACATTAGTCAAAATATGGTCCAACATGTTTCCTTCAACAGATATTAAGCAGCTAGCATTTGTAACATTTCCCTTATACGCGACCGTGTCAAATGGGACTCTTGGAATGGAGAGAGTAGATGAAAGTAAGTCATTTAGTTCCTCTGGATGAAAAAACTTAGAATAGAGAATAAGCTACAATATGCAATAGTTATCCTATGATACGGCTCCATACGAGCCTTCAATGCTACATACCCATTCTGGGTCATTGGGGAAAGACATTATGGTCTTTGATGCAGAAAGATATCAGACAGGGAAATCATCTGATACTGGAGGATTACAGTGAAATGTGAGATCGCAGCAGATAGGAAAACAAATGAACTCGGAGAGGGATATTCTAGGAGATGCGGAGAATAGTCTTCATGCTAGGGCCTAGGAGACTAATAATGAAGACAGGGACTGAATAGTCATCATAATGACACAGAACCAACAAAGGCCAAAAGGACAAATAAGGCAAGGATATTCTAGGAGATGCCGAGAGTAGTCTTCATGCTAGGAGACTAATAATGAAGACAGGGACGAATACAGTCATCATAATGAAACAGAACCAACAAAGCCCAACAAGGCAAATGAGTCGAGGATATTCAGGCGATGCGGAGAGTAGTCTTCATGCTTGGAGACTAAAAATGAAGATAGGGACTGAATATAGTCATCATAATGAAACAGAACCCACAAAGGCCAACAAGGCAAATGAGTCAATCTCTTATGACGGAGAATATGTGTGAAAGTAGTTGATCAAATGTAATACTCATCAGAACAGTGAGAATGGAAGAGCTGATGAACAAGGATGGTTCAGATTAGAATGACAAAATATTAAGGACTTAGAGAATATATAGGTATTTCATGGGGTGATAGGAATTTTTAGGTGTTCTATGGGAGTCGGACTAAGGAAATGATGATGCAACTTGAAAAGGGCCAGCAACAGGATGCCAAAAGTATAAGAAAAATCATCTATAAAGAGAGAATGATGAAGACAAACAAGTGGATGAGCTTCGAAGGATGGAATGTAATGTCAGGTAAGAAAGGGAAGGAGCTAACGGGGAGCTGTCTACAGGGGAAGAGAGGATTCAGATGATAGTTTTGTTTACCTTTTGTTTGTGTGTGTAGATTGTATGATGTTCAAGGGTGGTTGGTTGAGGGTCTAGGTAACTGGGCTAACATGTATACAGGATATACTGGTGCATTTGCAGACGCTCTAAATTATTCACATGCAAACTGAAAAAAGAAATATCCAGCATATTGTTAGTGGGTTATCAATAAAGAACAGTCAGTTATTTGAATTATTGTTAGTGGGTTATCTAAATTATTCACATGCAAACTGAAAAAAGAAATATCCAGCATATTGTTAGTGGGTTATCAATAAAGAACAGTCAGTTATTTGAAGAAATGTGTATTATTCTGCTCCATATTCTATTATACTGTTCAAAGACACAAGGCATGATCGTCTTTTGAACCTTTAACGAGCGATTTGTATCCTGATTTGACAACTTCTAAGAAAACTTATGAATTTGATATTCTAACAAATATACACTCCAAAATTATCAAAAAGAGTGATGGTCCCCCCCCCCCCCCCCCCCCCAAAAAAAAAAAAAAAAAAAAGTATTTGTATATTTTATGGTATTTAAATTCACATTAAATAACCAACATGAAGATGATGCTGTACTGAAGTGCTTATCGGAAAAAACCCATAGTTCTGGACAATCAGAAGATGAAGGTGTAGTGGTTTGATATTCATGAACGAATAAAAGGAGGTAATTCTTCAGGTCTAAAACTCAATTGGGAGAGATTTAGACTTCTGAATACTCTTCTAGGTCTAGAATCGATATCTATGAGAAAAAATGAAGCTTCAATGTCATGGTTCTCAGAGGTAACGAGTATTTCAAGGAATCTCAACAAATAGAGAGGAAGTCCTATTTAGTACAGGTGGCTCTTTTCTGTTTATCTGTAGGTGTTGTATGCTTGAGTATATACAGGCTACATCAATCTTTAGAAATCATTGTATTAATTATCAACCTAGCAAAAAGATTTTATTTGTGGGCCTGGCTTCCCATCTAAGACAGATTAATCTGAGGGAAATAGACAAACACTTCATCATTATTTACCAGGGTCTTCAGATTCTCAAAAAGCTAAAGCTTCATTTGAGACTATGATCATGTATTTAATCTGATGGAAATATTTAATTGCTTGTCTGCTGCAGCTGGTTAAATCTATTGGCACGCTTTCAAGCCCGGACTTACCTCCATGGAGCAGTTTACCTAAAAGGTACAAAAAGTTCTGTTCTATTTTGCAAGAGAATCTGCTGAAGTTGTTGAATACTGAATATGTCTGATAATATATTCCTAGGTGAGTACTGATAATGCTGTTATTACTGACATTACCCATTAGTGTGATAGTAAAGAAGGAAATATAAAGACACGAGAAGACTGGTATTTCCTAACTTAGGTTCTACTCATCGCGATGAAAGATCCAATATCTTTACAATGGAGTAAGCCTGGATTACATCCCAAGATAAAAAGTAGCTAGTGCCTCCTTCATCAGCCTGAAGGAAGCACAAAGGAAAGAGCCTATTTCAAAGTTAAAGATCCTGCTGTATTATTGAGGCTCCTTTATGGAAAGTTCATTTGAAAATATCACTCTCACACCAGTTCAATTAGACTTTATTTCTAAAGTCTGACACAAGAAACCTCCTAAAGGCAACGGGACATAGAAACTGACAATAGACGCCCTAGGAATGGAAATATAACCAGAGCTGACTTAAAGCTAATGACAATCTTACTATAGCCACCATCTCAGAGAGAAACTCAATGAATTAGACATAGCCATGAAGCTGGAATTTTTTATAAATATATCCAAGATTGGCTAGGGGAGTCCATAAGCAAGGCATCACTAGATGACATTGTGTAAAGACTACTACTTTAAAAGTTTTAAGAAGAACCAGACAGCCAGTAATCCACCATGAGCATCAAAGCAGGAAAGGAAGGTTTGCAAAACTCTTATTATAGCTAACCATTGTAAATAGCACATTCCAATGAGAAATAAACCTATGAAAGAGTTGCTATGCTGCAAATAAATTTTTTATTGTCCGATCAGATGAGCATCGAAGAATTTCATTATATGCCTGATCATTGCAGCGAAGGTGGGAAGCAGCCCCCTTTTGCTCAAATAATCGTTTTACTTCTAATGAATAGGTTCCGATTCTCAACATAGAAAGTAGCTTTTGTAGAAAATGTAATAAAATATGCTACCTTAGCATCTGACATCAAACCTACTGAAGTCCTTAGACTCCCCCTCTCCACCATAAAGAAAATGCAAGAGAAAAGGGACAAAATGAAACAAAATTTTATTATCACTTCAACCAGAAAAAAGAAATGTGGAGAGAAATGGCCCCCAGGCTTTGGTCTCTAGTAGTTTAGAGCGCAATGTTTGATGTGTGGGTTAGGCACATGCCCATTATTGGGACACGAGCGCAAAGAAATCATGGTGGATTACTGGTTGTCTACTTCTTCTTCAAAATTCTAAAATAGTAGTCTTTTGATGCGTGGGTTAGCAACATAGGTCACAGGTCACGGGTTTGAACCCTGTCACAGATAAACCCTTGATATTTAAGTGGAGAAGAGTAAAAGGGCAAGCCCGTTTTGAACTATGCACGACTGGTCCTCAGAGATTTCTCAATTATTGAAAGAATGCGGAACAAGGTCTTATTTTGTAGAATGCCTTAGCAATTGCACCAAAGGTGACTTGGCGTCTAGCCAAAAGTTTTTCAAACCATGAATTGTTGGAATGGAATTCAAAGCTAAGCCTTGCACCTCAACAGAAGCTTTTATAATCATAATTTGTTTAAGTTAAATGAATCATTCTAGTTGAATATCTATAACAAAATCAAATTGGGCGCATTCAGAAGCTTATAATGAAGTAAGTGAAACCGATGGGTTAGGTGATTTCTCGTCATCTGCCTAAAAATGGGGGCAAAATTACCCCTACTGGTGGTGACAGGTAATGCAAATCATAACTTTGTAAAAATAGCTCATGTATAAACAAACAAAGATAAAAAGTGTAAGTGTTGAATTTGAAGTTAGTATGTTACCAATTGTGGAGATGAAGGTTGGGGGAAAAGAAAGTAAGAGGAGGACACTTGTGTTGAGATCTGATCTGGTAATCCCTCAGCTGCTCAACCAGTTTTGACCTTGTTATCATCTTACCCTCAACCCGATCCGATCCGTTCAATTGCAAATTCACAACTACATCTACGTGCTAATACGGTGGGTTTGGAATTGAATAGATCGAGGATCCCTCTCAATAGACAGCTACACTGCTCCAATACAAGAACAAAATGCTAAACTGTGAGGGATAAGTATGAACCAATGGTATTCTCGTTTATTGATAAATAAAAAGATGAAGATTTTTAAATACTATATAAAAATATGAAAATAGTTAGAATCTAAGAGAAAGAAATTACAAAAAGAACTAAAATAAAGTATTACAAAATGAACTAAAATAAAGTATACTCCTATATTACATTCACATAAAATGTGCTAATGCAGCATCATGTTTTGGCCTATGCACGAATCCGTTCAATTCGATTTTGAGTTGAAATTTTTAATTTCGACTTTCTAAAATTCTCAATCAAACTCGATCCATTCTAGGTTCAATTCGATTCATTTTTTATTATTTCGGTTTGGTTACACAAATCGATTTGTTCGGTTTATTCGAAATTTAAACAAGTAACTATTTCATTTCAGATTTAGAGTAAACATAATAAAAAATAATGAGATCCTAAATTTGCAGCCTTATGACCAAGACATTAACCAAGAAAAAATCATAAACTTGCAAGCCTAATAGCACATAAATAGCAAAACAAGAGCTTGACAACTTGTGCGAGCATACAAATCCGCCAACACCACATTACATATACCAAATTAATAATTCAGCATCTTGCAACTTGCAAGCAGACAAGCATAATCACTCAGTTTGCATCCTCAGAAAAACAAAAACAAAAACTTCAATTTGTACAGACTAAGATCAAAGAACAAATAAAGCCATGGGTGGAGGCAATGACCAACAGGCAAAGATGACTCATGAGAAGAATGCTGAAAAAATGAAAGACCAAAAGGGAGTCAGCTTGAGGCCAATAAGAAGGCCATGAATATCCAATATAAGGTGTGCATGCAGACATTCATTTGCACCACTTCTGAAGTTAAATAAATATTAATTCACTATTAAGTATTAAGCGTATATATAATTAGACTATTAGAGTATTAGTCACTAGTGGCATATAAATTCGGTTTGTTCGGGTTGGTTCGGTTGATAATTGAAGCCAGCCGTATCTGAACCGTTAAACCGTAATATTTTACAATTCCATTTGTAAATCGAAATCGAATTGTATTATTCAAATTGAATTATTCAAATTGTTTCGAATCGGTTCGGAAATTTGGATTGAACCGATTTGTGCACAGGCCTAATCATGTTAGCATAACTAATACACTACCTATTTGATTGAAGATGTTAAATTATATATCTGAATTACGAAACTTTGTGTGATATTAGTTTATGTGCTATTAAATGATATTAAAATGCAAAAGTCTTCTTCAAAGTAAATAATCACTGTATAACAATCTTTTCATTATTATTGACATAAACGATCCAATTCCAAGTATTTTTGATCTTTGCATAGCTAGAGCCCGGCTTATTACTTTTGACTCTAACTTATGGTTTTTGGCTTATTTTTATTATTTTAACTTAAGAATAAGTACTTAAAATCACTTTTTTTATTTTACTCAAACACCACAAAAGTACTTAAATGTTATTTTGAATTAAAACATCTAAAATAAGCCAATCCAAACAGGTTCTTAGTATGTAATCATTAAATCAACAATTTTTTAACTAGCTAGCCCAAATATATGGACATACTCTCAAACTTGACAGGATATCTCAATTTGGTACATCGTCTTTTCTTCCTACCTGTTAAACTCACATAATAAGAAATTATATGCAATTAAGGACACAAATTTTAAATATTTAATTTTGAGAATATTTTGGAGAAAAAGGGCTAGGCTGGGCATGGACAATTGGATTAACAGTACTTACTGCCGGGGAGCATTTTGATCGCTGGAAGAGAAGGGAAGGGGAAGAAGGAGGAGATCATATTTCAATTCATATTGATTATGGCGACGCCAAGATCAGATATGAAGGATAGAGAAATAGAGCTTTTGATACCCGTGGGAGGCATAGAGAATAATGCCACTCACTCCAAATCTTCTTCTCCTTCTCATTCCCCCATTTCCTCTTCTTCTCATCACTCCTCTGGCAAAGAGGTTTCTATATTATACATCTCTTTCAATTCATGCCACGACATTTTGTTACGATCAATGTGATACTATATTTGTCGTGTTACTTTTCATTTGTCATTGTTTTTCTTTTTCTATTCTTCCTGATTCACATTTCATGGGACTATGTTACATGAATCCTTTGTTTGCCTTGTAATAGTATCAAAGATGTTATAAGTGTGTGGAAAATTCATGAAAAATTCTCCAAACAAAATGGTGAAATGTTGTAGAATATACACACACAGGATATTGGTTATCTACCCGTAAACAAGTCCACGTAACCTAGAAGTATAATTGGAATATCTACCATGTTAAGAAATAGAGGATTAGAAGTTAGATAGGGGGATGAATTGCAGAATGAATCCTTTCCTTCCTTTTAATGGTAATGAAAAGCTGATCAAAGTAATTCTCTATGCAGGCATTTAGCAAAGTTATTCGTAGCTGGACTTCGAAAAAGTTCATCAGCGGATGGTTAGTCATTTTCTTTTGCTCAGAAATCTGTTGCTCCTGTAGTGCCACTGCTTTTCTCTTAGCTGAACGGTACCTTTGCATATAAATGTTTTATAATTGTTTTGCAGTGTCATCTTATTTCCCATAGCCATAACCTTCTACATCACCTGGTGGTTCATTCATTTTGTGGATGACTTCTTTTCTCCAATCTATAATCATCTCGGAATCAATGTATTTGGTTAGTACCCATGCTCTTTACGTTCTCGTCTATTTGACTGTACAAAACTGACATCTAGCTTTTGTAAGCATTTGTTATTTCTTTTTATGGCATGAGTTTGGGAGGGTGAAGGGGAAAGAGCTGAGACTTTGAGGATAAACATGACATAATTGTTCTTCGGACTTCACCACTTTTGGGGTCAATCTATTAGGAATAGGATTACATAGTCATGGTTCGAGAAGCCATTGCCATTATTATTTTCATACTTCGCATCCATAGATACATCTTATATTTACAATTGATCTTATCATTTTCGCCTCCTAGCATGCAGAATCTTACATCACAGTTTTAGAAATATAATTTGAGGGTGTGCCTAAGGTGTAGCTTCAGCCAAAAATGAAATATGAGGATAGAGACTCACCTTAAAGATTAAGATGGTTTATAGTGGTCAGTGATTTTGTGTGTGTGCCTCTCATTTTATGTATGGATATGTCCCTCCAATTTGATTGACTATATTCTATATTAACATATTTAATTTGAATAGATGGTTGCTCTTACGCAAAATGTCTCTCTCTTAAGCTACTTCATGAAAAACTTGTGGTATCTGATCCTTGTATTGATGATGGAAACATCTGTTGCTGCTGTTGAATGAGCACTGCATTTATCATTAGTGTTCATACTGATTCACAGGCCTTGGATTTGTTACCTCCATGACCTTCATCTTCTTCGTGGGGGTGTTCATGTCCTCATGGTTAGGTGCATCTCTTCTTAGTTTAGGAGAGTGGTTCATAAAAAAAATGCCCCTCATGAGCTATATATACTCTGCCTCCAAGCAAATTAGCTCAGCAATTTCACCAGGTAACCTACTAAATTTTGATGTTTGATTCTGAACGTTCCAAATGCTAAACAGAATGCGGCAATTTTTTCCAGATAAGACTACACATGCCTTTAAAGAAGTGGCCATAATAAGGCATCCGCGGCTTGGTGAGTATGCATTTGGCTTCATCACTTCAACTGTCATACTTCACAAGAATACAGGTACAGAGGAGCTTTGTTGTGTTTATGTGCCGACTAATCACCTCTACCTTGGAGATATATTTCTTGTAAATTCTACGGACGTTATGAGGCCCAATCTCTCTGTTCGAGAGGGGATAGGTAAGACTCTAAATTGGAACCTTTTTACTTAACTAACTTTGCAATTTTTTACTTTCATCTCTTCTTACTATGTTTATATTTCAAATGATGTAGAAATTGTTATCTCGGGGGGCATGGCTGTACCAAAGGTACTGAACATACAGGAAGTGCAATCCATTTTGTCTCCAAGAATTGGAAAATTTGCAGTTCCACAAGTGTGATTACCCAAAACAGTTGAACATTCATCCCTGAGAAACCATGAAAAAGATAGTTGGACGTGTAAACTGGACAAACAGAGTGTAGAAATGGGGTTAATAATTTTGGATAGAGGTTCTTACAAGAATATAACCCAATTCATTTCCTCTGATCTTTGTGAATTTTTGGTACATTTATCTGATTTTTTTGTAAAACAACACTAAACAAACGAGATTTTGTGAAGTGAGCTCTAGTTAGATATTGAATACGAGTCATCCCTATACAGATGGTCTTGTATTTCCACGTAGCTTTACTTTTCAACAACTTGTTTTTCTTTTTGGATTGGAACAACATTATGTTATAAAGGAGCGCGTCAATAATCTAAGAATGGTATGGGTCATTTGTTAGTTTATGAAACCAATGTTTCTGGCCTCTGGGCTAGAATCTGGCCGGTGGCAATAATCTGAGCTTGAATCCATTGTCTTTTGTCTACTACCATTCTGTTGGGTTCATCTCTCCTCTGCTACCTTTAAGAAAGTTTGAAGTTTGAAAACCATTTCAAATAGAGTTAAATTCTATGCGCAGACCGTAAAAGATATACAATTATTCATTTATTCAATGTGTGCATAGGAACTTAAATCCTTTTAAATCTGTTTCTAAAGTACGCTGATAGTGTAAATTTATTCATTGTGTGTATAGGAAGCTTAAATCCTTTTAAATCTGTTTCAAAAGAAACAGAAGTTAAAATGGCTGCCATTTTCGCATGGTATTGGTAGGCGGCTTTGAGGGTCCAAAAGCCTGGGAACTGATTAGTGACTACTAAATTCTACTATTCCTACCAAGGTTCAACCAAACATCCGTTATCGTCCAGCGGTTAGGATATCTGGCTTTCACCCAGGAGACCCGGGTTCGATTCCCGGTAACGGAACTTTTTTCCCTGATGACATTCTTATTTTTTGCTTATAAAATGTTTCCGAATTGAGCACTTGCAAGTTGCAAGCAAACCAGATACTAACTAATCTCAAGCCTCAAGGTGAGAATACTTGACAGGAGGTCAAATGTTAGCGTCCCCTAAATTCTACATGCTTAAGTTAACACACTCCGAACTTCAATGTACAAGTCGCTAAAATTCAGGATTATTTGCCTTCTGGTCTAGGAAGAATTCACTGAGCAGTAACTACACATTCCAACGTAACCAAATTTAACTTCATTAACTAATAACAGATTAAATCATAAACGAAAGGCAAAACACAGAACTGCTAGATAGCTCTCATCCAAGTAGTGAATACCAATTCCAAAATAATTTACTCAGTATAACAATACAGATTAATTCTTAAACTTATCCAAAAAGAGCTACATCCATATTGCCTTTCTGCTGCTGTTGCCAAAACCATCATACTTTAGTACACGTCCACCCACATCAGCTACACAAATTAACAAAATTTTGCGGGGGTTGCCAAAACATAATTCAATACTAGCTACAAGTCCACCTAATCAACTACTGACTAACAATAATAGTCCTCAAACACGATTGTCATCAGCTGTTGAGGGTAGAAAGCATTCCTCCAGTTGCAGTTGGAATAACGACTTCCCAACCGGGTCCTTTGAGAGGAAGGACACTAACACATGATTCAGTGTTCCCATCTTCACCTGAAGAAGGTGGACCGACAACTAGATCACTACGGTCTAAAATCTTCTCCAGATCTTCATCAGTAACATCTGTCTGCACCAACTTGTCCTCTTCACTATCTTCATCTTTCAAGAGAGTCAACAAATCCTCCTCCTGTAACATCAAAGATCAATTAGCAAAATTCACCTATTATTTCCATCTACCAAGTGCCAAAAATAATATTATCTGGTCCTGTCTCATTGTTGCTTCATACCACAGAAAGGAATGGGCTCAAGGACAACAAACAAGGTAAATGGGAACATTTTTGAACTAGTTTACGAGAACGTAAACAAACAGTTACAATTAGTTGCTATGTGGTGGACTGTTTCGATTGAAAGAAATAGAAGATGTTTTCAAGACACGGAGAACAACATTCAGAAGATAAAATCCAAATGTGAGCTCTATTTTTGTTTTTGGTGTAAAATGGAACAAATAGATGAGGCTGAATCTATTCTAGTAGTTATGGAATCACTACAGGTTTAGAGTTACTTTTTTGCTGGCTCATGTACATATCCAGACAGGATTTTCTTAGTGATGATCTTTTATAAGATATCTTCAAATTCTCAAAAAACTATACAAGGAAAAAGAGAATTTGCAAGTTGCAACATAGGATGAAAAAGTAGAATTTCCTCAAAGGGACAAAAACACAAACCTCCGTAACATCCTTAACATCCACGGAAGGTTTGCCCCTTTCCTGCTTGAATTGTCCTTTTCCAATAACCACATGCTCAAGCTTCAACTTGCTAAAAGCTCTTTTGAGGATTCGACCCTGAAGGCAACGCATTTAACTTTATTAGAATGAGCAATAAAGAGCGGAAAATATATTTTTAGATATAGCCTGAATAATAATACCTCCACAGACAACGCTGTTGAAAGCCTGTAAACATGAACAGGTTTGGTCTGACCAATTCTATGACACCGATCCATTGCCTGTAGATCCATTTGAGGATTCTGAAAAGGAAATAATACTAATGATCAAGTACAGGTAAAATAGTGCAGCACAAAAAGCTATCAAAGAAGAAAAAGCAAAACCATGTGAAAAAAACATTGGAAGAACGAATAAAAACACTAGGGGTCTTGAAGAAGATACCCAGTCACTGTCATATAATATACAGGTATCAGCAGCAGTGAGATTGATACCAAGGCCACCAGCTCTAGTGCTAAGAAGAAATATCCTGTACTTGCTGCTAACATCATTAAACTCCTGGATCTGTTCCTCGAATAAGGTAATTACAAACAGATCAACTTCGTTAAAAAAAATTCCAGAAAACAAACTAGATCATGTGACCTAAGCCCATTCCAATAGCTCATAACGACAATAAGAGTCTATATCTTTTAGAGGGAGTTCAAGTGAGAGGAAATTAAAAAAATGCAACATTGAGAGTAGAAAATAAGAAAGGTGTCACATCAAAATCAAAATAAAGCAACATAGCACTACTTGATATTGATGTATAACCAAGGAGATGGAAACTTTGATCTGTAATGAAAAATGACAAGGGGACAGCAGTTGAGGTAAACTGGAAAGAAATAATAGACTTGCATAATAAAAAAATGATAATAAAAGAGTGGATCATCTTTTTTAGAAAAAAGGAGTGAAGCAACTAAGAGTCCAAAATGAAATAATGCATGAAAAGAAATCATTAAGCCCAGGCGCTTTCTCTTGCAATCATGAGAGAGTACACAGGTTGATTAGTACATCATCAGGTTTCTTCCTAGGGAGAAGTGAAGTTCCACACCCAATCCGAGTTAAGAATATTAGAAGGTCAGACCAACAGTAATTATAGCCAGATGTTCATGAGCACTCATGCAGCCTATCCTAATCACATGGTCATAACTGCTCACAACTTCTGTGAGCAAGAGAAGTTGGACTGATAAAGAAATTGAAACAATCTTAGGGATCAAAGACTGGAAATGTGTGGATTACAATTTTCTACATTGCAATGGTCCAAGCTTTATCAGAAACAAAACAAAAACATACTGAGCCTGCATCAAAATATAAGCACCAATTACCTGTCTTTTTCTTTCGTCCAATTTCACACTGCCATCAATTCTACACACATCAAATCCCCTTTCACTAAAATAATAGTCCATTATGTCTAGTACTCTAGTCCACTGAGAGAATATCAGAACCTGTTGGCAGTTAATGAAATGAGTTTAAAAGTTAGAGCAAAGTGAGAAGACAGAAAAGCGCAAAGCAACAGACAGCTTGACATATTGAGAAGACAGAAAAGCTCAAAGTAACAGACAGCTTGACATACCTTGTGTTTGCGAGGAAGAAGCTTTGATAACAGTCTGTGCAGCAAGCGAAACTTGCCACATTGCTCAACTATTTGTTCCAAAGGTGGATAAAAATCTGCCAATTAAAGAACAAAACAAAATGCTATTACTAACAAGCACATAATCACAATTATCAATTCCACAAATCATCCATCACATACTAGAACCGTTGTAGAGAGACTCCAAGAGGTCGGGATGGTTGCAATTCTTGCGAAGTTGAATCATCAAATTATTAAGCTTTCCCTTAAAACCATTCCCTGCAAAATCAACCCGACAAGGCATTAGGACTGAGAACTCTACAGGGTCCAGGAATAACTAAAGCCCTATGATGGTACATAAAAAGAAATTCGCTTCACGGGAGAAAACCAACATAAAAGACACTCCAAACATAACTGGAGATGCCATAGTGTGGGAAAAGAAAATCAGTGTTTCATAACAATAGAAAGTGTAGCAGAGATAAACCAATACAGTTCTCTCAGAATAAGTTCTATATTAAAACTTTGCACTGATACAAGTGGACACATCACACATTCTCTATAAAACCGAAAATCTAGAGAGATAAACCAACTCAATTCCAGCAGAGTCAGTTACATATTTGTGATTGCAATAATTCAGTGCACACATTCTCAATCAAACTGACAATCTAGAAGAGATCAACCAACTCATTTCCCTCAAAAATCAGATATGTATTTAAGATTGAACTAATTACCAGTGGACACATTCTCAAGCAAATAGCCCTCCAGCGTCCTATTAATTAGGTGTTCCTGGAACTTTTTCTGGTATTCAGTCATGGTGGCATACAAAATTATCTCCTTCTTACGAGGAAGGTTTTGCTCAACATCCACTTTCATCCTCCGTAGAAGAAAAGGGCGTAATATAGCATGGAGTTTTGCCACGACCTGCAATTACCACATTATTGATCAAATGATAATGTTTTAAAATGAAAAAGAAATTGTTATAATACTAGAAGATAATCATACATGTGATCTCCTTTTTTCTTCCATCTCTTCTTTTTCGGATTCATTGTTGCACTTCCCCGAAAGATCAAACCTGATACATAAATAGACCACATAATATATTACACACTAAAATTCTTCATGATTGACATTCACTAAAGCTTATATATGAACAAAGCTGGGAGGTGATTAAAACAGTGGCAGATCCTACATTTGATACTCCTGCAACATGCAACTTCATATACTGATAGACAAAGTAAAACAAATCATCCCCTATGAACTCTGAAGAGAATCGGGATAATTTTTCCAATACAGGTTACTAACTCTATACAATAATAGCATGTATCAGGAGTTCTAAGAACAGACCACAATAGAAAGTCAGCTAAGAGAAAATGAATCACATTGATGCATCCAAGCAATTAGAAACCATATATACACAGGATATCTGTTTAAGGACTGACAAATGGACTAGCCATTTCGCTGACGTGATAGGTTTTTAGTAAGAGTGCCACAAATCAGATGAAGGTGACGAAGGACTTGGCGTGCAATTTTTGCAAAACATAAAAACAAATAACATGAGCAGATAAATAGAAATCAAAATTATATTGCAATGATAATAACACATCTACGCAGTCACAAGAAAGCACTTTAACCGAAATGGTCCCAAAAAACAGCTGATTACCATGACTCAAATTCATCGTGGGATGAGAATATATCAGGTAAAATGAAGTTTAACAAGGACCACAGCTCAGCTAAGTTATTCTGCAGAGGTGTTCCAGTTAATAGAAGCTTGTTTTCAATCGGCAACAGCTTCAAATCTTTGAACAGTTTGCATTTTGAGTTCTTTAACCTATGTCCCTTAGAAAGAAAGCAACAAAATATCAGCACAACGAACAAAATGAGCTGCTTTCTAAATGAAAGAACAAACCTGTATATAGAAATGTTACAAAATAATACTAGTTTAAAAGGCAAATTGTCAGTTGTGGGTACCTCATCCACCACAAGATATTTCCAATTGTAGTGCCTCAGAAACTTCCTTGCATCAATCATTGCAACTTCATAAGACGTAATTACAATGGGAAATTTAGGACCTATGGTCTTCGGCATGTGTTTCATCCTTATCTCATCCCTCTGTTTCTTGTCACCATGATAGATGATTGCATTGATTGAGGGCACGAACCTTTCAATTGAAAAAGAATAAAAATGTCATGCCTTTATTACACAAAAATAACACAAGACAGTTTCATAACAAAAGGGAAGCAGCTCCACCAATACACAAGCAGAACATCTAGTTAATTGCCAGCAATGAAGATGCTAATGTACCTTTCCATCTCATTCAACCAATTTGAAAGTGTAGATAGGGGAGCAATGATCAAATAGGGACCATCCAACCCATTCCCCTTCAAATGAGCAAGAAAAGCGATTGTTTGAATTGTCTTTCCAAGTCCCATTTGATCTGCTAGGATACCATTCAGTCCATTTTGCCATAATGAAATCAACCACTTGACACCTTTCAGTTGATAAGATTTCAACTTTCCACCAGTCAGCAAGGGCACAAGTTCGGCCTGCTCTTTCTCGAATCTCTCTTCCTCCGTAAGGGTCGCATCTTCAATAGGAGTGTCTTCTTTAGATCTAGTAAGCATGGCAGCAACAGCTCTTTTGGCTTTCTTCTGCGTAAATAATTGAAACCATTTCAATGAAATGCAGGTAATGGAACTAGCTTACAGTTTAAGAAAGGGAAATAATCTCCAAAAAAAAAAAAATCAAATATACTTTTAGTTATGAATATAAGAGCCACAGAAAAAAGACCCAAGTATGCATGCAAATGTTGTTCACAGCAATACCATATTTTTTACACATTTTAATAATTTCCATCAGATAAAAGAAAGTACTCTTTTAAATACCATCCAATAGAAAACTCAACCAGTCAAATGGCAGGATAAAACTTTCCAACAAATTCTCAACTAGAGTTCTTGGTTTGATGGCATATTCAAGATTTAGTTAAAATAGGATGCAAGAAAAGGTGTACATCGTTGTAGCTTGTGGTCGCCTTCCGTTTTGAGCCACGGCCTTTCTTGTTTCCTTTACCGCTTTTCTCTTCATCTTCTACCACATTCTGCACATACAAAGTGAAGAAATGAACTTGATAAGCAAAAGAGTTTCAACTTTTCCACGTTCAATTTAAATTCTTCCAAAAATCAGGGTGATACCGTTGTGATGTTATCCATCTTCTCCAGCAGGAACTCTGAGTAAAGCTGTGTCTGGGTAAGAAGCTCATCCAACTTGGTAAATTGAGTGTCATTCAAGATGGGCGCTTCCTTGAGTTTATTTAGCTGTTCCTCTTCCTCCTTTGCCCGTTCTCTCATCAATATTTCCTCCTCTTTTGCCATGTATTCAGGTATATGAGTGGCATTCCCATTTTCTGGGTTAAATGTTACTTCTTCCTCCAATTTGACAGCCAGCTCCTCTTTGCAGGTATCCTTCAAGACAGGCACAGACAATGTAATTCAGAAAAAAAAAAATGAAAATGTTTTTGAAATACTAAGGAGCTAGACTCTTGCTGGGTTCATGCAGAGAAAGAAACTTAGGATAGGAGACTGATGGAAGCAGCAGGGCTGGGTCTGCGAGAAAAAAGTATCAAAATGACATCTCTAACTTAAAATCAGAAAAGAAAAAGCAGGAGAAGTGTCTAACCAAATTACAGCAAATAATTCCCCTTACACCAACTCTACGCTTTCTAATTAATAAGTACCCACAGAATCAGCCTCCAGTACATTTCTTCAGTTAGAATAATATGCCTCCATCTAAAATTATAATAAACAAAAGCAAGTACGGTTGCAGTACAGGTGAGGAGATACTTAAATCCCCATCAGGAAAGTGTTCCTTGATACAGTAAATCTCCAAGCAGAAATAACTGGTAAGTGATCCCAGAACTCAGCATTTGAGTCAAAAACATGAACTGAATATAAGAAAAATAAGCAGCTATTCGCCTTGGAAACTCATGAAAGATCAAAATCCTTGCACTCTTTGTTTACCAATTTACCAAGCTTCTAAAAAGCTTATTTTACTCATACGCCATTTTATATTGATGATCAGTAGAGTAAATATCACTTTAAACAAATTGATTCAACTTTAGAGTTCATACATATCCAGCTTCACCAGTCTTCCACTCCCCTCCCCCCCATCGCGTCTCCGCCCAAGGGTAAGTAAAATGTCTTAAAACAAAGTTTTTTTTTTTTTGCCCAAGAAACCTCCTCCTATGCTAGCAACTTATTTTCAAAGATCAGGGTTTGAAAATTCAAAGCCAATATATTATACAACAACAACATAACCACTGCAATCCCACAAGTGCGGTCTGGGGAGGGTAGAGTGTACATAGACCTTACCACTATCTTTGTGGGTTAAAGAGGTTGTTTCCAATAAAAGCCATTATATTATACAGTAACTTCTCATTAGTTACATTTCTTTTGAGCCGAGGGTCTAACAGAAACAGCCTCTCTATTCAAAAAAAAAAAAAAAGTAGAGGTAAGGTCTTCCTACATCCTACCCTCGTCAGACCCACTTCCAATGGCAACAGCAAGAACCTTAAATCATAGCCAGTAAAAAAAAACGCAGCGACCCCGAAAAAGGACAACAGTAGTGAGCAACAAAACACAAACAAACATTAGAAAAATAAATAAAAAAATACGCAAAATGATAGAGAAAAAAAAATATATATACCTCATCTTCGAGGACGGAAACAGGAGAGTCCACAACTGTCTTGTCCTTCACTCCATCATCAGCCACCATTTTTAAGTCCAAACCCTAAGCTCCTATAAACAACATTTCACAAGCAAAAACATTCCATTAAACCAAAATGTAACCAACTCAAAGGTAAATCATCTGCATTTCCTCCCGAAAAAAAACCAGTACAAAAACAGAAGAGAACTAAAATTTTAAAAAACATAAAAAAGAGAGGGAAAAATCCTCAGGAAAATGCACCAAATCACTACACACGCACAAAAAAAATAAAAAAAATTGCAGCTTTAAGCAAGTGAAACATACTGAATCAGTGAGTCGGAGCAACGAAGGAGACCAGAGAGAATGGGCTATTAATGGAAAAGGTGTGTGCTCTATTTGCAGCAAAAAGGTGAATATACTTTGTTTCTTTATTTATTGCAATCAAATAGTCGTGCAAGAAGACCAAAAGGCGGGAAATAGATGTTATATAATTGCCCTTGGAAGTTTGAAATAATATCAAGAATGCCATTGGTTGGATGACTGTTGCGCATGTCTGTTCAGTGCGCTCTAGTATCGCTAAGCCCGATATAATGCCGCGTTATCCCCGTAAAAATTTAATTATGGGTTGTCACTTGTCACATCCAATGGGACCCAATTAGGATCTGTGAATTTAAGCCCTCGTTTGACCATAAGAATTATTCATTTTATTCCGAAATATTTTTACTTTTTTTGGAATCAGCATTTGGTCGTGAGAATTCCGAATATAACTTAAAGTTGTATTTCGAAATATCAAAAACTTAAAAAAAATATTTTAAAAAAATCACTTTTTTATAATTATATTTTATTAAAAACTACAATTTCAAAAATTATGATCAAACATAAATCCAACTCCAACTCTAAAATTCCAAAAAAAAGTGATTTTTTTTTTATATCTATGGAAGTATGGATAAATGGGGCCTAAAATTGCAGAGAAATAACTAAAAGGAAAAGTTTTATCTGTCATTCAAAGAGTTTTTAAAAAAGGTCCAAGTTTTGTGACACTCTAGTGGGGGTCTTCAATTCATGATCAGTGTGAGAGACCTGGCTTACCTAAATTAGCACTCCTCATGAACAAATCGTTATTCGAACTTGTTCATACTTTTCTGTTCAAGAAAATAATCAAAGAAGTTTGTAGTATGGTACAATGATCCAGTCTTAACTTTCTTAATTTTTCTAAAATAAAATTTTGATACTAATAAAAACTAAATAAATTGTAGTAGTACTTTTGATAATGTATTAAGGAGTATAAAGTTTGAATTTATCCCAAAATCCGATTAATCGTGGAGGTTGTGCCGTGAAAGATGGTGGTAAATTGTGGTTAATAGTGGTGGTACATGGATAGTGGAGATAGTTGGTGTGGAGATTGCCAAAGAATCCAACACAAAACTTTAAGGCCATGGGCGAAATGGATTTGAACTCTTGTGAAAACTTGTACACAATTGGGACAATTACAGCTAACACCTCCACCCTTGTTACTCAGTTCTTGATTTTATATGTGGATTGATTCTTTTAGAAGATTAAAAGGTGGACCTTGATTTAGTAGATCAACATGCTAAATAGGGGTATGAAGTTGATATCAGAGTGGCTCAATGGGCTCAATTGAAGAAATAAAAACCCATAGCATTAAGGTAGGTGGAGTTATGGAGAAATATAGTTGTGCAAACCGGCTTACCAAAATTTGGATTGGATATCATGTGATAGAATAACATTCCATTTAAAAGCTTAAACTATTATAAAACACACACTTTTAATTTATTAATTATATTGTGTCTCGGCACTCACCCTCAAATACAAGTTTAATTATTTTTCATTGGCCAAACATGTGAAAATTATTTGTTAATAAGTGGCGGTCAGAATCGAACTCATTACTTTTACTTGCTCGGATACCATGCTAAAAGTGTGTGTGAGCATCCAACCTAAAATTTTAAGATTGTGAGTACGGAAGTTAGGACCATTTAAACCCCTTTGAAAAACTTTATACAACCGACGCAGTACGTGATTGTGAAGTGGAAGTTGCTTGTAATGACATATAATGAAGGTGGTTGGTGGTACGAGGTAGCTGCTGGTAGTGGTGATGACAAGCGATAATGGTTGTGTGGTGATAGTTGACGATAATGATTGGCGGTGATAACAATTAGAGAATTGATAAAAGATTACATTCACATAAAATTTTAATAAGTGAACGCTTTGATGATTTTAACTTCATTCAAAATCTAAATTATATTATTCAGATATTTTCAGAACTAATAAGAGTTTATGAAAGAAAATAAATACACGTAATATGTTGAAATTTGACTAATTTAGATGTAAACCATCCAGGCCTTAGGGATATCACAAGAATACGATTCCGAAAAACCTTTTGTTCTAAGTGAGAGGAAACATTGATGTAGTCTACTGCATAAGTATCAAAACAGTCGAAGTAGAAGGAATGTGGACAGAAACAAGATAGGGATGGAACCATGTTATGATTTCTTTTTGAAAATAAATAGAAAATGTAACTTATTACAATGTGGAAGTAGTCATATCCTCAAACCCCTTCCACTCCGGTTTGAGAGAAATCCACAGCCTGCCTTGTCTTGAAGCCAAAGCAAATATGCATACCTAGGAGCGGTAACAGAGGTTATCAAATCCCATATAATCGTTGTTCTCCAGCTTCTCGATCATTTTTGCTATCCCCACACCACCTGCCAATTACCCAACACAACTTTTTATGGTCAAAAGACAGAAAAGAAGCAATGGGCAGAAATCAATATATGAGGATGAAAATACCTAAGCTGATTGCACTGGTAAATATTGTCATGGCCAGTATGAATATGATTATAGAAGCCCTTCCAAGAAAAGCAATTACTCTTCTTACTACGTGTTGACCGACTAGTGCAGCAATTGTTGCCACAGAAACGAAATAAGTAGCTGCATATTCAAATATAAGCTGTAAGATTAACTTCCTTGTAACACTATTATAGTTACCAACTCTAAGGTCATGAACATAATAGTACTACTTTTAAAGCATTTGACGATAAATTTTCTTATCTTTTTGTCTTTGTTGCTTACCATATGGGACTGGGAAACGCTTCAAAAGGTAATATTGCACAACTGACATGGAGGATGAGAATGTCATTGAAAAGGTTGATGTTGCACTTGCTACCTGCCAATTTGTTTCACTTTGTCAAACAACTTATACTTCATCAACTATTTAAAAATTGGAAGAAAAAAATGGAACAAATCTCTTCTTTTCTTTGTGTCCAGATAACCATAGTAAACTATCTGATAACATTTGTGCAATGAGGATTTACTTGACTAGAGTATTGTACGGTAATGAATCCGATAATGGGTTCGTGGATTCAGCTGAACTCAGTTCTTCTCAATCAAACACTATTTATGTATATGCGAGAGTTTGTGCAAAAACAAGTATTCATGGAGTTATCTATACGTTTCAAAATTTCTCTCTCAACTCATAAACCACTTTGTTTAAATTTTGGATCCACTGGAATATATGTACAAGAAAGAAGTGTTTAATAACTAATACTACTAGATAGAATATTGGGTACTTTATAGCAAGGTGTACCTGGGGAGGAATTCCAAGTTCAAGGAAGAGAGGACCTAAGATGAAGCCACCTCCAAGACCAAGCAAACCGCCAACAATACCAGCAACTATCGCACAACAACAGTAAAACAAGAGTAGATGTGGCTTCCAGCTTGTTATCTCCTTTCCTTTTGATGCTATCACCCTTGTCCCCTTGTACAGACATACTGCTTCATATAATGAAACCGAAACAGCTAGAGGTACCTAACATATTATATGAAACCATTATCTTGCTTGCTCATTCTTAAATTTTTGTATACAAGTTTGACAAACTAAATTGGATATATGCACTAACCATAGATGTTAGAAATAAGTTACTTCCTAAAATATATTGATAGCATCAAAGTTCTTCACACTGTCAGTGTAAGGTTAAATGTTTTAGGTAATAAGTGTGTAGCAAGGTGCTTTACCTGCAAGAAGTTTAAAATCCAGTACTCGATGGAGCAAGTCACGGTGTAGGTCTGCAAGCAGATAAATAAATAACCATTGGTCAAAAAAAAAAAAAAGAAGCAGCATATGAGTATGCGTTTGAGAGACTACAAAGTAGGAGTTTATTCATAAATTGCTTACCTTTACAATTTGAATTGCAAGGAAACCCACCCAAACAAACATTAGAAGTCCCAATTCTTTCCAGTAAACATTGCGAATCATGGGAACCTAGACAGGTGAAGATTGGAATATTAATTAAAACCTGTAACATGCACTCGATCAACCATAGACAAGTTGTTAAAGATGATCGGATCAAAATTAGTCAAAGATATGAACAGAGCATGTACTTACAGTGTCATCTACATTAGCTAATGGACCAGTAGGAAGTGGCCTGTATTCCCCTTCAGACTCTGCATTTGAGCAGACGATCAAAACCTTGAATATACCTGTCTATTTTAATTGGCTTGTTTCGCTTTGGATTTTCTTTTTTTTATGTCCTTCAGGATCGTGACATGTCTACTTTCTTTTATCTATTTATGAAATATGTTACTTTCACTTCTTGTATATCTCTAATTATGTTTCAAGTTGTTTTCATGTAATTTCACCTTTACATTCTTGTTATTGCAGAACTAAACAATGCTAAAGATGCCAAAAACTTACCTGGCTTGGACTCTGACTCCAACTGCAGCTTGGCAGCTTCCTGCGATTATTTTGTAGCGCGATATCAAGTTCCAGTGAGTTCTTGAAAGGAAACAAGTATTAACTTATGTTTTTTGGGATTAGGTGAAGAAATGTAAAACTCACCTTTTTCATTATTGTTTCCTTCTTCCATGTCTCGATTCCTTTGAACAATGCCTTTGACGAGGTACCTAAAACATATGTATAGTACTTTAGCCTTTTGAAAAGCTCGAAAAATGTGCAAGGCAGGAATTCAGGAGTTAAGAGTTCTAACATTTCATCACAGGTTAAACTAGAAAACAAATAATAGTAGTACTAGATTTCGGGATCGAATATTTACCAACAAAAAGGATGATAAGCAGGACAGTGACCATCCAATCAGCAAAGATGACATTGAAAGCGACGCCAATGCTAATACCAAGCATGAGCATAGGTTGTAAGAGCAAGGCCAAGTCATAGTCTATTATGGGCATGTCTAGTGATGGGTGCCTCAGCCTCATGTTGTAGTACACTGTTGATCCTGCTGCTCCCATTATCATGCCTTTTAATGAAAAAATCAATAGTTTAGTGCTCGACAAAATAAGTTACGACGAAAATAAGTATATAAAATATACTTTATGCTTGATAAGCTTTGAATGACATACATTTTGAAATAGCTGTGGATGATTTTGGGTCGAAACCGATGATAAGAGTTAGCATTGGAACGAAGATTCCACCACCTCCAACCCCTCCGACACTTCCCAAGGCTGCACCAAAAAATCCCACAATGGATCCAACTACTACTCTCCATCCAAACTTCATCTCCTGTTCCGAAAGAAAAACACGCACAGTGATAATAGTTAGCTAACTTTCGATTATACGTTTGTATGCGTTTGTAGTTACATCGGCTAAATATCTTTCTATTTTTGCAAAAAAGCTTAAACCGGTTAGAAAGAATACATTTTAGTTACATGATTATGGAGTATATATCTCAACGTACTCCTCGATTGTGATTTGATTCTTTTTTATTGGTCAAACATGTGGCAATATTTTTGGTTCTTTGGTGTGAGATGTGGTTTAATTTGAACCTAGGACCTCTACATGCTATTTTATCATGTTTAATTGTATGACTATCATCTAAAAGCTATATAGTCATATTAGAACAGACAGAGATCCTGGCAAGTTCGAGTCTCACTGTTGCTAGTATCAAATTCTTTTTACATACTTCATCCATAAAAAGAAATCATACTCACACGTGAGGGATATTCCGAATAGTCATGTAATTCAAAAGAAAATTCATGAATCACAAGAGCATGCATGATAGGGATCATGTTGATGTGGCTAAATAAGATTTCAAGCCAAAGGGCTATAAATTAAGCAGTAAAAGAACTGATAAAGCTTGAGTATTACCGGCCAGACGTGCTCATAAGAGGACCTCCCATTCCACAGGAAATGCACAAGCTTTAGTGCAAAACCTTGTGGTTTCATTTCATTATTCTCCACATTAATGTAAGTTGGCTCTTTGTCCTTGAGAAGCCTTTCTGCACTGCTAACATCACTTATGGTGAATAATCCCCAGCATAGTATCCATACTGCTGTTAGCAAAAACGCCTTCAGTCTATGTTTTAACTCTTCACTAGCCATGATCTTTTCAATTAGACTTTATTAGTTAAGAACTAGCAAGGTATATATAGTAGCTAATTCCCCTGATTCCTTTGAGTTGATTGGCTAACTGCTTCCTCCACTTTCAAGAACCTAATGGGAAAGAGCAGAGGAGATGAAAAGATAATCTCAAGATTGCATGCTTTGAATATCCTCTATTGCCTACATTTTATAAGTTGAAAAGGCAGTAAAAGTTTCACTCTCTCTCCGCGTTTGTGAGAGATATGGACAGTTTACGTGTTTACTGTTGTAGGATTAAGAAAGAAAGAAATAATTTTCATCCGCTAAGTTGTACCAAGTCTAAAAGAAAAGGGCAGCCCGGTGTACCAAGTCTAGTGGGAATTAAATTAAAATCTTAAGACTTTATTTGTACGTTTAACCTATTATAGTAGATTCGTTTATCCTTTGTATCGGTTTGTTAATTATTGTACTCCTCCGACTTATCATAGACATTTACCTGTAATTTGTCAATGCATAAGTCTTAAACTCAATATTAAGTAGCGTAAAACGCAACAATTTAGGAGGAAATAAAAGTTCCAAGCTCAACACGAAATGGTAAATTTCCATAGCCTTCACGTTGTAGAGTCAAACTCAATGTACCAAAATCTTGTTCAAGATATAGTACTAGGGTTTGTTTACTACGAATTACGTCTGCACTCAACTTCCATTCAAAATCTGCAAAGGTTACTATTATTGTCGTGTACAAGCAAAGGGAGATTGACAAGAAATTCCCTTTTTTGCTTCTACTCCACCATTTAGGAATCAAAATTCCATACCAGAAATAGAAGGAAGCAGTGTTGTTTGTCCTACTAATGTGAAATTTCCAGGAAACCCTCTAATTCACCATCTTACGCACGGACATAGCCATGGCTGACGGCATGAATTTCAGACCATGAAATTACTTGATATATTTCTTACTGGTACGATAACACACACAAGTGGTTACTTGATATTTAGAACTGTATCAATTGTGGAACCAAAATTTTCAGAGATTCAAACATAAAGAAGTAAATACACGAAGAAGCTAAGAGTATTTAACATTGAAGGTCATATTCTCTCCGTACTAATTTAAGTGTCTTACTTTCCTTTTTGGTCTGTCTCAAAAAGAGTCTCTTTTTGTATTTAGTAAGTTGACAGTTCAAGCATCCTACATGACAAGTTTAAAAGTTAAAACCACAAGATTCAAAGGACATTTTAGTACATTACACATATATTTTATTTAAGATCACAAGATTTAAAAGTCTCATTTTATTTCTTAAACTTTGTGCCTAGTCAAACTAAGACACAGAGATTGGGACGGAGAGAAATTGTACAACTTTCGTGGCAGATCAATGATTCAACAACAACCAACCCACTGTAATAACACAAGTGACGTGGAGTGTACACAGACTTTACAGAAGGCGGATCCATGATTTGAACCTTTAAATTTCTACATTTCAACCTATAGCAGTTTTGATATTAACGGTTCTAAGTTTAATGTTTATTGAAACCTTTACTTTCTGCGTGGATAATACTGGATTTGTTGATTCATATATCCAAATTCCAGTCAATTTGATTGACTAATATAGATATAACACTAAACATATTTGGATTTTTCTAGGAAACTTCAAAAGATGTAGTTAAGCGATCCTGGAAGAACAGAATCTTGCTATAAGCGTGGTCCAATTTGGTTGGATCACATATTCACTTGTGCCTTCACGTTAAAATCATAAACGAAAAGCATCAACTATCATGTTGTAGAGATCCTATTCTTGTTCTTAAATGCCTTTCTTATCTTATTCTATAAGTTCATGCACATTTTACGCGCTTCCAAGTAGTAGGATGTTTCTTTTAGCACATACCAAAATTTCGTTTGTGATATTACCTGTTTCGCTTATCAACAGCTGCCAACATTATTCCATTTTTTTGCACGGATTGCCCTTCTTTTGGGGTGGCCTTTAAATTTTGCCCTTCGCTTGGGTACCTGAGGTTCTGGGTTCGAATTTCCGCTCAGGCATAAAATAAAAAAATAATTTCGCAAGGCAGGGCTAGGGGGAGTGTATGCCGGATCCGGCATAAAGTCCTTAAGGAAAAACTAAAGTTATGCCGGAGGGGGCATAACTTTTCCTCAAGGCATAGTTTAGTTATGCCTTATGGGGCAAAACTTTTCCTTAAGGAACTATGCCTTATGGGGCAGACTTTTAATTAAGGAATTATGTCTTATGGGGCAGACTTTTAATTAAAGCATAACCAAAAGTATGCCCCATAAGGCAGAACTTTTTTTTTAAGGTATAGACTTTGCCTTATAAGGCAAACTTTTAGTTATGCCTTAAGGAAAAATTCCGCCTTATGTGGCATACTATAAAAGTTTGCCCATTAAAAGTATGTCCCCACCGGCATAAACTTGTGAAGGAATTACCAAAGTTATGCCGGACCCGGCATACTTATGCCAAGTCTGCCCATAAGGCATAAGTATGCCGGGTCCGGCATAAGTTTGGTAATTCCTTAATAAGTTTATGCCGGTGGGGACATACTTTTAATGGGCAAACTTTTATGTCGGACCCGACATAAACTTATGAAGGAATTACCAAAGTTATGCCGGACCCGACATACTTATGCCAAGTCTGCCCATAAGGCATAAGTATGTCGGATCTGGCATAACTTTGGTAATTCCTTCACAAGTGTATGCCGATGGGGGCATAGCGAAATTTAAACTCTGCCTTGCAATTTTTTTAAAAAATTTTGACTGTGTGGGGATTCGAACCTGAAACCCATGGGGTTTAGCCGAAGGGCAAAATTTAAAAATTTCAAATATAAGGGGCAAAATTTAAAGACCACCCCAAAAGAAGGGCAATTCCCACATTATTCTAGCCTCGCAGAAAAATGCCGTCTAGGCTATTTGGCTGATCATCTTTCACTTATTATCTTATCTGCTTTAAATAATGCTTCTATCATCTGATGTTAATATTATAACAAAAGAGCATAAAATAAAATTATTACGTTTAAATAGGAATTAAGATTTGTTCATACCTTTACCTCAGATCTTAGCATGCCTCTTTTCAAATTTCAACATGACATGCTTTATATTTGAGATGACAAATTTGATACCAATATACTTGCTTGATTTTAATTGTGTTACACAAAAAGGTCGCTAAGAGGCCACACACAGACCTGTAAACCGGTAAACACTAACTCGCACCCAATTTTTATTTAAGCCATAGAAGTATACATTTATCATTATAAAGTTAAAACTTAAGATGAGAATCCGCATCCACTAATTATTATTAGTAACAAGTGTATTCAAAGATATACATGTATTAATTGAATTGATGTAAATGGCATATGTGAATTTTTTCACCTATATAAAACAAAACAAAAAATGATGCCACCTAGGGCTAAGTGCCTAAGTGCGGTGCGCAAAGGAAAGGGCAGGAACAAAAATGCTGTTGGACTGATGAATTCCAAGCATACTCTCCTCAACATTTTACGTTAAGTTACTGTACAAATTGGTTATCACGGCACGTCCATAGGTTAATTTTTGATACAATTATCTCATGTCCAATATCCGTTGGGCAGACCATCCAAATACGCATAGCATAAGATAGAACCCAGTGAGATGAAGAAGCACAGGTATTTCTCCCTTCTCAAAGTTCAAACTCGAGACCTTCAATTCAAAGATGAGGGACTCTCATTCATCTGACACACCATTGATATTATATGTCACACTAAAGCCTGAGACACATGATATAGAAGTCCCTATAATTTTCTATATCGTTTTTACACTGGACAAATCTGTTCTTTTATTACCATTTTAAGTATCATTCTACAGAATTCCAGCCATCTCATAAAGAAATTTCAAGACAATATTTTGGTAGGAGATACGGAGTAATATTCAAAAACAGATACACTAATAAAATATGGTAACATGAGCCGATAGTCTGTTCAGACGTACAAGTACCCAGAACAAAAACATTAGCGCACACAGATCCCCAATAGTTCGCATTTAACAAGTTCACATAGAAGTAAAGCAAGTAAAATATCAAACAATTCCAAAAGCAGACATAAAATTTGATAACAGGGGGTGATGCGCTAAACCATCATCTTTAATGTTGCCATTCCCGAAGTAGTCAAGCAGGTATTCCAACAGAAAATTGCATTTTCACAGAGTTATCAGTAGGCCATATCTCCTGCGAGACAAAAAATCAGAGAAGTCGAGTGTGGCAATATTATTAAAGGATAAATTAAAATTACCTACATAGCATTTGGATTTTATTGCAACCTTACCACAGCAACACAAGCTGAAGCATACTCTTCATCATCAGTAGTCATATTCACGAGAATGTGACCTATCTGAATGCTTGTAATCCCGGTCCCTTTCTTTTGCCTCGGAGGCCCCGTGGTCATAGGCATAATTATCCTCCTCCATTAGATCATAACGATCATGATCACGACTGGCATCTTTGTAGCGATCATCACCACCTTGTGCATCTGGATTCTCATAGTCTCCTCGACCTTGGTGGTGATCATAATAGTCATAATGTCCATGATCATCTTCAGGTTCTGCATGATCATAGTTCCTTTCTTTGTCACCATGCCTTTCCCGCTCATGTTTTGATTCAACATGCTCATAATCATATTCTCTATCACGAGAAATCCCACGGCCCTTGTCCACCTCACCTTCATAATCCCTACCTCTTTCCCTATCCCTCTCACGGTGGCGATCTCGCTCACGGTCACGATCTCGGTCTCTATCTTTGCCTCGCTCACGGTCGCGTGTCCTGTCACGTTCGCGGTCTCTATCACGGTCTCGTCCGCGATCTTTTTCTCTTTCCCTAGTTCTCTCACGTTCCCTATGATGCTTGTCATCTCTGTCACGTTCCCTTGGCCTATCATGAGAACGCTCACGAGATTTTTCTCTGTCCCTATCTCGCACCTTTTCACGGGACTTCTCCCTATCCCTGATAATATGGGAATTCATAATGTGTCAGATGTGAAACACATTACAGCATTAACTCACACATTTTAAACTAAACAGGGTAGTGAATCAGACAACTCATCCTTGGAGAATGTCTGAATGACAAATTGCCAGGAGAACACAAAGAATGCAGAGCTATAAATGCATATGTTACCTGTCCCTGTCATCTCGTGCTCTTGGCTCCTCAGAGCGAGATGCTGCCCTTCCAGGCTGAACAACCTCTCTGAAAAATTAAAGGGGCAGAGTCGTCAATAATTAAAAATCCATGTAAAAATTTAAGCCTTTCACACGACGATCATACCAAAAAGGCCATCTAAACATGAAAAACTACTTTGAAAATATTTACACGACTGATTATCATACTGAATGCCAAACAATCATAAATACTACTTGTATCCAAGATGTCATGCATAGATGTTCAGAACAGCAAGTCCTTTTTAAGAAAGAAAAAACACACAAGCTTAAGCATCTACAAAAACAAGTTGAATTCAGAAGCAGCCTATACCAAGTACAGGAAGCAGATTATGTCAACTAGAAGCAAACATATGCATTGTTGTCTCTAGCAAATTAGAATTTTATGCAATGTGCAACAATAAAATCAACTCAAGCAGAGAAGAGAGACATTTGCATTGCATTTTTTACTCCATAGACAACTGCAACCATTATTGCACTAAAGAAGAGCTATGTTCAATGTTCTCTTTAGCACTACCCATATGTACATATGACTAACACTCTAACAGCTCATGGAATACCTATTAACATCTTCATTTCCAACTCTTGTTGTTCCAAGTCCACCACCAAGCCTGCGGGGACGCCAATTGGGGACTGTTCTCCCACGTTCAACATCAACCAGCACTCTTCTATTATCAATCTTCTTTCCATCAGCTTGTTTATATGCAGCTGAATTATTATCCAAGGAATTAGAATTGGAAGTGTGACAGAAAAAGACAGAAGAACAGGAGTTAAGAGAAACCTTTCATATCCCGTGTATGCACATACTCAATGAAAGCATAACCCCTTGGTTTATTGTTTGTCTTGTCCATAACCAAGCGAACCTGTAACTCGAACAGTTTATGAAATTAACACTACTCATAAGAATTATGATCATGTTTGATGCAGCGGTCAAAGAAGTTTTGATTTTATCCAGTCAACACAATTAGGTACAGTAAGGTCCTAATGGCACGGCAGGCACTATGCCTAATTAGCCGTGCTCACCTTTGAATCAAAGAGCTCCCAGGCGAGATGCATCACCATCACTGCTAGAGTTGCACAAGAACTGTGGCCTTATGTTTGCAATACATTCTAACACCCCTTACCAGGGAACATTTTAAAATAAAATAAATTATTATAGAAGTACAGTCAAATACCAGGTGTCTCCCGAAATGCTTGAAACTTTTTTGATAGCCTTTGAATCCACAAGTAAAATCTTAGTAGCATAGATGGGATGTAAGAAGAATAAAGAAGAAGAGAACAAGGTCGATACTCCCTATAATTTTTTACCCAGCATAGGCAAGTATCAATCTCCATTGTTGCTTGGAATAAGAGGCCAAAGATAAATTGCATCATTGCTCTGCTCATCTAAGTGTTCAGCTTTGTTTCATGTAATGAAGCTCGGGCTTGGAAATTGAATGGTTACGTTTGGCAACTCAAGAAACAAAAAGCTACCAGAAATTTAAGTTTTGCCCTTACCAGGAAAATACCTAGGAGTTGAACCTCTTTACCTTTATGGTTCTAGAAACTAATGGAATACCAGAACGAATAATACTCGAAACTAATGATATCCAAACCAGGATAAGAGGACAAGTCATCGTAATTGAAGCCACTTTTACCTGTGTCATAAGGACATACTTGGCAATCTCACCCTTATGTTACAAAGCAAATATATGTGTAACTTCACGAGGAATTTTCATCCATTTTCAGAGTGCAGCATGCACCTCAAAGCACCAGGAAAGAGTGTAGCAGTTCAAACAACAATCAGTTCTTAACTACAGCCTGAAGAAATGCACCCGGATGTACAATTGAAAGAAAGAATGTGGACTTGAAAACTTATAGCATAAGCTATTTTTTTTTTTCTAATATTCGAGAGCAGTAACGAAGTCCCGAGCTAATCAGTTTATTATTTAACAGACAACTCCCAAATTCAGTAACTTTTTTATCAAAATACTAAAGTAGGATCCAAATGCCATAGAATAAACACATAAAGAGTGCACGGCACGCGCCTTCAGTGAAGTTTGAAACATATGTAGGGTAATGCGTGGTACTGTTTTAGATACTCCACCCTCATTTTGAAGGATTTGATCTATAAAGACAACATTTGAAAAAGCTTATCAACCCTACAGTTCTTTGAAATTAGCTGATCAAAATCTGCTTTAAAATAAGAAGCTAATTTTTTTTTTATAATAAAGTACATGGAGAAAAGATGCTAATATTGTAAGATGTTTCGTTCTTTCAGAAAACAATAAGTTGTGGAAAAATTGATTTGAGAAACAGCTGGATAATAGGAGGAAGTACCATGCCACCATAAAAGTACACACATCTTACCAACCAAAAGCCAGTAACCTGAGCCCCACAAAGGGATGCTCTATAATACCTACCCGCTTGATTGGACCAAAAGCCTCAAATTCGCGTTTAACTCTGCTTTCTGTTGTCTCATAATTCTGACAAAATGAGAAAGACAGTCAACAAAAGTAAGAAGATATTCACAAGTAACAGCAAATATGATCTAAAATGATCTTTACTCACAAGTCTTGCAACAAAGAGTGTCTTGTATGGATCTCCAGTACAATTTGGGTCGCTGCTAGGATCATCTGTTCGGCAGAAAAAAACAAAAATTTAATCCAATTTTAACATATAATATGGCTTTCAAATATTCAGAAAATCAAAATCTCTTAGGCGTTTAATACATTTCTCAAGCTCCTCAGCAGCCTTTTTAGCACCCTCTTCCAGCCGTAGCTTGTGGATCCTAGCTCTTCGTTCAGCCTGCATTCAATAATAAAAGCATTATATGTGCATAAAGAAAGACATACACAGATTCACCATAGGCAGTAATTGTGTAATTGCACATCCTATTATTTTCTCTGGAATCAAGTAATTTTTCTGAACCAGAATCTCAGGCCAACCAATCAACTGTCATTATATCAAACTAGTTGGATAGCTAATCCATATCTCAAGATTGGACGGAAATAGTAAAGATAACCAAAACAGTGATTAATTACTCCTCTAACTATAGGCACCACATTTTTCCAAAACATATGGATCCACCCAAAACAATCATAAAAGGAAATCTTACCGGGGTTTCAACCTCAGGGACCGGTGGAGCATATTCTGGATCACCAGGTTGAGCGAAGTGACTAACAAATTGTGCCATCCCTGTAAAACAAATGAGAATATCTAAGCATTATACAAGATAACTGAATAGACCAAGAAATGACTCAATCCATGAAGACTATTAACCTGTATAAGAAGGGCATTTTCTCTTCTCAGGAGGTGGTTTGTACTCCAAAGGTGGTCGAGGCTCAAATAGCTTCAGAAGATTAGCTGTCAACCCAGTTGGATGACTTTGACCAATCTGCATATATTACATATAATAACAAAGATATAAAAACTTGCAGCACCAGTGAAGAACAAACGAAAAGATTGCCAATACCTCAACAGCCTGACAACATAGTTCTCCTATTATTACTTTAAGCTAACTATCTAGTCACACTGTATATTTGCTATCATAAAAAGCACAACAAATATGAATCTCAGACAATTTCTAGCCTCATCTCACTAAAATAAAAATAAGAAACCTAGAGTTGGAATTGGACCAGTTCCAAAACTCACGAAACTAGATTAAAAGCACCTACCCACTCACTACTCTAAAATGACAAATCACCAACAAACCAATAACAACATTCTAAATCCCAAACTGGGGCTGACATATGAATCCTCAACATCCGTTCCGCTCAACCTGTGCCTGTTTTATTCCAGTACTTAACATTTAAACTTCTGGGAAAGTTTAGGGGTACCTTTTTTTTTCTATGACAAGGGAACCCGCAGCCGCTAACCTTTGGGTGCACACAGGGTAACCCCGCTCCTATGCAATAGTCCACAAACCACACAGGAGAGATAACCCGCACTAGGCAAGCCCCGTGCGATGAGCTCGACCCGGAAAGCAAATCCCCTGTGAGTTCGAACCTGAGACGTCCATTATGGAAGGCCCATGCTCAAGCAAAGTTTAAGGGTGCCTAAAACTATGTATTCCCTAAATCCCACACCCTACATTGACAATCTCTAACCAAACTGAAAGAGGGACTTATTGTGAGTTTACCAACAGCAACTAAACCATAATCCCAATAGTTGGTATATCCTATATGGATATTTCACTAATACCATACAAATTGAAGCAAGAGCAGGAAAAAATCATTTAAATTCTAACCTAATATACATCGAGAAAGAACCTAAAACAAAACCTAAGCAATCAAACAATGTTAAAAGCCCTAGCAATAAAGAGAGCAGATCGGGGAGAAGGAGTTACCAGCTTGAGTTGCATGACATTAGCGCGATTCTGGGCCTTAGCACGGGCCTGAACGTTAGGGTTGTTACGCATGAAGGCATCGTTGAAGTCTCCCATTTTCGCCGCCTAGGGTTTTTGCTTCGCCGCTACAAGTGTGTGTAGGTTATATATGTGGGGAATGGAGATTACACAAATTGATGGGGATGGAGAAGTTGGCTGAAAACGGCAGGAGAAGCAAAAATAGAAAGCAAGGGTTTATTTTACGGAGAAGAGAGGACGGTTGGGTTATATAATAATAAACTCGACCACAGACTCCCATCATCCCGAGTTCTTTTATTTTATTTTATGTTTTATGTTATCTTTTGTCCTTTTTTTACATATAAGGGTCTAAGAAGAAAAAAGAAAAGGGAAAATGAGGTGGAGAAAATTAAAGTTCACACCACTCAGAAGGATCGTTTAGTTATTTAGGATTTTAATTTGGGTATGGAATTTAAAAAAAAATAAAAAAATTAGCCATCATGGCCATTTTATTAATTGAAAAAACAAATCTTACTTAGGTAGTAAACGAGAATTTGGAACTGCACTTATCCCATATTTGGTAATTGATATCAGTTTATATCCATAAAAATGCTATACTAATATTTTGATATTGTCTATTCTCTATTGAATTATAATCCTAGATAATTTTAATTCCAACCAAGCGACCCCTTAGGGATTTGCTAGGATGGCTGGGAATGAGATCCCCACCCAGTAAAAATTTATATAGAAGCATGACATGTGTTTACACATTACTTTTAACATTGAATTATGGTTAATTAATATTATTCGCATCTTATTAAATTACTTAACTATAGTAAAGTTATATGATTTAGTGTAAACATCGAATGCAGATAAATATTTACCTTTAATCCGGGTCATTTTTTACATTTCAAAAATAAAATAAATAATTCAATTCATTTTTAATGGCTATTTATGATCAACGAGATTCATTATCTTAAAAGGTGAGAAGGTATCGTTTTATTGCCCCAAAAGAATAGTAAATAAATGGAATTTACTCTACTTTTTCTTCTCATCCATATGATCAAAAGTATTCTTAATCTGTTTGTTATTACTTTCCACAATTCAAAAATAATTGTAGTCGTAAACAAACACATTTATTCGATATTTCTTGTAATTTTAAACAATAGGAAAGGCATTTTAAATGTTTAGAGTATTGATAGTAGTTTTAGAAAGTTATACCTCAAAGTAAGAGTAACCATTTTCAAAATCGAAATTTCCAACAAAAATCCATACATAACAGACTTTGGCATGGAATTGTTATCTACTACTAACACTTAACTCTTCATTGTCTAACGTGGTGGTGACTAGTCAATATGTCTAGTGTCTACCCATCCGGGTTAAATCTTTCTTGAGAGAGTGCACGATTTTGATTGCAAATATCACACCTCAAATAAATCATTATTACTAGACAGCCTTTTGGCAGAATAAAAAGGTATGAAAACCACAAGAAGACATTATACAATAAAATATGATATACACTACAACATACAAATGTACATTCAGTGCTGTTCTCCAAGTGCTGGAACCAAAATATTGTACAACGTTGAGACAAAAATGATACTGTACTATATATATAAGCATAATTTGCTGCTATGACTTTGATTTAGTAAAAGGTATTTGACATAAATCACGAAAGAGGTAAAGATCCATTAATTGGATCAGTTTTAGGGAAGAAGTCAAAATGGCTTTTTTGTCGGAAGAAATCAAGCTTCAAGTCTTTATCTAGTTAGCACTTCATCGTTTACCCCCCTGGTGATGATCAAGCTCTCTGGAATCACTGCTTGAGGTTGAGGAGGAGGAAGGGTTGAGTCCATAGTCACTCGTTGCTCCATATTCACTGCTATCGTATTCTTGGGTTGATATCATTTTCCTAAACTTGATCATGTCAGCATTGTATGCACCAGTATCGTAGGTTTCAGAGCTCCCACTTGAGCCAGTCTTTGTGCTGTCACTCATGTCTTCCAAAGATGAATCGCCATCCAAGGCTCGCACAATCTGTTCATTAGAATGTGCATCACTAATTGTCTCCAGATTGTAGAAGATAAAAGGAGCATATCCAATGGGTCTAATTGCAATGGTATAATAAGATATAAGTTCCCAAGAATAGATTATGTGTAAGGTGAACCATAAAACCATGTACTAACCGGACTTAACATGGGGGGGTCTAGTTTGATTGCTCTAATCTAGAAGACGACATACCTGACTCATCTTTGGACGTCTTTTAGCAGAATGGCGAGTGCTAGCAGCAGCACAGACTACTAGCCGACGCAGCTCATTTGGAACAATGTTTCCTTCAAGAGGAGCACCTACCAATTTGTCATATTTTCCCTCTTCCAAGGCTGTTTTAAGAAGGGGCCTAGCCTGTTCATATTCATACATTAGGTTAATACGGGTATGTATATACAAAGATTAGAGTATAAATACACGTTTAAAATCTAGGTACTGTCGATGATAGTGCATGAAAGATGAGAACTTGAGATCAAGAGCGAACCCAGTCTACTAAACTGTCCTCCATCATATTGCTAGGATCAACAGGTCGCTTCCCAGTTATGAGTTCCAAAAGCACGACTCCAAATGAAAACACATCTGATTTGTCTGTTAGCTTGCCACTTGATGCATATTCAGGAGCTAAGTACCTGCAGTATGTCAAAAGGTAATTTTCCTTACATAGTAATCCTCTTATAATATTCCCAAATTGCAAGTTTTTTGAAGGATAGAGGTTTTTTTTTATTACTGAGGCCTAATTTCTTCCGGATGTTCACATGGAAAGTTACTAAAGTACATAACTATCTTATACTTGCTCAATCTCAAATTCAAGGACCTGCATCTAATACTTTAGCCACGAGGTTGAAAAAATTAAAATGACTTCCAAAAAATTTTCATGTATGCTAAACATTGGTTTTTCTGGCCTTCAATGTGCCTATCTCTTGCCTAAGCTACTATGACTGAGAATATGAAAAGCTTTCTGAAAATTAGAAACCATTGAAACCCCAAAACAAAAACATCAAACTGATTTTCAAGAGATTCTAAAGCTTGCTCAAAATTATCAAATTTGCTAGGCTTTTAGATTTGATAACATGGCGTATGATTGGATTTCGACCAATTAAGATCTTTTGGTAAGTCTGTGGAAACATTTGAAGGGAATAGATTAGCTCACCTCTAAAGCTAAAAACTAATCTTCACCTAGTATTTCTTACCTCTCAAACGTAGAGAAATGCTATGATTGACTCACCCGAAAGTTCCCATAACACGGGTGGAGACATGAGTAAAGTTGTCAGAAGAAAGCTTAGCCAATCCAAAATCTGCCACCTGAGAAACCAGAAACTCTCTTGTAAGTCCTAGGTCAGCATGATTATTAAGCAATGCTTCTAATGAAAGTGGAGATCTTAACGTTTAAAACTAACATCCCAAATTTCTTGACATATCAAAAATATACACAAAAACAAATATTCAATAATGACTAAGAATATTTTTACCTTAGCTTCAAAGTTGTCCTCAAGTAAAATGTTTGCAGCCTTTATATCACGATGGATAATTTTAGGATGGCCTGTGTACAGAAACAAAGGTTTAGAAAGAGAAACAAAGAGATAAAGAAAAGAGGAGCAGTGTGGAAATAATATTATCATACAATCTTCATGGAGGTAAGCTAATCCTTTGGCTGATCCCAACGCAATTTTAAGCCTTGTTCCCCAATCCATAACATGGTGTCCCTTCCCTGCAATCAAATTTGATTTAACCACTAGTATGGAAAGCATTTTCAACAGTTCAAATGTTTTTTTAAAAGGATTTAACTCATATATACTTAAAATGTAAAGAATTTTTAAGCTATCAATGTTTTCTCTCACTTGTAGTAGCACGTAACTAGTCTTATTTTTCGAGCTACTAATCCCACTTTTTAAAATGACGTGATAGTGTAAGAATCCTTTAAACTAACTAGTGTATATAAGCTCTTGCGGAAGTCCTTCAACAATGCAATTCTATACTTAATTAGGAAGTCATTTTAAGTGGCACAAAATGTATCATAAAAGGGAGTATTCAGCGACAGGGAAAGTACCATGAAGATGGAATTCCAAGGTTCTGTTGGGAACATACTCATAGACCAACATACGCTGGCTGTCAGCAATGCAATATCCAACAAGAGAAACAAGGTGGCGATGATGAACTCTGCTAATGATGTCAACCTCTGCCTGAAATTCTCGTTCACCTTGTCCACTGCCTGACTTCAAACTCTTGACGGCTACCACCGTTCCATCAACCAAAACACCTTTATGTACATACCCAAAACCACCTTGGCCTAACACATTTGCCTTAGAAAATCCAGAAGTTGCTCTAGCTAGCTCCTCATAAGTGAACTGACACTTGGAGAACCCACCAAGACTCGGAGATGGCACAAGAGCTTGCCCATAGGCAGTAGAACTGTTGTCGCTACTTGAATAAACTGTGGTAGGAACCTTAATAATGTGATCCACGGGCTTAGCACCTTTGTAGTATGGATCAATACCGCCAGCACCTAAAAACAAAAATATACACAGTCATTTGGATGGTGAAACCTCCTGTAGTTATTGAGTTTCTCATGGAAACAACATGAAAACTTGAATAATTATGACAGAAATTTGAAATGCCTTTTGGCTACCAATTTTATGAAAAACCAATTATTTACTCTGTATGCTGATATCTCTGCAACTAAATTTTCCACATTAACCTGTGTACACTCACTAAGAAAGCAACTTTATACAATGAATGCACCTTAACAAGCTATATAGCAAGTGATTCCCTTTATTTTTTTCCTTATACTAAGAGTGCATTTTAACGAAATTTTGTGCTATGCCACAGATACTTACTACTGACAATTGGCCTTGCTGCATGTCCTCAGCTTGATGTAAGAAAATTATGCAATGTCACTATATATAAGTTAAACTCTTGCTTATTATCAGTTGCTTTCAAGCGACTTAATAATTTAAAAATATTTTAATTTACAATCTTATGCAACTTATACTCGAAACGAATTAATCTACCAACCTTTAGGTGGACGTCCAGCACCGGGAGTAGGATCGGTATAGTAGCGTTCTTTCTTTTTCCTTCTCCAGTAAATTAAGCAAACAACAATAGTGGCAAAAACCAACAATCCTGCCACTGCTATTCCAGCAACTATAATCATGTCAGATGAACCTGAACTAGACGGTGGCGAGTCATTGTTGCTTCCTGAAGAACCAGCTGGTGGTTTCTCTGGATGGTGCTCAGCAACTGGTTTTTCTGAATGTGCTGGTTTTTCTGAAGGTGGTGGAGGAGGAGATAGTTTTCCAGCATGCAATGGAGGTGGTTCTGAGGAAACTGGGGGTGGGGGAGAAAATGTAGGTGAGGTAGGAGGCGGCGCCTGATCAGGAGGTGGTGCCGTAGGGGATTGTGGTGGAGGTGAGAGTACCGGTGGTGATTGAGAAGGTGTCGGTGGTGGTGATGATGGTGATGGCGATGATGGAGGAGGAGAGTTATTTACGGGTGGTGGTGATGAAGGTGGAGGAGAATTTGGGGGTGGAGATTGTGGGGGTGGGGAGGTAGGGGGAGCTGGTGGAGGAGATTGTGGCGTTGATGATGGTGGTGGTGAAGATGGAGGATTGGAAGGAGGAGGGGTTCCATTAGTAGGAGCCGAGGGAATAGTGCCATTTTTGCCGGACGGAGCAGTCCCAGGAGGTGATTGCATATTTCAACAACGGTGAAATTTCCGGACCCCGGAAATTCAACCTCTCCTGTTAACTGCTCGTCTCAACAAATCTTCAATGCTCCTACATTTCCATGAAAGTTACATGGAAAAAAAAATGTTACCATTACAGTTAAACAATATAATTGAAGATCCTATATAATATTACAATGTAACATGGGGTGATTGATTCTCTTTTTTCTTTCCTTTCTTTTTTCCCGTCAACATTGTTCATTTTCTTAAGTCTAACAATTTGGACATAGAGAAGAAACATATATATTATAGAAAAAGAGAAGAAATTTACCTGAATGATGTATGAGAACGAAGGGTTCTCAAAGGGGAGAAAGAGAAATCTTAGCATTGTGATGTACAAAGAAAGCCTACCCCTTCCCCCGCCCTTACCCCAAAAGCAGTTGCCTCCTACAAAGAAGGATCTATCTCTCTTCTCAACACACACACAAAAACTTTTTATTTCTCCCACTCTCTCTCTCTCTCTCTCTTTCCAATTTTTTTGCTTTTAAACACCTCTTATTTAGGATGGAAAAAAAAAAAAACCTCTTATTCAGGCCAAGACTAATCCGTTACCAAGAATGCTACGTGGTTAATGAATTTTCATCTGATCACATGACAATTGTCACTGCCTTAGGCTCTTCCCTTTCATCACTTGTAATAAATAAGGCCGTTAATACAATGTAGAATGTACACTCTGGCTTTTGCTTCGAGGTCGTGTTTCATGTATTATTTCTCGTTTCGCAGGAGAGGCAGTATGCAAATATGCATGATGGAATCGATGTAGCAGTTCAGTTTGTCTAATTGACGAACGAAGTACTAAGTAAGAAGTTATACAAGAGCAAAGAAATTGAAAATTGGGAGATGAGATAAGGAGTAGTGCAATTGGTCATCAAGGAGAAAAAAGATTGTTGTTGAAAAGCTTAATGTTGAAAAAGAATCAACCTATTCAATTCAACAATCTGCTCATGTTTATATAACAACGGGAAGGACCAAAACTGAAAACTAGACGCAAGAAAGTCAAATGAATTCAGGACAAAAACATATGACACTACTGTCTAAATGAAACAATCATCAAGCGCACTACTTCTTCTTCTCCAGATCGTGTGCCATAACAAGGCTGTTTATGTAGGGTAAGAACCTCTGAGGAGTATCCACTCGTCCCGGACTCCCCAGTGTCTCAACAGTCTGCGCCCTCAGGTGATAAAAGTATATCGCCTCATCTGTGTGGATCACCACAGTATCACTGTCAGTACAGGGTAGTACCTCACAAGTAAAAGACTCCTCCTTGGGGGGTATCCACCAAGATTTAGACACTAGAGTACGAGGCTTCTTGCTTCCAAGATTTACGCTGACACTGCGCTTCAGGCTCATGTCCACGCCTCCATAGATATCAATCACGAAAACATTTCCACTGTCATTATAAGCAGTAACATAGCACACCTCATCTCCTATCTGCGTTAAGGCACCACCATGTTGCTCAGATTGAATAACAGGTACACGTAGGACTGCTGGAATCTCATTTTTCACATTGAATGCTAGCACTTCATTTGATGATGTATTCCAGTAAGCCACCCCCTTCATATAAGATCCTCCACCTGCAAGGCTTGTAATATTTTCCAGCTCTAGACAGTCTGAAGGAGAGCACCTCCATGAATCTGATTCAGAATCGTAAACCTCAAAGCAGACAATTGGATGATCAAGAAGAGGGACTGCAGCCACCACGTGATAAAATGATTCAATATTAAACTGAGGATCAAATGCTAGAACAGCTGCTGGATCAGATCCATGGTAATATTGAGGAGGAGGGAGCTTTTTCCAGTCTTTGGTTGCAGGATTGCAAACGTAGTAACTGTCCTTTAACCCCTGACAAAGGAGCAACCCACTGCTAGAACTTACAACTTTAACTTTATCAGGCAAGAAACCAAGGTCAGGACTCGGGACTCCATTCGCAGAACGATGCAGAGACAAAAATGTAGGAGGATCACCTTGAAAGTCCAGTCTTTGATAAAAGTAGCCAGAAAGTTTCTGGAATGTAAAACTTTGATTGTATGCGAATAATGGACTAGCTATCCACTGATTCCATTCTTTGGAGACTGCCCGAAACTTCATCAATGATTTAGCAGGGAGGAAAGGCAGTACATCTCTCTTCGCTACATCTTTGATCTGCATGTTCACTCTCATTATGATATCTGCAGGAAATTCAGAAGCTTTGTTCCCACCCTTCTTATAAGCAGCAGTCCTCAAGTCATACTCTGCAAACTGCAATCCAAACCGAAAGACTTGTTAAAAAGGTATAGTAATCAGGAGCAAGAACGATATCCTAACTATGCCGCATTCTTGTACTAGTTCGGATGATCTATATGAATCATTTGTGCCCACTCTTTTTTTTTTTGGCTGGGCATGTTGTTCACTCAGAAAGACTCATTTAAAAGTAAATGTTCATTAATGTCAAAAAATTAAAAATTAAAAATGGGAGGAGGAACAACAGAAGAAGTAGGACTAGAAAGCAAGATCTTAAGAAGTAGCTTCTCAGCAAAACAGAGAAGTACAGATTCCCCATGGATAGCGGATTAGTACATCTGGACCCAACTTAGCTTGGAAATGAGGCGCAATCATTGTTACAATTGTAACTCTAGGTAAGCTGGAATATTGCAGAATTGAGATCCAAGGACTTATCATCAATAGAAACAAAGGGAAGGAATTTATGAGGACTAACTTACACCACTACCGACAAGAAGAAAACTTTAATGTGTCTGCCAATTTTGAGATGGAGATAATAGCAATCTCCACTAGAAAGAAAAAACTTGAAACACAAAGTGTACACCATGTTCAGTACATTTCATTTAACACACAAAAATGACTTTAACATTCAACAAGAAAAGCAAAGGGGTTCAAGTTTTGTTTCTTGGGATCATTTTTTGTTGTAAACTTTAACCATAAATATGTAACAAGGACCATTAACGAATTGGAGTACATTATGCTCTCTTGATCGAAGAGAAGATGATTAAAATAAACTAGAAAACAAAACAAAAAAAAAACAAAAAAAAGAAGGAGAAAACTGTACCGAGCTAAGCCCACCACTCTGAGGTTTAATAGCAACAGAAATGTCCTCAGAGTCCTCAGAGTCAAAAATGTCGTCTTCGTCCCAATATTCATCAGAGCTATCAATCATCATGTCGTCCTCCAAAGTTGCCATTGTTCTGCATTAAAAGATGGTCATAAACCCTCAAAGCATCAACTATGAACAGCCAAAAGAATACCCCAGAAAAGAGAGAGTTCCAGTGTTAAATCACGAACTCATAGAAGGGCATAAAGTAGTACACTATAATCTATAGATACACAAATCAGAGCCTCTATTAGTTATAAAAACTAAAAAGAAGGAAATAATGTATTACTAGCAACTGATAAATAAAGATTTGGAAAAATAAATCTCCATATCACCTAGTATTAGCAGTTCTTGATAACTTGGGTTTCAAGAAATCAAGAAATTTCATTGTACTGAAAATCAGAAAATCGCAAAAAATGTACGTTTACATATGAAAAACATTGGTCACATAGGCATAAGAAAAAAAAGCAAGGAATCAAAAGGCGATGAAATAAGTCAATCACACATTGAACAGAGCATCATATCAGATACCTTTCACCTTAATAAAATTCCATGGTCAATATAATTCTTGGTCAACTATATATGGCGTGAAAACTCCTATGAAACTAGCCGCACATAATCTAAATAATGTAGGTACATGTCATCAGGAGTACACGGGGAAAAGTAAAAATTAAAAAACGATTGATTCAAGAAATCAAGAAAAAAGGTACGTTCCCATTAGAAAAGCATAGGATCAAAAGACCATTGAAATAAGTCAACCACACATTGAACAGAGCATCATATCAAAGACCTGTGCAACTTTTAAAAAAAAATCCTGTACAACTAGCCGCACATAGTTACGTGTCATCAGGATTACTCCTGGAAAAGCAACAACATAAAACGATAGATTCAAAAACACATCCACAACAATTGAGACATACAATGAACAAAAGAAAAAAGAAACTCATAAATTTTTCTGATGAAGAATTGTAAAATGGATATCTGTTTTCATAAACAGAACACATAGATAAGATACGATTGTAAACATGCGATGATCACCGATAACCAACATAGAAGAATTGGAGAAAGAACTTACAGAGTCAATGCACGTAGATTTTACTGAGTAAAGTTGACGGAAAACCCAAGAAAGAATGTAAAACCCTAACACGACGAGAAAAAAACAGAGTGGAGAACGGAGAGTTCGATAACTGAAGTGAATGCAGTTTTAGTTTGAAGAGGACAGAATCTTAATTTGGCTTTATTTAGGAAGAAATTTTGACAAGGATATACTTGACATATCACAGGCTTACCCGGTCATTTTAGTTATTAACGCTATTTAACAGGTTATTTACTATTTTTACTACATTATCAATAAAGATTAACTGTTCAGTAAATCTTCAGTTTTACTTTCCTCTCAAGTAACTGTGAAAGTCTAGGTTGTACAATTAAACCAAAAGATGTGCTCCTACGTACTATAGTAAACGTAATATTCAAGTAAACGTAACTATCAATACTAAGTAGGAATTAATAACCTGAAATAATATAAATAACTTATTATATTACTTAATTACGATAATTTTCGCCTCATAGATAAAATTCGTTATTCTGTAAATGTATTAAATAATGAAAAATAAATAAATAGATATTCTTAGCGAGAGAAGTAGGAAATTTTCACACTGTTGATGAGCAATTACTAGGGGTGGACACGGTACGGTATATACCGATTACCATACCGAAACTGAAATTTTTGATACTGCAGTTTCGGAGTTATGGTATTTGGTACGGTATTCAGTATTGATAAAGAAAATACCGAATACCATTCCGAAGTATTCCATAGAGTTACATATACAATTCATATATATATATATATATATATATATATATATATATATATATATATATATATATATATATATATATATATATATATATATATATAGTATTAGTACAAACTAATTGTTTAGACGTTGGAATTGCTTGTAATTTCTTTTAAATATTTTTCACATGTGTAAGATATGTTAGTATGATATAATTGATTGAAATGCCCTTTTTGTGTAACGAAGTATATATATCTTGATTGAAATGCCTTTTTTGTGTAATTGATTAACGAAGGGCATTGCTTGTACTTTCTTTTGAATATTTTTACACGTGTAAGGTGCAGGTATAATATAATTGAAACGTTTCTTGAATAGCCGAAGTCTTAATTCTTTATTATATGTATATATGTAAGTCGTAGTCGAACAAACTATGATTACCGAATTACCGTACCGAAAAATACCGAAACCGAACTTAAAAATACCGAACCATACCGAATTAATTTGGTATGGTAATAGTATAGTATTTTTAAATATCAAACCGAAGTTTCAAATGTCATACCATGCCCACCCCTCGCAATTACTAGATAAAACTAAATGCTTTTAGTTCTATTTAAAATTAAAAAAGAATTATGTCTAACTCATAACTTATCTCTCCTTTAAATTAATTTTTTGGTGAAGATAAAAAGAGCAACCACCTTGCACAATCTAAAGGTATCCCTACCCCTCTGTTTTCTCAAATCCGGTACCTTTTTTGATTTGCATGCACCGGTTTTAGCATTTTCGTGCTATGAATTGGAGTTTGTATTTTGCTAAATTGTTTTCCTGTAATAAAATGACTTACCTTATTTTTGTGTTGAAGTCATTTTACTTCACAATTGATGTAACTCTTCATTTTACATCATTGCTCTAGCAATTATTTAGACATTATTATCAAATCTTTAATACTCAAAGATCTCATCATATCTCTTCTGTCAGTCTATGCATCGAGGGACCAAAGACATTTTATTAACTCTAATTACATTCCGTGACACATTTATATGTAGAACTTAACGGGTTAGTAGTCTAAATTCGAAATAAACAAATTCAACCTTCAAATAACTTTCCATGTATTTCTTTTCTTTCTTCCTTGAGGAGAGTTTCATTCTTCTTCTATCTCATTCTCCCTCCATTGGTGCTACAATTGTGGGAGGTGGGAAAATAATTGGTCTTTTAGTAAAATAAGGAAATTACCTTTAGGGTACTCATGGAAAGATAGTGTCTCACACAGAACTCTCTCTCGTTTCCTACTCATTCTGGCTAATGTGATCTTTGGCCTTCCCATTAGCACATTACCTTTTATTACAAGTAAGATAGTAATGGGTAAAATTCACAAATAATCACTTTTAACCCCCTATAATTGAAAAATAGTCATGAACTCCTGGCTATTTTTCAAACACTGGTCAGTGGCTGCTATTTCTGCAGTAAGTAATTGGAAGGACAAAGCAACGAGACACCTTATTTCAATCTAGTAGTGAACTCAGCCTGTAATTCAACAACATATGTACGATTATAAACTGCACAAAAGGGGAAATTTTGGTGAGTGATTTTTTTTTTTTTTTTGAGAATGGTAACATGAAATTTTGGGAGTTAGAGACAAGCAAAAGTTAGAAAAGACAAGAAATTAAATTACGCAGTTACTGAGTTCGAATAAGATCTTCAAAGATAGTAGCTGAGGAAAACTGAGTACCATATCGAAGAAAAACTAATGAAATATAGAAGGCCCAATGGTGGCTATAAGAGATTGTAACACAGCATAAACAATATATAATTTCCTCAGGACAAGCAATCATCTGAAAAGGCAAGGCTTGTTTTCCCCAATAAACTAATTGCAGCTCCAAACAACGAACCTTCTACCGCAGCCAAGGCAGATTAGAGGGCGACTAGGCTGTTGACATAGGGCAAGCACCGAGAATGACTATTAGCTCGACTGGTCAGCTCTTTTGTTGCACGGGACTTGAAGTTGTATGAATATGTCCTTTCACCAACCTGAACCACCATTATCTCATTGTCAACATGTAAAACTGAGTATTCCCTTGCTACATCCCCGACAATTTTACTGTCAAGCACAACCGACTGTGTCTCGGACCACATTCTGCTTCTGCTTCCCATTTGCATTGTATTTGTATGGGTATTAACCAAAATGTTTAACTTGAATGAAGTACCAATGACATTAACCTTACAGAGCTTTCCACCAAAAGTCCCCAAGATCCCACGAGTGTCGTAGCCTTGAAGTACCTGTGACCTCTCCTTTGTTAGATCAAAAGCAAGAATACTACTAGTTGTCATCCAGTACACAACGCCATTCACATGAACCCCTGATTTTGGCATTACTGTTCTAGCTCCAAAGCAGATCTCCCCAGCAATTTCCCAAGAATCCTCTCTGGAGGAATATATATCAAATTCAGTTGCCTCGCCAAAATCTGTGGATGGAAAAGCACAAATAATTTTGTACTCAGCTACAAAGTTGAGCAACGATGGTTCAAATAAGAGCACAATTGCTGGATCTGGTCCATGATTAGCATTTGATTTTGGAAGTTTCTTCCACTGCTGAGTAAGGGGATTACATATATAGTAGGCCTTGTCGCCTTCACGACCTTGGCAGCAAAGCAGTCCATTAGAGGAGGATTTAATATCAACAGGCTCAGGCAAAAACCTAAGGAATTGATCTGGCACCCCACAAGAGTTTGCGTCAATGGGTACGAGAGAAGGAGAACCCCCAGGAGTCTGGAGAAAGAAGCCTGATGTACTGCGACAATAAAGTGACTGATTATGGGCAAAAAATGGAGTTGAAATCTGAAGTCTCCAGTCCCTACAAACAGCTCTGAATTTACAAAGTGATTTGGCGGGAAGGAAGGGAAGGGCATGCTCCCTGATGATGTCCTTAAAATCCAAATAAATCTTATTATTCCGAGCAGCAAGAGAATGGCCTGGCCTTTTTCCACGATCCATTATTGCTACTCCACTGTCAAACAGCAACACTCATCTTAATGATAGAACGAATTATTTGAAATATTCAATTTACAACATCTAGTTAAAAGTTTCATTTTTCCATTAAGCAAATGAAAATTTCCCACAAAGAATCTTCAACATGTTCTTTTTCGAGTTACAACGACCGGTTTACCTGTAACAGACCCTATCCCAACATTATAATTATTTCCTATGCAGAAACTTACTAAACAAGATTTCATACCATAGAAGCAGAAATTTTCAGGCAGCAACAAATGCTAAGATTAGTGCAGTTGTAGATTCTTGTTGATGACTAGGAGAATATTGCATTTTAAGTAAGCCAGAATATCACTGAAACTATATTTCCTAAAACACCACAATGAGAGTGAAAATCATAGTTAATGCAAAATTTAATGTATTCAATTGGACCACTAGTCGGTCATTAGGTGAATATTATTTATCAGTCACAACTAGGTATTTCCATACTTCATATTTCTTATCAAGCCATCACTAGACAGAGACTGCCACATTCTATATCACCGGGATCACTCTGAAAAATATGCTACAACAGCCCAGAATAATCCCACAAGCGGGGTCTGGGGAGGGTGGGGTGTACGCATACCTTACCCTACCTTTGTGGGGTAGAGAGGGTGTTCCCTATAGACTCCCGGTTTAATAAAATAAAAATAAAAACGTTTTTCAAAACAGGTTTGATTTGAAAAATACAAGAATAAAGAAGCTATGATGAAAATATCCAACGAAAGAAACATACTGACAGCAAAAATAGTAAAGATACCCAAAGTAAAGGACTTTGAAAAACTAAGCTAGTTGATATATTTACAGTAGCGCTGACTCCAACATCAGATTCCAATTTCAAGGTTATCTAAGGTAAATACGAAATCACATAAAGCAGAAAGCTAAATCTAATTTCTGTAAGGATCTATCAAGTATTTGAATAAAGACATAAGATTTTGATTCTATCCAACATATAAGCACAGCTTACATATCAAATTTTCAGGGTACAAGACAACAACCACAAATACTAAAGACCGATCAAATCTCACTGTAGGTTTAATATAAAAAATAAATTGAATATGCACAAAACCACAAAGTCATAAGAATAGGCGATAGAAAGAAGTACACTATAGTCACTAATGTTTTTTGTTTTTCTAATCTTCCGTTACTAAAGACAATCACAATGCCTCAAAAGGCTTGATTTTTGACCTGTTTTGAATTGACCCATTTAAACCAGTCCAAATTTGACCCGCCCTTTCGATACCCCTAAATTCAGTCAAGATTGATGGCTTTACGTATAAAAGACTATAAATCTAAAAGAAAAGAAGAGGACAAGTTGCAAAAACTAGAGTATACAAAACCCTAATCTCAATTTCGCATAATACAGATAGGAGGAATCAATTATAAAGCTACAAAAACTAGTGAGAGTAAGTCAAAACAATCAAATTATAGCGATCAAAGCGAAAACCCCAAAATTATGTATACATTGAGCGAATATCGTGATATGAAGAAAAACGTGAAATTAAGGAAATCTAAGGGAAGAGAGCGCGAAGTATCTATACCTGACTGAATCCTGTATCACAGTGGCATTAACTTACTGTTGTTGATCAAGGACAAAGCATCCGATCTTTTCTTTTTATCCTGGCCTTTGAGGAAAGAAAGACTCAGAATTGACTATTGAGTTCTTTTTCTTTTCTTATAGTATTAAAATAAAATATATATATTAGGGTACACTAAACACCCTGTAAAGTGATTCAATTATAAATTTATTCCCTATATTTTAAAATCAAACACGAAATATTACACAGATATAATGATTTAGTTACAAAGATACTCTTTGTTTTTAAAATCAAACAGTTATACTCTATTTTGTAAAAATTCTACACAAATATAATATTAAAATTATATATACGACTGCTAATACCATGTTGACTGAGGAGCAAAAGGAGGAGTCCGTCTAAGGAGGAGCTCGCGTCTGATTGACTAATTGATGAAACACTAGCTTACCGTGACAAATGATCAGTAGCTGATCCGAGAGGATGACAGCCACAGTGGGACTGAGACACAACCCAACATCTACAGAAAGCAATAATGAAAAAATTTCCCAAATGGGCGAGAATCTGACAGAGCAATGTCGCGTGGAGGTAGAAAACCCATGAGCTTCTCTCTTTAGAGAAGAAGTAATGATGGGGAATAAGCATCAATTAATTATGTGTCAACAACTGTGATAATAATACAAAGAATGCAAGTGTTATCTGAAATGATTGGGCGTAAAGCATTTGTAGGACAAGGCTTCCTAAGTTCGTTGTCGAATCCCAGGACCCAATCTTGGACAAGTTGTTTACCCCGAATTTGGTAAATCAATTGAATTTATACGCGGGTATAGGATATGTGTTTGAATCTCGATATATTTGATGGATACAAGATTCGTATGGTTAAGATGTGAAGAAAACGATGATGCTTAGAGGACCACTGTGGATTTATACATCTACTAACATATAAATATTATTTGTTTGAACAAGTAATAGAGATGAACACAATGATTCCGGACCAAAATCTAATATTGAGAGAAAGATTTGTATATATCTTCTAGTACAAAAATGTTGATGATCCCAGGGAGCCAGCCCCTACAAAGGAGAGGGATGTGCTCTATTTATAGTGTGACCTCCATGGGTCTCATATGATGTGAGCTAATAAAATAATATCAACAAGGACAGCTCTGCACGGATTTGGTGGGATTAGACTGACGGCGCCGTCTGACACACGCATAGTTGGTAGCCGACCATGATGTGACACCACTGATGCGCTTCAGCAACGGTCATAACGGACCAACGGATACACGGGCAAACGGCTGTCCGGATCAACGGTGATGAACCCTCGGGAAGAGTCCCCGAACCATCGGTGGCATAGAGACCGGGCCAAAACGGACTAACGGCCAGGATTTTCCGGACTAACGGCCACGATTTTCCGGACCAACGGCCACAATCAGTTCGGACCAACGGCCACGATCAATTCGGCTATGGAGGAACCGGACCAGATGACGATATTCCCTTTTTTCCTTCGATCTCTGGTCTTACCGGTTCTAACATATGTCCGATTTTTACCGTATACAGATAGCCCCCACACTTTCCGGACCGTAGTTTTATCGGAGTACGGGAAGTGGATGAATCACGACTTCATTTCATTCTTCCTCCATTTTATTTTCTTCACTTCACTTTATTCTCTCTTCATTTCGTCACCTCTAATCATCTTCCATCTGAGGTTTGTTGCTGATTTAACCGTTTATCCCCTTTGGTTCATCGTTTGTATTATGAACGGTGGAAGTCTCGGAGGGTCACCCTTGAGCAAGCCGGGCATGGTTTCGCGGATCTTCCGGCCCTGATACTTGAGGCTAAGAGGGTCGAGGAAGAAGCTAAGAGAGCCCTCGAGACTGACTCCCGCGACTCCGAGCGGACAATGTCCGAACACTCCGGATTCATCCATATCGGATAGACCAGGGGTTGTACTTAGCCTTTTGTTTTTTGCTTTTGTAGGGGTTTCCGGTGTAAAGACCTTCGCATAAATGGAACACGCATTTTTCTTGATTTTCTTTATTCTTTTGCTTGAATATCTGTTATGACCTTCGCCCGAGTTGTCGGTCCGATTTAAGGGCAAGTAGACTCGGAGTCATTATTCCGCGCTGTGCCTGAATATTGGCTTTTCTCTTCATCCGGTATGTTTTGTCCAAAAATTTGATGGAGTTTTTGCCCGTGGGACTTATCTTATGCTTTGTGAATTCAGACGTCTCCGAATCACGGCAGGCATTTTTAGGGCCGGTATTTTTTGGACACCTGAATCTCAGCCTTAACTAAATTTCGATGTAATAGTCCCCGTTTGAGGGGTTAACGATTTTGGCTCGGTTCACTATGACCTTGTTGCCTTTGTCGAATTTCAACCGTAGTGCCCGAAATAGGGTATACGAATGAAGTAATGCCGAAATACGGCGATAATCATCGGGGTAGAGTATTTTAACAAGAAGACACTCGAGATATTGTTATACCAGCTTTTGCGTTTGCAAAATGTTTGTACATATGAGAATTTTAATTCCTTCTGCCTTGTTGTAGTAAATGAAGAATGGGACACGATTCATTATGATCGTTTGGTCCTTACATCGGAGGCTGTGGCCGGTGGCCGGGCCTTAGTTTTGCCGTAGCAAATGTTGAATGGGACACGATTCGTTATGATCGTTTGGTCCTTACGTCGAAGGCTATGGCCGGTGGCCGGGCCTTAGTTTTGTCGTAGCAAATGTTGAATGGGACACGATTCATTATGATCGTTTGGTCCGGTCTTGACTTGTTGAGCCCCTCCGTTTTCCACTAACCGGGGTAAACCTCGATGTGGGTATAAGTCCCCTAGTATTTATCCGAGCTGCGAGGTCGGGTGAGTGCTATCAAGCCCCCACTTCGGAGGGTGTGACCTCGAGTTTCCGGGTGCTGGTCCCTTATCTTTGTTGAGTAACACGTTGTACTTGTTGCCTCATTAAAAACCTAGTCGGAAAACCCATTTTGGGACAAAACCGTACTAAGGAAAAGAGTGCAACACGTGTTTTCAGACCTAGATTCTAACTTAATCCGGTACTTGACTTCCTGCAAAAAAAGAAAGAGGTCAATAGAAAAACACGAGGAGTCCATACCTTAGTCCGACCTGAAGCTTGGTTTCTCCGGATGAGAATATGGCCGATACCTCTCCCTCGACGATCTGGCCTCCGGTTCGTAATTCTTCCTTGGTCTCTCCAGACTTTTGTTCATATTTACGGGCCCCGGGGGAAGCTCGAGTTGGTCATCCTCCACCCGAATCTTCGACTCGTACCGGTTATGGACATCTGCCCATGTCACAGCCTCGTATTCCACCAAGCTTTCCTTTAATTTGAACGAAGCCGTCGAGCTCCGAACATTGAGCCCCTTTGTGAAAGCTTGTGCAGCCCATTCCTCCGGAACCGGGGGAAGCTCCATTCGTTCCCTTTGGAACCGGCTGACAAATTCACGCAGTAACTCATTGTTTCTTTGGGCAATACGGAAAATATCCGCCTTCCGAGCCTGCACCTTTTTGGCTCCGGCGTGTGCTTTTATGAAGGCATCGGCGAGCGTTTCGAAAGAAGTGATTGAATGCTCGGGCAGATGATCGTACCAAGTCAATGCTCCTTTTGCCAGAGTTTCCCCGAATTTTTTCAGCAACACGGATTCGATTTCATCCTCTTCCATATCATTGCCTTTTATAGCACATGTGTATGAGGTCACGTGTTCGCAAGGGTCCGTTGTGCCGTCATATTTTTGGACATCCGGCATTTTAAACCTCTTCGGGATCAATTTCGGGGCCGCACTCGGAGGAAAAGGCCTTTGAATGTACCTTTTCGAGTTTGGCCCTTTTAGCAAAGGTGGAGCCCCCGGTATTTGATCCACCCGAGAGTTATACGTCTCGACCCTCTTTTCGGTCGAGTCTACCCGTTTTGCCAAAGTTTCGAGCATCTTTAGAACCTCGGTGGAGGAACCGGCTCCGGAACCGTTACTCTCGACCATCCGTGGCTCGTTTCTTCCGATTTCGACAACACCCTTCGTCTTCCCCGGGGTCGCTTCATCTCCTCCGTTTTGCAACCGGGCTATTGCGATTCCCTGTTCAGCAATCGCCGCTCTCTGTTCCTTCAACATTTCAAAAATTAAACGCAAGTCAATATTATCATTCGGGGTACCCGGTTCTTTCCGGACTTGTGTCCCGGACAAAGTAATCGAATTGTTAGTATTTAAAGGGTGAGTGGGGTTTGGCAATCCTCGTGGCCCGCTGCCTTCATTTTCGGCCACGATCTCGTTGTTGTTGGCGTGACCAGATTGCCCACTGTTAGCCATTTGGCCCGTTTTTTCAGAGACGAACAATAGATGTTTCTGATTTTGATGGGTAAGATAAAGATCAAGATCAAAAACCACTATTATCCTAGCCCCACGGTGGGCGCCAAACTGTTTACCCCGAATTTGGTAAATCAATTGAATTTATACGCGGGTATAGGATATGTGTTTGAATCTCGATATATTTGATGGATACAAGATTCGTATGGTTAAGATGTGAAGAAAACGATGATGCTTAGAGGACCACTGTGGATTTATACATCTACTAACATATAAATATTATTTGTTTGAACAAGTAATAGAGATGAACACAATGATTCCGGACCAAAATCTAATATTGAGAGAAAGATTTGTATATATCTTCTAGTACAAAAATGTTGATGATCCCAGGGAGCCAGCCCCTACAAAGGAGAGGGATGTGCTCTATTTATAGTGTGACCTTCATGGGTCTCATATGATGTGAGCTAATAAAATAATATCAACAAGGACAGCTCTGCACGGATTTGGTGGGATTAGACTGACGGCGCCGTCTGACACACGCATAGTTGGTAGCCGACCATGATGTGACACCACTGATGCGCTTCAGCAACGGTCATAACGGACCAACGGATACACGGGCAAACGGCTGTCCGGATCAACGGTGATGAACCCTCGGGAAGAGTCCCCGAACCATCGGTGGCATAGAGACCGGGCCAAAACGGACTAACGGCCAGGATTTCTCGGACTAACGGCCACGATTTCCCGGACCAACGGCCACAATCAGTTCGGACCAACGACCACGATCAATTCGGCTATGGAGGAACTGGACCAGATGACGATATTCCCTTTTTTCCTTCGATCTCTGGTCTTACCGGTTCTAACATATGTCCGATTTTTACCGTATACACAAGTGGTAGAAAGTAGAAACTATCAAGTTGGAATACGACAGGGGTAGAAGAAATTTTCGGTGGAGCGGTGAAATACATGCGTCGGGATTGAAAAGAACGCCAACAACATTTAGATGGGTCCAATGGTAAACCAAACGAAAATCTAAAAGCCAAACACAACAAACAAAAGTCAATTCACCAAACTGGCAACTGCTCTAAGATATTTGTAGAAACCTCCTTTCGGCATGTCAACGAGTCCAATTGTAAAGGGACGAGCAATTAGTGTGTAGTTGATAAAATATTTTTTTTACATAACTTTTAAATAAAATTGAGTGACTTTTTGAGTTATAAAACACTAATCAGTGACACTATGACATGTAAATGACGTTGAGTAATTTTTTTTATTAAAAAAGAAAAATTCGGTTACTTTGGTAAAAATAAAACAATAATCAAATGACTACTAGTGAAATCACCTTGCTCTAACACCTCCATCCGGCATCCCTAGGATTAAAGAAGAAAACATAAGTCGTAACTCAAAAATAGAGCAACTGCAGTAATATTTAAACGCGAAAAGATATCACCAGCGTTGGTCAATACACGATACCAGAGTGTGTTACAACTAGGGCTGTGCATGTTAACGGTTAAACCAATAACCCGAACCGATTATTGGGTTATTGGGTTAATGGTTCGGGTTAATGGATTACCGGTTCGGGTACCGGGTTGACCATTTTTGTTAACGGGTTACCCGATAACCCGATAACAATTTAATTAATTACACTTCTACCCTTTCATATATATATTAAGTCACTTACACTACAATTAGGGTTACTTCATTTCATTTCATAAAACAGCGCCTCTCTTTAAGCCTCTCTTACGTCTTACTCATTCTTTGACAATTTGACTGTTGTTTTTTGTTTTCTGAAATTCTGATGGTGCTAGACAAATTATTGCTAACAACAACACCACTTGCATTAGCTACTTTCAGTTTTGAAGTTATTAATATGGAATGGTAACTTATCTTTTATCTGGTGCTAATATGTTTTCAAATGTTGATGGCAGCCTAGCCTTATTAGACCGTATACTTGTGCATTGCTGGATTTTTGGTGTTGTGGTGCTGCATTTTTATGAGATTAAATGGAAGGAGAAATTTACTACCTGTTTCCTTTTAGAATGTCATAAGCTTGTTTATTCATGGAGTTGAAGAGAACTGGAAAGCAGATTTGCTTGTACACTGTGATCTTGGATCTAGACTGTTTATTAGGTGAATAAAGTTACTTTCTTGATTTATTTGATTCGGTATTGCAGTGCTTCTTTCTCAATTTTCTCTCTCTTGGCACATGTATCTTTTGATCACATTAAGGTGGCCGATCTATTCTTTCTGTTGATTTATAAGATCTTAGATGGCTGATAGTTTCTTAATTTTGTTTGATAGGAGTTTTTCCTATAAAAGAGGTTATGTGATCACACTTCTTACAGGTTTGTTATTCAGTTTAGTCCTTAACTCCTCCTTATTTTGTAGATCTATAGAAGTTACTTTGATAGCTTACCTTCATATGGGACACTTTACCATTGCAGTACTACATGAGATGCATATAACTGTTACAAAGCATAATTTTGGCAGTGCCATCTAAAAGTACGAGCTGTGGAAGTTGGCTAGCTGGTAAGGAAGGAATATTGACCTGTTCTGTATGTGCCAGATCCCATCAGATGAATCTGGGAAAGATCTAAATACTGAAAGGTAATTTCCCAGTTTCCATTATGCCTTCCTGATTTGCCTTGCAAATTGCAATCAGTGTGATGGCACTATCAGCCTTCTATTTACTCCTTTCTCTCTGTTCTTTTGTTGTGTAAAATCTTAACGGTTAAACCGATAACCGAACCGATAACATACAACAACCGATTAACCGATAATCCATTAACCGATATTTTAACGGTTCTTTAACGGTTTAATATGTCTACAAACCGATAACCAATAAGTTAAACCGATAATTTTGAAACCCGAACCGAACTGACCGATATGCAGCCCTAGTTACAACGACCACAGTTAAACGTTGAAGACTAGCACATTTGGTGTATTCCAACGACCACAGTTGGGATGAAAGTTTCAAATTTCAAACCGCATAAGTAGCCTAGCATGCCCTTCCTGTTGCATCCCCAATGTAATAAGAAAAGAAGGCAAAAGATAGTATTTAACGAGTACCACCATAGACCTGAACTCCTCAACAAAGTAAATGCTGTATTGTACAATGTTGTTCATCTCTCGGGGAAGAAAGTCTACAATGAGAAGTTGTTAGAAGGCCCCTTCAGCTCAAACGACACGAAATCCACCACACTTACTATAGGGTGCAAACAGTCTACAATCAAATAACCACAAATCGGAACAAAGTAGAATATTAATATCATTATCAACTGTGGCTTATTAAGAAACTATTATGAGAAGTAGAAGGAAAATAGGACTTTTAGATGATTGAGAAAATGCCCATCATCTAAGCACCTGGTCGCTCAAATCTCCACGAGAGTACCAACTGAAATTTACACAAGGTGTTTTTGTATGCTGAACAATTCCTCCCTCTCATAGGCGTCCTCTTACCAAAGCAACTGCTTATCTGTTTATCCAGCCACATATGGCTCCTCATTATGACTTCGCTTAATTTCTCCTCTATCTGCAGGGTTAGATGCAACCTTTCTGTGGTAGCACAACTAGAACATTGGAGAAAAGCCAGGTGATACTGAGGGCTGGAGCGTCCAGGATACTGAAGCCGAAGTTGCAGCTGACAAAGGTGATACGAGAACTGGCTAAGATCAAAGAACTAGAAGCAGTTTTTCTGTTTGTGAAATAGTGCATCTTCCGGAGATTTTATACTATAAATCAATCTCCATTTCTTGAGTAGCATTTTGACTCTTCTCTGTAGCTGTTGTAACTCCACCTTCCGCAGGAGCTTGGGGCTTCCAAAATGGTGGTGGCCAAGATATTGGAGTTGTATTAATATTATCTTTGCTATGTGAGTCCTCCTTCCCTCTTGTCTGAGGAGATACATCTAATGAGTCAACTGGTTTAGCAGGCTTGTCCCTCTCAGTCGAAGTTGCCTCAACTAAATCAACTCTAGGCGTTGATGAACGGCCCGTGGCAATGGTAGCTGTAGGAAAAGCCTTCTCCGGTGGAACAACTGGTTTATAACTTGATGGTAGGAGATCATCCCAGTTCTCCAAAAGCTCCTTGTACACCTTGCGAAGAGTAACCTCAGTGAGTCCAGTCACCTTACATATTTCAGCCTGGGTCTTCCGCTTGTCTTCTAGTTGACATGCCAAATATATAGCAGCAGCAGAGATACTAATCGGATTCCTTCGTGTACAAAAGCATTTATTGATGATTACTTCACCAATGTGAGTCGCCAGCTCCTGATGCAATTTTGTGCAATATACAGTCAAACGATTTAGCAAACAAAAAGGAACCTTTAAGTACAACTAAACACTAATTTGATGAAATAGAGTAAACACATTGAACCAACATGACATGACTTATTTGGGGTCCCAAAAGAACTGATTTGGAAAGAGAGCTTTTTCGGCTATTGGTTGCGTTTTTGTAAATCACAATAGCATATACAATTTTTCCTTGAACCGAGGGTCCATTAGAAACAGCTTCTCTACCTTCCAAGGTAGGGGTAAGGTCTGTGTACACACTACCCTCCCCAGACCCTACTTGTGGGATCACACTTGGTATGTTGTTGTTGTAATAGCATATACAATTAACTAAGGCAACTGATTACTAACTCTTGGGTACCTGGGCAGATTTATTCAGCTGAAGAAGTGTACAGAACCTTGGCATGTGGACTGATATGGAATTACTATTGATAGGTTGACTGAGCTGTAACGCTTCTCCAAGAATCTTTATGTACTTCCCAATTTCCTTCTGAGGTAAATTGGCTGCAACCGATATTTCCTAGTTATCAAATAATTCAAATTAGAGAAGCTCAAGAAAATCAGAAAGGTCATGGAAATTTTTAATGAAATGCATCTGAGACTACCACGCGGCTACAAAAAAATAAGCATCCAATTGAAAACTAAAAGGCCTAAATGTTCAATTTAACCTACAACTGGAGGAATGTCTGATTAGTGCAATCAAACGAGTGGTAGGTAGCAAATACCTATTAACTTCTTTAAAATTAGCAGTAGACTAGTGCTGATGATCAAACTTTCACAGGGTATTTTTGTTGCGAAATGTAACTCAAGGTTTAGCAGACTATACTAAACAAAACTAGGGAAGAGAAGAGGAAAGAAGTAAGAGTTTCACGTCCCTTGTTTGGTTCTAGAAACACGAGGAAAAAGAACATTGGGGGGGGGGGGGGGGGGGGGGTTCCCTTTACAGCCCACCAAACGTTCTCTTCTATGATCCTTCTTTGTACTTTGTTTTTTCTCTTTCCTTCCCCGCTTCCCTAAATATAGTGTATCTTCCACTTCAAATAGGAAAGAAGAAAAGTAGAACGTGAAAGAGATATCAAGATCTGAATAAACCCAACGATGGACTTGAATGAACCAGAAAAGAAATAGCAAGACCAAATGAGCTAAAAATCACAAAGGTTCGGCTGAATCAGAAGGTGCCTGAGAAAACCAAAGTTTCATACCTGTAACAACCAGCAGTCTCTGGATGCTGTTTTTACTCAATAAATTTACCTCATTAAAAATAAATAAAAAGGAACGCCACAGTTCCATACCCATTGATTGAAATGTTACAACAATATCCAAGAAAAGACAACTACATTCTGGTGCGTTAATAAAGTGGACCTTCAGTCTAGCTCAACACAAAAAACTAACTCATGAATTTTCTAAGACCATATAAAGAGACTACAGTTCATACCTTCACCCAACATGGGACTCTAACAATGTTTGGCAGGGAGGAAAATGTTCTTTGTGAAAATTGTTTCTCTAAGAAATTCAATTTTGAATTTATGGTATTTGTTGGGTATAAAATAGTTGACATGTGATAATCATACAAATATACAAGGTGGAGGATAGGGTATAACAGTAATATCTTGGTGTTTCTTTAGTAGTATTCAAAATTGAAACCATGGACTCTGTACTGATTCAAGCAAATGACGCACAGTAACAGTAGTGATTTTGGCAAGAAAAATGAGTTCCGCCAATAACAGATGGTAGTAGCACTTCCTGAAAGATATTTCTGCCATACAAAACACATCTATAGACTATAGTAGCTCTTTTCCAAAAATGATGCAGCATACAATATATCCTTTAACAAATTACCTAATGTTTTCAAATAAATGAGTAAAGAGTTCAACTAGATGCCAATTAGCTGAATTAGTATAGACAGACTTTCGTCCCTTAGCAACCCCATAGTAGCATTTAGAGTAGATACTACACACTAAGATCAGGAGAATGTTATGGCATGTATTTACCAATTTAAGATACCTGAAGAGTTCTTGGCTCTTGAGCTTCCCTAATAGCATGAACAAGAGCAGCAGTAGCAAGCGCTTCAACACTCCTATTCCTCAAACACGTCGCCGAAGAACAATCCCTGAAAAGCTGAAACGCATGATCCGATATATCACAATCCAATCTCAAAATAGAAGCCACATCAATAATCTGCAAATAAGCCCTCAGATTCTCCACTACAACAGAGGAAGAAGAAGTAGACGAACTGGATGAAGAAGAAGAAGAAGACGTCGTTTCAAGAACCCGTTCCAGCTCAGCAAGATGACCGGCAAATGAAATGGAAGATTGAGCGAATATTGGGTAGGGTTCGAGAGACCAAGTAGAGAAAGCTGTGATGAAACCTGTTGGTTCAAATGGGTCTTCATCGTTGTTAGTTGCGGAGATGGGAAGAGGTGGGAGGTCAGAAGTGGCGAGACAAAGAGGGGTGTCTTGGGCGCGGGTGTGGAAGAGATGGTGGGATTGAGTTAATCGCTCTTCTACTACGCGGCCGCACGATGAGCACTCTGTTATTGGTCTGCCGCTTGTGCTGCTGCTGCACCGCCCTTGCTCCACCGAACAGTACGGACACCGCATTTTTACCCAATTATTTTGTTGTAGAGTTTTAGTTATCAGTGCAGTAATATTTGTATAGTTCGCTTCGCTGTTCTAGTACAGTATGACTTTACTCATTTCCTGTAAACGCTTGACTTTAACGAGGGTTATTCATCCCTACACATTTTCGAGAGTCAAATCATGAATTTACTTATAAATTTTTTAAACTTTTGAAATAAAATTCACATATGTTAAATTTAGGAATAAACAAGGTGACGACCGTGATGTGGCAACTTTCTGACTCTCTATAACCGCCATTTCGATTTACCTTTTTTCTTCTTTTTTTTTTTTTTTGACATTTTTCCTATTTTTCTCAATTATTCTATTTTGAAAATATCATTTTCATCTCTAATTAAACTGAATTATTAATACACATTTATGATTATGCCTTTTCATCTTCTTCATCTGTTTTTCTCATTCAATCCATTCATGGGTCAACAATTATTTACTCTCCAATTAAGCTTAACAATTAATATACACATTAATGTTTATGCTTTTTAATTTCCTTCCAGTCTTCCATATTCGTTGGTTCTGCTTATGCCTTTTAATATCCTTCCACTTTCGTTGGTTATACTCAAATTTTTCCTTCATATAACATGTAGTACATACTTCAGATACAGCTTATCCCCAAAAGACTAATTTTCACTTTTTCTTTTTGCTCTCTCTCTTTCTCTCTCGAGGTTTGTGTATGATAAAGTATATGTAGTTGTTTACAGATTGTTTGATTTCTCTTCAATTGTTTCATAGGTGTGAGGCGGCAATGAGAAGATGTGAAGGTAACAAAGAGTTATAATAGATGAAAAATGCAAAGGTTCAACTGGATGGCCACAAGCTTTCCTCACACATTTGTTGAGATATGCTCTAAGATGAATCTTTTGCACCTCGCTTTCACGGAGTATTATATTTAACTGTGCGAGGTTTTGTGGCATGCTATACAACAATCCTTCCAATGTCAATTTGAAGAATTTTTTTTCTTTATGTTCAAAATATTTAGGCGATCATGAATGGATATCTAATATAGCACTTGTAAGCACTCCATGTACTTGACCTACCATAATTCAAAAGGTGTACTATCTCACTGCAGATTTTTACTCTTGTGAAATCTTTTTCAGTTTTAAGTATTTAAATCTTTTTCGTTTTAAATATTTGATTAGCCTTCTTTTCTTTTAATTTTTGTCAAATGTTTCGGATATCAACGGCCATTGAAAGAAATAGATTGAAAGTGAACTATATTATATTAAGGGCTATGGCATAATTTATCCTCATTCTTATGTTTATGTTGACAAGTTTTATTTTATTGTAATGATTGTTAAATTTTTTGCGGTAGTGTACAACATATTACTGGGAATTTATAACTTTATGTCAGAAAATTACCTTTTAATTTCCTAATTTTAATATTATCTTTTGAACAGAGTTAGTGGTGGCGAGAACCTCTTTCATGGCAGTGGTGCGCATGACACTTTCTTATTATTGTGATTAAAGACTTCATTTCAAACTGTTGTCTTCTTTTCTTAATTTTTTTTTCCTTTTCAATTTGAGTGTGTGTGATTAATTCACATATTTTCCACTTTCTTAATTTATCTAAATTTATGGTGTTGTTTCACTTGCGAATATACTATATACATGGTAGTAAATGCTGCCTTGATTTCAATGACTTCCCGAGCCACGGCCTGTTTGATCCTTCAGAACTAGCTTCAGCATTGAGTAGAGAAAAGGTCTCTTAGTCCTTGGATTGGTGTGCAAGCATAAGAAGAACAAAAAAGAGGGGCTCTAGCTTAATAAGAATCGTACAAACGGCATACTAAGCGGCAGCGTGTAGTCTCAAAAGAAGGACATCACTATCACTTATGTAATTTTAAGAATTTGTCTCAATAACTCTAATTTTTTGTATTCTTTTCATTTTCTATGATTAATGTTCATTATTTTGTGTAATTATATGCAAATATTACTTCTGTTATGTTTACAAACAGGTCCAACAATCGCATTCTTAATCCTCTTAGTACTCTTACCCCATTTCTTAAAATTTAATGAATATTGAATGTAGTAATTCATTTGGAATGTAAAAATACACTTTAATGTTTTTTTAATTACCTCCTTCCCTTACTATCCTTTCTCATGTAGCTATTTCTCTCTTTTGTTCTCTTTTAATTTTTACTTTTAAATTCATTTTTTTCTTACTGTCTTTTGTTTCCTAACTTTAACATTTATTTCCTTTTTAGTGATCTTGATATAACAATCCTTTAGATTGGTGAAGAAAATGAGAAAGTAAATGGGGAACAAAAAAATGTTGATATAAAAAACTAACTCACATTAGAGAGGATGCATCTTATATGCACGACTTGGAATAATAAATTGTCCACAAAAGATAGGATATATTAGTAGGTAGTTGAGCGTTGTCCTTCCTATTAATTCATATTAGTAGTTGTAGTATTACTTTTTGCACTTTATTGTCCTTCTATTTCTGTTACTATCTGTTGTTCCTTGTACTTTCATTATCTTATTAATTGATGGTAGTTATGGCTTTCTTTTCCTCGGACATCTTTATCACGTTTTTATAGTATTTTGCCATGACTTTTTATATTGTTTTGAATTGCTTATCTTTGCGACAAGGATCTCCCGAAAACAGCCTATCTACCTCCTAAAGTAGGGATAAAGTCTGCGTATACTCTACCCTCTCAAAACCCCACTTTGTGGGATTTCATATGTTGTTGTTGTTATTTTTTTTTTTATTTTATGTAGAGAAATAAAAAAATGTGAATCTTGTAAGAGCATAAGTGTCAAGAAATCATACTAAAAAATATAATTAAGGAAAGGGCCTCAGTGGAAGAAGAAAAAGACAATCAATCTCAAGCTTACATTCCACTAATTTTAATATTACCACATTTTCCTTTTTCGTTAATTTTTTTAAAAATATTTTACCTTTTCAAGTTCACATATACTGATTTCTTATATAAATTTATATTTAAGCTAAAACAATATTCATGAATTCTCTTTTATGAAATTTACGAAATATGTGTGCTTGATAAAAATTGGTTCTCTTTTATAAAAGTAATTAATAGCAGTAGTATGCAACTGTATTTTAGTTCTTTTTATGATCGCGGGAAGCGCGGACAGGTACACTAGTTACATATAAATTGGGTCGAAGGGAGTATCAACATTCAACAATACTAATTACTTGTCTCAAAAATTACCGAGCAATACGTGGAAAAAAAACATAGCATATTATTTCTTTTTATATAAATTACTCTTGATAAATGCAACTACGCAACTTGTATACAACAATAATAACAATATAGTTTTATTGTTAACAATAGTAACAGTAATTCCACCCCTCGGTTCAAGTAAAATATTTTAAAACAGATTTGAAAAAGAAAAGCAGTAGTGAAGAAGCTATGTGAAAAATAACGTAGAACAAAACAATAACAACAATAGATAATATGATAACAGAAGCAACAATTAATAATAAGAATCAAAATAATGTAATAATTAGATAATAGGAGAGTAATAATAACAATACTGAGAAGAAAAAGTAGATAACACCCCACTGTCTACTAACCATCTATCGTAATGCCCGAGCTTCATACCTTGCTATTCAAGCTCATGTCCTCAGTGAGCTGCAATGTTTTATATCGTGTCTAATCACTCCCCTCAATACTTCTTCAGCCTACCCGTTCCTTTCATTGGATTTGATAATACCATTTATAAATAATTTTTATTTATCATGTAATTCAATAATATAGAGAAGCCAATGCATTCTCTACACACATTTGCCCACAAGAATTATTCATTTTTTTCCAGATTTTTTTCACTTTTTTTAAAAATTAGTGTTTGACCATGAAAATTTCAAACTTGAAGTTGTATTTGGAATTTGAAAAACAAGAAAAACTTATTTTTCTTTAATTTTTATCTTTCGCTATAAATTTCTTGATTTCAGGTTTGAATCTCAGTTCAGTCAAAATTTTAAAAAATAATAAGGTAGAGTTTGAATTCGGAAGACATAGTTTCAAACTTTACTTTAAGGTAGAGTTTACTAAACTCTACCTGATTAGGTAGAGTTGACTGCAAACTCTACTTAAGACAGAGTTTTGCCTTCAAGCATAAGACAAACTCTACCCTAAGACAATTTTTTTTTTATTTAGTTAAAATTTTACAAAATTCTATCTTAAGGTCTAACTTTTACTATGAAATTCTGCCTTGCGTTTTTTTTACTGAATTGAGATTTAAACCCCAAATTTCATGATATTAGGTGAATAGCAAATATTAAATACCACCGATTTCAGGGCAGAAATTAAAGATCAAGTGCCCTTGAAGGGAAGGGCCATCCGCACAAAAAGATGTTTTTAATTCGACCACGAAGCATCTTTGACTATGAAAAACTTGGCCTACCGGCTACCGCAATCAACTGGAGTACTATAATTTATCACCTCTTTAATGATTTGACCGACATAAGTAGTGGAGTAGTTATTATTTTAAACAAAATTATATCTCGGTTATTTACCGAATAAGTAGATTTTAAAATATCAACGAAATTACAACTAGAAAAAGGTGGCCCTGCCCCCTCAGAATAGATAATCGCTGCTCAATTACGACAACGGAGAATCAGTCCATTTCATTCCATCAAGTCTGACATTGTTCACACTGAATAGAGATGCAAATCAAATTCAAATAAACCAACGTGTATAAATATAAAAAGCAAAAAGGGAAAAGGAATACATATATAGAAAATGAAGGATGAGGATGCGCTTCCAATATCAACGCCGACGGCACCGTCATCATCAACTTCCAAAAAGGAAACTTGCTCTTCCGCGATTTTCGGAAGAGGTCGTTACAAGTTTTGGGCATTTGCGGCTATCTTATTGTTAGCTTTCTGGTCTATGCTTACCGGTACTTTTACTCTCCGTTGGTCCGCCGGTAACCTCAATGCTATCTCTGATGACATCGACATTCCCCTCCCCGAAGATCTCGACGTTCTCGTCCGTACACTTTTCCCTCATTCCTTTTCAATTCATTGGATACCTACTTCGTTCATTGTTTCACGGACATTCAACGAAAATATTTTTGAAAAAATACTAACTTTTGAAAATAGTTACCCACGTAGCCCCCAATATACAATATTATACATCATTATACATGGGAGAAAAGCATCATATATAATGTATCAACCTCGTATGATAGCGTATAAAAGGTCTTTATATGCAAATATGGGCTAAATCGGGTGTTTATACACAAAGTATGGGCTTCGTGGCTTAAATATTTTCAAAAATTTTCCATAAAATTTATAGTCACAGGTTTTCATGTTTTGAGTTTAAGTAGGTTTCCATACTATTATAAATAGGGGTACTGTTAGCTAATCTCATACTGTGGAGATTGTAGAGAGCATTCAACAGATTTATGAGTACTCTATGGATAAAATGGGGAAATTATTTAGACGTGAATTGAAATACCAAATCCTAACTAATTTTGGCTTCCTACAACTTTGAATTACTTTTCCCGACAGAAATTATATGTATTTTGGCAGGAAATGGAAGAAAGGGAGAGGTTAGTGAAGCATATGTGGGATGTATACACAAACAGCCGTGGGATCAAATTGCCAAAGTTTTGGCAGGAAGCATTTGAGGCTGCCTACGAGGAGTTAACCAATGACGTTCCTGGAGTTCCCGAGGAAGCCATTTTTGAGATTGCTAAGATGTCTGTACGCTACATTCCTATTGAATCACCACCTCTCCATTCATCGGTTAGCTCTCTCTTTCCTTTTGAATCCTATTCTTCCATGTGGTTAACCCTGGCTATGACTCATGATTTAACTTAGACATGTTAGGTTGGTGATTTGGGGGGTGAGTTATTAGATAATTTGGTTCTTATTCATAACTGAAATTTGTTCCCGAATTACAATGCCAGGACATAAAGGAGGTTCAGTGACAAGTAGACACAAGGTACAGACAGTTTTTGAGATATTGGAGCTGATACGATATGGAATTTATAGTTGCAATGATAAAACACGAGGTTTCACTGTCATTTTAGGAAGTAATTTAATTAAAACTTGCTCCTTCTCATTTTTAAGGTTTTACTTGGTGTACAACTTGATATTTCTGTCAATTCAATTACATTTACATCGTTAGGAAATGTTGGACTGTGACTATTTTCAGATGGAAATATTGTTTTCCTTCGGAAAGAGTTCTTGGAGGGATATCTTGTGCGCTTCAAGTTTTCTTCTTCGACACGGATCAGTATGACGTGCAAAGGAGCAGTGCAGATTTCTTAAAGATTTTACTTTTCCCTCTAGTAACTCAATTTCAGTTTACACACAACTTCCGCAAGGGAGCAACACCATAGTTTCTCACAGCTCTGCGAGACAGAACACTGAAGTGATGAAAGTATGTATCATCATATATCCGTGCTTTGCAGTTGTGTATCCCAGGGAAATCTAGAATGTAGTGCATGTGGTTTAAATTCACAGAGATGTCGGTTGTCTTCTCTGCTGTAATATTATAATTGTGGAAGGATGGCTATGGTCATTGTCCGCCAATTGAACATAGTTGGTGTGCACATGAACATTAATGTCTGTCTTAAATTTGAGAAGTAAGATGCTGTCAAAACTCCTTGTTTTTGAGGCATGACACCACGACCTCCATTTTCACCATAACTTCTTTAACAAATTGCCTCTTTCTTCACCTTTTATCATCCTGCATTTCATCAGAAAGCAAATAAGCAGCCAATGTTTGTCGCTGTCTCCATCACAGTCATCAGCCTTGAACAAGCCCTAACTTGAATAATCAATGCCGTGGTGCCACCATCTGAATATTGATTAAATACATGCATCTATGGGGTTCTCAATTAGGTCAACTGCTTCCAGCTCCCGTTGCCAGCTGTATTTTCAAGCATTGCCTCTTTGGATTGCTATTTCCGCTACTAATATTCAGATACCTGCTAGAGGATACAGGAGTTAGGCTAGAAATGAAGGTCAGTCCGAGACGTGCTGTGACCCTGAAGAAAGACATTTGCTAACTCTTCTTCTTCTTCTTCTTCTTCTTCTGCCTCTTTCTTCTCTCTCTCTCTCTCTCTCTCTTTCTCTCTTTCCATATCTCTGTTGTTTTTTATTTTTCTCCTTTAAATAGTCTATGATGTCATTTTTTCTCTTTGGAGTTGATGTAGGCTTTGGACATAATTTTTTTTTTCTTCGAAAAATCTTTCCCAAACTTTATTCCTGTTTCCAATAAATCCTCCTCTTCTTCATGATTCACGTATCCGAAGTATGTCAACTACTTTCTGTCTCTGTCTGATATGTGGTGGGAGCATTTGGGAAACGAAATTGTAAGTCGTGTAGCACTAACTCGTTCAAAAGTTTTGCACTCTTGTTATCTCCACTGCTATTAATTCATTTTTACAGTTTGAATTGTCATTTTAACTGTGTGTTGATAAAGTTTTAACAACAATAGCAACCATACTTCAAACCCAATTTAATTGGGGTTGACTATACAGATTCTCAGTATCATTTTGACTCCATTTGGACATGTTTCATCTCAATAATCAATGATTTGTTTTTAAGACAAATTCGATGCTCTCTGACCCTAGAGGTTCTCTATATCTTACTGTCAGAGAAATATCTAAAAATACATAGAGAAGACTTGTAGCATAATCCAGACTTTATGTGTACCAACACGACTAAGTGTTAATCCCAACTAGTTGGCGTTGCTCAAATGGATCTTTTGCTTTCATTGTGTTTTTAGGATTACTTTATCTCCTTTTAATATCTTCAATCATTATTTGGTCACACTGACAAATCAGTGCACTTAAAAATACCTACACTCTTGTATCAATCTTTTATTTTAAGTATCCTATTTTAATTCTAAGATTTACTTTTTCATGTATTGTACCATTCTCATCGATCATTGAGGCTAGATAACTGAATTGTCTGTTTTAGACATCACACCTGTTTAATCTCACTCCAACTTCATTTGTGCTGATAAAGTTTTATGTAAACATTTAACTAGAATTTGCTTGTATGTTTCACTTGTCATCTCTAGTTACGTTATTTTGGATATATTGTACTCTTAGAATGTTGCAAATGCTTCACTTGTCTATCATCACTCCTACCGATGAATTTAAGTAGTTTTTTCTTTTTCTTGAACTTCTAGATACATGGTAAGTCCAAGTCAAAGGGAATTGAGAAAACAAAGTTTGCAACATAATTTGGTCTATTCTTTGCAATGCACCTTTTAGGTACTTGTGATTTCTTAAACTTTTCACAATCCACCGACTTAATTTGATTGTTGTGTGGAAGTTCAGTATATTTTAGAAATATTCAAATGAACTGAAGCACATTGAAATATATACTTTTTTGCTCTTTGACTTGCAAGTATTATAATGTCGACTTGGTCAGAAATAATACTTTGAGCAAAAGATTATAGTATCTTATATAACTCTATTTGGTGGTGGAATCTACTGTCGCTTCGATTCAAGAATTTCAGCTTAGAGTATTCATCAGTAAATAGACTGTTCTATGTGGTACTTTTTTTTGAAAGTAACATGCTTCAGACTAGGTAAGGTAGTATTTGACTAAAGCATCTCCGTGACTGTTAAACTTAAATTTACCCAATAAAACCGGTATCTGCTGCAATATCACAACTTGATTTTCCTGAGATATTCGCTGCCTCAAATATAAATATATAGAGAGAAGACCCATGGTAACTAAGAGTCTAAGACTACATAGGTGTTATGCTAACAGCGTCAGTTAGGAAAATTTAGAACTTCTCTTCCAAGTCATGCTAGATTATGATTATGGACTAAAATTTATCAGCTAACATCATCAACAGTCCAGAATGGAAGATTTTTCGCCATTAGTATTATTATATTATTATTTCTAGTTCTTAAACTCGCACAACTCTTTTTCTTTTTCATTTTTTGCTTTGGTGCAATTTTTTTTTAATTTTTTTTAATAATGGTGGTATCGGGCCAGCTTATGTGCACCTTAACTATTCCATCGGGTACCTGCTACCTCCCACCAGCAAAGGTACCAGGTTGGCTTAGGTAGATGGGAAAAATAATCTAGATTTCTTGCCTCGATTAGGATTTAAACTTGAGACCTCATGTTCTCCTCCCACTTGACCACTAGGCCACACCCTTGAGTGGCACTTCGGTGTAATGTTAATGGTTACATTCTTTTAGTTTCTTAACTTTAGATTTTCATTTATTACATTTTATCATTGAATGTGGCTATATTTTACAGATGCAAGTTTACTAGTTTTATGTTCTCTGTGTTCCTTTTAGTTGCTTCCGACTATTTGCAACCCTCTGGTTGTGATTGTTCTGCATGGACCCATTCGTAAGACTAAGTGTTTTCAGTAACTAGATTCATGAGTCGTATTTTTAGAATACTTCAATGAGAAAACACTTTTTTCATCTTCCTTGGCTAGAAGCAACCTGTATGCTGGATGTATTTGGGTATCTGTGGTATGTCGAACTTTAGCCATTTGCATATGGAAAATATAAAACAATTTCCTCCAGTTCCATTGTCCTATATTGAATGACATGAGAGTGTAAACTATGTGCTCATTCAGGACATCTGTTGTTATTCTTGATAATATTGGTGGATAGGTCTATCACTTCTATCTTTCAATTTTACCAGCAACATGAGATGATCTTCTTTAATTTGCTTAGTCCAGCTGAAAATTTCTCCTTGTTTTCATCGATAAAATACAACTTTTCGTTGAAGCTGATTGGACTGGATAATAGCATAGTTCTCTTTTCGACTTTGATGTGCCTATTCTTGTGTTATTTCTTCATTTTGTCTGATCAAGCTTGTGAAATTTCTTGTTGCTCCATATAAGAGTTGAAGAAAGTTCGCTTTGCCTCCTATAGGGCAGTGTGCATGAAATGTGCAGTTAATTCCCAATTAAATACGCAGTGATACGATTGCAGCTTTACTTTCTGCAACTTATTTGGTCAATGTTGGCTAGTATGAAGCACGGTGGCCTGAGAGTACTGTACCTAAAGGTTGGCAGGTGATGGATAGTAAGATGTTCTGTTTTCCCCTCTCTGTGGGCCAATAACTTTGGCTTGAGAAACAACATTCTTGATTTCTTTATGACTGGATCTCTCTCAAACATGCACATGCACTGATCGTTGCTGCTGATTTTGTATTGTCTTTTGTTTAAAATCTTAGACAGAGATCCCAAGAACGTTTATATATACACACACACGATATATTCTATATTCCATCCACCTGCCTCTCCTAGATTCTTGTTATGTTGTGATTGTTCCTTTAAGATGTGTAGTAATCTATTTTTTTTTTTTTTTTGAGACTGGTAACATGTATATTTATATATATATATATTAAACCTGCACCATGACAGTGCAGCCATAAAAAAACACCCCACCATGCTGAGGACTACTGCTTCACAAGGAACCTATCATATCAACTAGTGATTCAGCCTCTTCTACATAGTTTTCTTTATACCAAAAGTGAAACAAAATGACACAATTCATCTTGATTTTCTGCACAGAATTGCATTTGTCTTCAAAAACTCTATTGTTCCTCTCCTTCCAAATTATCCACCAAATAACTGCTGGGACAAGTTTCCACCAACTCTTTTGTCTTACTGCTCCCTCATTATAGTTCCAGCACTTCAATAACTCACAGCTGTTCGCCGGCATAGTCCAACTTAGTCCTACCATGTTCAGGAAAAATTGCCACAATTGTATAGTGAAAGGACAATGTATAAATAAATGTGAGTTACTTTCTCTGGCTGCATCACACAGAACACATCTAGTACATAGATGAAAACCCCTTCTCCTTAAGTTTTCCTGGGTGAGACATGCTTCTCTTGCTACCAGCCAAGAGAAACATGAAACCTTATACGGTGCCTTAGTCTTCCAAATGGATTTCCATGGCCACTGATCGGATTGTGTATATTGCCTGAGCTGATAATTATATGCTGATTTGACAGTAAAAACACCATTATTGCCATGTTTCCAGTACAAAGAATCCTCAGATTCTTTAAAACCTTGAAATTGTTCCAAGGTCTTGAATAATTCCACAGCTCTTTCCAATTCCCAGTCATGTAGTAATCTTTTGAAAGTAATATTCCATCCATGTACTCCTGTAGTAATCTAATTGATGCATGTTTGATCCCATTTTAAACTATTTCAGGGAATACGTGAGTTAAGTCTAAGGCAAATGAAGAGGGAGCTGACAACTGCAACAGGGAGAAAGTTATGACTTTGGGGATATCAAGAATCCTCATTTGCGTGGTCACCGCTTTTGGCACACATAAATGATGATTTATGCCATCTGCTGTCTGGTAATGATGAAAGGTAGTATTTGTGAAAAGATTACACTGAGGTTCATTGCATTTTCGCTGTTAGGAAAAAACGAGTATATCTATTTAGGATTTCATACTTGTAAATTTTTTCTCCTTTAATTTTTCTGTCTTTCCAATGAAAGCACATGTTGGTGAAAACTAAAATAGTATCATGATTGGATTAATTCATGCAAAAAAAATCTGGATTTTGGCTGGTAGTTTTCCGCTGAAACACATTTTCGATGGACTTGTTTCTTGCTTGTATTTACTGATGATACGAAATATCAATATTATTAACCAGTCTGTACATTGTCTAGTAGTATTAGCAGTTTCAACCCCTCTTATAGAGGATAGCTTTGTGCTCTTTGTTATACCGTTTTAAGAGAGAATTTGAGTGAGATACTTGTGTTTTAAAAAGAGGAAGAAAGCAATTAATCTTCCCGTGAAGGAAGGCAGCATGCTGTTTATATTTATGTATATTTGCATATTCAGCCAAAAAGTTGGTGGTAGGGACACCCTTTACTAAGGGATTTCATCCTACACTGCGCAGAAAATTTTCTTTAGATAATAGTGATACCCTTTTTCAGAAACAATATATATATATAGACTATAGTAGGCTAACACCCCTTGAAAATAATACAAAGTAAATACTCCTATCAATTTGGATAGAGAGTAAAGCCTTAAAATCATCACAGTTCCAAACATAAACTTGCAAGTCGAATTGCGATTTGATTCTACGTACACCACTGGTAAAGTTCCTACAATCTCTTTCCGAAGCAGCAAACTGCATATCCCTTTTTTATTTTTGATTAACATGTCTGAGAAACTGTTGCTTCTAGACGTTAGACTTTATGCGGGCGGTCATGTTTTCATGGTTTTATTTTGCCACTCCTACTGATATCAGTTAATACGGAGTTTATAACGAAGAGAGAAATTTTTCAACTTCCTTCATTGGCTCTAACCTGATAACTACTTACATGGTCACCAAGCGCCATATAAGCTTCCAATATGACAAGAAAAAATAAGAAAAGCGATTGATTGTTATGAACTTGTTTTGTAAGCTGCAAAGTTACTCCGGTTAGCTACCGAAACTGCTGTTAAATTAATTATATATATATAGTATGGTCTAAAGGTTCTCAATAGGGCAAAGTTGATACGGAAGTTTTTTGTAGGATGATCTGTACTAGTTTGGAATTGAGACACAGTTAATTGCAAGAAAATTGTTGAAGAGTTGTCTTCAAGCCACACGGTTATGTTCTTTTGACAGTCTATGCAAGCCTGAAATATATTTCTGGAGAATCAGGTGGAAAGGGGATTTCCTTCAAATCTTATGTAAATGCTTTTTTTGGAGACTACAAAGAATGGAAAGTGTTAAAATGTGTTTTTACTTGTTTGGCTTCAGTAGAAAATGAGAAAACCAACAAATTTAAATTCATTAGAAGGAAATTCATTTTTTTTGTTCTCCCTAATTTCCTTTCATCTTCTTTTCCTTAATTCCCAATATAGGTGAATGTTACCTTCTAGTCCTCTGTTTGGGATGCGTTTTGTACTCAACAACACAGAGTCAAGGAGATACTTCCAGTTTTAATTTTCTGAAGGTAAGAAAGTTAAGGCGACTACATGTAGAACCAAACAGTTGTTCAAATTAGAAACTTGACAAATTTCTCTAATCTATACTGTTCAAATTAGTAGTTTTTTGGACTTTCTTGACAGGAGAAATTTTTTTCTGCTTGTTCATATACTGCAAAATTGTTCAAGAATATAATTGCCAACATCTAATCTAGACCCGAGAACGTTCTTTGTTGAAATCTGAAGGAGGCATGAAGAAATCAGCTGTCAATCTTCCAACATTAAAATCTACCTCTTCAATTTTCCATCTTTCCTCCAACTGCCTCTTGTGGTTTGCAGACTGCTCTCCATATCTGAAAACTGTAACAAAAGTCTTGCCACTATGCGCGACATTAACTCCGTCAACATACTTATAGTCCTCCATAACAGATTCTGTGCTTGTCTCCCAGAAAACGCCCTCATCGTCCCTGCTGGTCTTAACTGTTAGCAGCCTGGAATCCTCAAACTTGATCATAAGGCCTGATCTTTGACTGAAATACCCCCAGATGGTGTGATGAAGTATTTCATAATTTGGACCACTTTGTGCCTCCAATGCTGATTGATTGGTGTCTAATTTGAGAATGAAACAGTCCTCGTCGTTTATTATCTTCTCTCCTATGCAGACTGCATTCGCGAACAAGTTTGCTATAGACCGAGGATCTAGTCCCTACAGAAATGGCAGATCATTTAGCTTAGCTCTCCTCTCCCAAGAAGCAACCTTGATGACTAATATCGATGTCTAGGCTTAATTTCAAGTATGATCATTGAACTTCAAAATATGTTACATTAAGTAACTTAACTCTGTGTAACCTGCTCATGAAATCCAATGACCGATCGAAAGGTCAAATTTCCGACCCTATGTAGGGCATTTTCTGGGGCCAGGCCTTTGTACTTACGACAGCCTTTTTGGCCAAGCTTTTGAGAAGTCAAAATTGCTTACTTTAGAAAATTGAGCTGTTTGGCTAAGTTTTTAGAGAAAAATGTTTTTGAGTAGTGGCAGAAACTGTTTTTAGAAGCTAAACAAAGTAGTTTTTCTATGAATATACTTTTGGAACATTGATGAAGCAAAAACTCGTGATCTAATATTGGCAAAGGTACACAAAATGCTACTCTCCAACAATACTTTTTCAAAAAGCACTTCTAACAACGGGTCTTTTCAAATATAAGCAGATTTTGGAAGCTTGGACAAATAGGCTATAAGAACAACTCACACATGTTTGGTTAACGTGGTGAAAAATAATTTTGTGACTTTACGGTTATATTGGGCAAAATCTAGTGATCATACATGAAATTAACCCTGACGTCTGTATAACAGTTGAGGTAGTTTTACCTGGAGAAAGCGGCGGAGAGGTCTGGCAGGACCCTTAGATATAGGTCTTATTTGATTAGAAGATTGTCTCCATGATATTTGGCCATTACTACCAGAAATGACTTTGCATCCAGAGATAAGCAATTCTAAGGACCAAAGGTCAGGGTTCTTTTGCCAAAGCACAAAGCCTCCGTTTTCGTCACTCTTTCTCACCTTCACACTTTGATCACCTTGATGGAAATCAGATGCAGTAATTTTAACTGCCCCAATTACACACATGCTATTCACTGCATTTAGCGCTGGTTGTCCCCCTGTTGCTGCTATGTATTGTTGCAATATGTATTTCGCTGTTGACGCTTCCTGCACGTCAATTTCAACATAAGATATCCAAACAAAAGAAAACACATAATTCAGATTACTAATTCGAGCTATGTTATACTGATTCGTTTATGGGTAAATAGTATGAGTGTGTGCAAGGTTCCAATATGGATAAATCAAGTTTTTTGCTAATTTTTAGTGTATTTGCACGACAGTAGCAATATCCTTATTACACTCGTTCGTTCCAAGTATGTCAAGACAAATGAAGAATCCGTGTAACATAGTCAGAATTGTAAAATCTGGAGTCTGTTTTCTTGTGTCCCACAATAACTGGGATTACTAATTGATCTGGTAAGAATGGTAAATGTGATCTTTTTTCTCTTTATTTTTTTCGTGTGTGTGTATAGATGTGGATTTGGAGTTTGGTTGTCATGCATATTTTTCTGGTCCAAATTTATGACAATCTTAATTTCAGGCTAAACAAAAGATGCAAAAAAATAATAATTAGTCGACGTGCTTGTAAGTTGGTCAGAAAGAAATGGCAAAGCTTACAATGGAAGAATGTTTGACAGGACGATTAACGGATTGGCCCAATTGAATTTGGAAAGGGATAAGAGGAGATCCGACCATGTAAAGGAGGAAACTAAGTTCATTATAACGAGCAGCAACAATAGGGGAAGACCATTTATCAGACGTTTGAGCTTTCATCCAGGTTGCCATATTTTGCCATCTAAGTGCTGCATTGCTCCCCATGCTTTTGAACATTTCATCTGGTATTGGCACCTCAAGCACTGTCTCCAACCCATCTTCTTTATCAACATTTGGACAGAGTGTCCTCATGAAATACTATGTTTTAACTCAAGACTGATTTAGCTTATGCCAAAATAAAATTACAGCTTAATTTGCGTGCATGAACGAAAATCAGAGAGATAATGATTTTCGAATACCGAATACATGAAAGAAAAAAAAAAGAAAAAAAAAAGAGAATGAGAACGTGACTTTGTCTGTAACAGAAGCAAAAGGCTAAGAGATAATTAAGGATTTGTTATAATGAAAAACCAACATTCTATTCTCTGTTTTTCTTTGCATGTAACAAAGTATTTGAGGTGGGCAATTTTTTGCGGAGAGATTTGGAGTATTTGAAACTCACTATGCCTAAATTAAGGTTCCTCCTTTCTTTTAGCAGTTGTGCGGGCACGATTTTATCTAATTTTATTTTGCATATTCATTTATTATAATTGACTAAATTAATTTGATACTAGTATTAATTTTGCAAGCATGAGAGAGGTGGATTCAAAATTTTTATTTATTTAAATTTGAACTTAGTACGAATATATAATTTTCATTTGCATAAATAAGACTCTGAATCCGTCACTAGAGATCTCGTTTACAGGAGCACACATTGATTGTTACCTGTGTGGAACTACCTTGTCATAGATAAAGAATGAAACTGTACGTGAAAAGTGATTTTCAAACAATTTTAGGCCATTCGAAGTTTTGTCACATGCAGCTGGAGTCCTGGACGCATTTTAATTATTGAAAGAACATTTTTACCTTTGCTATTAATAGTGGGACAAAACGAAAGCACGTTCCATATTCTCCATGTTTCATGCGAATGCATATAGACAGGATAAAATAAATGCATGTACATTTTTGTTCTTCTAGTTTGGCTTCTTTTTTCTTTTAATTTGTTTTCCGGGTACTTTATATAACAGTTGCATTAGCAATGCCTTATATTTGAATTAGAGAAAAACATTGTTTTCCCGACTTTATATTATAGCACGTTCCTCCTCGCGCTCTTCCTGTAACGTGAACTTATACTGGTCAATCAAGTTTCATAACGCTTTGGAATGGTTCAGCCCATTAAACTCACATGGAGCTATCAGTGCAATCCAGTTTAGTGAAACCCAGAATCATCTCAAGTTTAAAACCTTAACTCACTAATGGTGTCGTACAGATATCAGCTGCAAAAGGTTTTAATCTTCTCTTCAACAAATTCCTGGCCAATAATTCACCGTAGTGTGAGGTACAGTGTAAACCCAGTAGAAGGCTAGATGTACGAGGATATCTTTAGATGGCCATGAAATGTAAAGGAAGTTTGGCAAAATGTCATACTCACCAAGTGTCCTTTTAATTCAATTACCATACTTTTACAGAACCTGGACCACATGTAATAACATACCCATGAATTGGACCACGTGACTTGATTTTAGTAGCATGGGTCGTCCTTTACTTGTCTTTGGCTTTAAGTATTATTTTATTGTGTTTTTTGGTTTCCAGGAGTTCACCCAACATACAAAAAATAATTGTATCTAAATGTTACAAAGAAAATTATTAGAATCCAGTGTACAGCTTCATCCTTTTTTAAAATAATCTGTTTTCTAAAAAGTTTAGTAAAATTGATTAATAATTTTATATAATAGATTATATTTTGCTAAAAGAATGAAAAAGTATTTATATTATCTGTGCATATGAGTTAAACTCATGTAAGTAAACTTATGCGCACTTGCGCAGTAAACTTATGAGCACTTGGGCTTCTTACTAGTGCAAGTACTTCACAATACTTCATACTTGTGGTTGTCGTGTGCAATGGCGGAGCCGGTGCTCTTGTTCAACGAGTGTCAATAGACATCTCTTCACTAAAAAATTACATATGCATGCAGATAGATAAAAAGGATATTGGTAAGTTTTATGTATATATATTTAATCCCTTAATTTGGCTTTTCTGTGTGTTTCTTTATATTTTTTATTTTCCTTAGTAACTTTTTTCTAGCTCCGTCACTGGTCTTAGGTAACATTGTTCAAAGGAAAAAGCAGGGAAAGGAAGCACAAGCTCATGCATGGATGATTTTGTTTTCTTGGATTCCCCTATTATCTTTTGAGAGGTTTCTTATTTGTATTGGCTTTTCACACGGCATGCATATCATTCAAAATGCTTTCGTCCAAACAAAGGTTAGTTCCCTTTCTTTCATTTCTCTCAAGTGGCCTAATATACAAATGGTTTCATTATGAAGACAAGATATTACTTTTCTTTGCAATATACTTTTATCAACAATGCTCTTCTGTCTCACTCATATATGCTTGTCTAATAGATAAACATTGGAAGGATTTATAACATTAAAAAAGAAATTAATCTTAGTGGTGGGGAGGCTGAATATGCTTGATTTGGGAATTGTCTATGCTTGTGGTTCTCCTAGCTGTTGAACCCAAATAGGGGACTTCCACATCTATGTTGATGTGACATTATTTACGTCCTCCTTTTGAAAATAGAAACGTTTTGAATTGAGACCCGTAACTAAGGCTTAAGAGGAGCGGGAGGAGTAAGAAGATTTTAACCATAATAGTGTAAGATAGAGATCGGACATGACAAAAACTTATGATAGAGCGGAGGTGGAAAATAAATATATGTTCGAAAGTTACTTTTGAAAATGAATTTCCACGGACACTTTTGTACGTTGGATTATGCAACATGGAAAGATTAATTAATAAGTAATAAAACTCATATTATACCTTATTCTCCAGCGTTTGGTAAGCTGAAAATATCATCCAAAAGCATTAAGTATATAAAATGAACAATCACAATGGGGTTGGAAGTGACACTAGGGGTGTGGGTAGTGGCGGAGCCAGAAATTTTATTAAGAAGTATCAAAATATAAAAAAGTTGACACATGTTAAAAATAAGAGGAGTCAACCTATAGTATTTATATATAAAGCTAAAATTTTGACATAGCTAAACAATATAATCTTCCGGCAAAGAATTGACACCTCTTAGCATAAGGTGGCCATGCCACTGGAGTGCGAGCTATGAGGGCGGAGGTGAGATAAGGTGTGGTGGACGATGGATAGGAGTAGAATGCCACTTACATAACTTGTTTTATCTTGAAGTCATTTTTCTCAAAAATATTTTCCAAAACAATTAACTGACCAAACATGAAAAAATTAGAAAATATTTTCTAAAAACTGTTCTCCTCCATACCAAACACACCTAAATAAAGCTAAGAAAGTATAGATTACGTAAATCAATTCCAAAAATCAGAGCCCCATTTGGATGAATTGGAATTGTTGAAAGCTGGAAGATGTATAGTGAATCCATCAGAGAGAATAGGGTTGTGCAGTACTCCCTCTGTGGATAGTGGATACATACATACAGTCACTTTATTAAATTCTCTCGCCTGCTATACGGCAACTAATTTCAGACTTGGATTGATTTTTTCTACAAAGTTGAGTAAATACTCAAAACAGATCTGCACCTTCCTGTTGCTCACTGGCTAGGACTTTATCCTCAACCATATCAACATTCTAATTCAATAAATATTTGAAGTTCATTTGTCGTATTGTCTTCTCCTCGATCTTTGCAACGCACGTCAAAAGTGTGTTAATATGCAACAATCCACGTTGTTTATTAGTCAAAATGTCTAACAGTACAAGTAAAAGTTACTCTTATAGTATATGTATGCAGGTTCAATTTTTATTCTCTCTCTTTTCCTTCTTATATCCCAATATCGTAGGGAAAAAAAAGTTCTTTTGAAAGGTTTATGTATATGCAAGACAGAAGGATGAACTAGAAAAATCGTGTATTCACTTAACAAGTACTTATGTATATTTATTATAGAACAAGAAAAATCTGGTTCCAAAACAAATTTAAGTTATACACTCGACTGTGTAAAAATCTCTCAGTATTAATTAGTGATGTCGTTTAATAGCTTTCTATATATAGTTAGTTTCTTCTTTCCATTTTTTTTAAAACTTTTATACACATAAACCGTAAAGAATTTATACACTATTAGACCTCATTTGTTTTCATTAAGATTAAGACGTCTGAATCTGAATGCACATCTGAATGATTAAGATGTTGCCTCTGTATCTGAACACTGAATGATTAAGACAGTTTGTTTTTCAACATCTGAATGTCCATAATATATTTGTTTAAATATTATAAATATAAACTTCAAATAAAAAGTAACTAAATATTAGAAAATAAATACAAAGTTAATAAAATAAAAATATTATTTGATAAAAACCGAAACATTTATGTTCGCTAGTAATGATGGAGATGCTCTGTACTGATCGTGGGTGGGGTAGGTGAGTGGTGGTGGTGTCGTGGTTCTGGATAGGGTGGGGGTGGTTGTGGGTAAGGTAGGTGGGTGGTGGTGGTGGGGGTGGGAGGGCAGTGGTGGTAGGTAGGTGGGGGGTTAGGGTGGTGTTGGTAGTGAGTGAGGTAGGTGGTAGGGGTAGGGTTGAGAGGTGGGTGGTTGGTATAGGGGGTGTGGTAGTAGAGGGTTGGCGTGGGTGGTGGGAGTGGAGGTGGTTGGGGTAAGGTAGATGGGGGTGGGGGCTGGGTGGTGGTGATAGGTGGGTTATGGGGATGGGGGTGGTTGGGGTAAGGTAGATGGGGGTAGGGGCTGGGTGGTGGTGATAGGTGGGTTATGGGGATGGGGGTGGGTGGGTAGTGGTGGGGGTGGTGATGGGTTGGGGTGGTGTTGGTGGTGGTGGTGGTGAGTGGGGCGTAGAGTTAGGGGTAGGGTTGGGGGTAATGTAAGGTTGGGGTGGGTGGTGAAGAGGTGGGGTAGTAGAGGGTTGGGGTGGGTGGTGAAAGGGTAGGGGAGGTTTGACGTGGGTGGTAGGAGTGAGGGGTGGGGTGGAGCTAGTGTTAAAAATTGTTTATACAAAGTGCCTCTTAATGATATTAAGACTTGGTTCAAGATCTTAATGAACAAAACCTATTCAGACCAAATAAGTGATTAGATCTTAATGTAAAATAAATAGACTTAATGACTTAAGATCTGAAACATTCAAATTTAGATTCAGACTTTCATTAAGTGCAAACAAATAGACCTTAGTCTTACTTTTTATTGACCGCTGCGATTATATGTTAAAAGTCTTGACATGTATTTTTTTATTGTATAGAAAAGTTGAACTCTTTCAAAAATCACAATGATTTTGTTGTCTCAATAAGCGTGAAGTACACAAATTAAACCGTTATCAGTAAATTAACTTTGACTAACTCATCAACATTTGGAGACGCTAATTAAGTCACGCTCTCCTCACCCCCTGTTCCCATATAAAATGTCTCTAACAATTCTCAGCTGATAAAGCAGTTCACAATTTTGTCAAAGGAAGAAACCCCACTCCTCCTATCCATCATACAACAGAGACAAAAAAGAATGGGAAAAAGCTTCAAGGTTCGGTTGTCCAGAGTCATTGCTTCCTTCAACTCCTGCCGTTCCAAGGACACTTCTTTTCTTCCCCAAGTCCCTAATTTCTTCCCACATACTAATAAGCTCAGCACTACAAAACTCATCTCCCCCGATTTCCCTCTTATTAATCAAAATAAAAATACCCCTAAGTCCTCCTTCAAACGCCACGTGTCATCGGAGCCCATGATGATCTCAGTTGGGTGTGGGTTTAAGTCGCCACGGTCACAAGATCAATTCAAGTGGGAGAAAGAAGATAAGTTTCACGTGGTTTCCAGCTGCTTAGTCTCTGAAGAAGAAGAGGAGAATAATAATTTGTCCTTACGAGCCCCTACTACTCCTCCACGATTCAGCACTGAGAAGAAGAAGAAGAAGAAGAAAGGGAGAGTTAAGAAGACGAAAATAAAAAGCAGACTCCAAATAAGCACCTCCTCAGCTGACGAGTACAGTGGGGTTTTAAGCGGTACTGATCAAGGAACTTGGGATAATTATAACGAAGAGGAGGAAACTGAAACTTTAGTTTCATCTTCCAGAAGCTTTGATTTCTCAAGTGATGACTCATCAACAGATTTTAACCCTCAGTTGGAAACCATATGTGAGACCGCTACTATGAGGCGTCGTCATCATAAGAGGAATGGCAGCAGCAAGAGGAGATTTAAGCATTCAAGACCAAGTTTCTCCTCTTCAATGGGTAAAAAGAACCTTACTACTAGTCTTACATTCAGGTCATCTTTATTATCCGTAACAAAACTTATTTTCAAATCTCATATTTTAAGGAGACTTACATATAAATATTTTTTGAACATCTGATAGTGTAAAAATTTTGAGTAAGCAATCTGACTTTTTTCGTGAGTCAAGTACGTTTTGAAAATATTTGTTTCACCTTTTAGCAGGATTGATATCATTCTTCGTCTCAAAGTTCAAGATATTTAAGAGAATATACATTTAATTATACCTAAGTACATTATTTTTAAACAGGTCGAAGGTCGTCAGTTTCAACATCATCGGACAGTGAGTTACCAGCAAGGTTGTCAGTGTTCAAGAAGCTGATACCGTGTAGCGTGGATGGGAAAGTGAAGGAGAGCTTCGCGATCGTGAAGAAATCACAGGACCCGTACGAGGACTTCAAGAGGTCAATGATGGAAATGATTTTGGAGAAGCAAATGTTTGAGAAGAGTGAGTTAGAGCAGCTTTTACAATGTTTTCTGTCGTTGAACGGAAAGCATTATCATGGAGTGATTGTTGAGGCTTTCTCTGAGATTTGGGAGACTTTGTTTTTAGGTAATGGTAATGATAGAGGTAGGAGGATGTCAAGTCATCCCCACCCAATCGCTGTATGCAGAACCCTTTGATTAATCCAGCAACTGTGGTCTCTTGTTTAATTAAATAAATTGAAGTTTTCATTTCTGTCGTTAATCATAGTGTTTAATGGGACCATATCAGTTTTCAGGCACTAGTGTTAGCTACTTAAACGTTAAAAACACAATTATAAGCTGAAAGAAAAGTTTCTCTTTCTTGCTAATGCTAGTTTTCTGAGTCCCGAAGCTAGCTTTGCATGAAGGGGAGAATGCATGAGAGAATCAAAACTTAATTAATTAGGTTTGAGATTTTTCATGGTTTCAAAAACTCTTTTAAGAGTATAAAAATTGCTAAGCCTTGTGGGATTTCACTAAGTATGTTAATGTTGTTTTTGTTGTATTTGAAACTCCTACTAATTTTTACCTTGTACTATAGGATTTACTAAAGATGTACTACTCCTATTAGCTTACGGATTTCATTTTACTTCAAAATTTTAGATCAAGGAGTAGCCCAGAGAGAGAGAGAGAACACTAATTAGTCCTCTCTTCTTAATTAACCCTGCGATTTTCCTAATCATTTTCGTTAGTGTTGAAGTCTTGTCTCGCAATAGAAAGATGAATGATCTATGTTGAAAATTAGGTTACTACTTAAAATTATCAATCATCAATGCTTTTTCGTTTTGCCTTTTTGACAGAGGGGGTATAGCTTAGCATGAGAAAAGAACAAGCCTTGCAACTTTTTAGAGTCTACGACACGCCTATATCTGTGGAATGATATGAAGTTACCTAGCTTCTGCTGTTTTTTTGTGAATAGTCAAACTTTTTCCAAGCCCGACTCAGATCTTAGTTTAATTTTTGTCGGAGAAGAAACGTTTAAGTGACAATTGGAAATTGATTCGCTGCTTCTGACTGGTCATATTGATGGATGGATCATGGATGTAACCCAACAAAGAAACTGCAAATTTGTTTTTGATCAAAACAATCACACAAGAACCCCAATTTGAGTACAGCATTGAAGAAGAACAAGATGAATGTAGAGAGAGAATTCTGTGTAATTTCAATATCATGATCTGCTGAGAAATGAGATACAAATGTGTATTTTATATTTTTATACATTGAGGATATATCCATAATTAAGCTAATCCTACTTAGCTGTAACTAATTCAGATTAGTTAACTATTTAACTAATAAATGGAAAATTACTGAAAAGGATTAAAAAGACTAAACTGCCCTTGAACTCTAATTTACTTATTCCAACAAAATTATAAATTCATAACGTCTTCCCTAAAATGTGAATAAATTTACATCGACTTCTGTAGATTCTTTTATGTCACTCGGACTAAAATATTCCAGGTATTAAAAAAAATATACATATATACCGCCTATTACTTATGGTGATTCCTTCAATATCGTTGATCTATATCGTAGAAACAACAAGAGTGCTACGACATTTTATCATTAGTTTTGATTATGAATTTGAGTTATATACTATTATGATTATAATGTACGTAATTTTATGGTATTTTAATTGCATTTCATCCGACATGAATTATCATTGCAACATTTTCCCTTGACTAAAGTTGATATGACGTGTGATTGTGAAAGGAGTCATTAGAGATGTTGCCATTGACTGATCCCCATTTTTACACCAAAGCGACACCCATAAAACACGGATCCGAAATTTCACTTACTTCCATAATGGGGCTTTGTCCATTTCGCTATTTGGGCTTGTTTTGTACAAATAATTGAAACTACATTAGAATTGGCCTGGGGTGGTGGGGTGGGGGGGGGGGGGGTAGCGCGGGGTGTTGGAGGGGGTAACCATGTGGGAATTGCCCTTCTTTTGGGGTGGTCTTTAAATTTTGCCCCTCATATTTGAAATCTTTAAATTTTGCCCTTCGGCTAAATCCATGGGTTCCAGGTTCGAACCCCCACACAGTTAAAATTTTAAAATAAATTCGCAAGGCAGAGTTTAAATTTCGCTATGCCCCCATCGGCATACACATGTGAAGGAATTACCAAAGTTATGCCGGACCCGGCATACTTATGCCTTATGGGCAGACTTGGCATAAGTATGCCGGGTCCGGCATAACTTTGGCAATTCCTTCACAAGTTTATGCCGGGTCCGGCATAAAAGTTTGCCCATTAAAAGTATGCCCCCACCAGCATAAACTTGTTAAGGAATTACCAAACTTATGCCGGACCCGACATACTTATGCCTTATGGGCAGACTTGGCATAAGTATGTCGGGTCCGGCATAACTTTGGTAATTCCTTCACAAGTTTATGCCGGTGGGGGCATACTTTTAATGGGCAAACTTTTATAATATGCCACATAAGGCGGAATTTTTCCTTAAGGCATAACTAAAAGTTTGTCTTATAAGGCAGAGTCTATACCTTAAGAAAAAGTTCTGCCTTAATTAAAAGTCTGTCCCATAAGGCATAGTTCCTTAAGGAAAAGTTTTGCCCCATGAGCCATAACTAAACTATGCCTTGAGGAAAAGTTATGCCCCCTCCTGCATAACTTTAGTTTTTCCTTAAGGACTTTATGCCGGATCCGGCATACACTCCCCAGCCCTGCCTTGCGAAATTATTTTTTTATTTTATGCTTGAGCGGGGGTTCGAACCCAGAACCTCAGGTATCCAAGCGAAGGGCAAAATTTAAAGACCACAAATATGAGGGGCAAAATTTAAAGACCACCCCCAAAAGAAGGGCAATCCGTGCAAAAAAATGTAACGATGTTAGGTACTTAGTAGTAGTAATTAGTTTTGGTTATACATCGTCAATATGTTATATTGAGCCTGTTTGGATGGGCTTAAAAAAAGCAGCTTATAAGCTGTTATAGATAAACTGAAAAATTGTTGTTTTTTTTAAATCAGGAAAATTGATTTTTTTTCCTAAAATTTTTAGATTTTGATGATTTTATTTTTAGGACACTTCAATAAAAATAGGGAAAGCGGATTTTTTTTTCAAAAATCTGAAAAAATGATTTTTTTTAAGTGTGGAAAAACCATGTTTAAAAAAAAAATCAAGAAAACTATTTTTTTTTTAATCTAGAAGAAAATTATGGAGTATTAATTTTGCACATTTTACTTTAAAAAATTTCAGTTTTTCAGATTTAAGAAATCCAAATTTTAATAAAAAATCAATTTTCCATATTTAAAAAAAAAAGGGGTTTTCCACCCCTTAAAAAAAACAGTTTTCCAGATTTAAAAAATTCCACATTTGTTAGAAAAAATCCAATCCTGTTTTTTTTTTTTTAAAAAGGGCTTACCACATTTTTTTTAAAAAAATTAGTTGTTCCAGATTTTATAAAAATCTAATTTTTTCAGATTTAGAAAATCGGACTAGTAATAAAATGCCATGTGTAATTTATTTATTTTTTTAAAAAAATTATTGTTGAGCGTCAAATAACATAAATTAGCCAAAAAGTTGAACTGAGGGGTGTTTTTAGTTAAATTTATTTTTTGACCTTTTCGTTAAATTTTTAACAGAATATTTGAGAGTTGAATAAAAGTGCACCACTTATGCAAACATAATGGACTATTAATACTTTATGTAAAAAACCATATATGATTTTAGGTCTAAACCCAAAGATAATGTACTATTTTTGATCATTTTCTCTTCCTTTTTACCACAAACTATTGTGGAGAGTCATTTCGAAAGATGCTAGATGCCAGAAAACAACATTTCAATCAAGCCACGGGTGGATAAGACATATTAACTTATATATAGGGGGCTACTTTCGTATATATTCCAAAACTTAATTGTGTAACATCTGTTCTTTCGATTTATCAACCTTTCCCTTTACGAAAAGGAAACACCTATATTTCAGGTGCTCTAAGTGAAAAGTTTTTTGACTAGATAAATGACAATAATTGACACCCTCAATTATATCCAAGACAAAAGGGAGGGGCCTCTAAATCAGAAAAAGAATTGATTAAGATATATAATTGTACCCCTTGCATCTTTGGCTGGGTGAGGGACTATATCCGTGCAGTTAACCAGCAAGGTAGAAGGGCCCTCCTACTCCTGGTGAACGGATTATGTATCATTGTTCTATCTAAAAGATTACAAGTAGAATAAAAAATATGTTTGGGTAGGTCGGGCCCTGTCCCGAAACTTCTACCGTTCATAGACTATTATAGAAGCTTTATAGACTTATGTTGTATTGCTCAATTCGGTATGAAAGCTCATACAAAATCATGTACATTGGAAGAATTTTTTTTTATATATTGTTGGTTTTAAGGCAGTAGAAAGAGAGAAGGAAAAAGGAATTCTTGGCAATAGTGGATTTCTTTTTCTCATCCTTTAACTTGGAAATTCAGTTTCATGATTGAGTTTCCCCTTTCTTCTACAGATGTTGGGGGTCCAGCCCTCATAGGAAATTGTTTATGAGATCGAATTCCATCGGGTTTTTAAGATCTCTCTAGTGCTAAATAAAAAAGATCTTTGAGCAAGGTCAGTCTCATGTTCAGGCCCCTATGTTTCCTCTATGTATAGACAGTTTCTTATGGGAGCATGTTTGCTACCTGATGATCATATATGTTCTAGGCCCATGTTATGTTATATGATTCATCTCTAGTTGATTCGTTCGGTCAAGTTAAGATACTGGGTGTAGGTCCGCCTCACCGAGATTTGGAGCTACTGAGATTCACCTCGATGCTCAACCCGTTTTGAATGAACTTTCAAAAATTTGTGGTGAATTGAACACCTCAATCTGATATAATGTGCACTAAATGTAACATCCTACTTGAAAAGGGAGGGACCTAGAGAGAGCTTTTTCATCCAGTAAATTAAATTTTGAAGTATGTCATTTAACTTGTGTCTTGGTTCTATCTAATATTTCCAGTAGTATTAAGTTCTGTACACTAATAATAAAAAAATATTTATTCAATCAAATCACGTTTAAGGTGTTATTCCAGGAAAGTTTTTACTATAGAGTTAAGTTACATACGTCATTAGTATAAGAAATTGGATATACTATTAGGTTATTCAAAGAATATTTGCATATAAGCTTACTTTAAATGTGGATTTGTCATTTTGAAAATAAGACACATCACCTGCTATTAAATGTAAAGGTGATTGACGGGGTATATAACTTAAACTTATCTTGATACTGTAAGAGCTATTAATTTGATATTAACTTAAACTTTGTTTGCATTATTAGGTTACTCAAAAAATATCTATAGGTAAGTTTCTTTAAAATGTGAGATTTATAATCTTGAAAACAGCACAACTATAAGTCTAAACTGATAAAGGTGCTCTGATGGTATAAAAATGTATACTAATAATATATATAATTAAAAACTCTAAAAGACCTTACATTAACAATGGATATGACTTAAATCCATTACAAAATTATCTAAACCTCTTCGCCCAAGCATAGGCAATACTGCCGTAACATTTAAGAAGAGCTAGCTAGCATGAGACAAAAACGATTCCCAGTGCAGTAAATATATTTATTTTACATAAACTGGAAGTGACAAGATAAACTGTAAATGCACTTTTTCCGTGTACATTGAAGTGTAATATCTGTTCTCTCAGTTAACTGTTCCCTTCTGTATAAAGCCTTAACGTGTGCCTGCAAAAGTCGTAGACTTAGAGTACCGCCGTACCGGTACAACAATATATATTATATGATGCATCAGTATGGGATAAAGGCACTACCTTTTTCATGATTCCTGTAAGTTTTGGGGCATTTGGGATCTGAGCAATTCAAGTTTCCTAAATTGTTGATATATTTCTGGTACAAGGCATCAGAGATTTGAAACCTTTAATCAAGAAACCAACCTAAAATGGAGGGGCAACTTGTTAAATGAATCATAACTTTTTTATCTGCAGTTAGTGCATTTCATATTCCATCAATTCATACTGCTGCATGCTATACCTACTTAAACTTTACACAGAGGCGGAGCTAGCTTATTAATGGGGGGTTCGGTCGAACCCTCTAACCTCGGTCTAAACTCTGTATTTGTCTTGAAAAATTCATTGAATATATATAAATTGTTGAGTTAGAACCCAGTAACTTAAACGAATTAGAATCCTGAACTCACGAGCTTCGAATTCTGTCTCCCCCTTTACTATTGAATGTGCAAAGTCCAAAAACTTTGCTTTAAGCATCGTGATCTGAGTTCGAGAAGAAAGTGCAACTTCTCTACTTTAATCTCATAGACAAAACCAGGAGGGATGTTAAGGGAAAAAAACTTATAAACGGTTAAACAGATGCTTCTTTTATATGAGACATTTTTATCATTTTACAATAATTAATGTATATTCTTACCCCGAACATGAGTAAGTATTTGCCTATAAATCACCTTGTTTGTGTATGGTTATTTTGGTTAGCATTAGTAGATTTGGTAATCTTGCTATAATAGTCCAAAAAGGTATAGTTTTTGATAGGTTATGGAGATCTCAGTATCCGGTTAGTGTATACTAGCAAAGTATTCCCGTGCGATGCACGGGCTCAACGTGATTAATTTGGTTACTCACTTTAGTTAGTCTTTATAGTTTGTATATTTTGTAAAGGATACCGTGATTCTCCTTAGTGAGTCTCCATATTTTGTTTATTTTCCTCTTATTTGTTGTTGTTGTGTTCGCCCCTCTTGGACACTTATATATATTAGAAATTTTTAGTAATATGGGACGGAGGGAGTACTTCATTTATTAATTCTTAAAGAATGTGAAAAGATAAAAGTGAACAAGTAAAAGTGCACGAAGGAAATAAATGTGTTGGAGAATTAAAATTGAAGTGCATACGTGTATACATTAGAAGAGAATAAATATTCACTACTATGACATATGTCCACGTGGGATAAAAAAGTAGTTGATTAAAGTGTACAACCAAAGTATATGGGATGAAGGGAGTAATTCATTTATTAATTATATTCTTAAACTTAAAGAACGTGAAAAGTCAAGTATAGTAATGTGGCCAGGTAATATGAGACGAAGGGAGTACTTCATTTATTAATTTTTAAAGAATGTGAAAAGTCAAGTAATGTGGCCAAGTAATATGGGACGGAGGGAATACTTCATTTATTAATTCTTAAAGAACATAAAAAGTCAAAAGTGAATAAGTAAAAGTGCATAGAGGAAATAAATATGTGTCGGAGAAGTAAAATTGAAGTGCATACATGTATACATGGGAAGAGAATAAAGATTCAGCAAGAACGTGAAAACGTGAACAAGCAAAAGTGCACGGAGGAAATAAATATGTGTTGGAGAATTAAAATTGAAGTGCATACGTATATACATGGAACAAGTAAAAGTGCACAGAGGAAATAAATATGTGTCGGAGAATTAAAATTGAAGTGCATATGCGTATACATGAGAAGAGAATAAATATTTATTATTATGACATATGTTCACGTGGGATTTATTAATTCTTAAAGAACGTGAAAAGTCAAAAGTGAACAAATAAAAGTGCACGGAGCAAATAAATTTGTGTAGGAGAATTAAAATTTAACTGCATACGTCTATACATGAGAAAAGAATAAATATTTAGCAAGAACGTGAAAAGTCAAAAGTGAACAAGTAAAAATGCACGGAAGAAATAAATGTTTCGGAGAATTAAAATTGAAATGCACACGTCTATACATGAGAAGGGAATAAATATTAAGTACTGTGACATATGCAAATATTCAGCAAGAACGTGAAAAGTCAAAAGTGAACAAGTAAAAGTGCACGGAGGAAATAAATATGTGTCGGAAAATTAAAATTGAAGTGCATACGTGTATACATGAGAAGAGAATAAATATTCAGTACTATGACATATGTGCAGGTGGGATTTATTAATTCTTAAAGAACGTGAAAAGTCAAAAGTGAACAAGTAAAAGTCCACGGAGAAAATAAATGTGTCAGAGAATTAAAATTGAAGTGCATACGTCTATATATGAGAAAGGAATAAATATTAAGCACTATGACACATGTCCACATGGGATAAAAAAAGCAGTTAGTTAATGTGTACAGGTTATATAGCTTTTGGTACAAGCATTCATTGCGTGTACAATTTGTAAAGCTTTGGGTACAAGTAGGTATTGCAGTGTTGGTCCCTCTTAGCCACTTATATAACTAGCAAACTATGCCCGTACGATGCACGGAGCCCAATATGATTAATTTGGTTACTCAATTTAGTTAGTCTTTATATGAAAAGGATACCGTGATTTTCCTTAGTGAGTCTCTTGTTTTTTTTTCTTTTCGTCTTATTTTTCCCCTTAATTTCTCAATTGTTGTTAAAATTTATCTTATTTTGGTTATGTCCGCCTCTTTTTTATTCAGTAAGTTGACAATTCAAATATCCTATATGTCAAGTTTATAATCACAAGTTCAAAGGATATTTTATTATATTATACAGATTTTTAATTTAGGACCCCAAGATAGTGTATCTTTATTTCGAAAACTCCGTATCTAGTCAAACGTAGACACTTAAATTGAGACAGAGGGAGTATATGCCAAATGAAGGAAATAAAAGGACAGTTGAGACACTGCGGACACGTGGGAACTTAAAAGTAAACACACAAGAGATAGTATTAATGTTAATCTTCTGAAATGTACACATGTTAGTCTTGCCTTAGAGTACAATTTCAGTTGTTTTTTATACAACTTATTGTTGATCTGTTCGTCCACTTGGGCGTTTGTTGTTAAAAAAAAAAAAAAACTTATTTTGGTTATATCCGCCTCTTTTATTACATGTCAAATTTATAATCACGAGATTCAAAGAATATTTTATTATATTATACACATTTTTAATTTAGAACCACAAGATTTGGAAGTTTATCTTTATTTCTTAAACTCCAGGTCTAGTCAAACGTAGACACTTAAATTGAGACAGAGGGAGTACATGCCAAATGAAGGAAATGAAAGGATAATTAAGACACTGCGGACCTGTGGGGACTTAAAAAGTAAACACACAAGAGGTAGAATTAATGTTCAACTTCTAAAATGTACACATGTTAGTCCCTACTTAGAGTACAATTTCAATTGCTTTTTGTACAACTTATTCGTCCACCTTGGGCGTTTATATATAAAAAAAAATAAAAATATATAGAATAGAAAAATAGACATATATATATATATATATATATATATATATATATATATATATATATATATATATATATATATATATATATATATATATATATATATATATATATAATAGAAAAATAGACATATATTTTTAGTAATGTGGCCAAGTAATATGGGTTGAAGGGAATACTTCATTTTTATTAATTTTTAAAGAAGGTAAAAAGCCGAGTATAGTAATGTGGCCAAGTAATATGGGACGAAGAGCGTATTTCATTTATTAATTCTTAAAGAACGTGAAAATTCGATTAATGTGGCCAAGAAATATGGGACGGAGGGAGTACTTTATTTATTAATTCTTAAATAACGTAAAAAGTCAAAAGTGAAAAAGTAAAAGTGCACGGAGAAAATAAATATGTGTCGGATAATTAAAATTGAAGTGCATACATGTATACATGAGAAGAAAATAAATATTCAGTAAGAACGTGAAAAGTCAAAAGTGAACAAGTAAAAGTGCACGGAGGAAATAAATATGTGTCAGAGAATTAAAATTGAAGTGCACACGTGTATACATGGGAAGAGAATAAATATTCAGTACTGTGACATATATCCGAATGAGATTTATTAATTCTTAAAGAACGTGAAAAGTCAAAAGTGAACAAGTAAAATTGCACGGAGGAAATAAATTTATGTAGAAAAATTAAAATTGAACTGCATATGTCTGTACATGAGAAGAGAATAAATATTCAGCAAGAACGTGAAAAGTCAAAAGTGAACAATTAAAAGTGCACGGAGGAAATAAATGTGTCGGAGAATTAAAATTGAAGTGCATACGTCTATATATGAGAAAGGAATAAATATTAAGTACAATTTCAGTTGCTTTTTGTACAACTTATTCGTCTACCTTGGGCGTTTATATATAAGAAGAAGAAAAAGAAAGAATAGAAAAATAGACATATATTTTTAGTAATGTGTCCAAGTAATATGAGACGAAGGAGTACTTCATTTTTATTAATTCTTAAAGAACGTGAAAAGTCGAGTATAGTAATGTGACCAAGTAATATGGGACGAAGAGAGTACTTCATTTATTAATTCTTAAAGAACGTGAAAAGTCAAGTAATGTGACCAAGAAATATGGGACGGAGGGAGTACTTCCTTTATTAATTCTTAAATAACGTGAAAAGTCAAAAGTGAAAAAGTAAAAGTGCATAGAGGAAATAAATATGTGTCGAATAATTAAAATTGAAGTGCATACATGTATACATGAGAAGAAAATAAATATTCAGCAAGAACGTGAAAAGTCAAAAGTGAATGAGTAAAAGTGCACGGAGGAAATAAATATGTGTCGGAGAATTAAAATTGAAGTGCACACGTGTATATATGAGAAGAGAATAAATATTCAGTACTATGACATATATTCACGTGGGATTTATTAATTCTTAAAAAACGTGAAAAGTCAAAAGTGAACAAGTAAAATTGCACGGAGGAAATAAATTTGTGTAGAAAAATTAAAATTGAACTGCATATGTCTGTACATGAGAAGAGAATAAATATTCAGCAAGAACGTGAAAAGTCAAAAGAGAACGACTAAAAGTGCACGGAGAAAATAAATGTGTCGGAGAATTAAAATTGAAGTGCATACGTCTATACATGAGAAGGGCAAAAATTAAAGACTAACAATTTGAGGGTCAAAAATTTAAGATTACCCCCGAAGAAGGACAATTGTGCAAACTGTGCCCCAAAAAAGTAGCGAAGGCCCATGGTTTTGGGCTGAAACCAGCCCAAGTTGATTTTGGGAAACCACCTTCTGGATACAAAAAAAAATAAAAAAAATACATCATTTAGTTACTTTCTTCATTTTTTTTTGCGCGGATCGCCCTTCTTTTGGGGTGGTCTTTAAATTTTGTCCTTCAAATTTGTGATCTTTAAAATTTGCCCTTCATATTTGTGGTCTTTAAGTTTTGCCCTTTGCTTGGAAAGGTAGGCGAATACATGAAGTTCTAGGTTCGAACTCCCGCTCAGGCATAAAATAAAAAAATAATTTCGCAAGACAGGACTGCGGAGTGTATGCCGGATCCAGCATACAATCTTTAAGGAAAAGCTAAAGTTATGCCGGATCCGGCATAACTAAAAATCTGCCCCATAAGGCAGAATTTTTCCTAAGACATAGTTTAGTTATGCCTTATGGGCAGAATTTTAGTTAAGGCATAACAAAATTATGCCCCATAAGGCAAGAACTTTTCTTAAGGCATAGATTTTGCCTTATAAGGCAAAGTTTAAGTTATGCCTTAAGGAAAAGTTCCACCTTATGAGCATACTTTTTAATATACTTAAAATATTTATATTTTAAAATAACATAGAATTTAATTACTTTTTTATTTTTATTCTTACTCTAATAAATGTGAAAAGACATTAATGTCGTAAAAAAAATATCAAATGGAGATCAAATAATGAATAAGGTAAATTAGTCAAATTATAAAATAGTTTCCTTTTAAATAAGTTTTCTCTTTTAAAAAATATTAATAAATTTGCCGATTTTGTGTTCATAGCAAACATTGAATGTAATTTCCAAAGTATCTCATTAAATCAATAATGATGGATTCATTGTCACATGTGTATCAATCCATTAGTGGGAGCAAATGAAATTATTGTACAGCAACATACTTAAAATACTTATATAGTATAATAAGATAGAATTTAATTACTTTTTCATTTTTTCCTTACTCTAATAAATGTGACAAGAGATTAATGTCATAAAAGAAAAAATAATATTAAATAGAGATCAAATAATTAATAAAGTAAATTAGTGAAATTCTAATTCTAATTGACGTTTCCTTTAAAAACCGTGCAAAAGAAAACATGACAAATAAAATGAGTTAAACCAAAAATATTTATCAAAAATTAAAAAATAGTAGTTCTTCATTTAAATAGATAATCAAATTTCTACTTTGTTTCATTTTAAACATATAAAATTAATATAATTATTTTAATTAGAATTATCCAAATCAAAATTTGATAAAAAATAATAGGTATTGTTTAGGCCCAATCTACATACATTAACAATAGAATATTTTACACCTTTAAATTAATCGAATTAAAATTCAAAGTATCAACTGATGCTTAAATATTGCTATTGTTTTATCTCAAAGAGACGAAAATGGTTTCCTTTTAAATAAGTCTATTAATAAATTTTTGCCAACTTTGTATTCGTAGCAAACACTAATATAATAAAGTTTTGGATACGGAGCACAAACTACAATGTTATATTAATCGTGTTTTGAACAATTAATATATATATATATATATTACTTTACTACTATATAGAAGAGCCGGTTTATAAGCAAGATCGTCGTCCGTCCTTTGGTCCCATTTTTTTATTTAAGGGCAAAAAAATTGTTTGTGGTCCCACCCACTTTTTTATTTAAGGAAAAAAAATGACATTTTATACTTTACATTACCAACTCTTTTAAAAAGTAGATAAAAATAATTTATTATATTTCTATTTTTCTACTATATAGAAGCATCGGTTTACCCATGCTTCGTCGTCAGTCATTCTTAAAAAAATGCTTCTATATAGTTAAAAAAAAAAGTGGACCCCACCCTCTCCAAACTCATAAAAAAAAAAGGTGGACCCCATATTAAAAAAAAAACAAGCAATGTAAAAAAAAAATGTGCACCCCATATATTAAAAAATCAAACAATATTCATGTAATTCCCAAAATATCCCAATCAAGTCAATAATAGTGGATTCACTGCTACATGCGTATTAACCCATTAGTGGGAGCAAATGAAATTATTGCACAGCAACAAAACATGGACCCCATATTATTGTTTTTCTTCAAAAGGTTTAGTAGGCAAATACATACAATTTCCTTTCTTTTCCTATATTAGCCTGAGATCTAATCTAGATATTTAATTGTTTTATTTGCTATTCCGCCATGTCATTTATTTCTTATGATTACTAAATTAAATATACTTAAAATATTTATATTTTAAAATAAGATAGAATTTAATTGCTTTTCCATTTTTATTCTTACTCTAATAAATGTGAAAAGAGATTAATATTAAATGGAGATCAAATAATGAATAAGGTAAATTAGTCAAATTATAATTCTAATTCACGTTTCCTTAAAAAATCATGCAAAAGACAACATGACAAGGAAAATGAACTAAATCGAGAATATTTACCAAAAATTAAAAAATAGCATTTCTTCGTTTAAATAGAAAATCAATCTCTACTTTGTTTCGTTTTAAACATGTAAAATTAATTTAATAATTTGAATTAGAATGATCCAAATCAAAATTTGATAAAAACTAATAAGTATTTTACACCTGTAAATTAATCGAATTAAAATTGAAGTATCAACTGATGCTTAAATATTGCTATTGTTTTATCTCAAAGAGAGGAAAATAGTTTTGTTTTAAACAATTCTTCTCATTTAAAAAGTATTAATAAATTTTCGTGACAAACACGAATATAATAAAGTTTAAATTGTGAGCCTCATATATATTAAATAACAACTAATATTAAAAAAAATATGGGCCCCATATTAAACACCAACCAGTATTAAAAAAAAAGACAAGAAAAAAAAGTGGAAGCCACCACCTCCAAACTCACGGGAAAAAAAGTAGACCCCATATTAACAAAATCAAGAAATATTAAAAAAAAAAAAATGAATCTCATATTAAAAAAACAAACAATGTTAAAAAAAAAGTGCATCCTATATTAAAAAATCAAACAATTAAATCAATAATGTTGGATTTATTGCCACATGCGTATCAACCCATTAGTGGGAGCAAATGAAATTATTGTACAGTAACATACTTAAAATACTTATATATTAAAATAAGATAGAATTTAATTACTTTTTCATTTTTTCCTTACTCTAATAAATGTGAAAAAAGATTAATGTCATAAAAGAAAAAATAATATTAAATGGAGATCAAATAATTAATAAAGTAAATAAGTGAAATTATAATTCTAATTGACGTTTCCTTAAAAAATCGTGTAAAAACAACATGACAAGTAAAATGAGTTAAACAAAAAATATTTACTAAAAATTAAAAAGTAAATATTAAAAAATAGAAGTTCTTCATTTAAATAGAAAATCAAATTTCTACTTTGTTTCATTTTAAACATGTAAAATTAATATAATAATTTGAATTAGAATTATCCAAATCAAAATTTGATAAAAAAATTATATGTATTACTTTACTATTACTGCTATATAGAAGAGCCGGTTTATAGAGGGAAGATCGTCGTCCGTGTTCGGTCCCACTTTTTTATTTAAGGGCAAAAAAATCCTTTGTGGTCCCACCTACTTTTTTATTTAAGGGCAAAAAAATTACGTTTTATACTTTATATTACCAACTTTTCTAAAAAGTAGATAGAAATACTTTATTATATTTCTATTTTTCTGCTATATAGAAGCATTGATTTACCCATGCTTCGTCGTCAATCACTCTTAAAAAAAAAAAAAAAAAAAGTGGACCCCACACTAAAAACGCCAAGCAATATTAAAAAAAAAAAGGTGGACCCCACCCTCTCCAAACTCATGAAAAGAAAAGTGGACCCCACCTTCTGCAAACTCATGACAAAAAAAAAGTGGATCTCATATTAAAAAATAAAATAAACGTGCACCCCATATATTAAAAAATCAAACAATATTCATGTAATTCGCAAAGTATCTCCATCAAGTCAATAATAGTGGATTCATTGCCACATGCATATTTACCCATTAGTGGGAGCAAATGAAATTATTACACAACAAAAAACATGGACCCCATATTATTACTTTTATTCAAAATATTTAATTGTTGTATTTGCTATTCCGCCATGTCATTTATTTGTTATGTTTACTAAAATAAATATACTTAAAATATATATATTTAAAAAATAAGATACAATTTAATTACTTTTTTATTTTTATTCTTACTCTAATAAATGTGAAAAGAAATTAATATCAAATAATGAATAAGGTAAATTAGTCAATTTATAATTCTAATTCACGTTTCCTTAAAAAAACCATGCAAAAGACAACATGACAAGTAAAATGAGCTAAACCGAGAATATTTACCAAATATTAAAAAATAGCATTTCTTCGTTTAAATAGAAAATCAATTTTTACTTTGTTTCGTTTTAAACATGTAAAATTAATTTAATAATTTGAATTAGAATTATCCAAATCAAAATTTGATAAAAAATTATAAGTATTTTACACCTTTAAATTAATCGAATTAAAATTGAAAGTATCAACTGATGCTTAAATATTGCTATTACTTTATCTCAAAGAGAATAAAATAATTTTTTTTAAACAAGTCTTCTCTTTTAAAAAGTATTAATAAATTTTCGTAGCAAACACGAATATAATAAAATTTTAGATACGGAGCACAAACTACAATGTTATATTGATCGTATTTTGAACATAGTATATATATATATATATCCATAAAAACAGTACAAACTTATGTATGTTTATTATCAATATAATATATATATATATATATATTATCACTATCTAAACACAACTACATATACATAGATACTCTATAATCCGAAGTCTAGTACTATATATAAGCACGGGTTGGGGATGGATCGGCATCCGTCCCCAACTCATGTTTAAAAAAAAAAAAAAGAGTGGGCCCCATGTAAAAAAAATTAAAAAATATATATAAAAAATCTTTCAAACTCATGTAAAAAAAAGGTGGATCTCACATTAAAAAAATTAAGCAATATCAAAAAAAAAAAAAAAAAAAAAGTGGACCCCATATTAAAAAAAAAGTAATATAAAAAAAAAAGTGCACCCCATATTAAAAAATCAAACAATATTCATGTAATTCCCAAAGTATTCCCATTATTAGCTTGTTTGACCAAGTCTATTTTTCCCCCAAAAGTACTTATTTTTTCAATAAGTGGTTATTTTAAAAAAAAATGAGGTGTTTGGTCAAGCTTTTGGGAGAAAATAAGTGTTTTTGGGGAGTAGCAGAAGCAGTTTTTCAGAAACTAAAAAAATAATTTTTGCCCAAAAGCACTTTTTTGAAAAGTACTTTTGAGAAAAATACACATAAAAACACTTTTTAAAAGTTTGACCAAACACTAATCGCTGCTCAAAAGTACTTTTTAAATTAAATGGCCAAACACAAACTGCTTTTAGCCAAAAGTACTTTTTTCAAAAGTACTTTTTAAAATAAGCTGTTTTTAAAAGTTTGGTCAAACAGGCTATAAGTTAATAATGGTGGATTCATTGCCACATGCGTACCAACTCATTAGCGGGAGGAAATGAAATTATTGTACAGCAAAAACTGTGGACCCCATCTTCAAAATTTTAACTATATAGAAGCATGGGTTTAGATCCATGCTTCGTCGTCCGTCCATTAAAAAAAAAGGGTGGGCCCCATACTACACAACACCAAGTAATATATAAATAAAAAAAATAAAAAAGTGAAACCCGCTATCTCCAAACCCACGAAAAAAAAAGTGGACCCCATATTATCAAAATCAAGCAATATCAAAAAAAAAAAAAAAGTGAACCCCATATTATAAAAACAAATAGTGTAAAAAAAAAGTGCAGACTTTTTATTCGTAGCAAACACTAATATAATAAAGTTTTAGATACGGAGCACAAACTACAATGTTATATTAATCGTGTTTTGAACATAGTGTATATATATATATATATATATATATGTGCATAAAAACAGTGCAAACTAATAATGTCAAAAAAAAAGGTGCACCTCATATTAAAAAATCAAATAATATTGATGTAATTTCCAAGGTATCGCATTAAGTCAATAATGATGGATTCGTTGCCACATGCGTATCAATTCATTAGTGCGAGCAACTGAAAATATTGTACAGCAAAAAACATGGACCCCATATTATTGCTTTTCTTCAAAAGGTTAAGTAGCCAAACCATACAATTTTTTTTTTTTTTTTTATATTAGCCTTAGATCTAATCTAGCTATTGAACTGTTGTATTTGCTATTCCGCCATGTCATTTATTTGTTATGTTTACTAAAATAAATATACATAAAATATTTATATTTTAAAATAAGATAGAATTTAATTAATTTTTTATTTTTATCCTTACTCTAATAAATGTGAAAAGAGATTAATGTCGTAAAAAAAATATATCAAATGGAGATCAAATAATGAATAAGGTAAATTAGTCAAATTATAAATCTAATCGACGTTTTTTTTAAAATCATGCAAAAGACAACATGACAAGTAAAATGAGCTAAACCGAGAATATTTACCAAAAATTAAAAAATAATATTTATTCGTTTAAATAGAAAATCAATTTCTACTTTATTTCGTTTTAAACATGTAAAATTAATTTAATAATTTGAATTATAATTATCCAAATCAAAATTTGATAAAAAATAATAAGTATTTTACACCTTTAAATTAATCGAATTAAAATTGAAAGTATCAACTGATGCTTAAATATTGCTATTGTTTTATCTCAAAGAGTGAAAAATAGTTTCCTTTTAAACAAGTCTTCTTTTTTTAAAAATATTAATAATTTTTTTTGCGATTTTTATATTCGTAGAAAACACTAATATAATAAAGTTTTAGATTTGAAGCACAAACTACAATGTTATATTAATCGTGTTTTGAATATATATATATATATATATATATATATATATATATATATAGTATCACTATTCAAACACAACTACATACACATAGATACACTATAATCTAAAGGCCTGGGCCCCACACTAAAAAACACAAAGCAATATAAAAAAAAATAAGGTGGGCCCCAAACTAAAAACACCTCTATATAGTTTTTTTCTTTTTAAAGGAGGGCCTCATACTAAAAACACTAAGCAATATTAAAAAAAAAAAAAAAAAAAAGAGACCCCATATTACAAAAATCAAACAATATATATATATATAAAAAGTGTGGATCCCATATTTAAAAAACAAGCAATGTCAAAAAAAATAAAAAAAAATGTGCACCCCATATTAAAAAAATAAAACAATATTCATGTAATTCCTAAAGTATATCACTAAGTCAATAATGGTGGATTCATTGCCACATGCGTACCAACCTAATAGTGGGGAACAAATGAAATTATTGTACAACAAAAAATATGGACCCCATATTATTGCTTTTCTTCAAAGGGTTAAGTAGTCAAACCATACAATTTCATTTCTTTTCTTACATTAGCCTGAAATCTAATCTAGATATTTAACTGTTGTACTTGTTATTCCGCCAGTACCAAGCAATTAAACAAAAAACAAAAACTTGACCCCACGATCTCCAAACTCATGTAAAAAAAAAAAAAAAAGTGGATCCCATATTAAAAAAAACAAGCAACGTCAAAAAAAAAAAAAAAAAACGTGCATCCCATATTAAAAAAACAAATAATATTCATGTAATTTTCAAAGTATCCCCATTAAGTCAATATTGATGGATTCATTGCCACATGCGTATCAACCCATCAGTGGGAGCAAATGAAATTATTGTACAACAAAAAACATGAACCCCATATTATTGTTTTTCTTCAAAAGGTTAAGTAGCCAAACCATACAATTTTCTTTCATTTCTTATATTAGCCTGAGATTTAATCTAGGTATTTAACTGTTGTATTTGCTCCGCTATGTCATTTATTTGTTATGTTTACTAAAATAAATATACTTAAAATATTTATATTTTAAAATAAGATAGAATTTAATTACTTTTTCATTTTTTTCCTTAATCTGATAAATGTGAAAAGAGATTAATGCCGTAAAAGAAAAAATAATATCAAATGGAGATCAAAAAATTAATAAGGTAAATTAGTCAAATTCTAATTCTAATTGATGTTTCTTTAAAAAACCGTGTAAAAGACAACATGACAAGTAAAATGAGCTAAACCAAGAATATTTACCAAAAATAAAAAAATAGTAGTTCTTCATTTAAATAGAAAATTAAATTTCTACTTTGTTTCGTTTTAAACATGCAAAATTAATTTAATAATTTGAATTAGAAATATCCAAATCAAAATTTGATAAAAAATAATAAGTATTGTTTAGGTCCAATTTATATACATTAACAATATAATATTTTACATCTTTAAATTAATCGAATTAAAATTCAAAGTATCAACTGATGCTTAAATATTGCTATTATTTTATCTCAAAGAGAGAAAAATAGTTTCCTTTTAAACAAGTCTTCTCTTTTAAAAAGTATTAATAAATTTTTGCCAATTTTGTATTTGTAGCAAACACTAATATAGAGCCTGTTTGGATGAGCTTAAAATAAGCAGCTTATAAGCTGCTTTAAATAAGCTAAACCAAACGGACCCAATTATTTTTTTGGGCTTATTTTATGCACAAAATGGCTTTAAGCTGGCTAGCCAAACACTCAAAAAAACTAAAAACAGCTTATAAGTAACTTATAAGCCAATCCAAACGGGCTCATAATAAAGTTTTGAATACGGAGCACAAACTAAAATGTTATAATAATCATATCTTGAACATAATATATATATATATATATATATATATATATAAAAAAACAGTACAAACTTATATATGTTTATTAGCAATATAAAATACATACTACTCAAATACAACTACATACACATAGATACACTATAATTCAAAGTGTTGGGCGCACGGGCATACGCCATTGATCAGTCGTGAAATTACGCGATATTCGACGCTAATTCCTTAAGCTTTTGTGACTCCTTAAGCACTTTTGTTGTTACTTTTTGTGTTTTTATGTTGTTTTGTAGGAAAAGATGCCCGGAGAGCATAAAAGAGCAAAATGGATCAAAATGGATCAAAATGGAACAAAATAGAGCAAAACAAGCCAAGTAGCTGAAATGAGTGATCGGAAGAAACCAAGTGAAAAGAAAGTCAAAAAGAGGTCAAACTGGACATTTTTGCAAAACTGTCAAAACTGGACAGTTTTGCAAAAACGGGACAGATTTGCAAAACTATCAAAAGTGGACAGTTTTGCAAAAACGGGCAGAATTGCAAAAACAGAAATATGGGGGCAGATTTTGACATTTTTTGGACTTGGAAAAATTGGGGGGAGCTACAAAAGAGAGGCTAGGGCAAAACATTTTCTATCTTTGGTCATTTTGCAAGTTTTGGAGGCTAGGGTTTCACCTACACAATTGGAAGAGAAGATTGGAGCACTTTAATGAGATAATTCTTAAACCTTTCTTCAATTCCTTGTTTTGTATTGAATATTTTAGTGTGTAGTATTTCATTTCTAGACTTGAATCTCGTTTATGAAAGTATTCTTGATTAAAGTTTGGTTTGAAACTCTTGTTATGCTTATGTATTGAATGATTCTTATTGCTATTGAAGTGGGTCTTTGTTGATTTAATTAATCTCGTTCTTGAATGTTTCCAAAGGGATTAGCTAACCCTAGGACTCACCCATTTACTTAGATTGAGCTTGGAAAAGGAAATCTGGTTGGGAAAGATTAATTAACAAGAGTTTGGGTCATTAAACTCATCTAATAACTTGAGCTCGGAAGAGGATAGTTACTTGAGGTTAAATTGATTGTGCCTAATATCACACTCTAAGGCTTGAAAAAGCTTAGAGTGAAATTCATTGATTTGGTTGGAAGACTTTCAATGAGATTTTAGATATCATTATCTATTGACATAAACCCGTTCTTAGTTGTAAAATCGTGAAATACATTGGATCGTTACTTGAGTGTAATTTCCTTTGTATCCAAACTTGTGGCCATTGATCATTTTACTTGCTTTCTAGGTTAGTTTACATTTCCGCATTAGTCATAATTTTCTCAAAAACCCAAAATATTATCCATCGTTTGGCTTTAGCGTAGTTGGTGAAAGTTCCTTACTTTCTTAATCGCCTAGCATATTGTTCCCTGTGGGATCGACCCCGACTCATAGTTGGGTAAATATATTGCATACGACCGTGTACACTTTCTCTTTGAGGTGTGTATTTGGACGTTATCAAAAATGAACACCCCCAACTTAAAGTCTTTGCTTGTCCTCAAGCAAACTAAAACAAAAATCTCAATGAGGAACTACTTTAAGCACAAAAACATGACTTTGGTTGGTACCAACAATTAGACTACAAGCATGTGAAGCTTCAACCAAATAACTCTCTCATTTCAAAATACAATTTCAAGAATGCAATAAAGATATAAAACTATCAAGCAACAACACTCAAGTTTCAATAAGTGACTCAAAACTACTAGCTTACTAGATATGCTCAGTTGACTCAACTTTGGATTTTTCAACATCACCAATCTATCGTAATCCATATGCCCTCACAAGAAAGAAAGTCCCAAAATCACTGTATTCACAACAACAACACAAGGGACAAATACACAAAGTCACTCACACTCACAAAGAAATTCTAGTGCTAACAAATATCACACCATAAGCTTGCCCTTATTTTCAATCATCACTAACTCAAGAACATTTAGTTGGAGATCACATAGGGACTTTTTAAGCTTGTAATGTAGGCTTAGGGAAGGGTAGGATAAGTATTTGGGATACAAGTGACTACGCCCTCCTTGAACACTACACAAAACCTTTCGTCCACTTTCCTCTTCATTTCAAAACAACACTCCTTCCTTTGCATACTAGTTTCCCCAATTATTCCAACTTCCTTTATAAAGTTCCAAAATATAATGTGCTAGCACATGCCAAGTTTGGATTGACAAAAAAAAAAAAAAAAAAAAAAAAAAAAAACGGTGACATCACCTGCAACTCGCAGGTCATACCTGCGATTCGCAGGTGGGGTCGCAGGTCATGACAGTGTGTAAAAAAAAAAAAAAAAAAAAAAAATCTTTCTCTCTGTTTTGTTTTGATTATGTGCCATGTGGCTTTTTAAAAGAGTTAAATTTGACATGTTAATTTGAGGGGTGTATTTGAGCCAAAAACAAAGCTTAAGAGTATTTTTAGACCTAAAAGATGGATGGAAGGGTATTTTTAGACCAAAAGGTGAAATGAGAATATTTCCTAAGCCTTTTTCAATAGATTAGGGGTATTTATAAGTCTTTTCCGAACTTTCATAGACCATAGTGTTTGTCTAAATTATACACAAAAATATTTTTTTAAACAAATTATGAAGATATCATTTCCTCAGTTCGAAGGCCTCTCTCATCCAACAACTTCATTTATCTTGAGCTGGTGCAAGCATTTTGCATAAACGAAACAATCCACTCTACAAATGCATTCATCATCACAATTGACTCCTCATTGAGTTTTCCGATTTGGTAGTTATAAAAATAGTAGATTGATGACAAATAAATTGTATGAAATGGTTAAGCAAAGTACAGTATCTATTATACTGCAGAAAAAGTGTGACCTGAATAGTCGATCATCGATGGAAGAACCTTCTAGCCTAAATAATAAAGTAGGATTCGCAAAGGTGAAAAGCTTCTTTTAAAACTATGTTTTAACATAATCAATATTTTGAGCATTCAACTCCTTCTAAATATGAAATTTTCCTGCATCATTGTGACAGATGAATGAATATCAAACAGTGAGCACATGTAGAGTGTGCAGAGCCTATCCCTTGCATGAGACTTGGCCCTTTTATCCAACAATTGAGCCCCCACTGAAGCAAGCATCAGCAACTATTTTAGTTAAGAACAAAACAGAGCACTTGGCCCCTTTACAAAACATCAGCAACTACTTTAGTTAAGTCCACTCATAGCCATCATGATTGTTCTCAAACCTATTGAAATCCTCATCTAACAGAGCTCTTAGCCCCTTCCAAAACATTTCAAAGCAATAAAATCTCACAAGACACACAAACCAGTTGTGCAACTCTTTCTTAATTTGCTGAATATCAAATGGGGGATGTCAAGGTCACCACCACAACTGCTGAGATGTTCAAAGAGAGGAGATAAAGGAAAGACAAAGCAAAATGGTGGATACCAGCCGGCATCTGGTGGACCATATGGACAAAGAAGAAACAGAAGACTTCTAAAGACATAGCCAACCCCACTCGGAACATCAAGTTTAACTATATTCTTTTGCTTTGTTTTTGGTGTAAAGTGGAGATAGTAAATAACGCTGAAACTCTATTAGAATTCATAGATTCCCTACAGGAATAGAAGGGAACACTTTTCTTGCTAGACATGTACAAATATGTCATTATCAACTCAGAGCTTCTCTTTATGGATAAAAATACTTACCTCCTCAAAAAGAAAAAATCTCACTAACTTTATGTGCAAGTCATCCAAGTCCTTAATAACTCTACTTGCCAAGACCTTCTCCTTGCGCGGAAAGCCGGAAACTGATGGATGGGCAAGTTGCAAGAGTCACAGAGAACCCAACCACTTGCACGCGCACCTTCACTAACACATCCAACAGACCACGCAGCCTTAAGCTCATAACAATATTCTAGCATAGGACCCAAGAACCTCAAAGCTTAAGCATGCTAACCCGACACATAGAAAGACAAGATTACTTCTCAGAAACATAATATCTCAATTCTCAAGTAGTATGTAGAAGGGTTTTACTACAATAAAGAGAGATCAACCTATAAAGGCAAGATAACCTCTTATGAGATCTTATCTCAAGTAGCTAGAACACTTGAAAATAAGTGGCATTACTCCAATAGGCAAGACTACCCCCCCCCCCCCCCCAAAAAAAACCCAAACAACAAAACTCAATCGCTAGAGAAAGAACCTTAAAACAAGCACCCCCTGCCCCCTCTATATCTAGACAATGAACCTTAAAACAAGAATGATTCATCTCGCTTAAAGTAGTCTTCTTGCCTAGTGCAGTCTTTAGACCACAGCCAACGGATGAATAAGTAGGAAACACACGTAGCTCGTGTTATCCCGCAATTCCTTTTGCTCTAAGCAAGTTTTCTTTTTGCTATAAACAAAGCAGGCAAGCAGACACAACCAAGCTCGAGATAGAGGCATAGTTGATCAATTGAACGCAATCACCCATATTTAACTAGTCTGAACACAATCATCATACTTGAACCTTCTCAAATGACACACAAACTAAGGTGTTAATCACGTCAATTATAACATACTATTAAACACAATTAAAAGCAACCAATACACATCCACAGGTGAAAATAAAAAAGGAATAACATAGTCAACCATTGTCATTTCATAATAGTACCATATTGCTGCACCTTCAGCATTCAAAATTTCATCAAAACTGAACAAAATAAAACAGTAAGCTCAAATTTAAAGTCTACACTTAAACGTCAAGTCATAACATTTATTTCCCAACTTTCTAAAAAAACACAAACTATCAACAAGGAAAAAGCATCCCCATTTTATCGAAACCCTAATTTGAAAATCCAAAAAAGGGCATACCCAAACAGATCCACAGATCATTCCGCATCAACGGACTGGATTTGAGGGGATTCAAGTTCGAGGCGTTTTAGGGCTTCTTGATGGGCCCAAGTTTCAAGTGTAAGATCGGGCTTAGCATTAAGGCCCACACCAAGGATAACGATAGTCAAAAAGCTGGTGATGTAGCAAGGGAGTTCCCAATCTTCCCATTTACGGGACTGTCCAGGTGGCGGTGGAACACGGTTGAATAGGTATCCATTGGGCCTATCTTGGTGGCCCGCAGTAGTAAATGGGTTCGGGCCGTGTCCTCCTCTGGTTTTAAGGCCCGAACTAAGACGGGCTCGTAGAGCGCCGGCGGCGGTCGCGAAGGGTTTCGCGGACGGCATCGTATCGTTGTTGGCCAAGTGAACGAAATGTGCGATGGACTAAAGCGAGGGTTGTGTATATTTGTGTGTGATGGATCTCTTGTGCTGTGAAAGACCAAACGGTGCCGTTTGCCAAGTGTTTCTGTCTGTATTACTCTCTCTATTGCTTCCTATATGTGGTGGGAAACCACGTAGGGTGTTTACACAAATAAGTAATCTAACTCAATTTATTAAGCGATTTAATATAGTAAAAATAGATCTTATTAATTATCAATAAAAAAAAGTATATGCATATAAATATATATCATGTATTTATTGATTTGATTTGATGTAAATATATGGTATAAATTAATTTTTATAACATGTAGTGTGCTAGTTTTTTTTTTTTTTTTTTTTAGAAAATATCCAATCCCCAAATCATTAAAAATCACTTTCTTTCTTGCATTTTATATATAAAGTACTATAGCTATTTTTGGACAATGTTTTGGGAAAGTCTTAGAGGAAAAAGTTGGTGTTTATTCAAATTTTGGTTGGATAGTTGTCAGTTTCTTTTCTTTCTCAAGATTTTCACAAGAGAAAAAAGTTATTGTTTGATGTTGAATAACTTTGTCAAGATTTAGTAGAGTAAATTAAAACACTATATAAAAACTTATCATTATTGCAAGCTTGAAAAAGTGTTGTTGAAAAAGTCTTAAAATATTGACCGCAGAAATGAAAATTGATAATCCAAAATGTTGAAACACAACTCTCGATTTCAAATATTTATTAAATTTCAACCATTCACCATTTGAGATACAATTGTTTTTTTTTTCAATTTCATTAAATTTAACAAATAATGTTTGTTAAATTTTGGATGAAATCAAAATTGATCATTTTTTTAAAATAAATTTAAGGATCAAAACGGTTCAAAAACTATTCTAAGAGCCCGTTTGAATTGGCTTATAAGCTGGTCATATAAGTCATTTTTTACTTTTTGAGGTGTTTGGCAAAATAGAAAACAACTTAAAATAAGTTAAAAAGTGCTTAAAATAAGTTAAAATTAAGAAATTGATTTACCCCAACTTTATTTTTTTTGGTTTAAAGTCATTTTAATTTGACCAATCATTTTACTCTTTCATCTCTTATATTTTCTTCCAATTGCAATATTACCCTCACTATTAAAAACCCTAAACTATCATCTTTCCCCTCTTTTCTCGGTGACCACTGTTTCATTCACCCTTTTACTATAGATTGATTCATTCACCCTTTTACTATAGATTGATTTGAAAATAGAAAAACATGTACCAAGACAAAAGCGCTTCCTATAAATTCTAAAAGGAGCCATTGGTCAATCTATTGTTTCTTCCCCTTGTTTATCCCGGATTTAGGTAGTCAATTAAATTTGTAAGTGAAGTATAAGATATGTAGATAAACTTTAATCTATTTTTTGTTTATGTGAAATGTATATATGGATTCGTGTGCAATGGTATGTATATATGAGTATATGTGTTAATAACTTGAATAAATACGTAAATATTGATGATTAAGCTAAGAATATATTGAATGAATAAACCCAACTCCACTAGTTCGGACAAGAAAAATGAGAGAGAGAGAAAGCTTCAATGTATATATTTTCTATTACAATGTTATGGATCTCAAAAAGTCAACCCCTCAAAAGTAGGGAAATGTCCTCTATTTATAGTTTTGACTTATGGGCCTTGCATACAACAAAAAACCCCTTTTAGAATAAAGAAAACCTAAAAAGATAAGGTTGAGCCATACGGTCTGACACCCGTACGGTTGTCGGTACAATGTTAGAGAACAATCTTGACGCGTGACAATTTTGTAACTGATTAGTCGGACTAACGGCCACGATCAACTCGGTCATGGAGAAACCGAACTAACGGTCACGATCAACTCGGTCATGGAGAAACCGGACTAACGGTCACGATCAACTCGGTCATGGAGAAACCGGACTGGCTGTGATGCGGAGTTTGGTCCGGAGATACCAGACCAAACAGATTTGCTTCACTTTTCTTAGATCAGCCGCAGCTGATGCAATTCCACCAGTCCGAAGGAAAGACTCGGTGCTCATGCCTGTCTCTTCTTATCCCCGATCCTCTGTCACGACCCGACTAGGGGCCGTGACGAGTACCCGATACTTGTACCGAGCACCCCTTGTCTATCGTTTTACCTTTACCTCTTAGCAAGCCATGTAAACAGAGCCATTTTTTTTTTAACATTAACATTAGCGGCGTCATTCTGAACATAGACTAATAAACTTCGTTATCACTTATACATCAACATTAGCATGCCAAAAACACCATATACCTAACTGTACTTAACTGACTGTACATATCTGTCTACGAGCCTCTAGACATAGTACACTTATACATAGAAAGGGTCGGGTGCTGCCGTGCCCGAATATACATACACAAAATAGTACCGCAGAAGTGAGACTCCGGAATAACTGGAGCGCTGTCAACACTGCTGGTAAGGCTCCTAAGGATCAAATCCGCCTGTCTGCTGACCTGCGCGGCATGAAACGCAGCGTCCACAAGAAGGGACGTCAGTACGAATAGTGTACCGAGTATGTAAGGCATGAATAGTAGCATACGGAAAGTATAAAACGGAAATAACGACATAAGAGAACAATAGCACATGTCATGAGGTAGAAACATAACCTGTATATATATATATACCCTTGGCAGGTGCTATGCGTACTTAGCTTTCCTTTAAGAATCTTTCCTTGTTCATATACATATACATATAAAATAGGACATCTCATATTGCCGAGGCGTCGGCAGCCGATCCATTTAACCATAAATATACACATCCCGCGTCCGGGACGATATCATATCATGTAATGCCAACTGATCAGGTGGATATGCGTTCATAACGCTCTGCCCTCCATTTTCCCCGTATACACATGCATATATCATGTACATATATCAGCGTCTATAGCGCTCTAGCTTTTTTGTCATATACATATACGTGTGTCGTGTAGGTACATCAGCGTCTATAGCGCTCTGGTGCTTTTATCATATACATATACGTGTATCATGTGCATGTATCAGCGTCTATAGCGCTCTAGCTCTTTCGTCATGTGCATGTTTTAAAAATATATACACATATCTTACATACATTTACATGTCTTATATGCATTTACGTATCCTATATACATATGTCTCATAGGCACGCAGGAAAGCCCAAAGAAGAATCATGTAGTCATCGGAGTGACGTAATGGTCAGTGACCTCCGATTATATTATAGAATACTCGTGACCGCTTTGTCTCACCTTGAAGGAACGAGTATTTTAAGGTGAGACTACCAACGGGGAATAATATTAAAGTAAACGTAGAATGAAATCGGGGCATCATAGATGACAGTTCATAGACTTTGAAATCTTTTAGAAAATAAAGTCATAGCTAGGAAATATAAATAAGATTCAAAAATTAGTTTATCATTTTCATGTTTACATAAGATACTTAGCTTAGTCATCTTAGTCATAGAGTCGTTCCGGTAGTACGTATCATAGGCATATTCTCTTATCTAACATCATTGTTATCATTATCGTCATGGAAGTGCCCTCGTTAGAGGAGTCATAGTATTTATCATTTGGTAACGAAATCGGGATCAAAGGTTCCCTTTGGATTCACTTCAAGTAAGTCAAGCAAGACTGTAAGGAAAAATTCGAGAGTAGCGGGCCCACCTCGGGCCGGATGGGGTGACGTATATGATTTACATATATTACGTGTCATGTCATTACTTGTGAGGGTCCTAGGGTAATCGGGTCCCACTTATGCAAGTTCTAGGGGTTTGAGAGGTCTTTCCATCATTTGCACACTTTTTAGTTCAATTCTACTGAAAAAAAAGGGGAAACTTTAGGTGCGGATTCCGGAGAATGGAGTTGTCCTTGAGGCTCGTATCCAGCCTAGTATGCCTAAGACATGCCATAGAATGAAGGGTGAAGCCTTACATACCTCTTGCTGCTCCGTATGCTATCCCGAATTCAAGTCGCAAATCCGCCAAAATCTACAAATTGGTCATGTTTACCAAAACTTGATTAGAGCCTTTAGAAGTTGATTCTTTAAGGTAACACTTTGTCTGCCGAAATTTCGGCAGCATTTCCCCTGTAATTATGCCACCCCCGAGAATATGGCTCGGCCCAATTCAACAACAACCCAACCAATAACCATGCTATAACTTCAATAATCAATTCAAGAATGCCTTAAACGATCCACACAATTTTCAAAATAGCCCACTAATATATCATTCCACCCAAAATCTTTCCAACTTCATAAGAATAACAATAACAATACCAACATCAATAAAAATCATTTCCCATATCAAATTATTCCATAAAGAAGTTTAAATTAATACTAACATCCTACAAGATATATATATATGTGTATTTTCATCTAATTTCTCTTCAAATCTCAACCCACAAATCAACAACATCAATACAACAAACTATCACCTTATTCTTGCCATTATTTCTTAATTCATATTGATAGAGATAGAGATTCAACAATTCATACCTTGTTTTTCATGAAAGTAGCCAAATCTTCAAAATTTACTCATTTACAAGCCACTCCAACTCCAAAATGAAATCATATTTGTGACTATGCGTTGCCCGGACTTCGATTAGTACTTCGTAGCTTCAAATTTCACTCAAAATCCTCAATTTTATGAGAGATTTAAGCCCCCTTTTTGTGTATAATTTTCAGAGCATTTTGGAAGGTTTTTATGAAGAAAAATGGGGTTTTAACCCCTTTTTATAATTGGGCCGACGGTACTGTAGCTACAGTACTGTAGCGGTACTGTAGCTGCGCGACAGTTCAGTTTGTAACATCTATAATTCTCTACTCCGAGGTCTTATCAACAAGAGGTTTGTTGAATTACAAACTAGACTCGATGAACTTCATTTTAGGCTTTTGAAAAGCCTTAAAACTCCAAATATACATGGATATATACCCCTCCAAATCTGACTAAAAATCTTTCCAGCATTTCTCAAATTTTTGTCGAACTTATTTTCTTCAATTCGCTCGATCTCGAAATATTCCGAAACTCTCCATACATGATATTTATCACTTATTATACTAATAATGGCCATGTTCTCGTGTTTCAAAATACTCTTTCCCGATTACGACTTACGAGATCGTAATTTGTCTTTTTATTTTGTTGTTACATACTTCCCATGACCTGTATCTTCCAAAACATCATGGGACATCTCCGATACTTCGTTGCTACGGTGATGTACATGTCATTCTCATTTTCTGAAAGTGCGGGGTGTAACATCCTCGATCTCACCAGTCTTGCATACATCCGATTTTTACCATATACACCTCTGCTTTTGAAAAAAATGAGGAAGTAAGAAGAAAAAAAGCTATGAAGCTATTAGAAAAATGGCGAGATCACGGATCTGTATTACATTAGCAATTTTAGTTCTGTTTTTCTTCTCTTCAGTTTTGGCAGATGACCTCTTTGTTTTAACCGAAGAAAAACTTTGAGAAGGAAATCGGTCAAGTTCGCGCCGCTCTCGTTGAGTTCTACGTACGCTCCTTGGTTCGTCACGCTAATTGTAGTTTTGATTAATTTTATCCTTAAATTTTTTTATATTATGGTGCAATATTTATCCAAATTATATATTGTTAAAATTAAAAATAACATATATTTATAAAATTAATTTAAATAATCAGCTTATATTGAAACTGAATTAAAATTAATTTATATTTTAATTTAAATCAATTTAGAATTAAAAATCTTATAGTAATCAGCTTTAAGGGTATTTCAAGCATTTTGACAGAAAAAAAATGCTTAACAACACTTGTGTACCAAACACATCAAATAACTTATTTTCAGCTTCTAACACTTTTATCCAAGCACATAACTGATTATTTATAAAATAGTTTTCTGCATTAAAAGAGTCCCTTAAATACTTATACTTAAAAGTCACTTTTTTTACGCTAATCCAAACGGCTCTAAGTGTATCCCCAAAATCCTGATTTATTAAGCTGATTTTGCCGCCCCTAATCCCAGCCATCATTTTTTTTTTCTTTTTCGTTGTGACACTGTATTGAGATTTACTGCACCTTTCAGTGGCGGAGCGAATGACTCCCGATTCCCGAATAGTACAAAAAGTAAGGCAGAAAATCCACCTAGTGTCTCCAACTTTTGGCCTTTCTCTCCTTCCCTCCACTTTAAAATTCCAGTGAATACCCTCAACTCGCTTTGGAGGAGATGATAAGCACTACTCTTAGAGGACATTATGAAGGCGGCGGCGTAAGAGACGCCATTACCACCGTCACCCTTCACGCCGGAGCCGTTAAGTTTAATGCTAATGTGACTGAAGCCACCTTAGTCAACGGTTCCTCTTTAGAAGGTCTTTCTTTCTCCCTTGAAAAACCTGGCTCTTTCCTTATCGACTGCGATGTCCCCAAACAGGTATACAATTTCCCACTACTTTCTCAAACTCAATTTGGAAATTGGAGTTGTGTTTAGACATGAATACAAATTAGAGTTATTCTCAATTTTTTGTGAGTGATTTGGTGAAAATTGTGAAAACAACTTTTTGGAGTTATTCGAAGTTGAATTCCGGAAATTGTAACAATTCTATGTCCAAACAGTTTTCTAGAATTTTATACCAGAAAAAAGTGAAAACTATCCAGGGCCAAACGGGCACTTAACAAAAAAGTAGGTATAAAATGCTAGTCAGATTTTACTTAGTCTAGAATCTCAATAAGTGAGAAAGTACTATTTTCTAACTAGAAAATGATGAGATTTGTTCTATTGTCTATAGGATGTGCATTTTCAATTTATGAATGGAGTGAGGGTTATGGAAAAGCCTTTGAACTTTACCTATACTCATTGGAGAGGAGACAACAGAACTGCAGTGGATGGGACACTGGCGATTGACTCGGCTAACAAGTTATCAGCCACTTATGGGTTTGATTCTGGTTTCTCCAAGTTAGGGTATAGTTATGTACATAGAGGCTTGATTACTTTCGAGCCAAACTATGATTTTGCCAAAAATTCGTGGGATGTTGCTGTGTCAAAGCGGGTGTTCAAGGAGAATGTGGTGAAGGCGTCGTATCAAAGTTCAAGCAACGTTTTGGGGCTGGAATGGAGTTCAAGTGGAGGATTTAAGGTATTATACTGTTTCAATTTTGAATTGAACACTGTGCAGTGTAGTGATAATGGATGTGGTTATGTTCTCTTCATTGAGCTGATTGGAAGTATTCTATTAAGGTTCCTTTCGAGTTTGTTAATGTTCCACAGGAACCCCCACATGATTTTACTTGTTTATGCTGCTGTCAGCTAAATCATAGGGATTTAAAGTTCCTTTGGATGAATGTAAAGGAATTAATTGGCCATTAACTTTTTTCTTTTTGGATATTTTGATCTACATCTCTTACCCCATCGGACTCCCTCCCCAAGAATTAACAGTGGTGCATACCAAACTTTGCTCCCTTGGTTACTCGAACTCGCAACCTTGACGGGTGCTTTTCATTTAAGCCAACCTCTCTTGTCAAGCATGTAGCTTGTCTTGGTTTGACTGGTTTATCAAGTAGGGAAAGCAGAAGGCAAACAGGCCTCATATTTTGCATCATACCACTGATTTGCAACTTATGCTTCATTCCGCCACTAGAGGTAATGTCATAAATAATATTATAATAATAGTACCACCATTAGATCTGAATAAAATCAACTTTTTATGGTGTTGATATTGCCTTTCTCTTTTCTTAGCTACTCCATATAATAATATGGTTAACCTGCCTTGCTGGTGTTTGCAATATGCTGATCTTTCTATTCACTATCTAATTATATGTGTATGAAGTAGAATTTGCGTACACTAAGGACTCTTCTACGTTTAAATATAGTTGTGTTCGTTGCATTTTATTCTTCTTCTCTTTGGAATTTTGAAACTAATGTGTGGATTGTTTTTTTGTCTACTAGGTCTCTGCGTCTGTGAATTTGGCAGAAGAACCAAAGTTTCCGACATTAAGTTTTGATAGTAGGTTGCATGTTGAACTGTAGCTTGATGATATGCCTCTGCGAGATTTATACTTCAGGTGCCACATATGGCCAGCTTTGTCACACACATTCACATTTGAATACGTTTCTTCACCAATGATACAGTACCTGTCTTTTGAGCATATTGTTACATGTTTTACGAACTTAGGTCAGAAAAGAATATACTGGTTATGCAGTGCAATTACATCTAACTCCCCTTCTTATTTTTTGGTGCTACATATTACTCGCCAGAAATTTAGTTTCTGATCGAACACAGCCAAATCAGTCTGAAGCATTTCTGAGACACTAAATACATTGACGCTGGGCATGTTTTGATGTTTATTTTACCTCCTGAACATCCATGACTAGTTTATCAGGTGATTTATACATCAGTTTTGATTCTAATCTAGAAAAGATTGTGCTTCTTTGTTATATTATAGCTACCCCATTCCAGCACTGTCTCCGGCCCTCTGCTCTGTTTGTTTTAAAGAAACAGGTATACTTAGTTAAATTGACAGGAGATTAAGGTACTATCCTTCCCTTTGCGCTAAAACTACACACCAACTTTGTGTTAGCCTGATATCATTAGAGCTCTTTCAACTTGCTGTTTTACAAAATCCAAGTTGAGTGACGAGGTCTTTGGGATCGGCTTAATTAGAATTCACAAGCATAAGCTCAGGCTCATCCCCACCATCACTGAGCATTCTATAGCTCAAAAGGGAATGCCTAAAATGGTTAATGCACTATCTCCTGAAATTCTTTGGTCGGGGACCATCAATAAGTATATATTTGGGGAAAAAACATTACTAGGCAGTATTTAAAAAATATTTTCATAATAGTAGCAGCATTAGTTAGTTAACATTCGCTGTCAACTAAATAAAAATCCCCAATTTACAGTTGGATCTTATTTTTCCGATTAAAGTTTTATCTCCCACAACAACCATTTCATCATTTTTGTCATTACCTTTTCTCTTGTCTTTCTTTCTTATTTTCTTTTTATACATGCAAATTCTTCCTTTTTTTCCTTTCTTTGAATATTAACATTTTATTTTAACATGTTATAACTTTAATTGGTGGTAATTGCATATCTTCTATTTCAATAATTATATACAACAAAACATGTATTAGTGGTATATATTAAGTACAATACACAACTGCTAATTATTATTATTAACTTTATATATACATACCATATATATCTATTTTATACCTATGGTTATATATGTTATACCATGCATATTTTATTATAAACGTATGTATTTATATGTTATACCGTGTATATCCTTATTATACCATATGGTTATATATGTTATACCATGCATATTTTATTATACCACGTATGTATTTATATGTTATACCATATATTTTTATTATGCCATGTATATGCATGGTATAAAAAAAAGTTATATAACATATAGTACTGCTTATAACCAAACCTAAAATAAAGATCATTAATGATAAACGGATTGCTTAAATAGTGGAGAAAATAATGATGAAAGTGAAAGAATTAGGATTATTAGTCGTATACTAATTTTTTAATTAGGGAAAAAGGTGATGATGAAAGAGAAAATGGTATGTATTAATCAGGATGTAAATGAATTCCTTAATTAGTGGTCCTTTATTCACGAGTTATCTTAAGAGTTAAAATATGCTAAATTCGTAAAAAGATCTGTCATTTTAGGAATAAATAAAAAGTAGTACTATTTACGATAATATTCTTAGAAAAGTGATTTATCATGTAAAAATCTCTATATATTTTTGGTTTAACACACCTGCTGTTTTATTTCTTATGTAAGTGCTAATTTTACTAGTTTTTGGAGTTGGACCAGATGAATTTATTGTATGGATATTTAGAAATTACGCAGTATTTTCAATTGAAACTTATCTTATTTCAGCGTAAGAACAATATTATGTAGTACAATTTTCTAATCAAAAATCATCTCGTTTGGCTCACTGTAAGAGTTGTTTGGTTGATGGTATAGAAGTAAATTTTCCCAGCATAGAGTTTTGCATAAGAGAAATACATTATTTGGTTGACTGCATTAGAATAAGTGATTTCCGCATGGGATAGTGTTTGGTTGGTGGTAATAATACTAGTGTTAGCTGCCAAGTTATGCGGGAGCATATGTGTTGTTTCGCGTTGTAGACTATTCAAAGACAAAAATGTCGTTTTAGAGCAAGTAATTCATGAACAACAATCTCTTTATTATTATCAGCGCATAAAAAGTCAATTATTATTAATCAATATAAACTCCACATTATAATTCTCTCATAACTAGCCTGTAAAGCAAATGACTCCCAAGTGAAATAGATCTACTTATATCCTTTAATTTGTGCGCTGAGACCAAAAGTTTGTAGAGCAATGTTAGCATCATCCTTTTTCTTTTCTTCTGTAAAGCAATAATTTTACTGATGCCATGATCCATCTTTGTCTCTCTTTTTTGTGCGCGTATGTGTTGGGGTGGTTTCCACTTTTTTTCTGTTTACCCTATACTAAGTTGTTGATTAGTTTGATTGTTCTACTGTATTCATTAGACAGGAATTAGTGACAATCACTAGAGTTTTATACATGGGACTTCATTATACAGGATTATCCGGAGTTAATTGTATATTGTACACCAAACACTAGAAGAGGATTCCAATCTGGCCAATAATACCAGATTCTACAATGAGTTAGCTTGTAATCAGTTACCACAACAATGCCTGAAATTAGTCATGCTAATAAAACCAATATCACATGAATGTACTGTCTCAAAATCTTCCATTATTTCCAGTAAAGCATGATACAAACCAATATAAGAGCAGAAAGTGACCACCTCGTAAAGTTTAATGATAAGTATCATACTATTAAGATAGAACGTCAAAACTAGAAGGATAGTGTAACAATAACCAAGAATTGGGCAACTATATCTCCAAATTTGCAGTGGTATTTGCTGATCACAGTACTTGATATAATCGACAACACCTGCAGATTATCCCAATTGCTCTATGATTTAACAGTCACTTCCCTCTAAAGGAAGCAGATTGTACCCTGTAAGGAACAATGACATAAAGAGTACATCAATAACAGATATAAAGCCCTTTCAAGTCATCGACTGAGCAGGTCAAGATATAGTGGAGAAAGAACCCTAAGCAGCAATAAAAAGTTATACATTGTCAAAGTTGTGCCAGCATATTTGATTAGCGGCAGCGTAGAAGAGAAAGACTGAAACCTCATGCTAAACCACCAGTTAATGTTGTGATTACAATGCCAGAGATATGGCGAGATGTTCAACGAATGGGATCGTGAGAGAGATGAACAAAGCAACGGATCAACAGGACATTCAGCTCATGGAGTTCCGCATCTGCAGGTCGTAGAACTTTTACTGTTACAAACTTCATTTAAAGCTCTATATTAACTTCATAAATCATAAAAATGGCAGGTCCCAAGTGCAAACTCACATCTTTATGATAAACAGGATAAATTCAATGATCAAAAAGCCCTCTTAAATTATGGAACAGTGTATAACACTTAAAGCAAATAAAAATCATCCAACTACTAAGACAAACTAGTCTCATTGGCCTCCATTATCACCGGTTTCAACTTTAGCCAAACCAAGCTCCTCCTCTAGCTTGGTCCAAGCTTTTACCAAGTTAGGAGGGAACTTCTTCTTCACTGTCCTACTCATCCCTTTTGCATCTTTCAACTTTGATCTCTGCACCAACCCTTCCACCAAATACTTGAGTGTATTGAAATCTGGGATCTTGTTAACTCTCACACTCTCCTTAAACACCTTATACCCCGTCTCAAACCTTCCCTTCTTACACAAATAAAAGATTAAAGTCCTAAAAGTTGCAGCATTTGCATTGCACCCATTTCTCTCCAAATCCTCATAAACCTTCTGTGCCTCGTCCATCAATTCATTCTTACAATAACAAGTCATCAAGTAATTGTAGCTAATCGTGTCCGGTTTCAATCCAGCATCGTTCATTTCCTCAATTAAAGCTTTCACGCCTTCTGGATTACCACCCTGAATGTTCATAATCTTTACATTGTATGCACCAACATCTGGCCCGCACCCCCTTTTCACCATCTCATTCCATACTTTTTCGGCATCATCATTCTTTCCCTTCTTATAAAATGAGTGCAGTATAGTGGTGAAAGTAACAATTGTAATCTCCACACCTTTCTCCTCCATCTCCTTGAGTCTTTCCATTGCCATTTCCGGCGACCCCATTTCACAATATGACCTAATCAATATACCATACGACACTTTATCAGGTAAAAATCCATACTTTACAGGCATTTCATCAAACAACTTAACAACACGATCATACTGTTTCGAGTGCACGCAAGCTGATAAAAGCACATTAAACGAAATAGCTGATCTGGGGGTGCCTAAATCATCCATCTGATGATAAATTTTGAGCGCGTGGTCGAACATGCCAGCGACACCATATGAACGTATTATGGATGAAAGAAATGGTTCTTGGGTGATTTTTGGGCTGTTCTTGTGAGATTCGAGGAAACTTTCAATGTCGGATAAACGGTGCGACTTAGCTAGACGCTTGACTGTGTATTCTTGAGCGTAGCGAGAGGATAAAGGGGAAATGTAACGATCTGAAACGGAGGAGTAAATTTCTAGGGCTTTGTCAGGGTCATGTTCGGCTTTGAGCTTTGATTTTGCTTTGGAGATAGAGATGGTGGTGTTGCTGGAAGTTGCGCTTGAGAGGTGGCGTGCATGGCGCAAAGTGATGGAAGAAGACATTTCTTTGTAGGGTTTAAGTGGGGTTGGAGAAGGGAGATGAGATTTGATGTGATTAAAGGGTGAAAAGGGAGTAGGGTTTAAGGAGGCGTTTGAAGGGTTGAGTTTCACCCTTTCACTTTGAAAGCGCCAATACAAGTTTAACTACTCTCACGTAAGTATAACTGAGAAATCATTTTCCAAATTGGAAAATGACCAAAATTGGTCCCTTATGTCTAGGATAGTTTTTACTCCCTCCATCCCATACTAAAAATACCTAATTGATGGCCACCATTTAAATTGTACCTAATTGATGGCCACCATTTAAATTGTATCCGTTAGTCCTTTTCGAGTATTATCTTCGCAATGAATAATCTAGTCGGTGTGCGTATGAACGAACGAATTTGAAATATTTTTATAAATATATCCACTTTAGAATCACTTCATACCTTTTTACTGAAGTTTCAAGAGGACGAGGTAAAGGAAGGTGAAGACAAATTTACTTGAATATATAGAAAATCTTGAGTTTTATTGTAATTTTATGTAAAAAGGTGGGTATTCGGGTGTGGGCCTCGAATATTTGGCCTTTAATGGAACTTTAAGAGACCAGGGGTGGGCGGGACAACGTGAGGAAGATAATTCTGGGGCTGGGTATTTTGAGATTGGATTGATATAGCATATGAAACTAAGAATTTTATGTGATATATGAGCTCAATATGCATGTAATAGCTGTTAGACCAGGTGTTAATCCAAAACCCATATAGCGCATGAATTTTTAACAGTTGTGTTGAAATTGCTCCTTCGGATCACTAAGTAAAATCTTGACTCACACATACCGCGGTGTATTGTTGTCGCCACGTGGCTTAATCCCGGATCACTCCTTAAGGAATAGGACACAATAATATAACGCACATCAGAGAAGAGAGTATCCCTTTTATTATAAGACAGGCCCCCGCGTCCCACGATGTAAGCGAACGAATGGAACCAAAGGAATGATTGTTGACTATACTTAAACGCTAGGGGAACGTCAGGAGGGGGACATGCTAATTTTTCGAGCGTGAGCTCGTCCTGCGCTCCTGCCTGACGGACAAATCAGATTGATAAAAGTACCATGTGAAATCTTCGGTTTTTCCCCTTCCTTGATCCCCCCGCCCGGAAATAAAGAACCAAGCCCCTTTCTGATCCATTCATTTCTGCAAGCAGGGAGGATCCAGAGCGTTGGACTTTCAACTAAAAATTGTCTTTTTAGGAGCCGGTTCCTTGGTTATCTATTTTTGCTTCCTAAGCAAAACAGAGGGCGCATATAGGGAAGTGGGCCCTCGTTGGTGCATAACAGAGCTTTCCTACCGACGATCTTTCTTGGTGCATAAATGAGGATATTTTTAACATGAGTTCATGCGCTATGAGTATGAGTATGTATATTCTTATATTATTACTGTTATTTCTTTTACTTTAATTATGTTTAATATTTGTGTTGTCAATACTTTTCTTTATTCAAATTTTCATCACACCTTTTTACCCTTGCATTTTTTTAATCTATTTTTCGAAAAATGAATTTTTTGAGCCGAAGGTTAATAGAAAGCAATCTTTCTAATCTAAAAAGGTAGGAGTAAGCTCTGATACACCTCAACCTTCCCAGACCCATTTGTGGGACGGACAACAGTGGATATGCAACCTTACTGATACCTCTCTTATTTTATTATTTTTGTAATTTTGTTTAACTTATTTATCTTTAATATCAAAAATTATAATTTGACTATTTTGCCCTCTTCAACTATTAAACTCCTCTAATTAATTAACTAAATTTCATCTCTACAACTTGTTTAGTTCTTTAAGAGCATAAAAACGCAAGTTCTCCTTCAGCCTTCACCTTGAACAGAGCAAGACGGAATAATTGCTCCCTCTTCCTTGGATATGATTTCTCCATTCAATCAATTTGTAAATTGTCTTAATATACCAGATCGTCGCTCATTACATCGTGCTCAGCTCCAATTAATAAACCCTGAACCCTTCCTCCACTCATTATTACTTACTTGGGGTTGAAGTTTCACTTTTCAGGCTAAGTAAAATGGCGGATATGGATTTGGACTTCGATGGTCCAAGTAAAGTTCCTACTAGACAAGCCCGTTTTGCTCCCAAAAGCTCTAAACTCAAGCCCCAAATAGCAACCAAACCCAAACCTGAAACACAGCCATCATCTATTTCCACTAAAAAAGAAGAACTGGGCCCACTAACAGATCATTTAACGGAAAACGGAGCCGCAAACGTTCCGTTGGACGGAGGAAATGACGTGGCAGAAGAACAAGTTGCCACGGAAACTGATAACGATGAAGATGAAGTTGTTCGTGAAATTGATGTGTGTTTTACTCCTTCCTTTGATCCTACAACTCAGGTAATTTTTTTTCTCGATTCGAGTAATCGATTGTTTATTTGTTGAATTTGCAAATATTTCTATTTGTTATAAGTATAATTTTCTGTTATTTGTCAGCTATATGTGTTTCAATATCCATTGAGGCCGCTATGGCGTCCCTATGAATTGGAGGAACGATGCCAAGAGGTGAGTACTTACAATAGCTTTTAATGTTTTTGTTTGGTGAACAAATTGGTTATTGTTTATCACGCGAAATAAATCAGTAGCATCAGAGATTAAGTTGAAAATGTGATGCTAAAGGCAAGAATGGATTGGCTGGTTTTATATATTTGCAGGTGAGGTTGAGACCTTCAACTGCAGAAATGGAGGTTGATTTGGCGATAGATTTTGATTCTAAAAATTTTGATAGAGACTCTGTCCATGCAGCAACGATGAAAAAGCAGGTTCATTTTGATTTATCCTTGAATTTAAAGAGAAACTTTGAGATATATGGAAGCATGATTTTTTAATAGATTTTCTCTTCGTAAACCACAACACTAGGCGATTCCTTTCTATCTGTGTAAGCCTTGGTACATGTGTCGGTAGTTGGTGGGAGGTTGCATGTACCCGATGTAATAGTCCAGGTGCTTATAAAATAGCTACATCACATCCGCACGCGCGCACACACATATTTGTATATATACTCTCTTTTTCCCTAGTGTCCAAGCATAAAATTATTAGATATAGGCTTAGTGCTGCTTGCAATTGGCTGCTGAGATCAGTTTTCTCCCTTTTAAGAAAAAAAGTAAAATCCACCTTATGGTGCCGTGGCGTTATGTGCAGGCATTAGCTGACTGGATATGTTACTTATCCACCTTTAATCAATCTATCCTGTGGAAATAATTATGGAGGTTTCTGAATGAGGGCTTTATGTAGATAGCGATCGCAACAAAATATTCTAGTATGGGTAGTTTATAAATATTGTCACAAGCTATTAGATGTATGTTTATGCGAAGGAATCACGAGGGGGGTGTAAAGACTATTCAAAATGAAATAACCACATACATATCTGACTGAATATATGTGGGAAGTTAACCTTAGCAGACAACCTCAATTTGATTTACAACTGTGAAATTTCTGAAGGTAGTGATGAATGGAATGGTATGAAGTAGGAAGCAGTGTTTTGGACGGCGCGCGGCGACAAAAGGCGACAAGCGCCCGCCTCGCCTTAAGGCGCTCGCCTTTTTGAAGTGCGGCGCCAATAAATATCAAAAAATTAAAATATTTAATTGCATATGTAAATAATCAAAATCTCACTAGCAATAACATATTAGCAAAGATTTCAATTCAAAAATTAAAAGTAGATAGTAGATACTAAAAGTCTAGAACTTGAATGAGTCAATGACTCAATAATTCATAAGTGACAAGACAAGCAACACTAAAATTCAAGCAATAGTGCAATACTAAAAGTCTATTCAAATTCAAGATCTTCAAGATTTCCAAATTCTTGATATCCAAGATTCTCAACATTATATTGCTCCTCATCTTCTTCCTCCTCGGGCTCGGGCTCGGTCTCGGTCTCGGACTCGGAGTTTTCATCAATTAAGCACCGAGACCGACTTGAGCTTGTAGTAGTAGTAGCTACTCCTTTGCCCTTGTTATGTGACCTTGAACTTGAAGAACCGCCCCTAAGACCATAGATATTCTCCTCAACTCCAGACGCCCTAGAAACAGTACCCCAATCAAGGTCACATCCCTCATATACTAGTTCCTCTTCTTCATTTTGGGGGCATCCAATTAACCATTCATTTGCTTCATCAATATTATCTAACAGAATTGGATCAACGATATCGCCAACATCATAACGACGCCTCAATGTTCTATTGTACTTAATGTACACTAGATTGCTGAGACGCGATAGTTCAAGCCTATTCCTCTTTTTGGTATGAATCTGCGCATAAGTTGTAGAAACTAATTAGTAGATACTAATAATAATGTATATAGAAATTAGAATATAATAAATCTTCTTCTCACATGTTCAAACACGCTTCAATTTCTCTCACATCCGGATGCGCTACAAGTTAAACTTAATACTCTTATGGCAAGCTGTTGCAAGTTTGGAGTATGATTACCAAATACCGACCACCATTCAGCTATAATTTTTTTTTTTAAAGGTTTAATAATTATAAATAAGTCAAATAACTTAAGTAAAGCTATAAAAATAACTAAATCTACCCACTTACAAAGGGATGTTTTGTCTCTGTTTCTTATAGCCTGAGGCTTACCAAAAGTCCCCATTGCATGTTTATACACATGAAGCTCTTTGACTAGAGCATCTTGTGTTGCATTAGGGACCATCTTAGCAACACAATCAAGGTAACCTTCCCACACTTCTGTTGATAAAGTCACCATGCATGCAGCCTTAAGTTTCTGGTTCTGCTTAAGCTTAAAGACGACCACGAGGGACGGTCCGTAAACTGAAATATGGACCGTAAATCTCCATGAACGACTCTTATTTTGATAATTAGTGTAAAACATTCCCGGGTTCAAAACATGGCCTGCTGCATGCAAAGGTCTATGAAGTTGGTCCGACCACCACCGATCAATGATTTCGAAAACTTTCTCATATTGCTTCCGATCGCCATGAAAACCCTTTTCAATAGCTTCTTTGGCTCTATCCATTGCTTCTTAAATATAGCCCATTGATGGTTTTTTTTCTCCATCCACCAAGCGAAGCGCTACTATCAAAGGAGAACCAACTTTAAGTGCCCTAACAACATCATTCCAAAAAGATGTAGAAGTAAGATGTCTGACAACTTCTTTTCCCAAAAGTTCCTTTGCAAATCTACTTTCTGTCTATTCGGTTGAGAAGATCATAGTTCTCAAGTTTTTCTTTTGCATGTAAAGAGCTTGCAAAGTTAAGAAGGCCGTTGCAAATCTTGTCTTAGCCGGTTTCACCAAATTTCTTTGGTTTGTATATCTTCTCATCATGTTCAACAACAATGGCCTCATTGCTATGTAAGAATGTATCTTAATGGCCTTCTGAAAAACTGTAAAAGGAATATTTTAGTAGCTAAGTAATAAGTAATAAGCATATAGTATAAGCTATAAAGAAAGTTAGAACTATTTTTTTTCACCTGAAGCATACGGGTTTATTTTGAAGATGTCACCAAACATCAAATTGATACAATGGGCAGCACATGGAGTCCAATAAATGTGCAGGTACACACCCATCATCATGTCACCGGCTTTAACATTCTCGCTAGCATTATCGGTAACAACTTGTATAACATTTTCCGGTCCAATTTGCTTAATAGTCTTCTCAAACAAGTTGAACATCTTGGTGGAATTCGTAGATTCATCACTAGCATCGACTGACCCAAGAAACACACTACCTAATGGAGAATTGACCAAAATATTGATGATCATTTTTCCATTTCGTGCTGTCCACTTGTCCATCATAATTGAACACCTAAACTCTGTCCATTTCAATTTATGTTCCTCAATAATCTCATCTATCTTCTCCACCTCTTTTTTTAGATGAGTAACTCTAATTTCGTGATAGGTGGGAGGTTTCATTCCTACGCCATATTGTCCTATGGCCTCAATGTATTTATCAAAACTTTTGTGATTTACACAATTAAAAGGGAGCCCTGCATCATATACCCATACCGCAAAAGCACTTACAGCGCGATCTCTTAGCAACTTCTTGGATGCATCAGACGCTGCCGTGCTACTGCTTCCCTTCCCCTTTGATGTTTGCGGGTAATAAAGATTCATGGGACCTTTCACATTGGCAGTCCGTGCCGTGGATGATGCATTGGATGACATTTTTTGAGTTTTTGAGGGAGGAAGGCATCATTTCATCATCTTCATCAGAGAGATTAACCAAGGATGCTTGGTGCAACATTTGAGTTTTTAACAACTGTTTACTTTCAACATGCTTTTTTAATTCTTCCCTAATTTCAGGCGGACAAATTGTACATTTTTTTACATTTTTGTAACCACAATCAAATGTTGTTTGTGTCGAGTAATTCCGCCATTGAAAGTGCCTCGACAAAAGATACATGTAATTGAATCTTTTGTTGGGCCTTTGGTACCATAATTCCAACCTATGTCTTTTTTGCCAGTGTCCGACGATTCCATTGAATTTGAACCTACTGTTTATAACTGTATAACAAAAGTTAAACAATTATTGAACAGAAAAAATAGGAGCAAAACAACCACTGCCTCACTGGTGCAGTTGAGGGGAAAAAAAACAGAGGAAAAAACAGAGGAGAAAAAAACAAGAAGAGAATAGAAGAAGGAAAAAAAAAAGCAGAGGTGGCCGGAAATAGAGCAGTTGTCGCCGGAAAAAAAGAAGAAGAAAGAAGAAGAACAGAAGAAGAAGCAGAAGTCGAAAATACAGGAGGAAGAAAGAAGAAGAACTGAAGAAAAAGAAGAAGGAGAAAGAGACGTACCTGAAAACCTTGAAGGAGAAGAGAGGAGGAGGCAAAAAAAAAAACCCTAGCTGCTATTTTTCTTTTGTAAATAAGTTTCATTTAAATCCTCCACTTCTTTTAATTGTTTTTTTTTTTTTTCAAAAGGCATCTCGCCTCGCCATAACTGGCGCCTCGCCTTGGCGCGCCTTTTGAAGGTGTGCTCGCCACAGCCATAAAAGGCACTACAGCCTCGCCTCGCCACGCCTCTCGCCTTTCACAACACTGGTAGGAAGGAAAGGTTCATCAAATAGGTCTTACTAAAGATGTTTGTTTGAAAGTGATACAAGACCTATTTTACGGGGAAAGACAAAAAGCACAAAAGAGAGTGTTTTCTTTATATAGCGCGCAACTTCCATTTCTATATAAAATAACTCTTAAGCAGAGGGGGTTGACTATTGATCATTTGCTCTTGCACGTGCCAGAACTGCAGGAGGACATTGATAGGCTGGTTAGAGGATCAACGAACTTAAAAATCCCAACACAAAGGTCTGCTCTTACCTGAGCGAGTTTGTTTAGGGATCATGGAGTTCCATCTAATCTGTATATAATGTTGCTGGGGTATTGCCTAAATGGTGGCGGACGCCTTGTCCAATTGGATAATAATTAACATCAGGAGTGGTGATTGGGGGCATTTTGGACGTTGGACCGTTGTTTGAATGACTTAGAAAGAAAGGACCAGAGAATTTTTGAAAAAGTTATGAAGCACATGTAGAGGATTAGGTGCTCATTGTTCCAGTTGTATTTTTGGTCTAAAGAAGATATTCCTTCTTTGCTGATAGTTGAATTGTTTTAACAGAATTTTAGATTCTTTTTTTGATTAAGCACCGGGTGTCCGGGTCTCTTTGAGCCCCGACTAATCCCGGGGGTGCACAGGCCCTCGGCAAGGAGTTTCCCGCAAGTGCACCACGGGTAATTCAGGGTTTTACCCCAGTCCGATGGCCCTCAGAAATTGTTTGCACCCAGTGGGTTTCGAACTTGAGACCTTGAAAGGGAGCACCCCAAGGCTCAAGCCAATTACCACCAGGCCAACAGAATTTTAGATTCTTTTGGGACCATCTTGGTACAACATCCGTGAAATGATTCTTATATTTGCTTGAGATCCTACCTTAATCACTTCTCCGTCCCATGAGCTCTTAAATATTGTTTCTGTACTTGTTGAAATTATTGCCATCCTTCGTTTTTTATAAGTTATTTATTGGATTCTGATGTTATTTGCTTCCATGCATCTTTTGACCTTCAATTTTGGTCTCTCTATATATACATATTTCGCTTTCCATGTAAACGAAACAGCTCGACTTCCTCTAATATCCGATCTTCCTTATTATGTGTCTCTCCATTTCTCCACCTGAAATTCCATTTGTAATACCCATCTGTGTTGGACATACTCCTTGCTCTTTATGGACGTGTATACAGACAGAAGTGGACCCACGTGGAATGTAGGGGGGTCATTGGACCCTCTAAAACACGGAAAAAATTATGTATATATAGGTGTATATACCTAAAGAATCGAGTATATATTTGATTGTGCACCCTGATATACAAAAGCAAATTGGAGCACTGGCTGAGTCTGCGCTTAAGTTCTGTTTTTCTGATTGATGACCATGGTTCGATTCCTATCTCTAGCATACCCTTATATTATATTTGTTTTTGATTATTACAGAGGGGCCCTGTCAAAGTTAGAATCTAATATTAGGAGTCAAATGTTCAATTTCGTTTTCTTTAAGCCGCAATTTTCTTAACAAAAGACGCTCGAAAATTTGCAAAACAAATGTCTAGAGCAAGAGTCGATCCTATGCCCTTTACAGAGCAACTGCTTCTTCGCATATTGTTTATATTTACAGAATATATTTAGTTAAATTATCAATCAAGAGATGTCACGTTCTACATGCATCCACCCCTATTTTTTCGCTTGTTTATTTACCTGCCGCCACTGCAAGTCTGCAACAATGGAAAGAACATTCTCATCCATGAAACATATCAAAAATCAATTGTTTACTAATATTAGTGATGCATTTTTAAATGATTGTTTAGTTTGTTACATGGAGAAGAACATATTTGTAAATAGAAGAAGTGATAGTATCATTTACTGTTTTCAGAATATGAAAGCGCGCCAAAGTCAAGTATGAATTGATGATTTACTTTTGTTACTAAATTAATGATATCCAATCATTTTGAAGTTTATAAGTGGCTCATAACTTATCATAATAAATTAAGTTTTAAGAGAGTTGCTCATCAAACTTCGTGACTAGTAAATAGCACGACTATGTTAAAAATATTGGCGCCGCCACCTTCAAATCCCACATCCGCCTCTGTATATAGATATATCTTCCAGCTTCATGATTGTAATTATGTTGTTTAGGTGTAGGATAAGGAGGTTGTACTTTGCGAAATTTGACATTTAGATTCTGGAAGCTCTGCACTTGATATTTGTTCACTTAATAGGAATTAAGTTCTAATTGTTATACCCAGAATCTAACCCTCAGGGGTTGGCCTGGTGGTAATTGGCTTGAGCCTTGGGGTGCTCCCTTTCAAGGTCTCAAGTTCGAAACCCACTGGGTGCAAACAATTTCTGAGGGCCATCGGACTGGGGTAAAACCCTGAATTACCCGTGGTGCACTTGCGGGAAACTCCTTGCCGAGGGCCTGTGCACCCCCGGGATTAGTCGGGGCTCAAAGAGACCCGGACACCCGGTGCTTAATCAAAAAAAAAATTGTTATACCCAGAATCTGATTGCTTCGTATTTTCCAGACTCTTTCTACATCATGGATGCCATTACCAACTTGCGCCTCTGAATATGCTGTTGGGGTCCTCATTGGTGATAAGGTAAACAATTTGTTGTTGATAGCTTAAATGCATCTTTAACTTCTAGTCTCGTGGAGTTCTGATTGACTAAAAGTTAGTCTTCTTCAAGTTTTGTATGCGCTTATGCATGTTCAGCTTTTGTCCTTTTCTTCTTCAAAAACTAATTACGACCATAACAATGCCGGGCGGCTACTCTCTCAACTTCAAGTGTAATCAAGTCAATTTTCTATCAGCTTCAAGTTGAAGCGAATTATTTGCTGTTAAATCTAACTCTACTGTTATCTATGCTGTCAGGAACTGCTATAATGCTTCTGGCTATCTTATCTACCCCAAGTTCTGCCACTTAGAATCAACAAATTGTCAAGTCCTTCTAGTTATATTCTTCTGTTTCTTATATACACTGGTGTGAGAAACTTCAACTAAAATTTCTAAGTTTGCTGATAGCGACTGGAAGCTCATTTCTGCAGTCAAAAGAAAAAAATATCAAAGCTTATTATTGTTCTCCATAGTCACGCTCTTGCTTCCTGTTTGTTATGCAGTTACACCTCAATCCTGTTCATGCAGTTGTACAGCTCCGACCGTCACACCAGCATCTAAAGGAAAGTGAGTTGAAGAAGAACATTGCCACCAACAATGATGAAAAAAGTGTTGAAAATGAAGACGTCAAGGAGAAAAAGCCTGTGGGTCCATCAAAGAAGCAGGTTCATTTCATGATTTGCTCTGTGATGCTAGCTCCTAAGCTCAACTTATATGGACCTTGTATATGACTACTTTTCATGTGATATTATGATACATATAGCACTTAAAATATCATATTTCAAGGACTTCTCGGTTCCTGATTAGTTTGCCACATTTTTGGATAAATAATGATAAAGGGAATGCCTAAAGATTGGTCTTCTGTGGTTAAGCACTCTGCTACTTTCAAGACTTTTTTTCTAATATGGTAAACTCCACACTTAAACCCCACTACCCAGGAGCTCATTACCTGCCTTTCCACTTCGCCTCACTTGGTGAGTCGAGTCAACCCCAACCTTATTGTTGGAGGTGGAGGATCTTTTGCAACTAGGCTATCCATCCCCTGATGCTGTTCAAGCTTTTCATACAAGTGCTTTACCTTTTCTTTGATTTATTCTTGAAACATATACCTTTTGTGCAGAACAAACCACCTGGGAACGGCAAGGATATTGGAGAGGTATGAACACCTGTGAACATGTTCTGACAAAATTTCCACTTTTCAGTATTAGCTAATTCCGTATTGTTCTTTAGCTTGAGTGGCTGCTAATTTTTCATCTACTGTGGTTTGGATTGACGTTTCTGTTGCAAGTGTTTTCTATTTATATTTGCTCAAGTGCAGCTAGCTTTGTACATGCAGTTGCAAATATCATTTGAAACAGTTCCATTAATGCAGATCCTTGTGAAGTTATTGATATCTATTTTATATCCTCTTTCAGCACTGGTTACATCTAAAATACCATGGGGCTAGGAGTGACATTTCAGCCAGATATCTGCAGAAAATGGCAATGGAGGAAGGCTCTCCAGTACCATTTTCAATGAGCCCGTATGTGTCTGCTAATATGGTTGATTTTTCTCTGCTTGAGCCATATTGTTTTTGCAAAATGCTGCTGTTTAGGACAACTAAAAGAAGCATTTTTCCTGCCTCAGAGCATACATTTATCTACTCATTCTTATTCTAATACCAGTTTTCGTTTCTGCTAATTTGATACGCAGGGTTGATTATCTGAACGTCTTTTGTCCTGGAAGACCAGCTGACACTGACAGATTCAGAAATCTTCGAACAAGGTACTGCAGCTACTCTAATTGGTCCTTCACATCAATTATTTTGACATTGCAAGGTTTGGAGGTGCTGCTAAGGACAAAAACAATTTTTTTTATTGACATCTATGATCACAGAGCTGTCTTGTTCTTTGCTGTAGGGTGTCATCGTCCTCTAGTATTGCTGGACCATATTCCACTACCTGCAAATTATCTTCTTTTTTTCCATGGAAATTGTGAATTACTGTAATCTATTTCCTGCTTTCTTTATTCCCGTTTTGATTGAAGCAGCTTCTTTTGCCCACCTGTAACCTTGCATCTTCTTGATGCTTTACCAATGGCATTTGATTACTTTACCAAAAAAATATTTCCTGCCTTCTTTATATTTATTTATTCACTTTTTGCTTTCTGTACAATGTTGAGTAGAGTTGTGGGATCTTTGATTACTTGTTCATAATCTAGTTTTTAGTTAGCAGTTAACTTGTCTTTGGTTGATGGACTGGTAATTTCCTACGATGTCAGAGATTAGATTCTCATACTAACTTAAGCCTAGTCGCAATCTCAATGAAATCGACTAAATTTGTAGATCAAATTGGAAGGAAAACTTTTTTTTGACTCTTTAGTTAAAGAGGGGACACAGGAATGCTTCTGGCCTTCTGCTGGCTTGGAGTCAGGGGAGGAAGGGGGAATTTCGCTAACAGAATCAAGTTCAACAAACTATTGTGGAGGGGATTTCTAAGAGTCCAGCATTGGGACATTCGGGAGGTTTAGCTAATCTTTGGCGATATGTGAAGTTGGAGCAAATAATATTTGAGGAATATCAGGAAAGAATGTAAACACAAGAAACGACTGGAAGCTATTAGTCGCTCAGACTCTTAGGTCTAGCTAATCTTTGGCAAATGGTGTGCCATGGATCTATTATTAGCAAGTCCATTCTTTTTGCCCCCTGATTTTGATGGTTGAACTTGGTCTATATTTTGGTCAAGCACATATTGGTTTTCCCTGTTAGGGACGCTTTGGAAACAGTCTAGACTCTAAATTCTCTCGGTACTGTCAGAGTCAAAAAGCGGGAAAAAAAAAAAATCTCTGGTCTACTGGGGCTATGAAGGTTTTGATACTAACACCGTGAAGTGGTAGGCTAAAAATTTCCATGTGCTTGATCCATGAAAAAGAATCAGGCCCGCACGTTAGGGGTGTGTTGTAGACATGGATAAATAAATAAATAAAAGAATGCTCTCTAAAATAGCTTAAACTTTTAGATGAGGTGTTCGCAGTACGAAATGCAAGGATACATTTATGCTTCGTTTTTGCCGGAGAGCCTAGTCTGCCAAAAAGTGGTTTTTGTTCTTGATTGGATGAAATAAAAAAGAAAACATGGTCTTGTTTCTTTCTATGTGATAATCTTGTTTCCGTTTCTTTTTCATCACTTCTCGAGGCCAAGGATGGAGTGGACTGTTGTTCCAGAATTTGCAGTTGGATACATTTTCATCATGTTACTTAACCAAAATTGCACCTCGCTGGTCATCTTGTCCTTGATGTTCTACCTTTGTCGTCTATCAAATTGGTTTCTCTTCATTTATCGTTAAAGTACTTTATCCTTAATAGCCATCAGTTGTTAAAGTTGAAACCTTGTAATTAATTATTATTGACTTGTGTGACTAATATTCGTTATGGGTGTGCCATATAGTATGGCATAAATATGCAACTATGACTTGAATTGCTTCTGTTTGTGATTCTTCCTTTTAGTATCCCTGCCATGTGAATAAATAGCAGTTCTTGATATGTCATGTTTCTCAACTATCTTAAATTAATATTCTTTCCCAGTCATTATGTGCTCCTAACTTGTAAATTGCCAAATGGATGGTTTTCAGGGTGTCTCAATTACCTCTTGAAGATCGTGTTAGAACTTGGCTTCTTGAGGTTTGTACCCACTATTTGGATTCTGCGCTGCTTGTATAATTTTATGGCTGCAACAAAGTTCGTTTACATGGCCCTGTGGTCCTTATAACTCATAAAGGTAGCACGTTTCTAAATCTGACGTTTCTAAATCTGAGTTCTTTTTGCAACAGGGGCCTCCAATTCATCGTTTTGATGCTCTAAAGCACCTAGCGCCAGATAATCCTGTTGATGAGATTTTGAGTGTCCTCCAAAGATACGCACAATTAGTTCAAGGATTATGGGTTCCAAAAAGTTCATTAGTCTATGGAACAAATAGTGGAATTGAAGTTTTAGCGAGGAATTTTGTTCTTTATGAGTTTACCAAGAGTATCTTTATTAAGAAGTCAGTTTTTGGTAGGAGGCCTGAATTCCTTAAAGCTGCGACACCAGCACTAAAAGCATTAGCTGTTGAGAGGACTGACCTGAATGATTGGAAGCTCAAAGAGCATCCTGACAAGAAATTTGAAAACCTTTATGGTGATGTTGTGAGGGAGCAGCAAGCTACCTGGGAGTGCGTGGGGAAACAGATCAATGATTTTTTGCCTGGAGGAAGAAACAGGCCTACTATGAAGAATCCTTTAAACCCAAAGGCCAACATTCCTGCATTGCCAAGTGGTGATAAACCCACTTCTGGCTCACTTTTGAGAACATCTATGTCAGAAGAAATTCGACAAACTTTACCAAAGGCGCTTCAAAATGTTTTCAGAGTCCATAAGGTTTGCAGGTGAGATCTCTGAAAATGACATACGAACTTTCTGCCTTTGTTGTTTATTATCCAGTGAATGGTGATTTTGGGTGTTCATCTTTGTCGCACAAATTGTTAGAGCCTAAGAATGAATGCAGAAACCTGGGTCAAAGAGGTGGTTTAGTGACCTTGGTTTGACTGCTCTGCGATTGTAAAATCATATCGGGGCTTTTTAAAATTGCTTATGCTCCCTCCAACTTCTGCCACCTGTTGTCGCTCCTTTTGGGGTCGTTTGGTTGGGAAACAAGTTATCCCAGGATTACTTATCCTCAGATTAGTTATTCCACCCTCCCACAGGGATAAAATAACACTACAATCCCGGGATTAGTTATACCGCGATTTTATCCCAACCAAACGTGGGATAAACTCAGCTCAGATTTAATCCCGGGATTATTTATCCTTATCCTCGTACCAAATGAGCCCTTTGTGTTTGGTTTAAACGCCGCCCCCCCCCCCCCCCCCAAAAAAAAAAAAAACACACACACACCTCATAATCTTGTCTCACTAATCACGTCACTTTTTAATGGATTTTGATTATCCTTTGGAAATCAAGGAATGTGTAAATAGGTGCTTTTTTAATCTCCCCTGTGAGTTAATTGCCTCTTTACGCAATTCTTCCTGGTTTCGCCCTTCCTCTATTTGATTGTTTCATCCTGAATATGACCAGTCTTCTAAAAGGTTCAGACGGTCTAGTTATACAACATTTTCTTTGCTTTGGAATATTTTAATACCTTTGAGCAGCAGTAATCCATTCCTCAAAGTCATGTTTATGTTGACTTTTTAGTTGAGGTGAGTTGTGCTGAGTATTTAGGTCAAAATTGTCCATCACAAGATTTATGCTTTGTCTTTCTGGTATGTTATGTATTTACTTTACTTTTCTAGAATGGTAATGGATCATAACATAGAATATATTACATTGTCTTTTTCCTGTGCGTCTCATCTGTCTGAGATTTAGAAGGAACAGAGTATTTTTGTTGTTCAAGAAAAAGCTGTGCATGACTTGTTTTATTTACATGATTTCCTCCATCAAAATTTGTGACTCCTAACAGATTGAGAATCCACTGTTTACATTTTGCCAGTTTCGAGCAAATCCGCATAGGTCTGCGAACATTGGCACTTGATAAGTCATTTCCTCAAAAGGGATATCCAAGGAAAGCTATAACTGCAGCCCATGGTGCTTCTGATGCACCTCCAGAGGAGATTGAGGCAGTGATTAATCAGGTTGCTGTAAACATCCATGGTGTCTATGTTCTGAAGTCATCACCAGATAATCCACAGTATGACGCATTCAGGTTCGTAACTATTGCTATTATAACTAAAACTACTTGATAAACACCGAGTCCCACGGCTAATACATAGTTTTGGTTCTCAGGAAAGTTGTAATTGATCTTCTTATGGCTGAAGGGCCGAGTGCAAAGCTAAAGAAAGCAACTATAATTGAAGCTGCCAAGTTGCAACTGGGAAGGGATATTAACCCTGTTGAGTTTCAAAAGGTGAGTAGTTCTTTTCTTACTTGTCATGAGAATTAAGGAATTTCCTCTTTGACTTTATTGTATGGAGTTTCACGTAGTGGAGAAGTCAATAATTGACCAGTTATTATCATAGTTGATGTAGTGATTTCAATTAGTCAATCAATCAAATACGCCTGCTTCAGGTTATTTAAATACTTGTAAGTTATTTTTCTTTGAAGGCATATTTAGGGGTCTCTAAAAATAGAGGTTCTCTAAATCTCATTTGTCCTTGCTCAAATCTATGTATGTGTACTAACAACCACAAAACCCTAGTACAACTGTATTCTATCTTACCCAGGTCTACTTCGACTCCAAACTGGTTGTAGGTCTTTGAGCCACCTTCTCTTAAGTAATTTTAGGTCTACTTTTCCCCTTTTTTTTAAAAAAAAAAAAGCTCCTTCAATCACCAGAATGTACATATGAACTGGTAACTTGCATGGTAAAGAAGCCTTGGACAGACTTGCAAGAAAAGCGGATGTCGATGGAGGTGTTGCTGATTTGATTCAGATAGATTGGTGTACACACGTTGGTTTGCATTAGGAATGCCACTTAGAAGAAGGGTCATGCAGATGGGAAGCATTTTCCTACGGGATTAAGGGTTTTTTCTGCTTGTTGAAAAGAATTTCCTTTTTCAATATAGAGTTTCAAGAACTGTTATTTTCTTTCCCTTCTTTATTATTGGATCTTTAGTTCGGTAAGTTTTAATTCAGTTTCAAAATAAATTACCGTCTTTTGCAAATTACTACACTTAAAAGAAAAATTGATTGCGACTAATGTAAAAGGTCACCACAGACCAAGCTAACCAAGAGGGAAAGCTGATACCTGATATTTTTTCGTGGAACTGCTCTTTGTTTTAGCTACCAACCTAATCCTAGAAGTGGAAGTGATACTTGGCACTGTTTTGTGCAAACTGCTCATGTTTTATGAATAACCCGAATTGGACCATTTTATTTGAAAACCAAGTTAAAGTGAAGTGCAGAAGGTTTTAATCTCTTCTCTTCTCCACCCTTCCTACCTCCATTCACCCCTCATCTTTCCATGACTTGTAGCAGTGGTGATTTTGCACATTGCAAAACTCAGAAACCAGAGAGAAGAATATAAAAAGGAAAATGGAAGTAATCACCTATCTGTTTAGTATGTGCAAAGAAGAGAAAGAGACTTTCTCCAATCAGCTTTTTGTTGAGGAGTGAGTGGAGACAATTGTTGCCTAGTAGGTCTTGTAAAACAATGGCTAGAGAAGTCACAAACTTGTTCTCTTCCCCAAGCTGCTCCCACCTCCCCTGATTTTTAACATGCGTGGGTAAAACCTGCTATAGAATTGCTTTAAGATATTTGAATTTATTAAAAGTTCATATTGGAACTTCACCCTTCATCTCAGAAGTTTCCAACCTTTAGATGGGGTGTTATTACTTCATGCCTTTGTCCTGTTTGAATGCTGAGATAAGATTTAAGACATTTTCTGGAGTAAGATAAAACTTAGCAGTACTACCTGACTGTGCCAAATGGGTTGGGAAATATTATTGCAAAAGAAACAAAAACTGCAAAGCTAGCATTAGCATTTGACAGGATCCGTTTTTATTCTCTTTTATATGGTGTGGTAAAGTTTCTATTTCGGGCTTTAGGTGTTTCTACTGGGCTGCTGTCAGGCTTCTCCTCATTTTGCACTTCTTTATGCAATTTGGGTCTTAGCAATGCTGTTGTGATACTGCCCATGTGCTGACCACCGGCTTTGGTCTGTGAGTTATTGGACTTTAAATAGCTTGGACGAATGTATTTTCCAGCACAAGCAGATGTGTACCATAGATGTTTACAGTGTTTTTGTTTCCAGTCCTCTTACCCCATTTCTCATCTCTTTTTTATTTCTCCTTCTCTGATAGAATATAGAATGTAACAGTTCCAAAATTTCCAAATGTCATCTGATTCTATACTGCATCATTGTGGTCTAGAATCCTTAGGTTTGCCTGGAACTTTGTATTGGGAATGAGCTCCAGTGTGAAATGTTGTCGGTCATACGCATTAATTTTTCTAAAATTCGTGCGGAAGCTTCATTGCTTTTGTCTAATTCCTGATAGAATATAAAATAACTTTTTTTGACTGCCTGGGCCCTGGATGCTAATAATTTTCTATGCTAATGCAGGTTATGAAGGAACTGTGTAATTCAGAAAATTCAGCATGGGTTTTAAAACGTGGTGACGGCAATCCACAATAGTCTGCTATCTCTAATTCAAGTTGTACAGGTCACGGAAAGTATATGTTAGCTGCAGAAATTCTCATTAATGAGCAGGAAGTTGGCTTTGCTTGAGGTTTCCCTTTACTCTTGAGAAGCATATCTGTTTAGTTTTGGGGTTATACAATGTCTAAATGAGCTGTTGGTAGGAAACGCCTTGCATTGCAAATCTGGTAGAACATTTAGGAGATAATATCACATTATCCGAAGAAATTGGAGAGATATAGATCTTCCATTTAATCACTCTTTTTCACTCAAGAATTCCAAGTTGGTACTAGTTTTATGATGACCTGCTGCATTTATACAATGATACATCTGCATTGACAAGATTTAAGTAGAGCATGCTACGAGGCATTTGTTTCAATTTCAATCTCCACTGATATAATGAGGGTACAAGAAGTAAAGTTTTATATATTTATCATGAGGTGGCGCATCTCTTTAGCAAAGAAATCTATTTTCTCCTTTTTCTGGTTGTCTTTTCTGCTCGTTCAATTTGTTTAAAATTGGGAGCTGATCTTCTTCTATCCTATTTATTACATGCATAAATGTGCCAATGATTTAGTTTACCACACATCATCAGTATCATAATTTAGAGGCATTTCGGGTAAATGATTTTAAGGGCATGAAAGTAAGAGGGGCATGGATGGTTAATTATTTTGTTTTTATGTTCTTTCCCCAAAAATTACCTATACTCTAGCATCATAGAACTGAAAGAGGAATGAATGTAGAATAATATCTGCACTGATGCTGATGTTGATTGTTACGTGGCTCCTCACATTTTGCTTAATCCGCCCAAGCCATCATGATAAATTCATAGGGAAAAAGACATTGTGTGTCCACTCAGTCAAACTAATTCCACATTTAATCACTATTTGGGCTTAATTTCACTAGGTGTCCGTTCGGCCCAAAATAATGTCAAGGCTGACCGGCCCAACAGTCCAGACACTTAAAAAAAAAAAGACTTTTTAGTCGCCACTAAAGGGCTGCTACAGCATATATACATACATATGTTGGAATTATATATACACTTTATATATAAGAATTATACAGTTTATATACATATACTGAAATTAAGCATACATTTATTTTACATAAATTATACGTTGATTATACATTTATTATACACATATTATACAATAATGATATGATATATTTTTTTTTTTACATATACAATAGTGATACATATTATATACCACATTGATACGGTTTCTATTATACATTTTTTATACGTATGGTATACTTTCTATACAAGACTGATACAATTTATATACACATGCTTGAATTATATATACACTTTATATATAAAAATTGATACATATTATATACAAAAATAATACAATTCTCTATTCTATACAGGGCAGTTTCACTGTGCTGATACACATTATATACACAAATGATACATATTATACACAAAAATGATACATAACTTAGTGATTCATATTTTATACAGTTTTTATACATTACAGATCAGATAGGTACTGATACATATTTTATACACAAATGACACATACTATATATAAAAAACACCAGAGATATCGAAAGTAACTGCCAACAACTATTTTCTGACAATTAAACACTCCTTGATTAAAAAATAAAAACTGCCTACAATAATTTTGTAACAAATCTGTAGGAATTAGCCTAATTGCGAATAAAAAATAAAAAAAATCAAAAGCTAAGCAAAGTCAAAATCGAGCGAAGAATAGTGCCTGCTTATATTGGATAGCCAAAATACTGCTATTTATCCTAATTGTCTAGCTTAAAACAAAAAAGTAGCAACGATTATTTTGTAACAAATCTACGGGAATTAACCTAATTGCGAATCGCAAACAAGCTAATCAAAGTAAAATGGAGCGAAGGAGAGTGCCTGCTTGTACTGGACTCCAATTGAAAATTGTCTTATTTAAGTTTTGGCTAATGAATGAGATTAGTTTAGTGGGTATAATTTGAGTTTGGGAAAAATTGGGTTAAAGGGTGGGATTAGTTTCACCTCACCGGCCATTTGTGTCCTTTTTCCAAATCATTTTTTTGCGCGGATTGCCCTTCTTTTGGGGTGGTCTTTAAATTTTGCCCCTCATATTTGTGGTCTTTAAATTATGCCCCTCATATTGTTGGTCTTTAATTTTTGTCATTCGCGTTGCAACCCTGAGCATTCACGCAGAAATCATAAGGTTCCGGGTTCGAACTCCCGCTTAAGCATAAATTAAAAAAAAAATTGCAAGGCAAGGCTTGGGTCGCGTGTATGCCGGACCCGGCATACACTTATTAAGGAATTACCAAAGTTATGTCGGACCCGACATACTCATGCCTTATGGGCAGACTGGGCATAAGTATGTCGGGTCCGGCATAACTTTGGCAAATCCTTAACAAGTTTATGCCAGGTCCGACATACTTATGAGCAAACTTTTAGTTAAGCCTTAACTAAAAGTCTTTTCCTAGTTATGCCTTATGGGGCAGACTTTTAGTTAAGGCACAACTAAAAGTATGCTCCATAAGACATAACTAAAAGTATGTCCCATAAGGCGGAACTTTTCCTTAAGGCATAACTAAAAATTTATCTTATAAGACAAAGTCTATGTCTTAAGGAAAAGTTATGTCTTATGGGGCATACTTTTAGCATAAATAAAAGTATGCCCCATAAGACATAACTTTTCCTTAGACTTTTAGTTAAGGCTTAACTAAAAGTTTATCCATTAAAAGTTTGTCCATAAGTATGTCGGACCCGGCATAAACTTGTGAAGGAATTACCAAAGTTATGTCGAACCCGACATACTTATGCCACGTCTGCCCATAAGGCATAAGTATGCCGGGTCCAGCATAACTTTGATAATTCCTTAACAAGTGTATGTCGGTGGGGGCATAGCGAAATTTAAACTCTGCCTTGCGAATTTTTTTAAATTTTTTTACTGAGTGGGGGTTCGAACCTGGAACACATGGGTTTTAGCCAAAGGGCAAAATTTAAAGATTTCAAATATGAGGGGCAAAATTTAAAGACCACCCCAAAAGAAGGGCAATTTTGCGAATTGCCCTTTCCAAATTCATATTCAACCGGCCCATTTTAAATATGGGTAAATACGAGTCAATTCATATTTTAACCGCAATAAAATGGATTGAAAACGCCGTATCAGATGCGGTTCAAGAAGGAATTTTTACGCGTTATAGCTACTTCTAATACATAATTAGTGGTAATAACTACCTTTTATTTTAATTATTAATAATAACTAAATACTTTTCTAATTTAACTATTATAGCTACACAGTAACTTTCAATTACCATTTCACAAATACACCTAAAAATTAGCACCCCAATCCCATATCCCCTTTTAATGGTAACAATATTAATTACTTAATATACATTACCATTCTCTCTCCTTTTTCATAAATTCTTACCTTTTTACGGTTATTTCGATTCAAGGCATATGTGGTCAAAGTGGGTCTCTTTTACGTTCTATCCCATCTCCTTTGTTTCGTGAAATTTTCGCTATTTGTGTTATTATTCTTCCACAAAAACAACTTGGTGGAAGTGATTGTTTTTGCTCCAGGCCGTGGTGGTGGTTATGGGGGCGCACACGAGAGAAGGGGGGAGAGAAAGTTTTTTAGGGTTTTTGAGAAGATGAAAAATATATGTATTTGTATATGTTCTATGATATAACTACCAATTGTTGTGGTTGGTGGTGTATTTTTGTAAGTTTTTCTATATATTTGTGTATTTTGTTCAAATTAATTCCATCAGTTCATCTAGTTTCAAATACACGGGTGAAAGCAAATACATGGTAAGTTTTCTATATATTTATGTATTTTGTTCAAATTAATCACATCAAATACATGGGTGATGCAAATTGTTACTCATACAAATACATGAGATTTAATATAAAATACATGGGGTTTGATTGAAATTGTACTCACACAAATACATGAGATTTAATATAAAATACATGGGGTTTGATTGGAAACTTCGAATACATTAGGTATGCTATCAAATACATGGGTAAATAAAAAACGAAATCAATATTGAAAACCTCAAATACATTATCACTAAATACATGGGTGATGCAAATTGTTACTCACACAAATACATGATATTTAATATAAAATACATGAAGTTTGATTGGAAACTTCAAATACATTAGTTATGCTATCAAATACATGGGTAAATTAAAAACGAAATCAATATTGAAAACTTCAAATACATTGGCTGATGAATGTTTTCAAATTTTGAATTTTTGATTTTTTACGTTGGAATGTTGAAGATTGGATGAAGGAATAGAAAACGGTTATAGAAAAGAAATCTAAAATCTGATTTTGTGGAAGAGTATGGTAAAAAATACCAATTAATAACTAATTAAATGATCCCACCGTTATGGCCTAAAATCAAAGGATACGTTTTCTTTTTTACTGTGTTTCTATGAATTTACACGCATTAAATACATCCGAAAAAATACCTTAATTTGGGAAAACATAACTACAAATGGTAATATTTAAAAGGGTAGCTATAAATGATAGGAAACTACCGTAAGGTAGTCATTTGAGTAATTTTACCGTTCAAGAACTATCAGAAATGATGATACTGCTTGCTTGAATTGCTAAATATTAACTTTTCGTAAATTCATATATTTTTATTTTAAATATATCCAATATCTCGATATGTCTTTTAAATTTTTGTAGTTTCTCAATTACTTTTATTTTAATCTTGAAAAGTTAAATTTATGTCAACAACAAATTTTGCATTGTAAAAAAGGTTAAAAGAAGATGACACATTATTAAATTTAAATAATCAGCATATAAATAAAATATTAAACAAAAAAAAATCATTGGTGATCCTGCTATTGAGTTTTAAGATAGATGTTTTAAATTAGATTATCCGTTTACGCAATTTTGATAAGATATATTTTATTAGTGATTATATTTTATAAGTCAACAATTATACCAACTTATCTCTAACGATGAAAATTCATGCATACTCTAAAGAGATTTTTTTTTTATAGGTACAAAAAAATAGGATAATGTTTGCTCGTTTTAGTTGATCTTTGGATTTATAAAAAGTAGCAAGAATTTTCAGTTATTCACATGCCTAACTAACTTTAGGTGAGAATCACGTCTTGTGTTATGTTAGCGTAAAGTGCTCCATCGATACATTTTTAACATGTATTAAGTGTTTAAATAAAAACTTCAACTAAAGTGTCAAAATAAAATATATGATGATAACTTAGAGCCTGTTTGGATTATCTGAAAAAAAAAAAGTGGTTTTTTAAGCATAAGTGTTTAAAGTATTTTTAAGTGTTGAAAGTTATTTTATAAATAAGCAGTTACGTGTTTAGATAAAAGTGCTTAAAGGGTTTTTAGAAGTAAGGGTAGTATTGGAATTAACAAAAAATATAAGGGATAAAAGGGTAAAGTTGTTGGTCAAACCAAAATGACTTTTAAGCAAAAAAAAAAAAAAAAAAAAGTTGGGTTGAGCAACTTCTTGGTTTTGGTTTATTTTAAGCACTTTTTAACTTAATTAAAACTGTTTTCTATTTTTACCAAACACTCAAATAAGTTAAAAATGGCTTATAAGCTGGTTTGACCAACTTATAAGCCAATCCAAACGGGCTCTTAAAAGGGATTTCTATGTACTTATACTAGATGGCCTATGCCCGTGCTGCGCACGGGCCCAACACTTCGGATTATAGTGTATCTATGTATATGTATTTGTGTTTAAATAATATATATATATATATATATATATATATATATATATATATATATATATTTAAAATACGATTAATATAACATTGTAGTTTGTGCTCCGTATCTAAAACTTTATTTTATTCGTGTTTGCTACGAAAATTTATTAATACTTTTTAAAAGAGAAGACTTGTTTAAAAGAAAATTATTTTCCTCTCTTTGAGATAAAATAATAGCAATATTTAAGCATCAGTTGATATTTTCAATTTTAATTCGATTAATTTAAAAGTGTAAAATACTTATTATTTTTTATCAAATTTTGATTTGGATAATTCTAATTCACATTATTAAATTAATTTTACATGTTTGAAACGAAACAAAATAGAAATTAATTTTCTATTTAAACGAAGAAATGCTATTTTTAAATTTTTAGTAAATATTTTCGGTTTAACTCATTTTACTTGTCATGTTATCTTTTGCATGGTTTTTTAAGGAAACGTGAATTAAAATTATAATTTGACTAATTTATCTTATTCATTATTTGATCTTCATTTGATATTAATCTCTTTTCACATTTATTAGAGTAAGAATAAAAATAAAAAAGTAATTAAATTTTATCTTATTTTTTAAATATATATATTTTAAGTATATTTATTTTAGTAAACATAATAAATAAATGACATGGCGGAATAGCAAATACAACAATTAAATATTTTGAAGAAAAATAATAATATGAGGTCCATGTTTTTTGCTGTGCAATAATTTCATTTGCTCTCACTAATGGGTTAATATGCATGTGACAATGAATCCACTATTATTGACTTGATGGGGATACTTTGGGAATTACATGAATATTGTTTGATTTTTCAGTATATGGGGTGCACGGGTTTTTTTTTTGTTTTTTGACGTTGCCTGTTTTTTTTTTAATATGGGTCCATTTTTTTTTCATGAGTATTTTAAGTATGTTCCTGTACAATAATTTCATTTGCTCCCACTAATGGGTTGATACGCATGTGGCAATGAGTTCATCATTATTGATTTATTTGTTTGATTTTCTAAGCATTTATTTTTTAACATTGTTTGTTTTATTAATATGGGATTCACTTTTTTTTTTAATATTGCTTGATTCTGTTAATATGGGGTCCACTTTTTTTCCCGTGAGTTTGGATGTGGCGAGTTCCACTTTTTTTTATTGCTCGGTGTTATTTAGTATGAGGCCCACCCTTTTTTTTAAGGGACAACAGACGATGAAGCATGGGTCTAAACCCATGCTTTATATAGTTTTTTTTTTTTTTTTTTTATATTGCTCGGTGTTGTTTAGTATGGAGCCCACATTATTAGTTTGCACTGTTTTTATGCATATAATATATATATATATATACTATGTTCAAAACACGATTGATATAACATTGTAATTTGTGTTCCGTATCTAAAACTTTATTATATTAGTGTTTACTAAGAATACAAAGTCTGCACTTTTTTTTTGACATTGTTTATTTTTTTTAATATGGGATTCACTTCTTTTTTATATATATATTGCTTGATTTTGTCAATATGGGATACTATGTTCAAAACACGATTAATATAACATTGTAGTTTGTGCTCCGTATTTAAAATTTTATTATATTAGTGTTTGCTACGAATACGCATGGTGTTTAATATGGGGCCCACAATTTTTTTCACATTTATTAGAGTAAGGAAAAAATGAAAAAGTAATTAAATTCTATCTTATTTTAATATATGAGTATTTTAAGTATGTTGCTGTACAATAATTTCATTTGCTCCCACTAATGGGTTGATACGCATGTGGCAATGAGTCCATCATTATTGATTTAATTTTTTGATTTTCTAAGCATTTGTTTATTAACATTGTTTGTTTTATTAATATGGGATTCACTTTTTTTTTTAATATTGCTTGATTCTGTTAATATAGAGTCCACTTTTTTGTTCCCGTGAGTTTTGATGTGCCGAGTTTCACTTTTTTTTCTTCCTTTTTTTTATTGCTCGGTGTTATTTCGTACGGGGCCCACCCTTTTTTTTAAGGGACAACGGATGATGAAGCATGGGTCTAAATAATTTATGTTCTTTTTTAAATTTATGACTTTCGAACAACAAATATTCCAAAATATAGAAGTAACTCTTAAAAACATCTTATGTATAGTTTTTAGTTTATCTTTTAATAATTATATTTTTAATATATTTAGTGACAAATCTAAATATATATAAGTATAGAATAGTCATAACTCATAATAGAGGGTAAAGTATTTAATTTTAAAACACATCGGGTCTTTCCGTAACTAAGGTGCCGTTTGGCCATAAAAATTATTCACTTTTTTCAGGAATTTTTTTCACTTTTTTCACTTTTGGGCGTTTGGCCATAAATATTCCGAATACAACTTGAAGTTGTACTCCGGAATATCAAAAACTCAAAAAACTTAGTGGGCGTTTGGCCATAAAAATTATTCACTTTTTTCCGGATTTTTTTTTCACTTTTTTTACTTTTAGCGTCTGGCCATAAAAATTATTCACTTTTTTTCGGAGTTGTATTCCGGAATACTAAAAATAAAAAAATTTATTTTTCAAAAATTTTCAACTTTTTTCACTTTTTTACGCTACATTTCACCAAAAACTATAATTTTAAAAACTATGGCCAAACACAACTTCAACTTCAAAAATTCCAAAAAAAAGTGAAAACGTTTTTGGTATTTATGGCCAAACAGGCCCTTATTTTTTAATTTTTTTTTCACTTTTTTATAACCATATTACACCAAAAACTATATTCAAACACAACTCAACTCCAACTCCAACTTAAAAAATTCAAAAAAAAGTGAATTTGTTTTGATATCTATGGCCAAACGCCTATTAAGTTATATTCTCTCCGTTTCAATTTATATGAACCCATTTGATTGGGACATGACATTTAAGAAATAGAGAGACTTTTGAAACTTGTTGTTCAAAATAAGCCTTGAAAATTTATATGACTATAAATCATTCATAAAGTGAATTTATTTCTAAATTAGAAAATAGGTCATTTATTTTAATACGAATTAAAAAAAAATAAGTTCAAACAAATTGAAATAGAGATTAAAAAAGAAAATAAGTTCAAACAAAAAGGAGTAATAGATGAGTTTTTAATGTTGTTAACCAAAAAGAAATCGGAATTGGACTGCAATTCCCAATTACAAAAACGGTGAAACCCTTTTCTAGCCCTAGTTTTGTGCCTCTCAAAGAGTAGAAGAGAAAGCAAGTTAAAAATTATATATACTAGTGAAACGATGCAGGACTATGAAGGTAATGTTGGACAAGATATAGACAATAATAATAATGTCTCTTCTCCTTACAGTGACACAAAGTCTCAGGTAACACCTTTTTTCTTTTCTTTTTATTGGATTTGAACTTATAATGGCGATGAAGTCATTCAAATAGGTGTTTGTTTTAATTAGGGTTACTTATATGCTTTTGATTGTTTTATTTGAATTGCTTGATTGGATGTGATTGTTGGGTTTATCTCTCTGTGTGTGTAGTTATGGTTTATGGAGTATTACAGAGATGATAATTCTAGAAAGAGTGATGGAGTTTGGAATAGGAGTACCTTTTTTGGTGTAAAATCAGATATTTGTATTTTGAAATCAAATTACACCGTCAGAATTACAAAAAAGAGCAGATTAGATGAAAGCTATAACCTGTATTTGGTGGTGGAGGGGGTTGGGAGTATTGCCTATGGTTGGTCTCTATGGTAGGATCTAGAGTGGAGCTGATTTACTCTGCTGAATATCAGCACTTCTTCGAATCTCCAACCTGTGAACATAGCCAATACAAAGCTTTATGATATACTCAATTTTCCAATTAGACAGTGGTGTCCGGGCCAGCTTGCGCTCACGTCAACTAAATCCACGAGATACCTGCCACATTCTACCAGCAACAGGTAGCAGGTAACCAAGGTAGTAGTTTTGTCTCTGCTGGGATTTGGATTTGAACCTGAGACCCCATGGTTCTCAACCCGCTTCATTGACCACTAGGCCACACCCTTGGGTCAATTAGACAGGTTATTGATTCTTTAATATTTTGAATGTAATTACATCCTTAGAAAATACACAAAAGTAATGTGGGTTACAATTTGTATAATTAGAATATTTGTAAAATGTTTGAAAGCAACTGTTCAATTAGTTAAGTGTTTTTCAAATTGGCAAGGGACTAGTTAACTTATAAGTAGCGTACATGTTAGGTGTTTGGTATACGAAATTCTTTTCCCCGATTCGTGTTGCTCTTCCTTTTTATTTTCTTTCATTTCCTCAGTTTCACGTTTTAGATCTATACGGCTTCTGCTGTATGGTTTGCCATCTTTAGATTTTGTTTTTATATATATAAGTTCTGTAGTTCTCATCACAGGCTAATATTTTTATTTCCATTCTGCCTATTCCAGCGTACTTCTCGTGACCACGAGAAAGAAAGGGGCTCATCAAGAAGCAGGGAGAAGGAGAGGGAGAAAGGGCGTGATAAAGACCGGGACAGGGATAGGAATAGAGATAGAGACAGAGGTAAGGATAGGGACAAAGATAGGGATAGGGACAGAGAGAGGGAGAAAGACCGTGATCGTCATCACAGAGATCGTCATAGGGATCGGAGTGATAGGAGGGAGAGTGAGAGGACCAGAGATCGAGCTGAAGAGGATCTTCATCGAACTCGAGACTATGATAGGTAAGTTCAAATGCAGCCTTAATAGTTAGTTGGATATATGTCGTATACCTCCTTTCAGTTGCTCATTTATGATGGTAATACTTAATAATGATATTCATTTTGAGAATCATGTCCTTGATTTTAATTGAAAATGTTGGTTTTCGTTATCACTGTTCGCTATACTCTACATGCTTCAGTGTGAGCTTCATATGAGATTCATGTTTTTTGGTGCTTGCTGATTTAATATTCCAACAAATTTCTCATCTTTCCTATGTTTTTGATATAATTGTTTATTTGTCCTTTTAGGCGAAGGGACAACGACAAAGATAGAGAGGACCGACAGAGACATAAGCCTAGCTCTAGGGGTAGATCTGAGCATAGATCAAGGTCTCGGTCACGGTCTCCATCTAAGAGGTTTGTGTCTTGCTCCTGTATCTTCTTGTAGGAGCATTATCAAGATATATTCTACTGGTTATTTTTGATGTCCCAATGCTTCGTTCAGACTGGTTTCTGTCTTTTGAACTTTGAGTTGTGTAAGGCACTTCCTTTACATGAAGCAAATAGCAGTTTGCTGGAATGTTGTTGAGACTGGTCAATGGACTCTTTGATCTGTCAAGTTGGAAAGAAATCATGCGTTACTTCTCAAAAAAAATAAAAAATCATGTGTTACTGTGTTAGAACTATAGGTAGAATTGGATTAAAACATTACGTGAAGATTTTGTTATTTGGCCTTATGAGTTGGTGATTTGATGTTTGCTTATGAAAATATTTGTTATTGCAAAAGCTCAAAGCTACTATGATGACTTTGACCCTCTAGTTACTGGAATCTGTTGGATTATGACTGTTTATTATTTTTTTATTGCTTGGGATTTCTCTGTCATGTCCCTTTTATTGCTGTGTATTCTTGGTTGTCTTCTGTTTTTCTCTTTTTGATTTTTAGTCATGATCTTTCATTTCGTAGTTTGATCTGGTTGAAAGGCGGTTAAGGTAGGTGCACCCACAGGGTTATATCTTTTTCTTAATTTGCAATTTAAGCGGGAGTGGTCTACATAATTTGTGTACCTTGTTTTTGATGAAAGTACTTTGTTCTCCTTTCCTTATAAGTAATTTTCGTAAGTTCGATTTATTGGTAATCACATTGAGTATCTCTTACAATCAGCCAGGATTTGTACTTTTTGAATGAGTGTGGTGGATGTCCGGTTCTTTTTTTTTTTAATCAGGTTGTATCTGATCCAATCTAGAAATATATATATGTTGAAGTGACATCTATCCATGTCAATCTTATAGGATTATGATAGAACTTTGGTTCTTGTACTCGGGGAGTGGATTGGTTGACCTGTGACTTTTTAATGTCAATTTTCCTTTATTTTGTATGTAAACTCATTAGAATACAATTGGAACTGCTTTATGCCTTGTACGCATAATTCTGTTCCTAAAGCTTTAGTAAACAAGACTGAGTGGAACTCTTATGAAAGCCATCTGATGGAGAACAACTATTTTTCTGTTTAATCTGGGAAGGAAAGATTATAAGTTGAAATCTCCGGATGATACTTTCAGCAGCTACATTGAATTTCTTTCTTTCTTCTCTCATCCTGGATAAGCAACTTATGCTTTTGTATGCATTAGCTATTCTACTTACATTATAATAGAGTTAGTGGTAGTTGTGTATTGAAACACACACAAATCAAGTTCTAACTCTGCCCTTTATTTCTTAGTGTTATACATGTTCCAGTGAGTGGCACATCTATACAGATCATAGAAATTTATAATTTCAACCAATATATCTGTCAGTGGCTAACATCTATGCAAATCATAGAAAGTTGTATTTTCAACCAATTTATCACTCTGTTGTTGCTGGTACTAATGATGTGTCTTTTCAGCAAAAGGATCAGTGGCTTTGATATGGCACCTCCTGCCAGTGCATTGTTACCTGGCGCTACTGATGTTGCAGGTACACGGCCCATCAGTTTCATTACAATTAAATTATCTTGAAAACTGTCATGTTTTTCTTGGACATAGTGTGGAAGTTCGTATCAAAATGCATGGTTACATTTTGGTAAGCTTTTTGGTTCTTTGACTTCCACCTATATTGGTAGCGAGTCCTAGGTAGATTAGCTCTTTTGCTTTTATTTACTTTTTAATTGGTGAAATAATTCTGAGACTGAGGGTTTTGGTTTGTTGTTGTGTTTGGTGTTTGTTTGTTTGTTTTGTATTGTCTTATGTTCTAAGAAGGCAATGTTGGGCTACTTGCCCCACTGTGCTGACAATGGGCGTGAGTCGACTTCTGTAGCTTATATGTACAAGGACGAATCGATACAGGTCTTGTTCATCTTCAACAAGGACTTGCCAGTTTCGTAGTTTACAAATATATTCTCTAGTAATGAATACACTGTAAAATTCTCCATCCCTTAAATAGTTTTACTTCAATTTGATCACAAATCCTATTATTTTTTCAACATTGAAAGAAAAAAAGAAAAAGAAATTTTTAGTGTAAATATTCACTTTTTTTTAGCCACTTAAAGTATGTACATATTTTCATTTTTTGACTTGTAATTTTGTATGCTCGTGCAGGTCAACTTCCTGGGACTAACCCATCAATTCCTGGAATGTTTTCTAACATGTTTCCTCTAGCATCAGGCCAGGTATTGTCGCAGATCCTTCTCAATATACATTCACTAGTTATCTATATTCTCATATATTTGTTTTGTGGCTTCTCTTAGTTTGGAGCTCTTCCTATGATGCCAGTCCAGGCAATGACACAACAGGTTTATAATTTGTTGGACATTTACTATTATCTCTCTCTTATGGCGTATTATTTTGCCTGAAGTATTTTCTTAAATGTTGCTTTATCAGGCTACCAGACATGCTCGGCGTGTTTATGTTGGTGGACTTCCGCCTACTGCAAATGAACAGGTAGCAAACTTCCTCCTATTGTGCGGGAAGGTAGTTCTATAGATTCCCATGACTTTGCACATCGGCTGTTTTAAGATTTTGGCTGCTCAAGTTAGGAAGATTGCTTTTGTCTGCTTTAATATAGTTGTTATTTGTGGAATCATTTTAGTTTGTCCTTCACAAGCTGCTTCTTGTAATATGGTGCAATACTGTGTATTCACGTACACTTTTACAGCTAGACCCATCTGATTACCTTTTTGACATCAACACTGATGCTTTACTTTTTTCTGACTTACTCATATAATGCAGTCTGAGAAACCCTCTGTAGTTGATTTTTTTTTTTTTTTAATTTGATTTGGTTAGACAAATAATCATTGTAAGTGTTTTTAAATTTTATTCTTATGTAAACATAGTATCAATACAACTTCGTTTCATGATAAAAAGGTTACTTTTTCTATTGCAAATAATTTTTTTTTTTTTGGATTAATATCCCTTCAGTTTACAATCATTAGAGAGAAGGTTGCATTTCCATATTCTATTGTAGTTAGATCGAGGTCTGATGTTTGTTAATGGGTGACATTTCATTTTAGCATTTATTTTGTACTATGACGGCCAGATTAGGCTTTTTTTATGTGTGTTGTGTATATGTAATTGTCAAGGTTTGTCGTCGTCCGAAATTATCATAAGATTGAATTTCCTAATTTCACTGTTTAGTTAATTCTTTACTGCCTGTTTCTGGCATATCTTTGATTGCTCTTTCTGTTGGCTCACTGTTGATCTACATGCAGTCTGTTGCTACCTTCTTTAGTCATGTCATGTATGCAATTGGAGGAAACACCGCTGGTCCAGGTTAGTTCGTAAACCTATGTGCTTTCCCTTGCAGTATCACGAAATTTTCCTTTTTAGGTGCTCAAGATATTGTTGAAATTTTCAGGAGATGCTGTTGTCAATGTTTATATAAACCATGAGAAGAAGTTTGCCTTCGTTGAAATGAGATCTGTTGAGGAGGCTAGTAATGCCATGGCTTTGGATGGTGTCATTTTTGAGGTACTAAACATCATCTAGCTTGAATAGTGTTATATGTTAGCTTTCTACTTCTAATGATTGTTGGGGAGTTATTGAAAAGGAAACAAAGAAAGAGGAGATTTTAGTTTCACAGGATTCACACCAACTTTGATTCTCCCGATCCTATTTGGCACAAAAAGTAGTTTGGAAATGATGTCCCTTTGCCCCTGCCCATTACATAAGCTGGAGTCGGCAAGCCCTGTTTTCTGTGGTTGGTTATTTGTTTACGTTTTTATGGGGGTTTGGGGGTTTGAATGTTGGATAATGTATTACCAAAGCATCATGGTGCGTTATGTCAAGTACGTGTCCTTATACATATTCCATCTCTTGATTGCTATTTACTTTCTGTGCACTTTATGTTTTGTTCAGGGCGGACCAGTTAAGGTTAGAAGACCCAGTGATTACAATCCTTCCTTGGCAGCTACTCTTGGTCCTAGCCAACCGAGCCCTAACCTTAACCTGGCAGCCGTTGGATTAACACCAGGTTCTTCCGGAGGGCTTGAAGGTCCTGACCGTATATTTGTTGGTGGTTTACCCTACTACTTTACAGAATCACAAATCAGGGAACTTTTAGAGTCTTTTGGTCAACTTCGAGGATTTGATCTGGTTAAAGATAGAGAAACTGGGAACTCAAAAGGCTATGCGTTTTGTGTGTACCAGGATGTGTCTGTTACTGATATTGCTTGTGCAGCTCTTAATGGGATTAAGATGGGAGATAAAACTCTTACTGTTAGGCGGGCTAACCAGGGCACAACCCAACCCAACCCTGAGCAAGAGAGCGTATTATTGCATGCACAACAGCAGATAGCTTTGCAGGTTAAGATACTTCTCTGCTCTTCCATTCATTTTTCTAGTTCTTTGGATTTAATATTCTCATACTAGGACTTTGTAGCTCACCCTTAATGTTGTGTTCTACAGAGATTCATGTTACAACCTGGTGCGTTAGCCACAAAGGTCTTGTGCTTAACACAAGCGGTTAGCGTAGATGAGCTCAACGATGATGATGACTATCAAGATATCTTGGAAGATATGAGGACTGAATGTGGTAAATTTGGTGAGTAGCCATATCAAGTGTTCTGTTTCCTATATCCAGCATACCTTGTGGCTTGAATTTAAGTTGAGAATTGTAACTTGTATATTTGCTTTCATATGTTACTCTTTGCAGGAGCTCTCCTGAATGTTGTCATTCCGCGTCCAAATCTTAGCGGTGAGCCTACACCTGGACTCGGGAAGGTATCTATCTACTGATCTCTTGAACCATCATCTAAATTAGTTATGTCTATTATCTGATCTTGACTTTACCTGTATATATGTTGTTAAAAGGAGATTGAACTTGTATCTAATTTTCTTCACAGTGACCAGCTGAAAAATGAGTATTCTGTTAAGTGTCTTTCACTACAATTATTTATTGCTTCCTTAGATGGCGCATAACAATTGCAAAAGCGCTCAAGTACCTTGCTCCTTTTTTTCTTCTTCTTCTTCTTCTTCTTCTTCTGCTTTTTTTTTTTTTTGGTGGTTTCTACTTCTGAATGTATAATTGTTAAACTAATATCCTGGTTGATTTTCAGGTATTCCTGGAGTATGCAGATGCTGACAGTTCCAGCAAAGCTCGGCAAGGGCTGAATGGAAGAAAATTTGGTGGTAACCAAGTTGTTGCTGTCTTCTACCCAGAGAACAAGTTCTCTGAGGGAGACTACGAGGCTTAACTGTAACCGCTATAGCTATGACATAATCTTTAGATTACTACAGGGATATATTTGCATGGATTATAGGAATTATCTCCTTTTGGAAAGAGGGATAAATAGTTTCACTCTTTCTATTCATTTTGTTTTTTTTTTTCCATTCTTTTTTTTTTTGTGAGCATGGGGTATTATATTCTGGATTTTGAAGTTTGTTAAAGCTGGTGTGAATTATCAAATAGGAATAGTTATTTGCTTGTTTGTATGCCTTCTATAATTATGGCTAGTGTAGACCCAGGTCTTCATGTACTTTATTGTTCCCAAGCAAGAAGTTGAACAATAGTTTTTCTTTGTTAGTGTACCGTATTGTTTTTAATTCCTCGAATGTCTCTTAAATAGCAGTAGCAGTTCGCAGGTATTTGATTGTAACGAGCTAGAATTGATAGTTGGAGTTTAAATTTTTAAACAGGTCAACTCAACTATTACAGTTAAAGATGTCCTGCAGAATTTAGCTGATGTTGGGTCAGATATGACTTTCTGCGTTGTAATGTAAATACATAAAGCAGAACTATAGATGCCACGGAAACAAGAAGCATAGATAACAGTTTCTCTTGTTAGCAGGAACTATTGGTAGTAGGGCAGAGTGAAGGCAAAATAATGGAAGGAAGAAGAGGGAGATGTGCCGTATGAATTGTACAGTGTTGAAGTCTTTCGTGATGATAAATAAGACAACATTACCAGATAGTATGAGCCCGTTTGGATTGGCTTATAAGTTGCTTATAAGCTGTTTTCAGCTTTTTTGAGTGTTTGGCCGGTCAGTTTAAAGTCATTTTGTGCATAAAATAAGCCTCAAAAAATAATTGGGCTCGTTTGGCTTAGCTTATCTAAAGCAGCTTATAAGCCAAAAAAAATAAATTAGCCTATTTTTTTGGCTTATAAGCTGCTGCTTATTTTAAGCCCATCCAAACAGGCTCTATATCTATTTAGGGAGAAGTATATACAAAGTATCCAACAGATATTTACCCAGCAAGTCTCTCTTGAAAAAATAAAAGATATATGAATAATATTTTGTATGCAGAGGTTATTTGCAATGGTAAAATTTGCTCGATACAATCCAAAATTGAGCTTTAACCGGAGAATAATTTAAATTTTTAGTCAGAACTTGAAAGTAGAAAAGTAAAGTCAGACCATTTTTCTTAAAGTATTGATACTCCTGCACTCTAATGATTTTACATTAGAATTTGGCTAATTATTATAATAAATATGATATAACTTGCTAATATAAATATATGAATCAACTCAAAGTATAACGCGGTAACTAAAAAAATTCCATTAATTAATGGATAAATTTAAACCACCAGGGGTGGGCATTCGGGCCATCTGATATGAAAATTTCGGTTTGGATTTTCGATTTTCAGATTGAAGAAATTAAAATCCAAACCCAATCCAAATAAGCTCGGATTGGTTGGATTTTTTAAGTTCGGTTTCGGGTTAATCGGTTTGGATATTTTGGATTTTCGATTTTAACTTCTGAGTTTTTAAGCCAGGCTTATTAGGAACGAACTTCATGTTCCAGTTACCAAGTTACATGTCTTGGCGTAATATGAAATCAAATATGTGGATTCAACAAAGAGTTGTTACCATTAAACCAAAAGATATCAGGTCACATAGTTTGTTCTACATTTCATTGATGTAAACTCCAGCTTTGCAAGCTATATTATATTTAGTAATTTGGTAGAAAATTCTATATTGGACTAAAAATTATAATAGATAGGGCTGTAGGGTATTGAACTATTCGGGATCAAAGTCCACCAGCAGCAGAAAAGTATGAAACCATGAAAGTGAATACTGAATAACTGTATATACTTGGAGTAGCCAGATTGAACTATTCGGGATCAAAGTCTACGCCAGATTCCAGATTAACAAAATCATGACATTTTAATAAACCAGTGTCGGGTGGGGTACTGCATTTCTGTAACCAGTGGCTTATATCATTAAATGATGCTGTTGTCAGAACTCATCCATTGTTTATACTTTATACAAGATAAATTGGCTGTTGATATTTTTCTTGCAATCTTTTTTGGTTGCTAAAACTTAAGATATCTTAAGATAGATATAGTTTATGGCACTGCTTGAATTTGCAGACACAAGAGGCTCAACTTTCCTTTCATTTTCCTTTCTCCTAAACATTCTTAAGCTATTCATTTATTTATTTATTTATTTATTTATACATTTTGTGTGTATGGAGTTCCAGTTACATCTCTGAACCATTTGATTGTGAGTCAGAGTGATTAACATTTAAGGAAATTATTGAAGAGGAAACTGAGAATTAAAGTTAAAGAAAGTGTACTACATTGTGCCTGCAACTGGGGGGATGTAGAGGGGGAAAAGAAAAAAAGAAAAAAAAAAAACTCGAAGTTTCTGTTTTGTAGTTAGTCTAGTGAAAGATCTTGTGCGTAGTTAATGTGGCACTGAGTCACGGAGCACGTTTAGTCAATCCATCTCTTGTGGAAGTTATTTCTGTCAATTATTAAGCTTGTCCAATCTACACTTCTTACCTGTTTTGCGAGCTGAAGCTTAATCTGGTCCAAATATCAGCTTGTTCAGCCGACCCCTACCTGTTTGGGTTGTTGTTGTCCGTCTTAGATATCTTGTCAAATACATGAAATATGATCCCTTTTCTGTTTTTCTGCTTGTGGTCTTTGCTTGGCTGAATTGACACTATTCATAAATTGGGGTGAAATTGTCTGTTCTTGTGGTGTAGTCATTTTACTAGTTCTTGAAATTTAATTCAAGTTTTTGTACCATGTCCAGTAATCTGACAGAGTTCCTGCTCTTTTTGTGGTTTTTGTTGTTCCAGATGTGGTGAAAGTTCATGAGCGGTACAAGTTTGTCCTTAATTGTAACTAGAGAATGTGTGGTCTTTTGGCGTTTAATCTCTGGAAATGATTGATGTTGAAATGAATACTCTCGTTAAATGTTTTCTTCCTTTTATTTGTGTACTAACATGTATATATGAAGAAGCAGTGGTTATCCATATTGAGGAATGCTTTGAAATTGGTTAGTCAAGTTGGGACTAGGGGTTAGTGGATAGCTGCTTAGGTCCTCTACTCTGTTAATGGAACCGATGTAGGGGTTGGATTTGTCGAAAGTAAAATGAAATTGGACGGATGGTAATATGCAGTCATGTACTGCTTCAGTTGCAAGTTTCAACCTCCTTTGTCCCTGGTTTTTGGGGTGGTACAATGCAATATACTCGGATTATACTGAGTATGTTATTGTTGTTGGTACAATGCAATATAATTCAGTACCTTTTGAGTTGTGACCGTTGAAACTGTTGCTAATTTATGCTTGCAGACTTTATTATTAGCCTTAAATGCTTGTGCTGAAGACTATTCAGAGCCTTAGATATATTTGCTTTGTAGGGTTTGGAACCAAAGTAAAGGAGATGACACATATGAGTCTCTTTAAACAAAGGGACAACCTACATACAATTGTATCAAATATCTCCCTCTAGTATCGAATTTTACTTGTTTGGCAAACAAAATTTGTTTCAAAATATATGACATTTGAGTAATAAGTAAGTCACTTATTGTTTTTTTCAAATATACGCTTATTTAACCAAATTTTTAATTAACGGAGTTGTAAATTAAGTATGATGTTTATCAGAGAGATAAATAGTAGTTTAATCAAATTATCTTCTGATTAAGGCTACTAAAGATCTTTCTACACCGTAATTGTTTTTAAAAGATAGTGCAAAATTTATACCTTCAACTCCCATCCCCCAGCCTTTGAATAGAAAAAAAAAAAAAACAATTTGATTTCCGTGTACTTTGAAGCCAATAATGTCATTGAAGGACCGACTGGTTAACTGGCATCAACTTCCTGTTGGTTGAGAGAGGGCAATTTAATGTAAATATTGGATTTAGTAGAAAGAATAAAAATTGAACCACTCTTCCTTAGTTCTTGCATGAAGTAACCCCTCTTCCCTCTCTCTGTTTTTGGGTCCAAAGTATAATACTAATTTTCTTTTTCTCAATTGCGCTTTGATACCGGTAATCATTTTACGTCCGATTAATTCTGATTCATGTTGATTTGCGTTCGATTAATTTTGATTCATGTCGAGAAGTGTTACTTTGAGATAAAACGTTTCGTATAAAAAAAAAAACTCTGTTCCCACATCTCGAAACCTCTAGTTAAGGATGAAATAGTACTTAACATTCCACTCTACCAAAGTACAAAAGCTCCTTGCTTTACGTATACCGAGTGTGAAGTTTCGTCCGAATTTTCAATGTGAAAATGGAACGACAGTCTTTTTCTTGAACTATAACACACTGCCAAATCTTTTTCCTCTACTAGTATACAAAGTTTTCAAACTTAATGTAGAAATTAAGAAAAGAATCAATTTCTTTCACAAACTATAGCGAGAGTATCCTATGAGATAAACTAGCGGAGTTTCCTACAGTATTTTTTTTTCTGTTCTCTTTGCTTGTGTAATTTATAAGCATCATGATATTATCTTGCTTCAAACCATAAATTTAGGATAATTATATAAGTAATTTATAGGCTTTTTTCGGGATGGACCCATTGTTATGCATTAATTAGCAGTTTGAGAAGAAAAAGGATCTTATCCCCAAGAAATAAAAAACACAAGAAAGGGAAATAGAAAATAAAACTTTGTGGGGGTGGCCCATACCACTTCCCGGCATAATAAAGAGTTTGAAACTAAAGAAAGGTCGATGCATTCAAGTCAATGAAAACATTAATAAAGTGTAAGAGAAACAACATGCTGGTTTGTGGTTGTATGTTTAGTTCTTTTCCACTTCATTTTTTTGTGCGGATTTCCCTTCAAAGGCACTGGTCTTTAATTTTTGTCCCTCAAATTGGTAGTCTTTAATTTTTACTCTTCGCTTAATAAATTTAGCTCAGTGAAAAAAAAAATCTCAATTCAAAACTCTGCCTGAGGTTTGCTACGAAATTCTGCTTTGGTTTTTTTATTTTATTGAGTCGAAGTTCGAACCCCAAACCTATGATGTAAGGCGAAAGACAAAAATTAAAAACCACTTGAGGGACAAAAATTGAAGACCAGTGCCTTTGAAGGGTAATCATGCAAATGACCCTTTCAACTTTGTAGCATTTGTTTACTGGACTAACACTTTTAAGGTTAATTTAACTGTGGAGTATAATCAAAAGGTAAAGTTGTTAATATAAAACCAAAGGAAGCTCACGTGCAACTTCGTATACTACAATTCAACTTTGATTAAAAAAATAAAAATAAAAAATAATAAGAGAGAGAGAACATTTTAGATGCACTATGCTGTTTAGGGTAACCCACCATATGCCATTTTGTCTTTAATTAATTATGATAAGTTGTCAAATACAACAATAACAATATATCAGTGTAATTTCATATATGGGTTCTGAAAAGGGGATATGTGCGCAGATCATACCCATACCTTATGATTAATTGTCAATCGTAACGGTTATTTTATGAATTAGAAATTCGGTGTTTTTGGACTTTAGGGGCCGTTTGGTACACAGTATTAGTTGGGATATTCCAACACTAACTGTGGGACTAATTTTGTACCATATTTGGTAGAAGGTATAAATTTATCCCGGGATAAATTTATATTTTGTACCAAATAAAGTATAAAGTGCATCCCAAACTTAAAGATGAGATATCTTATTTTATCCATGGGATAAATTAGTCTCAATAGATGGAATAAATTAATCTCAGGATTATAATTTTGGGATAATTTTGTCTACGTACCAAATGACCACTAAGTATGCAAAGACCAATATAAGGAGAGAATGCTCCAAAAATATTTTGACTTGAACAGGAAAGACTAAAGGCCCCGTTTGTCCATAAGAAACAAAAAAAATCACTTTTTTTTGGAATTTTGGAGTTGGAGTTGGAGTTGTGTTTGGCCATAGTTTTTGAAATTGTAATTTTTGGTGAAATGTAGTTGTAAAAAAGTGAAATTTTTTGAAAAACAAGTTTTTTGAGTTTTTGGTATTCCGGAATACAACTTCAAGTTGTATTCAGAATTCTTATGGCCAAACGTTGAAAAGTGAAAAAAGTGGAAAAAAATTCCGGAATATAATGAATAATTCTTATGGCCTTCCGAAATATAGTGAATAATTGTTATGGCCAAACGCCTACTAAGTGACTTGAAAAATAAAATAAAAAAGGAGAAAATTTGAGAATAAGGTGCTGATCGACAGTTTTGTAGATCTTTTATCTTTTGAGTCAGCTGAGCCTCTTTATTTGTAGCGTGGAATGGACAAATCAATTCTTTGACTAATAGTAATAAATGTAACATGTCCACTGGCAATTAGCTGTGTCTCCTACACTTACATAGGAAAAAATAAAAGATTGTTGAGATAGATACTGGCTTTTTCTATGAAGGAAAACCATAACAATCTGTTAGCGAAAAATATTTTGATCCAAATTTAATTTTGCAGTTTAAGGCAAACAAATTACACACGGAAATATTAATTCTGTGTCCAATCAAATATCATCATAAAATGGAACAAAAAGAATAATTACATCCGTAGATAAATACATACATGTTTAATTTTTTAATCGAGGAAAGAGACTTTTTACCTCAACTCTTGGCGTGATAATGAAAAAACATTGTTTAATAAAGCCTCTAACATCTAGTCAAAGTGGTTTACCTAATAATACTAGATACCAATACCAGAGCTCGTGTCAGCACGGGCCCAACATATATTTATAATTTTATTCAATATATATTTATAATTTTATTTTTATGTAATTATAAAAAGAATTGATATATTCTACAACATTTCTTGAAAGTCATGTATGTAAAGATAGAAATTTTGGGAGCACGGATTCAATAATTTGTGTCATGATGTTATTTCTTTGTTTAAGTTTATATGACTTTATTTAAGAAAAAAGCTAATAAACACTTTTTAAACTACGCTTTAGTCAAATTTGAACCAGAATTTCAAAATTTATTGAATTTTTAACTACTTCTAAATACGAAAACATCATTTGAACTACCATTCTCCTGGGCTAAAACGTGAAACTTTTTATACATATGGTGATTATGTGTATTGTGTCATATAATATGGGCATAGATGCGGTATAAGATTTCTATCTTTTTTTTCTACTTAACCTATCATAAGTATGTACTAATAAATTATTTTGGTTGTTATGGTGCTCCGTATATAATTAGAAACTTAAGACATTGGAAAATACCTTTTGAGAATGTAATACTCATCTTAATTTCTTTTTAGGATATTAAACAGTACTGCAATAAACATCCGAGTAATTTATTTTATCAGTTGTAACAATATTCAATTAATTTGATTATAGAATTACAGTTGGTGAGGTAAGATATCACCCATGAAACTATAAAATGTAATCAGTTGTAATAGTAACTTTTAAAAAATGAAGCTTAATAATAATATATTCAGAACTACTTTTGAAAAATTAATCACCATTATTGACATAATGGGGAATACTTTAAGAATTACATGGATATTGCTTGATCTTTTAATATGGGATCCACATTTTTTTTTTGATATTACTTATTTTTTAATATGGGGTCTAGTTTTTTTTTTTTTTTTTTTTTTTTTAAACATGAGTTGGAGGTAGACAACGAAACCACCTCCAAACTCATGCTTATATATAGTATAAATATATGAACTTCTAGCTATCAATTATTACAAGGGACAAGGATTTTTTGCGGTGATTATAAATCATGTGTCATTAGAATAAAACGTAGATATATATATATATAGGATAATTGGATTTTTGATCCTTTACGAACTTTATTTAGTTTTATAACCTTTTTACAAGAGATTTTCATTTTTTACACATAAAAGATCTGAAAAAAAAATACATAAGAGATTTGAAAATATCATTTTCTTCTATTCAAATTGTAAGAGGGCAAGAGATCCTATTTTCACGATATATATATACAATAAAAAAATTATTGACTGAGTGAAAACTTACTACGCTATATTTAGACCAAAACTTCACATTCCCCTATTTCAGTCTCTGATTGTTCGAGAAGGAGAAGTAGAAGAGAGCAAGAGAAGATTAAATAAAATTTAACAACAACAATAATAGCTCATATGAAACTATATGTTATATATTTATTGAATTGACATAAACATTGATTGATTGTGTGCAAGTTCTTATCGTTGCTTATAGACTATTAATAGAGTGCAATTTCTTACCGTAAAAGGGTAGCTCGTCCCATGACGAGTAATTAACTGTAAAATTGTTGATTTTTGGGATCGGGTTTAAACTTTAAAGGTGGGGACTGAGGACTGTAACAAAGCTCGAAAACCTTCTTAAGGCCGAAAATAGAACTTCTCATTTTCAGTTCTCGAATTTGTTTTTTTACTATTAAGGGACATATGAATGAAAAAGAAATGCACGGTTTGGGAAACTGCAAAATGACATTTATATTACTACTTTCTAATTTGGGTTTGGTTCAATTTAATTTTATCTAATAACAATATAAACATAATTCGTAAATGGACATTAACTAATAGAATTGTATGTATGAAAAACAAATAAATTTGGGAGAATTGGATTTTCTACCCCTTACAATTTTTTTTAAAATTTTATGTCCCTGTTACAAGAGATATTCATGTTTTATATATAAGAAATCTGAAGAAAAAAAACACATAAGAGATTTAAAAAGGACATTTTTTTCTATTCAAATTGTAAGAGGGCAAGATATCTCATTTCCTTCATATATTTCCACATACAAGTTTGCTTCACTTCAATTTTTATTTGTGTATCTAAATGACTAAATATACAGAATTACAAACAAACGGCCATTCAGTATCAAATTAAATCTAGATATTAACCATTTTTCATAATTAATGCCAAACTAAACTAAATTGTGCGCACAGTTTGGTTTATCAAATACTTCCATTTTGTTTCCTCTACTTAACAGAACAGGATACGTAGCCAATGGAAAAATAAATTTAAATTTAAAATTTGCATCAATTTATTTAATTTACTATAAGTAAGAGATGAAATACATTAATTAATCATGTAAGTATTTTGTTATTTTGACGCAAATATTCGGTCGGAATATTTTTTTTGTTATATAGATGATTATGGTCAAATGTGCATAGCAGTGAAGTCTTGAACAAGAACAATTAAGGAGCCGTTTGGACATGATTTGAATCATTGTTTGAAATCATGAAATGAAATCATAATTTGAAATCATGTTTGGATATGCAATTTGAATTTCTTAAGTTGTATTTTTTTTATAGACATAAAAACTCCACAAGTTGTGAAAACTATCAAAATATTCTTAATTCTTATACAATCTTACCAAATGAGCAAGTCATACTTCATAACAAAATTAACATGCTACTAGAAAGACTTTCTAGAAAATACAATATCAATTGATCAAATTTTAGTCAATAAGAATTTTTTTTAACATGAATAGTAATGTAATTACTCTTTAATATAATCCTCTCACATGATAGACATAAATAAAGGTTGGTAAATAGTGATGGTAGTAATTGTTAAAAATATCTACCAACTTATGGGTCTATTTTACAAAATATAAACTTATGAGTCAAATTTTATATTTAAAAATTTTAAAATCATGATTTGAAACCCCAAATTACAATTTTTTTTGAATAAATTGAAATTTCAAATCATAATTTAAAATTATGAGATAAAATGCATATTCAATCGCTAATTAGATTCAAAATCATGAGTTGTGCTAATAATAACCGCAGATGTCCTTATCCTCCAGGGTTCAAGACATACTTATTTACATTTTTTTCTTTTTCTTGGACACATTTATTTACTTTACTGTAACGACAAGTACTTGCTACCAGTGTTTTAAAAGACAGTTTTGGGACTCGCTTCAGGGCTCGCCTCGGGGCGGGGCACTAGCAAAATGCTCCAGGGCTCACGTGCGGGGCTTAATTTCTGCGAGACTTACTCCCTAAGCGCCCGATTGTACGCCCTAAACACGCCTAACTCCCAACGCTCGGGGCTCGCCTAACAGTTCTTATACAATTATATGTTAAATTCCTTAATTAAAACCGTTGACTCTCATAATTCTTTAACAAATGATTGATACTTAATAATTTTTCATTTACCGAAATAAAAAGATTGGGTATAACTCAAATAACAAGTCGTAGTATTGCATATTTACTATATGAGAACATCGTGAGGGTGAATATCACTTAATATTTGTTTTAAGAATACATAACCGAATTGTGAATTTTCACTTGTCATTGGTCTTTTGTCCTATGTATAAAAATTATCATATTTTATTATTTCTCTATTTGAAAGTAATTTTATTTTTATTCATGAAGGAGTTACATTTCAATTATAATACTGATAAAGTTGTTATAGGGAGATACAATGAATAGTATGATAGTAATATTGTTTTAACAAATTGTGATTTTTTCATTATTTGAAAGTTAAGATGTTAGAGTTGATTTGCATTTTATAATAGCTTTTATTTCATTGTATTGTTTATACTTGTAAGGTTATATATATATATATATATATATACTTTTCTTTTATTTTTTATGTAATTTTACCTATTTAAAAACATTTATTATAATTATATTATTTTATGAAATATAAAAAATCAAATATCCATAAGGCTTACGCGCCTTGAAGCTTACGTCTTATCAAAGCATATGTAAAATGCCCCGTCTTACACCCCTGCCTTTTTAAACACTGCTCGCTACCAGTATGGTTTTCCATTCATAATTTTCTATTGTCTGATTATTATACTCATTTTGTTCATGTTCTTAGAAAGTAAAGAGTGACGACCCAAGACTGAGTAGACTTTTTGCAGTCTCTGTTTCTCACATTTAATTTTCCCCTCTCTCTCTCTAGATTTCCGAGCCGCCGACTTGCTAAACCGGTTCTCATTCTCATCTCCGGTTCAGAGTTTTCCTTCATTAACCTTTCCTTATAACCAAGCAAAACCCATTTCCTTAAAGTTGACTGACTTTCTCTATATTCCAGTGATTGACTTTTTGGAATCTGGGTTTTGTTTATGAGCTAATTCTAAGTTATGGGTATTTGCTAATTTAGCTTGGTTTGATCAGAACTGGTAGTTGGGTATACAAAAGAAAAAGCAAAAACGAAAAAAGCAAGATTGACTGGTAGATAGATGCGGCAAAAAGCAAGCATATATCAAGACCCCAAAAAAGCTTGATAGCAGAAAGTTGTTTTTTTTAACATAAATGTTCTAAAGATTTGCCTTTTTAGCAACCCAAAAAAAAAAAAAAAAAAAAAAAAAAGAGAGAACCCTAGAAGTAATCATGCCAGTCGACCCAGATAACTCATCAGCCATGAATGATTCTACAGGTTCAGGTGAAGCAAGTGTTTCTTCTTCAGGTAATCAAACAGTTCCTCAAAACGAATCAGGCAAGAAAAAACGTAATCTTCCAGGGATGCCAGGTAAATCATGTTTAAACAACATTTCTTGATAAACCCAATTTCCAAAATTGAGTGAAGGTTTGATTTTTTTGGGATTTTTTTTTTTGTTTGGTTTGATTAGATCCCAATGCAGAGGTTATTGCTTTGTCACCTAAAACTTTGCTGGCGACGAACAGATTTGTTTGTGAAATTTGCAGTAAAGGGTTTCAAAGAGACCAGAATTTGCAGCTTCATAGAAGAGGTCATAATTTGCCATGGAAGCTGAGGCAAAGATCAAGTAATGAAGTGAAGAAAAGAGTATATGTTTGCCCTGAAATCACTTGTGTTCATCATGATCCTTCAAGGGCATTGGGTGATTTGACTGGAATTAAAAAACATTTTTGCCGTAAACATGGTGAGAAAAAGTGGAGATGTGATAAGTGCTCCAAGAAATATGCTGTTCAGTCTGATTTAAAAGCTCATTCAAAGATTTGTGGTACCAGAGAGTATAAATGTGATTGTGGCACTTTATTTTCAAGGTCAATACCTTATGTTGCTTTTAATTTCTCACTGTTATTAAATCAACAGTATGCTTTTCTAGTTCTAAAGTTGATAACTTTATTTGCTAATAATGTATAGGAGGGATAGCTTTATCACGCACAGGGCATTTTGTGATGCATTAGCTCAAGAAAGTGCAAAAGCACTGCCAGAGAAACCTCCTAATGCCAATGAGGAGCCGAACAAACGAGTTGTTGCTTCATCATCACCACCGTCAACACCGCCAGCGCGATCACCTGCCACCGAGTCTCAACTACCACCACCACCACCACCAGCTCTTCCTCCACCGGCAGCTCCAAAGCCTTTAATGACACCTGCAATTCCACCGTCAACTTCCGTAATGTCATTTGTTTCCTCTGTTCAGAATCCAGGTAATACCTGTTTTGAGCTGATGTTTGAAATTTTGAATTTTTGATTTTTAGTTTGTCGCATTTGAGTTTGTTACATACCAAACAAAAGAACTTTGTTCTTTCTTTCTTGGAGTCTAGTTAATTTTGTCATTTATTGATCCTTGTTCTTATCTGTATTAGTCGTTTGTACAAAATCATTTATCTTTTCTATAAATCAATCCGAATCCTGTAGGCAGAAGTAGGGTCTAAAATAGGAAGAAAAGGATATCTGGTAGATAATTAAAAATGAAGATTCAATCTAATAAAATCATTGCCCAAAGAAAGAAATAACTAGTATGCTTAAATAAGTTAAAGGTTGTAAAGAAAGGATACTCTACTATTTTTGAATCTCCTTTTGCTACAGATAACATTCTTTTATATAAAAAGCTTAACTTTCTCTGTTTCCTTAAACAAGTATGCTTCTTTTTTATCTTTTTATAATTGCTACAATCTATACAGAGTTGCGGGAGAATCCAAATCCAAATTCTGCTGGAACTGCTACCAAACAGGTTATAGAGGAAACAGCAGCGGTAGCAAGCAGTAGTAGCTCTTGTAGTAATGTAAGTACTACTAGCAGTAGTGTTTTCGGAAGCTTGTTTGCTTCATCAACAGCTTCGGGAAGTTTGCCATCTCAAGCGCCTGGTTTTCCTGATATGTTTCGAGCCATGGCTCCTGAGCTGGCACCACCTTCATCTACAGAACCAATATCTCTCTGCCTAGCAATGAGTCACGGTTCGTCAATTTTTAGACAAGCTGGTCAAGAACGGAGGCAATATGCTCCAGCACCACAACCAGCCATGTCAGCAACAGCATTACTGCAGAAGGCAGCTCAGATGGGTGCAGCAGCGACCAGCTCATCGTTGTTGATGGGCTTTGGCGTTATGTCCTCCAACGCATCGTCTTCCAACGGGCAGCAAGAATGGAGTGGGAGACCAATTGATACCGATGCAGGTCTTGGCCTTGGACTGCCATGTGATGCTGGTTCTGGTCTGAAGGAATTAATGTTGGGAACTCCTTCTGTTTTTGGTCCCAAGCATCCTACTCTTGACCTTCTTGGATTGGGGATGGCAGCTAGTGTCGGTCCAACACCTGGATTATCTGCCCTAATAATGGGAAGTAATCTCGACATGGCGACTGCAGGAGGATCTTTTGGTAGTGGAGATTTCAGTGGGAAAGACTTGGGAAGAAATTCATGATATCGACTTCATCTCTCAGTGAAAGAATGACCATACTTGCTCTAGTTGAGAAGGGTCAGCTTTATAATGTACAGGACCATGAAATTTTAGCTGATGCAGCAAAACAAATTGGTAACCAAAGCAGTACCCGCAGCCCCAAGGACTTGGAGCATAGCTCTGAGGCAGTTGACACTTTTAAGATTGTTCTACTGCCTCCTTTGTGTAGGAAAAGGAAAAGGTCCTTTTTTTGCTGTACAGTAGATGTAGCTACATAAACTCCTCTGCTGTTTATTACAAATAAAGATGTTATGTGAAAATGTATAAGTAGTAACGTATTTAACCAAGGGAGGCTAATCTGGTGTAAATTGTTATTAAATAGCATCTCATGTAGGCACTGGGAAGTTTTGTTTGAGCCTTTACAACATTTGACTTTAATAATATTATGCATTACTAATATAGTACTAATTTTTTTTAGTAATGCATCATCTGGAATAAGAATACGTAATATGTGTGGACAAAGAGTATTTAAAATAGAAGCCCATTTAAAGTAGGCCAAATTTACATAACAATTCTTGCATTATTATTATCATAACTGAAACGTAAATTAAATAATGAATGTGTTAATGCTGTTCCACTCCAAACTTAAAGTAATCCATGGAAAACTAAAATTCAGCCAACGAATTCTTGATGCGACCACTCAAGGGTAGGAGTGGTGGACCAAATCAAGTTGTAGTAATTTACAGATAAAATACATTTCTGAACCATTTCAACTTTATGTTATGTTTAATAAGTATGAAGCCGGCAAGTTCGTTCCTAATCGTCAACTTTATTAAAAGAATTTGGCTGACTGCTACCATTTTCTCACAAGCTGCCGAACTCCTTGTTGCCACCAAATTCGGTGATAATTATACATTACTCCTATTATTATATTTTGATTGATTGATTTGATTGATAAGAAAGGGGAAGGAGAAGGACCATGCCTTAATCAACACCAGTGGGGAAAAAAGTGCCAAAGCTTGGAGATGGTAAGAGTCGTTGAGGTAAATTTGAAGATAAAGCTGAGATTAGTCATTATAATTTATAGGATTATTTTCATCCAAAGATTAGTCATTAATTAGTGGCTAAAAATCACAAGAGATCAAAGTTTAAATTATTACAGTTTCAACAAGTTAGACGATTATTTTATTTGCTTAAATCTTGACGAACAAAGTTAACTAGTGTTGATATAAGTGGAAGTCTGAAATATTTAATAAAATACATGCAAATTAGTCCAGAGCCTGTTTGGATGGGCTTTAAAAAAAACAGTTTATAACCTGTTTTTTTTAAGCTAAGCCAAACGGGTCAACTTATTTTTTTAAATTTATTTTAAGCATAAAATAACTTATAAATTGACCAGCCAAACACTCAAAATTCAGCAACTTATAAGCTAAGCATACGGGCTCCTAGACACTACCGTTATAATTTTTTTATTTTTTTATAAAAGTGATAATGATTAAAAGGTAGAAGAACTTAAGTCGTAGTTAGAGAAAAGACATAAAATAGATTAGATCGAGTGAGTGTGCTGTGTTGGGCCATTTGTAGTTGTGCTTTTGACATCAACTAAAGGAATCTGATGCAGGGTTTTCCTTACCATTTCTCATTTCCAATTTGACTTTCAAACTCTATTTATGACATCTAATCTTGAACAACAGTACCTGAAAATGATAACACGTCAGGGTTCGCATCAGTTTAAGTAGCAACTCAAAATGTCTTCTAAAATCATCATTTCTTTAATAGCAGTGCTATAACTTTGGGCTGATAAATAAATAAATAATAATGAGCTAATGTAGAAGTTTATACCTTAAGCTTGTCGGATATCCTTGTTTGGTACCAGTAACCTGGAATAATGATATATGATTAATCTTCGGACGAGGTCATAAACAATGGTCTCTCACCTAATCTTCCTTTTCAAATTTGCAATATTAGGTTTGCTTACTCTTTGTCTAAGACCTATCACAACTGATGATTTACAATTTATTATCTACCTAAAATTACGATTAAAAAAACGATAATAGCAACAATTACTAATAATATAAGAGGCAGAAGTGATGTCCAATGCCGTTTACTATTTGAATAGAAAAAAAATGATATTGTCAAAATTTCTTGTGTTTTATTTATAAATCTTCTGTATTAAAGAGTATATAATAAAACAATATTTATAAAGTAGATTACAAAATCAAATCTCGAGAGATCAATAGAAATAAACAGATTCAATTTTATGTCTAGACACTTTTGGTGGCTGTTGAATTGCAAACAACTTTACTAAATATGGAGATGTTGACTAGTGCTATTTGGAGAGTAAAGCCTAGGAAGCTGCAATTAAGGAGGGTGAATGTAACGAGGGCATTCAATCTCTATGCAAGATTTTCCTCACTGCGAGGCCATAAGTACAAAGTTTTTTGTACCAAAAATTACTGTACTGGTCGAAGATTTGAATTCAGGATTTGCACATTAGTCTAGGGTAAAGGGTCCGAAATGTTTTATCGAAAAGGTCTTGTGGCCACACTATTTTGATCATAATGATCCAAATAAAGTAAATTCATATGATTATTTAGGATAAATTTAATAATTTATGCTTACTTAATGTCATTTCTATCTTTTTTTTCTCAAAATTTATCTTAATTTAAAATTTTACAATAGAGATTATAGTAATTTTTACATAAGTATGATCAAATTAGTGTGATCATTTAGCAACTCTCATGTTTTATAACAATGGGAAATTGAACAATTTTGCTCTTCGTTAAAAAGATGTCTCATTCCTATAGCAGTTGTTAATTTGTTAGACAAGTTGCTCTATTTAGTCCTTATGGACTAATAGCAACAGTTAAAATAGTAAGACTCAATGTATATGTAATCTCCTAAACTTGTTCCTTTTTTCTATTGTGGCATCTCAACTTGGCTTCAAGTATGTCAATCAAACACAATCCAACTTGCATAATATATATGGTGAGTTTTATTTTCTTTAGCCTCGCGCTTGAATGTCAATCGCATCCTGTGTGAAAAATTCAACCAATTAAAACTCCCTACGCATTTTAATTATACACATCATCAAAATATGTGTATAACGACCTTTTTTCAAGAACCAAGCAATTCGGCCAACCAAGAATTGAAGATTAGCCTTTTGAGATTGATTTTGAAGCTTTTTGGGGATTCTTGAATAACATAATAGGATTTAGTGTTGCTTAACATTTTTGGCTTCTTATTTTTCAGTTTTGGTTTCTTATTTTTCAGTTATCAGTTTTAGTTTCCAATTTTGATTTCTTATTTTCCAGTTTTGTTATTTGATTGGTTTAAGTGGCGCTTCTTCATTTGTATAACACAGTAGCACACTTCTTCCTATCTGATCTGTACAACCAAGAATTGAAGATTAGCCTTTTGAGATTGATTTTGAAGTTTTTTTGGGATTCTGGAATAACATAATAGGATTTGGTGTTGCTTAACATTTTTGGCTTCTTATTTTCCAGTTTTGGTTTCTTATTTTTCAGTTATCAGTTTTAGTTTCCAATTTTGATTTCTTATTTTTCAGTTTTGTTATTTGATTGGTTTAAGTGGCGCTTCTTCATTTGTATAACACAGTAGCACACTTCTTCCTATCTGATCTGTATAATTAAAATGAGTGCAGTGTTTTAATTGGTTAAATTTTCCACATAGGATGCGATTTACATTCACGTGCAAGACTAAAGAAAATGAAATTCACCATATATGTTACTATGTATGTTGGATTGTGTTTGATAGACACACTTGAAGCCAAGTTTAGAGGTTCAATAGGAATAATACTTAGTTGAGATGTCAAAATAGAAAAAAAAGATAAGTTTAGGTCGCTGCATATGCATTGAGCCAAATAATAAGTTAGAGCATTCGTAAAGTTCAACAATAAATTCAACCTTGCAAACTCTAAATCAGCTTACTACCTGATAATTTTGTGTACAAGTAGATGGCATTAGTACACTGGAAACTTTTTTTTTTTTTTCAAGGAAAGAAGGAAAAATGTGAATTGTAAATCCACTTGTCATGAGTTGAGCAATGGTGAAATAACCCTTTTCCACACTGAACCTATTGGTGACATGTGGTATCATTTGATATTTGGATAGCAAAAACTTGATTTAAAGGGCCTGTCGCGAAAGATATGGGGTATCCAAAACATTAATCTTGTAGGTCCCTTTAGTTCATGATGGCTACACAATATCCATGGTCATCTATCTCCCTATCCCTCTCAACTCCACCTATTGGGTTTCATCAGAATTCAGAAGTACACCAATTACTTTTGTACTTCTTTATATATGCTTTATCTCTTCTAATTTGTGTCGATATTTGATTGAATACAATATTCAAATATTCAAGAAAGAAAAATATACAACAATATATTCAGTATATTAATTTTCACAGAGTTGGGGTCTGGTGAGAAAGAAAACCATCTAAAAATTAAAATATCCAATTTAAAATAGGGAAAAGGGTCAAATATACCTCTCTACTTTAGTTTATTGGCTAACTTTGCCCTCCGTTAACCAAAGTAATCAAATGTACCCCTCCGTTAGCCAAAGTGTTCACTTATACCCTTGAGTGGATGAAAATTCTTAATTCAATCAAAATTACCCATTTAATTAAAAATACCCATGCCTCAATTTATAACCCGTCCTGACCCACAAAATATAATCGGTATCCAAAATTTATATAAAGTAATTATCAACTGACTCTAAATCCTGAAATTAGCTATCCAAAATTTAATTAATGGTTAATTTTTTTGAAAAAAAAACACGTAGATCTGTTTCATTGCAAAGTGTATCCTAAATTTAATTAATTGTTAAAAAAAATAGATCGGTTTAATTCCGAACAAGTAGAGATTCATAGGTACGAAATTTTTAAGGTTTTTGAAGTAAAAAATACTGCCTTCAGCTCGTGACACAATTTTGTACATGTAAAAATAATATTAAAAAACTGCACATATAGTCAAACTTAGTAAGCTCAGAATCAACTGACTCTAAATCCTGAAATTAGCTAAAAAAAATTAACTAACTGTTCAGCAAATCTTTTTTTTTTTTTAAGAAAAGCTAGACCTGTTCATTCCGAGCAAATAGAAATGCATATATATATAATTTTTATTGAGAACAACATTCGATTATATTTTATGGGTCGGGGAGGGTTATAAATTGGGGCATGGGTATTTTTAATTAAATGAGTTATTTTGGCTGAATTGGGAATTTCCATCCACTTAAGATATAAGTGAACACTTTGGCTAACGGAGGGTAAAGTTAGCCAATAAACTAAAGTAGAAAGGTATATTTGACCCTTTTAAGTTATATTTGTAAGACTATAAGTTACACTAGAGAAATCATCCGCGGTCTTTAAGACATAAACACGTCATTCTACTCTTCCTTATTTAATTATAGCTCAATTTAATAATCATAAGACAACTAAAATTAAATATAATGAGAAAAGTGACTTACTACTGTATAGATCGGCAAGAACTTTCACATCAAAAATCTGAAATTGAAATGAAATAAACTTTGGCACAAATAACATTAAAAATGAATATTTGCCTAAAGTCTCTGCATTATGCTGAATTATTTATCTAATATAACTTTGTTAATATATGAAAAAACGATAAAAGAAAATAACCAATTGACTTATGTGAAAAGAACAAATAAGATGTCGATAAAAAACCAAAGAGTTTCTCGTATAAGAATTTTGAATAGCATACGATTTTTTTATTGTGGGTATTTTTAACTATGGCATATAGTCTTTAAGAACTAATATTACACACAACATTCTCAATGATTATTTTACTTTTAATAGTGACATAATTACTAAGATATTTCTATTGATTCTCATTTACAATTATATTTGTAATTGTACAATTAATGATTTTGGGATGTAAGATCCTTAAAGTATTTTGGGACGCTAGTAACGCTCTTTTGGGCATTTGTTTAGTCTTTCCATTAATTTCTCATCCCTTAGTGCTTAGGCTTTAGACAAATAATTATATACTGAGTCTAATAGTTAGTAGTACTATATTTGGAAAATAGAAAAAGGAACATGCTGCTATTTATAGTTACAAATAAAGATATAGAGCCCGTTTGGATTGACTTATAAAGTTGCTTATAAGTTGTTTTCAGCTTTTTTGAGTGTTTGGCTGGCCAGCTTAAAGTCATTTTGTGCTTAAAATAAGCTCAAAAAAATAATTGAGCCCATTTGACTTAGCTTATCTAAAGCAGCTTATAAGCTGAAAACAACTTATAAGCCAAAAAAAATAAGTTAGACTACCCCAACTTATTTTTTTTAGCTTATAAGCTGCAAACAGCTTATAGGCATAAGCCCATCCAAACAGGCTCATAGTAGAATACCATACTAAAGAGGAAATTAGATTAACCCGCGAGATTCCGACTGCCTTTGTATGCGTTCAAGTTATGCCTGTCAACCGGTTCCAACCGGAACCGGACCGGTAACCGGTTAGGAAACCGGCCGGTTCCGGTTCCAAAACCGGAACCGCCTAACCGGTTCCGGTTTAACCGGTTCCGGTTAACCGGTTTGAAGGTCCAAACCGGAACCGGTCCGGTTTGGACTCGTTAAATTTTTTTTTTTTTTTTTTTTTTGTATTATATATATATATTATAGTATTTATTTGTATATTGTAGGTATATTTACATATGTTATACAATTTTATAATTAAAGTTTAAATATTTACTGACTAACAGCCTAACAGCAAGTCAGCAATACAGAATAATGCTTTTCATACACATATATATGTATAACTTACATATACTTATATATATGTACTATATACTTATATATATGTATAACTTAATATATATATATATATATATATATATATATACTATATGTACTTATATATATGTACTATATACTCTATATACTTATATATATGTATAACTTAATATATATACTATATATACTTATATATATGTATAACTTAATATATATACTATATATACTTATATATATGTATAACTTAATATATATACTAAATATATGTATAACTTAATATATATACTATATATATGTACTATATACTATATATAGGATAGCTTAATAGATATATAGGTATAACTTAATATATATACTATATATACATATCTACTATATATACAATATATACTATATATATTTATATAATATATATACTTATATACTATATATACTTATATATGTGTATAACTTAATATATATACTATATATACTTATATACATATCTACTATATATACAATATATACTATATATATTTATATAATATATATACTTATATACTATATATACTTATATATGTGTATAACTTAATATATATACTATATATACTTACTATATATACTTACTTATTATATATACTATATATACTTACTTATATACTATATATACTATATATACTTACTTATATACTATATATACTTACTTATATACTATATATGTACTATATACTATATATAAGTAAGTATATATAGTAAGTATATATAGTATACTTACTTACTTATATATGTGTATAACTTAATATATATAGTATATATACTTGTATATATGTACTATATACTATATATACTTACTTATATACTATATACTATATATACTTACTTATATACTATATATACTATTTTTTCTATATATACTTAAAATATACTAAGAATATACTATATATACTATATATACTATTTTTTCTATATATACTTATATACTATATATACTATTTTTTCTATATATACTATATATACTTATATATGTTTAAGTATACTATATAACTTAAGTATATTCTTAGTATATTTTAGGTATATTCCTAACTTAATAAAAGTAAAAATATAAACACAAATAAATAGAAGAAAGCTCAATGAGCCATATATTTTATTCATTCTTGGATAACATTTATTTGCAAGTTGTATTTTTTTTAACTTGCAAATAATACATGAGTTATACAAAAATAGTAGAATAATAAAATCACCAATTTTGAACCATTTCGTTAATTTCCCCCACATCATATTCGGTCATGGAAATATCTTCAAAGTCTTCCATTTGGTCCGGTCCACTAGCTATCAAATCTTCAATTTCTTCGTCTTCGCCTTGCTCCGCTTCTGAGTTTTGGTTGCGTCGCTCCGATCTAATCCAATCTCGAATGCACACTAGTACTTGCAAGCTAAAGCCGGATAATGAATGTCTATGGTCTCCAATTTGCTGTCTTCCTTGGCTAAATGCGCTCTCCGAAGCCACGGTTGATACTTGAACCGTAAGGATATCTCGAGCCATTCTTGAAAGTATCGGATAGCTTGCCTTGTACTTCTTCCACCATGCTAAGACGTCCACCTCATCCAGTTGGCTGATATCCACATTTGGCTGCATCAAATAAAAGTTAAATTCATCAAAGTTTGCAGTAGAAGAAGATAGAGGCTGTGAATGTAAAACTTTTAAACCCGACAAGCCCTTTTTGCTACTATGAGAAGTAGTAGGGCGTGGAGCAACTGGTGTAGCACGTTCTTCCAAACTAGAATAATGAGTAAAAACTCTTCTAAACTCATCATCAATAGCGAGATCGGCTTCAGCTAAAGATGGTTGAACTCCCTCTTCAATTTCTAAAAATGTATAAATTTGACTAACCAAATTTTTAGTATAAGACACTTTTAAACAAGGATTTAAAAGAGAACCCAATATAAATAAAGTTGGGATGGGAAAAAAATACTTCTTAAATTTGATTATCATTTCAAAAATAGCCACTTGATAATCGGGTTTATATTTATACTCTTGTAAAACTCTAGCTATTTCCGCTAAGTAGGCTAAAATTCCGGTTACCGTGGGATAGAATTGTCTAGAAAAAGCAAGAGTTGCATTATAAAAATTTTCTAAGAGTTCAATACATTCTTTAACATCTTCCCAATGCCTATAAGTTAACCAATCCTCACTATCAATATTATATTTGTTGTGAACTTGTTGTATGGGAATCCTATACTCATATGCTTGTTGTAGCATAATGTAAGTGTAGTTCCACCTAGTCTCAATTTCTACTTGAATTTTCCTAGGTCTAAGGTTATTTTCCACACAAGCATTCTTAAAATCTCTAATTCTTCCCCTATTAGCATTACAAAAAAGAAACGCAACAGCATTTCTAACTTTTTGAACAGAATCATCAAAATGCATAAGACCATCTTTAACAATTAAATTTAAAATGTGACAACTACATCTTACATGAAAAATATTTCTTAGAGGAGGGTTTATTTCTCTTTTTAAAAGACCAATTGCCTTTGTATTATTAGAAGCATTATCTAAAGCAATACAAAGTGTTTTTCTATAAATGTTAAAAAATCTCATTATAGTAGACATTGAATCGGCTAAAAATTTTCCATCGTGACGACCTTTTCCTTCGTCGTATAAAAAAGCTATAATTCTTTTTTGCATAACCCAGTTGTCATCAACCCAATGACATGTAATAGCAAAGAAATCTAAATGGTTAATACTAAGACCCAAATCAGCGGTAAGACAAACATTACAATTTAAAGAATTAAATACATGACGCAAATAAAATCTATATTTTTTAAACAAATCTATAACATCGGCTCTACAAGTACTTCTAGGAATACCCTCAAATAACGGGTTATAACAACGTTGAATGTAAGTAACAAACCCTAAACCCGAGGGAAAGGAAAATGGTAAACAATCATAAGCTACCATTTTAGCTACTTCTACGCGTTCTTTTTTCTTGTCATACTTAAAATTTCTACCAGTTCGTGGGTCTATCGTCATTTGAATCCCCCCCACATTTGAACCCGTTTGCTCTCCCCAAACATCCATATGTTTGGTTCTCATATGAGCATTTAGTGTACCCGTTCCACCATCCTTACCAGTTCCTTGCTTAAAACTAAATACTTGTCCACATAGGGTACATGTAACTGATTGATTTTCCCTATCCTTAGTCATAAATTTCCAAACTTTAGCTGTTGGCCTACGAGTTCTAGGCGGTTTGTCTTGTGTATGTGATTGTGCAGGACCTGTATCTCCTATAAGATTTTCGGGGGGTTGTGTTTCATCATCATCATCATCATCTAAGTCTTCATTAAAAGTGTCGGTAAAATGTTGTTGCATTGCCTCATGACCTAAAAGTGGATTATTTCCACCAACATCAATACCTAAATTAGGTGTTTCTTCCACAAATGTTTCCTCATTAAGCGCACCCCTAACAGTACGACTACTACTACCGGCACCACGTCTTAATCTCTTTGACATTATTAAATAGAAATAATTTAAATCACAATAAAATAAATTACAACAAATTAAATTGCGTAAATTAAATTTCAAAAAATAAATTGCTAGAATTAAATTGCGTAAATTAAATTTCGAAAAATAAATTGCTAGAATTAAATTGCAAAAATTAAAGATAGAGTTGGAACGAAGGTACCAAATTGCCGGAATAATTTCCAACAAAGCGAAGGCGGCTAGAATTGCAAATCCACCAAAGCTACTTCGGATTGTTGCAAAATCACCAACTCCACCAACAATATTATAATTGCAAAATTAATAATTGAAAGTTCAAACTATAATAAGACTTTGTGGCTAATTATTGCAAAGTAACTATAATTGAGAGATTGAGATTTGAGAGAAAGATGAAGAAGAGTGAATTGAAATGAAAATGAAGAAGGGTTTATATAGGGGTGGGGGAGGGGTTAAAGTGTTAAAAAAAAAAATTTGGGGGCCAAAAATTAAGAAAATGACCGTTTGGCAACGACCATTTTTGCAAATGGACCGTTGCCAACGGTCCATTACCGAGGCCCAAGTCCAACGGCTCTTTTTTTTTTTTTTTTTTTTTTTTTTAACCGGTTTAACCGGTTCCGGTTAACAAAAATTTGGAACCGGACCGGTTAACTAATATCCGGTTAACCGGAACCGGTTAACCGGTTATACCGGTTCCGGTTCCGGTTCCGGTTTAACCGGTCCGGTTACCGGTTAAAACCGGTTACACGGAACCGGTTGACAGGCATAGTTCAAGTCGCCAATATTTTTGTCATTCGGAGATCTCTCCTCCTCATCCTCTAAATCCGCTTTTGAGGAGCTTTCTCATTCCTATTTTTTTTTTCTTCCTTTCTTGTTATTTTTCTCTCCTTCTATAGTGTCGTTGTTTATCAAAGTGCATCTTCCTCTTAAAGCACGAGAATAAGTTCTAGCCTCCTATTTTATTTCATTGTTAACATTCTTAGTAACTCTTTCGTCATATAGTAACCACTTCAAAGATATTTTAGAAAATACCATATCTCATTCAAAAGAAATGTTATACTATAAATTAAAAAGCAATACGTAAAACATTTCTTTCAACTTCTTCCATTGTAGTTGCCCACAAAAAACAACAATACCAACATACCCTTACCCTATGTAATTCCACTTAAATCATGAAATGAAATATCATAATGTTGCAATATTGTTGTGTCATCTATATTGGGATAGAAATAAATATTAAAAAGAGCAATTTGTTAAAACATAAAATGGTATCATGGTTACCAATTAAGTCGCTAAAAGATCCTTGAAAGATCGATTTCAACCATCTCTGCTACTTCCATTAATAGGAATTGCACCGCCACCGCCACCTCCGCATGCCGCCGCTTCCACCGGCGTCTCAAATATGGATATTTCACCGACACTATTGTGTCACTTTCTTTTCAGAATTTTTTGACAAGTTAATACACGGTTCAAGATATTTGCAGAGGATGTAACATAGTAGCTTTTAACAACATGTATAGTAGTCGATGATAACCACTGCCAATGAAACCACAGTCCAAGTTGTATATGAAGTACTAATTTACTGCACCATAGGAAAATTGTCACTGAGAGGTTTTGATCCTAGTTGAAGAAACAGTTTCTACAGTAAGGGTGTGTTTTTTGGCATTTTAGGAGAAATGAATTAATTAAATAGTACTAAATGAGGGATAGGTGAAGAAACGGTTATTTTTATAGTATTGTCTTTTTTTTTTTTTAAATGAATTAGTAAATGAAAAGAATGAGTGAGAAAAACCAAAAAAATGAGAAAATAGATAAATGCATTTCCTGATCACAGAGAGCGTCACGTCACCGAGGGGCCTTTGCCTACTTTTATATATATATATGTGATTATTAAAGATAAATTAAAATTTTAAAGTTAGATTATTTCTAGATTAAAAAAAAACTTCTTTTTTGAACAAAGTAAAAATAAAAGAATACATAGATTGGAACTGAGGAAATATATTTTACTCATTTTGGATTAATATAGTTGTATTAAACTTTTTATGTATTTCATTTTCTATCTTTAAATGCAGCGACATATCATATCAGTATACCAGAAAGGACATCCGTACTCCTGTAGTTCATCAATGCTCACTGCTAACTAAGTGCTATGGTCCTGAAAATTGCTGATTCTCATATATACGACCCGTATTTTAAAGTGTTTTAAAAACTTCCTAAGGCAGGAAGAGTTGTTATAACAGATGGATTTTCACTAATTACTATTATATCCTTTTACCCATGCTCTTCTCATTGGAAAATTGGCAATAGTACATACTCCATATGCATGGGAACAAAACTTACTGGTGTATGCGGGTAAAAACGCATCCGGGTCTGGTCACGAGACCGGGTACTCGATATGACCACGGGGTCTGTGCAGCTGTCTTCCACTCCCACCAACAACTCAAGTCATGTCTGCAGGTCTCGATCAGAGCGACGCAACAGAAAGGCACGTTGTGCTGCAATCTTGTCACATCACACCAACGTTAGGGCTAAAAAGTCTAATGTTGATACTATGTAGCTTAGCAAAGAAGGAAGAGGGATTTATTCTCATTGCTTATATCTTAGCTTTTACCCTTTGTAATAGAGAGGACTTCTTTATGAGGAACGAACACGGAAACAATATTTTTCTTTCTTTTAGCTATTTGAATCTTAATTTATTCCTTATTATTTGTTAAAACATATATCACGATCCAAGTTATTCCGGACCAGGCTCATACGAAGAGTTTTCAGGATTGGATTTGGGTCACTTGTCTTTAAACCCTAGAAAAACAAATCTCTAAATGAGTTTTGATTAAACCCGATTTCGCCGGAAAACAACAATTATGACTAAAAATTAGAAACCTAAAAGTATGTATTGCGTATAAGGTCAGTTGGACTCCATTTGTTGATTTACTCTTAATCCTATTAATTTACACAATTCTTTTTTGCAGTTCTCTTTTTCACTTAAAGAAATTGTTGACCATATTTCCTAAACTAAGAAATTGGAATCTCACATCACAGAGGAATGAGACTTCAAAGTACGGTTTGAATAAAAAGCTTAAAAGGTAAGGTCAACAATTTTAGACATTGCACAATCGTTCAAGCATTTTTGTTTTAATTTTGGTTTTCTTCTAATTTTTAAGTAGATAAAACTTATAAAATTATACTAGCGTAAATTGTCGAGTTATTTTTCTTTGGAAACCATGTTCTTCCTAATTTGGTACTCCCATTTCCTTGTATCTTTCTCCACCATTAATTATAATTTTATTTTCTAGTAGCCAGAGATTATACGTTCCCAAATATCATGGCCTAGTGGTTACCCCAATAAGGTGAAGATATTGAAATTAAAGATATTTCCATTTAAATTTCCATTGAAATGCGATGTTGTAAACAATTTCTATATCAGAACATCTTTTTAGGCATTTATCCTAAAGAAAAGAAGGAAAAATTATCTATCCAGTAGATAGGGGCCAAAAAGTTTTTCGGAAGGAAGTGTGGCTCTAAATTCGTAGCAACGAAACATTGATAATTTCATATCTGTGTTTATTTCAGCCCCTAAGTTTCCATTTCAGGTGCGAAACCCAACATACCATTTTCTTTCTTATGTTCTTTTTTTGATGTATCCACACTAAGTTTAAACTGTCGCTTGCATTGCTTCGCCTGAGGATACATTTGCAGAAAGTGCTCATCTTTTCTTTGGATGTAGGTTCTAATTCCAGAATAGCTGTTCTTGGTTTTCCATGGTTATAGTATTTTTGAATTATTTTCATTGGTTGGAATTACCCCCTTTGCTTTCTTTTTCTAGTAATCTAATATTTGCTACCAGAACAGATCATAAACTGCACACGACAACATTTTTGTCCCCAGTGGCTCATATTCGATGAGGAAAATAGTTTTACTCCTTTCCTCTCAATCAATATTCAATTCAGGTGAAAGACGGTGGACTTAGTAGAGGATCAGGGAGGGTAACACCATGTTTGAGTCTCCTGTGCAGCAACAAGGATCCAATTTCACATGCCAACTTGAATGTGGCAGCCAGGAATAATTCTATCTAGTTCTGTTTCAGGTCTATATGAATTGCATCCATCCAGTGCACTCATAGTTCGAATTGTATTCTACTCGAGTACTACATACAAAATTACTATGACATCTAATAGCATATAGATGCATCCAACACATTCTGCTACAATGTATTGGAGACTTGGCGGGAAAAAAGTATCCATGAAAGGTGGTTTCAACATTACAAGCTTCAAATATGATACCAAAAGGAAGAAAGAAAAAACATTACACACACATACACGAAATTGCTTATACAGAAAACTAACTAAGAATTATTGAATGATGACAGTAACAAAGCCAAGCATGTAGTCCCATTTATCATGCTACATTGAGGAATGTTCTTCTCCTGATCAGTTCATGTCGGCCCCTGTCCTCTTCTTCAGTTTCTTCTTCTTCTTTTCTTCCTGATGCCTCCTTTCCATTTCTTCCTCCTGTCTTCTAGCCGACTCCTCTTCACTTCTTCTTGCTTCCTCCTCTTCTCCCTCTTGTCTCTTTGCTTCTTCCTCCTCCTGCTGCCTTCTCGTTTCTGCTTCTTCCTCTTGTCTCCTAGCTTCCTCTTCTTGTCTTTCAGCTTCCTCTTGCCTTCTCCTCTCTGCCTCTCTTGCCTCCTCTTCTTCACTTCTCCTTGTTTCCTCCTCTTCTTCCTCTTGTCTCCTTGCTTCTTCCTCCTGCTGCCTTCTTGTTTCTTCTTCCTCCTCTGCCTCTCTTTGTGCTTCTTCCTCCTGCTGCCTTCTAGATTCTTCTCTCCTCCTTGCTTCATCCTCCTCTGCTTCCTGTTGTCTTCTTGTTTCCTCTTTTTCCTGTCTCCTCCTTGCTTCCTCCTCCTCTTCTTCCTGTTGTCTTCTCCTTGCTTCTTCCTCCTCTTCTTCCTGTTGTCTTCTTGTTTCCTCTTTTTCCTGTCTCCTCCTTTCTTCCTCTACTTGTCTTTCCGTTTCTTCTTCCTCTTCTCTTTTCCTAGCTTCCTGTTCTTCTTGCCTCCTTCTAATTTCCTCTTCCTGCCTCCTTGCTTCCTCTTCTTCTTCCTGTCTTCTTCTTGCTTCCTTTTTTTCCTGTTTTCTCCTTGCTTCCTCTGCTTCCTGTTTTTCCCTTTCTTCCTCCTCTTCTTTTTTCCTAGCTTCCTTTTTTTCCTGTTTTCTCCTTGCTTCCTCTGCTTCCTGTTTTTCCCTTTCTTCCTCCTCTTCTTTTTTCCTAGCTTCCTCTTCTTCCTGTCTCCTCCTAATTTCCTCTTCCTGCCTTTTAGCTTCCTCCTCCTCCCTTTTCCTTGCTTCTTCTTGTTGTCTCCTCCTTTCTTCCTCTTTTTCCCTAGCTGCCTCCTCTTCTCTTCTTCTTGTTTCCTCTGCTTCTCTTTCCCTTCTTTCTTCTTCAGCCTTTCTTGCTTTTTCCTCTTCTTTCTTTCTAGCTTCTTCCTCTTTCCTCCTTTGTTTTTCCTCCCTCTTCCTTGCTTCCTCTTCTTCCTTTCTCCTAGTTTCCTCCTCTGCCCTCCTCCTTTCTTCCTCCATTAACCTCATTTCTTCTTCAGCACAAGATGTACACTCCAGTATAACTGAATCACCCTGTGCTTCAAGAATTTGATCCATTGTTGTGTTAGTCACATTGAAAGATGCTTCCAAGATTTGCCTATCCAATGTACGGAGGACAGAAGCTTTCCCTGCTAGGTACTGAGGATGGTGTCTCTTTGTAGATGTACTAAACCCCACAAACACAAATGAATTGTTGTTGAATGCCATTTGTGCCATAGGATTAAATCTTGGCACTGCAAATACATCTCCTTCATCCACTCTAAACCTCATGTTTTTGCACCCCTGTTGTGTTCCAGTGCTTGAGCAAACTACCCTTACCATTCCTTCTCCTTGAATTGCTATTCCAATTTCAGTAGCCGTTGGATTCCAGTGTGGCCCCATCATTGATCCTTTGGTTAAGTTCACTACGTAAATGCCAATGTGGGAACCCTTTAGTGCAGGCAGTTTCTTCCTGTTTATAACTGTGCTCCAGCCATTGCAATTCTCAAAATCTGGTTTCTCTTGGAAAACATTGAACAATTTAGTACTCTTCTTTTTATTCCTTTGGATGTCAAAGAAACTGTAACTGCCCCTTCGTAGAAGGCTTTTCATGAACTGAGCCTCCATTTCCCACAGGGTCTTCTTTGTTGACTTTGGCACACCATGCACGATGGCTGGTACTTCTGTTCCATTCAGCACTTCTATCACATCCTCTGGTACCTTCACAGAGGAAATTTTACATCAGAAATAAATTTTGAACTTACCCCGCTAATAGGACTAGTTTTTTATTGAATAGCAAGGGAAAATCAGAAGATATACCAAATTATGAGTCTATATTCTGTCCTAAAGAATACTTACACTGTTACGTTTATTTAACTACATAAAAATATAGCTTTCCATGTCAGACTAAATCATCTTGCTCCCTTGGTGCAATGGCTAATTGATGGGCTTAGTGCAATGGACAGGGCTGATGTCCTTAGTTTCATCCCTTTTAAAGATCAAATTATCAATTTATGACCAAAATGGAATTTGTTCTATCATGGAAGTTATCTCCAACACTGGAAAAATAGCTACCCTATATAATGCAACACATATTCATGATCTTAAATTTAAATAAAAGAAGGGATTTACATGGAATGCCGCTTGGAGGACTTTCCTATCAAATCCAAGAACCAAATCGCGGATGCTGGAGTATGGTGTGTTAACTGGCTCCTGCATATACACAAGTGAAATATTCATATTTGATCAAGAAAAATGAATAATTAAGTGTTCGCAACAAGAGATGAGAAGAACAAAGAAATATTACGCGTATGTCATCCCCTGAATTGGCAAAGATGGAATAAACTCTAAGTTTTTGTCTTGCAGGCTCTAAGTTGCTCTCTAAGAAGAAAATAGCTCCAAAAGGCAGCCTGAAAACATCTCCTATTCTTAAATCCACCGACTTCCGTTCATTTTCATCCATCCAAGTCAATTTTCCCGACCCTTCAATCATTATTCCACCAAATAAAAAAATCAGAACACATAGTCCGATTTAAGAAAACACATAAAATTAGAAAACATTCAAAATAAATACCAGTGTGGACATAAAAGACCATATCTGCATGTAGAACAACAGGAAGGAAGAGGGAATTAGGCTCCAATGTGATGAACTGAAGATGATAAAATCCAGCGGTTCCATCAGATACTCTAACTGAAGAGACTTGCCCATTTTCAGTTGAAACTACTGATTTTCTTTCTGATCTCTTTACTAGAGGACCCAAACCCCATTCCCAACCTGGGGTTCCTTCTTGCTCCTTCAAAGCTGTTACATTGATCACCACATTACTGATAACAACTATGAACAAGAAAAACTTAAACAAGATTCTACAATATTGAAATGGCGTCGAGAAAGTATTTTTATCCGACATTACTTTTAATTTTATCGAACATGCACAAAGAGGAGGAATGAAACCGAGGTTTTGAAGAAGTAAGATGTGAGTTACGTGGCATTTGCATGGACACGTGCTTGTTTCAGTTTGACACGTGGTCCTCCCATGCACTGTTCTTTTGACTCTTTCCGTTACTCTTTAGCTTAGAAGCTTAGCTTCCCTTTCATTTCCATCGGTCTTTCGGCCTAATATGCTTATCTTATCCTTCTTGTCTTAGAGACCAACTTTAAAAATTGCATAGTGGAGAGAACGGTAAAATGAGAATCTAGATAACTTATTTGATGAAGGCAGTAAATTTATAATTTAGATGCTGTGAATTTTTTAATTTAAAAGAGGGAATAATAAATATAAATTCATTTTTTCGCACATACATAAAATTTCAGTTAAAGCATTAGATCTTGTAGAACTTACAAACTCATTGTTAATTAATCAGTTGTTATTACATTGGATACCACAGTTATTTTTAGCAGAGGCGGAGCCAAGATTCGAAGCTTGTGGGTTCGGGGTTCTAATTCTTTAAAGTTACTGAGTTCTTAATTAATAATTTGTACATATTTGACAAAATTTTTAATACAAATATATGGTTCGGACAAAAGCTACTGGGTTCGGCCGAACCCCCACCCGAAGGGGCTGGCTCCGCCCCTGATTTTTAGCGAAAGCTAAGTCAATGATCTTCACTTGGGTTTTACAAATCTATAGTCTAAATTGCAAATTCTAACGAGTCTGAGTCGAGCTATAGTAGAGAGTATGGGTGTACATGGACCGAACCGGATTTGGTTTGGGTTTTTCAAATATTAAATCAAACCAATTGTATCGGGTTTTTTACAAATTAAACCAAATCAATAAACATCGGGTTTTTCAACTTCGGATTTTCGATTTTTTCTGGTTTTTTCCGAAAGTCTTCATACACAGCATATAACTTGTGCTTCAAATATTTCTTTAGTCCTAGTATGATACAACTATCTAATTTAGGTGTTTCTTAAGAAAATAACACAAAATGTGAGATGAGTGATAACATTGTACTAAAACATTCAACAAAAAAGATAATAAAATCGCTAAGCTATAATGAAAATGATCAAAAATCTAAAGGTACTAATTCATGCTAAAATAAGTATAGTTAATAAGCATTAATTACATGATTAAATATTATTTAAAGAAAAACTAAATTATGTATTTTTACTGTCTAAATCGATGCAAAACCAAGAATAGATATTCGATATTATTGTTACTCTTAGTGTTAGAATTGAATTTCTTTTGTTAACATTAGTATTGATGTAGGCTTTATTTGAGTCCCTAATATTTATGTGCTATAAAACTTAGTGGACCATTCAAAATTTTAAGTCCAAGCTTGAAATATTATGCGAAAGATAAAAATTATGAAAATATTTATAAATTACATTATGTTTTTATATATAAAATATTTATAAAAATTGTATACATGTAATGTCGGGTTACTTTGGTTCGATTTGACTTTTTTTAATTTAAATTAAATCACATCAATTATGATCGTATTTTTTTTTTCATACCAAACTAAGTCAAGCAAAATCACTAATCGGATTTTTTTCGATTTGACTCGTATCGTTGGTTTAGTGCGGTTTGGTGAGATGAGAAAGCATAACATGTAGTAAGTTTGCTTATTCAATAATCATGAAAATATGATCAGGATTGGGCTCCATGTAGGACTGTACAGTGAAGATAAATGGACTCATGTTTCAAATTTAGCAAAACTGTCCACCAACAAATTGCAAATCTATATTGGTGAAACTAGGGCAATTTGCACGATTGGCCTTCTTTGGGATGGTCTTTAATTTTTGTCCCTCAATTTGCTGGTCTTTAATTTTTGACCTTCGCCTAAAATATCCCGAGGTTCTGGATTCAAAACCCTGCTTAATCATAAAAAATAAAAATAAAAAATTGTAAGGCAAGGCTTCGGAAAAAGTCGGCCTTATGCGACAAACGTTGTCTTAATGATTAATAAAAGTTTGTCGGACACAATAGACTTTTAATTATGTCTTAAGGCAACGTCTGTCGCATAAGGCAAACTTTAGTTATGTCTTAAGGCAAACTCTGCCGCATTAGATAGAATTTAATTATGCCTTAAGGCAAAGTCCGCATAACGCAAACTTTAGTTATGCCTTCAGGCAAACTCTGCCGCATAAGACAAACTTTAGTTATGCCTTAAAGCAAACTTTTTCACATAAAACAAACTTTAGTTATGCCTTAAAGCAAACTCTGCCGCATAAGACAGACTTTTTGCAAAACCTTGTCTTGTGAATTTTTGTAGAACCTCGTAATATATTCGGCCACCTTTTTAAGTGACGGACAAAAATTAAACATCAGCCATTTGAGGGGCAAAAATTAAAGACCAGTGCCTTTGTTCCGCTCAAAAAATTAGTGATATTATTGAAGTAATAAATGGGCCATAAAGTCATAAACAATTCTTAGCCCATTGATTTTGATAGACTTTTCGGATAAGGCCCTTATAAATCTCTTCTCTACTATGTTAGAAATGACAATTTGCTAGTCAGTGGGGACCAAAACCTACTGACCTTCCTCAAAAAAAAATAAAAAAAATGACAATTTGGGGGTGGACGAACATAGCAAAAGTTGGAATATGAATTTTCTTGCAATCACTTATTGTGCCAAAAACAAAGTAATATAAAAGGTACTTTAAATTGGACCCATCTGTTTAGATAGGCCTCTTTGACCCAACACGTGTATTGCCTTTTATTGTTTAGGCACACACTAAGAAATTGTACAAGAAAATAACATTTTAGATTGTACTATAAACTTTGCCTTATTTCACTGTTGAATGAACTCGTGGGTCCCACATCTCTGATATCCACGTGTAGCACTTCACATATAGTAGAAATTTGGGTTTTTAGTCTAAGTAAATTTCTCTCTGCTCCCTCTCTGCTTTCTACAATTTTCCATAGCTGCTCCTTTCCGGAATGGAAATGTCATCTCTTTGTTTGAGTGCAGTAGTGGATCCAGAATTTTAATTCAAGGAGTTCGAAAATAATAACAAAAGCTAAATATGAAAATAATGTTATCGATGAAAATCGAACTTATAACACTAGAGATAATTTTAAATACTCTGGACCGCTTGAGCTAACCTTTTACATTTATTCACGATGTTCAAAAGATAATATATATACATAAATAAAAAAAAAATCTACCCTATATATACACTATAAATTTTTACCGAGAGGGTGACAGTGGCGGAGCCACACCCATTGAAGGGTGTTCGTTCATATGAACACCCTTCGTCGAAAAAACTTATCGAATGCCTATGTTAAATATAGAATTTTGTGGATATATACTAGTAATGAACAACCTTGACATAGAAACGAAGGATAGCCTAGCGGCTGAGGGTGTGCAAACTATCGCTCACACATCCCCTGTCCTAAAATATGAACACCCTTCGTCGGAATCCTGGCTCCGCCCCTGGAGGGTGAACACCCTTGGTTGGCTCTACATCCGCCCCTGTTTGAGAGATGAGTTTTTCAACTTCCTTTTCCGATTCTCCTTCTCTGCAGTCGGATTCTCCTTCTTCTTCAATCAGATTTGTATGTTCTGCTGAGTTGCTTCACTCTATCCATCACTCTTTCAAAGTGTGAACTTTTTGTTGGCCTGAAAAAGGTAAGTGGTGTGGTTCTCCGGTTTCAATTTGTGCAACGAAATCATGCGTGTGTTCAATTAGACGTGCTAATTTTATAAATTTCTTTCTTAATTAGACTATTTTTAATTATTGCTTGCTGGGTATTGTTCGCATTGATATTCATTCCTCTTAGTTGGGTCCCCTTAAAATGATATTTTGGAACATAACGGAATTTCGGTCTATACCAGCTTCCCGAACTAAAATTCTTATATGTGCCCTGAAATTCGTGGCTTCATTTCATTTATCTGTCAGAACAGAGTGAATGATGTATGCAAGTGTAATTCTATTTTTTGTAGTTATAATTGTGTTTTCTGAGTTCCTGCTATAGGGTTTGGCATTGCCAATTCTACATAGACCTTCTCTTTCAGGGTGGATTATGTTAATGCATGTGGTTGTTTATTCAACCTTATATGGTAATTTTCTGCTCAGGTGCACAAACTGCAACAGCACTAAGCACATTGAATTGGCACCAGAAAAAATTGTAATAAAAAGGGAAGAAATTTGATGCCGCTAAAGTTTTTAAAGATATGGCTAAAACAACTGAATAATTTAAAAAATATAATTTTCTATTCCAGATTCATCATAATGAACGTCTCTTCAAAAAAAAAAAAAAAAAGACAATGACTGAGCTAAATGCATATGCAGCATATTAGAGATAAAAACTACCAAAATACATCAGCTGGTGTTATGAATCGGCCTGACCCAGTATTATCAAATAAGCCCAACACCAGGTTATGTGGCTATCTTTGGGATCCAGGTTGATAAATAGGAGGTTGGAGGGACAAATACGGTTATGCTGAATGTGAAGAAGAATTCTGTGTTCTCTCATCCCCTTCTGATTACTATTTTATTTCTTCAGTTGTTTAGTAGTTTCATTTACATTTTACAGTTGTAATCTTCCAGTTATTGTGTTCAATATACTATCTAAATCCTTAGTGTTTGTCTTGAGAAATTCGGGTTGTTACATTGGTGCTTTCATTGATTCGCACTCCATGGATTCCCATAGTCTTGGTTTGCTACTGCAAATACAAGAAAATTACTCGAGTATGTCGAAGAAACTCCAAGAAATCCATCTGTGTCTTTCTCGCATGTCTACTCGCGTGATCTTGCCGCCAGCAGTGACGCAGGGAACCACCGTGGAAGATGCAACTGCGAGTGCTGCGACAGTATTTATAGAAGATTCGGCAACTGATTTACAATCTGTTGCAAAGTCGCCTATGCAGAGCTTCACGGACTCAATTCTATCCTCGAATTATGCGGCGGGACGTTTTGAAGAGAAGCAGGTGATTGATGGTTGTCCCCAGCGAATTACATCCGACGAGCTATGTCAGCTGGCACCTAAAGCGTTTACTATTCCTTTTGCTACCTTGCTCGTTGCTCCGGTTGTTGCAACTCAGGTTATTCATCCATCATGGAGCAATATCATGAACTCACATTTACTTCAATTTTGTGTTCAGCAATCGAAATACAAATGCCAGCCCAAAGCCTGCCAGGTGTTCGATGAAATGTTGTATCGGTATCGGTTCTTACAACTTCCATTTGATCCCGGTAAGACTATCGTAGATTATTCTTCATTTCATAAGCATTTCTATGGAGTTTTTCTTGTGGTCTCCAATCCTCTTAGCCATGTACTGAGTTGTGAATTTGAAAGAGCTGGGTTTGTTTCGGTGATGGCATTCAGGGGCTTCGTTTATGAACAACCTGGTAAACCTATCAAACTGCGTGAGCTTGATGTTCTATCCACGCCTTCAGAAGTGCAAGTCACTGGTGGATCTTTTGCAATAATCCATGGATTAGTCAAACCTGTTATACCCCGTACATTTATACGACGAATTATCCGCAAGCAAATCGACTCAAGTTAAAGGCGGAATTATTTTCGGACATGAAATAAGAGCTTTTAATTTTCAACTTTGATTATCACAAAAATTGCTTATAAATTTTATTTAGCATAAAAATATTAATATTGGAGATTAGGAATTAATAAATGGTGATTAGATTATTAAGTAGGGATTAGGGATTAATTAATCTAATTATCAAAAAGTGGGTCCCACGACACGTGGCGAGATTTGGTTGGACTTGAATAAAGATGGACACATGTCATAAAAAAAAAATTGACACATGTCCACTTTGCAAAGATGATATATATGAGCAAAGTGGATGACTAAGTCATCACTTACACAACAATTAATCTTGCAAATTAGATTTTAGAGAGAAGGGCTCTCAAGCCTAGAGAGAGAGAGAAGTTCGGGCACTGTTCACGACGCCGGAACTGTTCACGTCGGCGACTGTTCACGGCGGAACTGTTCACGGCGCACTGTTCACGCGCCACTGTTCACGGCCAAGAGGAGAAAAATCCAACCCCATTTCTAGCCTTCCCAAAAATAATTCCTTGGTGTTAACCCACTATTTGGAGGTCCCTAAGTAGCGTGGAAGCATTATTGGAGCGATCAAACCATCCATTTTTGTAAATCGCAAACCCTAACTTTCTTGTGGAGTAGAGAACAAAGGTAAGAATTTCTATTGTTTTATGGGTTATAAATGTTTTATGCATATTTTGGTATGTTAATATGGATGAAATTGGTGAAATATTGTATGTTGGAAGTGGGTTGTGTGCTTGGGGAGCTAGCCGTGTAAATGGGTGTGTGATTGGGTTAATGAATAAAAATTTTGTAGCATGTTTGATTGTTGTAGAGTGGAGAAGAGAATAAAAATCATCAATATACGTATATGTGTGTAGTGTAGCCGTGTATAACCCTAATGTTTGGCAAAGGATGAATCAATATCGCTTAGTGTTTTAGTTGTCGTCGTTATGAATTCTAGTTTGGAAATGAGAGTTTAATGTCCCAAATTGATATGGTGAATGTTGCGGACTGATTTGGAGAATTTTGTGAAATTAATGCAATCTTTATATTTATGAGAATTATATCGTTATAGTGTGGATTGTTGATACAAATCATGACTTAAAAATGAGGAATGTGGTAAAGGGGCTGCTCTCGGTTTTTGGGGCTGTTTTCGGCCCAATTTGGAGAAATTGTTGGATCGTTGGAAATATTATGTGAATTACTTAGAATGTTCTTGAATGTTGTTAGTATGGGTTTGGGTTAGTAGTTGAATGTATAGGCGTTGATGTTGGCTTGAAGGTAAGCCGTTGAATTGAATATTTGAAAAGTTGTCGAATGATGAAAAAGAGAGTATTAATGTAATATTGTCTTTCGGATTGGTTATTGGAGTTGCTAGGTTGGTTATTGTGGTTGTTGTTGTTGATTTTGAGCGAGTTAAATTCTCGGGTTGGCATATTTACAGGGGAAATGCTGCCGAATTTTCTGTAGAATTTAATGTTAGTTTGGAATGAATGGCTTAAGTGCCTATGTTTAATATTGGATATTCGTTGGCATATTTGTAGACCTTGGGGAGCCCGAGGCGTAGATTGGGATTTACTTTAGATTGGTTATCTTGGAGTGCGTACGAGGTATGTAAAGCTCCAACCTTCCTTCTTTTGGCATGCCTTAGTTTTGGATAGGCTAGATTACGAGCCTTTAGGGAAATCCTATGATTCTAAATCCGAGCATATTATGATCCGTATATGTTCCTTGGCACTCTTATGTATAATTTGATGAAATATGAACCTTTATGTATTTGAAATAATCGCTTTCCGAACTTTGCACAAAAAGGTTTTCACTTTAAAGAATTTCGTAATTTTTGAATGCCATATATTTCACATAAAGGCTCGGATTGTTTTGATATTTTCGTATGAGTTTGCATGGCCTATAATGAGTATGTTTTCCATAAGTGGGCCCGACTCGGGAAAATACCCGTTCGTGGGTCCCGCGACTTTCCTTTATGTAATTCGGACGACTTTTGAAAGAATTTGGTATGATTATCATTTCAAATTTCAAGTATGGTCATTTACTTATATTTGAGTCTATGATAATGATTTTATGCATATGGTTACTCATGACTCTGCTCGTGCGTTTTGTTATATCTTTCGCCGGTTCTGTTATCGTGCGCATTTTGATATACTCCGGAGTTATGCTGTGTTATGGTTCTCCGAGCTACTCGCTAATGAGGGTCGGGTTCCACATATATTTGGTGTTATGCTGTGTATGGCGGTATGTTGTGATGTGATATGTGACGGGGATACGGAGATTTGAAACTTTCTGGTGTTATGCTGTGTTATGGCGCCATCGACGGGTGGGCGACCATATTCTTCTGTACCCTATGCATTACTTACATATTTTTGAAAGTAAGCAAATTTTGATATGTTGGATTTGCACTTATGTTTGGTACTTCCATTTCGCTTATGTCTCAGATTTGCTTTCTGTATATTCTGCTTTGCATACTCAGTACATATTTCGTACTGACCCCCTTTCTTCGGGGGGCTGCGTTTCATGCCCGCAGGTACAGACGCACAGTTTGGTGATCTACCCATTTAGGACATCCTCTTCTGCTGTTTGGAGTGCTCTTCTCATTTCAGAGCACACATTTTGGTATACATTTGTTCGCTATGTATATATGTATTTGTTCAGGGGCACGGCGGGGCCCTGTCCCGCCATATGATTCTGTCGGTCTGTTTAGAGGTCTGTGGACGTGTTTGTGGGTTAGGGTCTTTCTGTATGGATGTATGTACATGTCGTTTGGGCGATCCCATACGCCGAGGCGGCCGGTCCGCATATGTTGTTTGGGCGATCCTATACGCCGAGGCGGCCGGTCCGCATATGTTTATATATTGCTTGGTTAGCCCTGTGTGGCTTTTGTTGGTATTTTCTGCGTGCAGGGTATATTGGATAGTCCGTAAAACAAAGGAAACTCTGCCGAAATTTTTCTGGAAATTACCTAAATCTGAAATAAAGCCTTGTCGGCTTCCGCCATATACTAGAATGAGTTGATAGAATTTGAGATAATATTTGATAGATGGGTTCTGGTGCCCAGATCAGGCACTAGTCACGGCCTACGGGGTTGGGTCGTGACAAAACCACAACTAGTTTTTGCAACACCGTGTGTCCATGCTTTTCACACCAGTGATAGTGGGCGGGTTTATTCCAGTAGGGATGAGCTTGCAATATCGATAGGGACAGTCCGACAATTCGTTGGCCCGAACTCTTGTGTTGTTTGCGATGTTTATTATAAAGTGTTTGTCATGAAGTTTGCATATACGATGTTTGTTGGACTGTCGGCTTGTGTATTTTTTGACAAAATTCAGGTGCCTACTCGAATTTCGTGGAATGGTGGTCGATTGGCTTCAAAAACAGTGGTGGAGAAATTTTGGGATACTTCTAAGCGTAAGAAGTGCTCTCTTTTGGAGGTATCCGCTGAATTCTGGGAAGTTGGTTGGTTGGATCTCCTAAGGAAGACACTCAATACTATCATGATTAAAAAGGGTCAAGAAAATGTGGTTGGACAGTCTTATCTGCAGCACCTGCAGGTGCAGCCCTTGGGACAACAAGACAGGAAGCTTTACTTTCAAACGTTGGCATCAACATATTATGAGTTGCTTGGGCCTCACATGCACACTCTATTTGAGTTGATCACTTATGCACTAGCTACAGATGAGGAGGCCCTTCAAACAATTGAATTTTGGAGTTCAGTCCTTAAACTGGTTGGTCTGCAATGCTGCAACAAGAATTGCAGTTTGAGATGGATAAATTACTTGAGACATGATCTTAACAATCGAATATTCTCACCGGAAGAGGACTTGCTTGTTACTCTCCATGTTGTTCTTAAAAAGAGACGGACACAAATTGCAGCATTGATAAGGTTTGTAATGTGTGGGAAAATATCAGCTTTCTTTGGAGGGAGGGGTGTAATTACTGAAGTTAAAGACTACATAGAAATCCTACAAATACTCTCCAAGGCTAAGATGCTTGAACTTTTCCAAGGGAAGTACGCACGTTCTCTGCTAGTTGGAGTTGGCTTAGTGGTCTTGCAACAAATTGGACCCGGTAATGCCATTGCAGATTATGCCATTAAATTTGCACTTCTCACACCAGAAAGGACTAAAGTGTAGGATCCCGGTCGGAAATGGTGTATTGTTTCCTTTACTTTGTCATTTGTTGCTGCATCGGCCTATGTCAGTTCTACATCTTCTACTCACCTTTCTACTGCTGAACGAGATACTTATTCAATGGCATTGACAATACGGGAAACTATATTGCTTTGGAGAAAAGGACTGCTTATATTGCTATTTTCATTGTCTGGTGCTAATCTGATGCGACACTTGCCCATGCCCATGACTATTCCAGTAAAATGTGTGCTCAAGTTTACAACAGATACATTTGGAGGCTATTTAACATACTTTTATTTTCAAGCGATGCCACGAGCAAGGTCTTATAATGGAGGTGATCACACCCTGTTTGTTGGATCCTTAACTATTTGTGCCTCTTATGCATTCCCAGGTCCTTCCATTTCAAGAGCAGATAATACATTACTCATTGATGAATATTTTAAGGTTAATCATGAAGTTTTGGTGGCAAAATTCCAGCATTCATCAGTTTCGCATCATGATTTCAGTAGTGTTCTTGACTGTTCTGTTTTTACCGTGATTGCACAAGATTTGCTTAGTATATTTTCAACTCTGATTGAAGTGAGACAGCCACTTCCTAGCTGGTTGATTTTGGTTTAATCTGATAAGCTACACCAACTTATGACTGGGATACTAGTGGATATCAACATTTTCACTTCAATTATAAGGGAAAGAAATCAATGATGAGGTTCACCACTAAGATATCAGTATTACTCTACTCGAACCTTGAGGACAAGGTTCTTATTGAGGAACGGAGTATTGTTATGAATGGGCCTGACCCAGTATTATCAAATAAGCCCAACACCAGGTTATGTGGCTATCTTTGGGATCCAGGTTGATAAATAGGAGGTTGGAGGGACAAATACGGTTATGCTGAATGTGAAGAAGAATTCTGTGTTCTCTCATCCCCTTTCTAGGAGTCTGTCTTCTCATCCCCTTCTGATTACTATTTTATTTCTTCAGTTGTTTAGTAGTTTCATTTACATTTTACTGTTGTAATCTTCCAGTTATTATGTTCAATATACTATCTAAATCCTTAGTGTTTGTGTTGAGAAATTCGGGTTGTTACAGCTGGCAGTAAGATGAATGAACATGGACTGAATTGGATAGATCATGCTTGCAATGATAGAACTAAGAATTAAAACCAAAATATGGACAGTATAGTGAATCATGTAAAGATAGCTCTTGAGACAATGGCTTGGGATTAGAGAAATAACGTTATCAATAGATAATTGAAAATGCTAAGTTGCATAAGTTAGTAACACATATGATATAAACAGACTCATGGACCCTTGTGGTTCGGTCCTTTTCCGGACCCCGCACATAGCGGAAGCTTAGTGCAACGAGCTGTTTTTTTTTTTTTAAATCCTTAGTGCTATTTGTTCTCTGAGAAGCTCCTTTTAGGCAGTTATATATAATTTTATATCATTTTGTACAATTCTTAGTGCACTATTAATACACCAACAAGCTACAAAGTACATCTTGATGTGGCAATGAACAATTGCAATTGTAATCATCGTTTTGTTTATTATCTCCTTATGTGACATATCTTAAACTTAGATACATGTTTCGGCATCAAGATAACGCAAAGAAGGATTTTCCGACTGTTCTATTCTTCAAATGTAAAAACTTGAGCAACAAAATAATGTCTTATAACGTCCAACAACAACAACAACCCAGTGAAATCCCACATCGTGGGGTCTGGGGAGGGTAGAGTGTACGCAGATCTTACTCCTATCAAGGTAGGACAGCTGTTTCCGAAAGACCCTCGGCTCAATAAAAGCATAAAAAGAAGTCAGATAAGGTCAAGAGAATCAAAGCGCTATGAAATGAAATAATGCAAGCGACACAGATAACACAGGATAATCAAAGCACAGGAAATAACAGATAATAGCAGAAATCTGAGCAGAAGAAATTATATTGCGATAATGCGACTACTAATAAGAACGAAAACGAGACTATCTACTAGCCTTCTACCCTAATGTCTTATAACGTCCAGTAATGTAAAATTAAGATATATGCTAACTCCATTTTTATTTCGCAGGATGGACATATAGATTATAAGGAATGTGTAACAATGATGAGAGGGAAATGTATAAGAAAAGAGAACCTAACTAAATTAGCAATGACCAAGAATACATTGCTATTTAAAATTGCTTGGTGCATGAACAACTTCATTTATAATATGCCTCTCCTTTCAGGATTTGCTTATTTGTCTAATGTCGTCATTGGTTATGCTTTCAGGTAATATGGAGGATTTGTTGCACCCCTTACATACTACGCTTGGCTGGAGTATCAATTTTTGTAAGATTCTTTTGCATAAACTTTCGGGAATAAGTCGCACAATTATGATTTAGTATGATAGATTAAGGCGATATCTTGGATAGAGAATTATACTAGATGTTATAAAGTATCTTCATGAACTTTTCTTGGCCTATACATGGAATAAATCTGGTTTAGCCAGAGATTATAGGATTAGTTTTATGATAAAATTTTATCTACAACATCCATTAGCTTCTTAACCCCTTTGTAAATCGTATCCATGAGACTTCTCTACATAAATACAAATCTTCGGAGGCACTTAATAAAGTATATTTTGAGATATCGGGGTGTGTAAGCTTCTGAAATTTCTTTGAGAAAGGAGATAATTTATCTTCTCTTGTGTTCATTGTAAATTAGTGTATGTACGGATATATCTGATCTTTTCACATGTTCTTTTCTTGCTCTTGGACCAGGTAATCTTAACAGGAGATATAACAATTAATTCGATGCAAGAAGAGAGGCCATTAGGTTAGTTAGTCTATTTCATGCTTCTCTCATATCATTATCTCATATATAGTAGATACTAAATTTTAAAAAGCATGGAAGAGAACATATAGTAGATTGCTTTAGTTAAAATAGTGTAGGTTCTTCGATGGATATGATATACAGGTTGATAACTGGGAAAAAGATCAACAAAGACTATTACATAGGAGCTGAGTTTACTCTGTGCGCACCCGAAAGATAGCGGCTGCGGGTTCCCGTGTCATTAAAAAAAAAAGATCAACAAAGAGATTCATTTTCATAGTTATACCAAAAAGTACTAGAAAGCTTCCCCGTGTTCTCTAATTAAGTCACCTAAGACTCTAAAAGTCCAGTAAATAAAAACAAACAAAAAAGATATTGTATTTCCATATCTTTGGTAACTGCATATTCTCCTCTACTTCTGTTACTGAATAGCAACTCATCATTTGAGAAGATCTTCATTTGCGTCTGAACAATTCAAGTTCAAACTAAAATGTGCTCTGAATTTAGGCCAATCTGAAAGGCCGTTATGAACTGTTTCACATGTTCTATTCTTCCATTCCAATAGGACCACACAATTCTAAAAGGTTTATGTCCCAAACTTTGTATCGTTCAATTATAGATGCCATTCTTTTTTTCTACTTTCAGGATTCAAACTCTACATGTAGTAGTGCTATTCGAGCAGTCAAGACCTCCTAAAGATAGATTTGAAGAATTTTTTTAGATACCATACAATCACTCTTTCTGGGAGTGTTAATAAATTAGTTATTTCATTTAATTAGTCATTCCTCTTTGTTATGAAAATTTTCTTTGTTATGAAAATTTTAATATGTCTAGCAACTCTCGGGGAAAATATGTAGCGAATGATTTCCACGAAGAACCTATGTTTTATGGATGTTCTTTCAAAGATGCTAACTCATAAAATACACCTTTTTCACATTGTGAAGTTTGACGTTGGGCCCGTGCATAGCACGGACATCTGTTGCTAGTTCATCAATAAGCTTACCTCGTGCCAACATATTTAGAATTTTAGTAAATTTGATGTTACTATCCAATTGGATCTTTCGTGCTTCTTTGTTTAGTAAGTAGAAACGGAAAATCTTTAGGATAAATCAAGAATGTTCGGATCTTCTAAATTTGTAAAAAGAATGTTTTTACATTGTCATCCCTTGTAAGCATCACGACATAATGTATAACACATTTTACCCGGTGAAGATGTAAATGGAATTCCTAGGTATATACCTTCTGTTTATTATATTTCTGTGTAATTTGGGACCACTGTTTCCATTTTTCTTAGCCCTTTGGACGGAAGACAGAAAATTTAAATAAACAATGACACATGTGAAACGTGGGAGGAACCCTATATGCATGATACAAAAAGTAGAGTGATCACAAATTAGAAAACCAAATGAATCTATGAAGTGTATTTTGCAAAGTGAAATCGACGTATCCTAACAAGTAACAATCCATATAACTATGGAACAGGACCACCATTCATACATGTTTTTGCCTTTCCCCCTTTTGTTATATATTAATCACGTCGAATAGATAGAAGATACCCTATCGCCCAATCCCTCCACCACCCCCTCCCCTTCCGAACAGAAAAAGTAGATTCTTTTTATTAAAAAAAAATAATGAATTGTGTCAATGTCTCATCTAATATTATAAATTATTAGAGATGTGTTTCATAGAGTATTTATTTATTTTAGGTTTTCAATATGTATATGCCTTTATATATGGACATGGTTTCTTTTATCGAAAATGCTCAAATATATCATTGGACTATTGAAAATGACTCATTTATGTCACTCATCAATAGTTTGGCTCATTTATCCATCAGCGTTATCAAAATGGCTCATCTATGCCATCGCCGTCACCAAAATGACTCATTGGTGCCATTTTTCATTAAAACTAATTTTACAATACCAGATATGACACGTGACCTTCAATTAGAGGTTCACGTTGTTTAATTAAACCAGCCCAATTTTAAATCCCAAATTAAAAAAAATTCAACCCAAATTAATGAAAAATGGCATGAATGAGCCATTTTAATAACGGGGATGACATAAATGAGCCAAAATATTGACGAGTGACATAGATGAGCCATTTTCGATAGGGCATATTTGAGCCTTTTACATTCTTTTATTGGACTAAACAGAGGAAGATTTAGTTGACGAGAGACGGTGAGATCCAAATTTTGGAAATTTGCCCATCTTTTTCTTCTCGCGGGTGGTATTCAAGTTTCAACTTGCGTGCAAGACAATTTCATTGATTACCTTGTACCTTAATTCATTGAGTACCTTCTACCTCTGATCAGCAGTTCTATCAGATCCGCTGGTACCTTTACAAAGAAAATTTTACACCAAAAATTAAATTCCTCTCAAGCACTTCCTCTGCTTCCCTCCTCTGTTCTTCCTCCCTTTTCCTTGCTTCCTCTTCTTCCTTTCTTCTAATTTCCTCCTCTTCCCCCCTCCTATCTTCCTCCATCAACCTCATTTCTTCTTCAGCACAAGATGTACACTCCAGTATAACTGAATCACCCTGTGCTTCAAGAATCTGATCCATTGTTGTGTTGGTCACATTAAAAGATGCTTCCAATATTTGCCTATCCAATGTTCGGAGAACCGAAGCTTTCCCTGCTAGGTACCGAGGATGATGTCTCTTTGTACTTGTACTAAAACCCACAAACACAAATGAATTGTTGTTGAAAGCCATTTGAGCCATAGGATGAAACCTTGGCACTGCAAATACATCACCTTCATCCACTCTAAACCTCATGTTTTTACACCCTTGTTGTGTGTCAGTGCTTGAGCAAACTACCTTTACCATTCCTTCTCCTTGCACTGCTGTTCCAATTTCAGTAGCTGTTGGATTCCAGTGTGGCCCCATCATTGACCCTTTGGTTAAGTTCACTACGTAAATTCCAATGTGGGAACCCTTTAGTGCAGGCAATTTCTTCTTGTTTATTACTATGCTCCAGCCATTGCAATTCTCAAAATCTGGCTTCTCTTGGAAAACGTTGAACAATTTAGTACTCTTCTTTTTATTCCTTTGGATGTCAATGAGAAACTGTAACTGCCCCTTCGTAGAAGGCTTTTCATGAACTGAGCCTCCATTTCCCACAGGGTCTTCTTTGTTGACTTTGGCTTACCATGCACGATGGCGGGTACTTCTGTTCCATTCAACACTTCTTCTATCACATCCGCTGGTACCTTCACAGAGAAAATTTTACATCAAAATGTAAATTAAAATTACCCCCATAACAGGACCCTTTTTATTGATAGCAGAAAAGGTGAAAACCAAAAAATAAATAAAATTATGAGTTCATATTCTGTGGGCTGACCGAGTAAAGTATTCTTAATTTCTTATACTGTTAGGTTAAGTCTAACTACAACAAAAATCTAACTTACCATATCAGGCTAATCCGGAAGACTTAGCTTAGGGCTGAGAAGTAAGGAGACTCCAAGATTCATTTCCATTTTCGTTTTGTTTTTAAGTCTATTATATCTTGTCCATTGCTGCAATGGCCAAGTCATGTCCTAAGTTAGTTTCACCCCTTTTTAAGGTACCAATTTATGATCAAAATGAAATTAATTGTTCTATTATGGAAGTTGGAATCCCAAACACTGGGTTAATAACTACGGTCTTGTGCAATTAGTACCCGCTATATAATGTAACACAGATTCTTCATACTTAAAAAGAGGGAGTTACATGAAATGCCGCTTGTAGAACTTTCCTGTCGTCGAATCCAAGAACCATATCACTGATGCTGGAGTGTGGTCCGTTCACTGGCTCCTGCATATATATGAGAAAATTAAATATTCATCTTTGCTCATGAAAATTAATGAATAATTAAGTGTTTGCATCAAGATGAGGAGAACAAAGAATATTACGTGTATGTCATCCCCTGAATTGGCAAAGATGGAATAAACTTCCGCTTTGAGTTCGCTTCCTGTTTGGCTTCGAGTGCGTACCAGGCGAGACTATGACTGAGTCAAGTGGACACCCGCTAATCCGCGCTTCAAAAGATCTCGATTCAAGAGAAATTCATGAGGAAGTGGTAGCTCTTTAGGATCTACTCCAGCCTTTAGAAATTGCACGATGTTTTGGTGGCTTCAAGTGCAGACGAGTACAGACTTTACTTGATGACTAGAGCTGGCTTTAAACTACCTGGAAAGTTTCTGTTTCTGTGAAGCAGGCTCTAAGTTGTTCTCTAAGAAGAAAGTTGTTCCAAAAGGCAGCCTGAAGACATCCCCTATTCTTAAATCCACTGTCTTCTGTTCATTTCTATCCATCCACGTCAGCTTCCCAGACCCTTTTCCACAAAAACATCAATATAAATAATTTGAATTTTAACTAAACATATACTCCCTTCACAATTCATGTAGAAGAGTTCGGATTTCGAGAGTAAGTTTTTCAATTTTGACCGTGAGTTCAGATAATTTTTAATTTTTTGAAACAACATTCACATGTTTGGAAAAATAATTGGAAACTACATAAAGTACATAAAAGATCGTATAAGTTAAAATAATTGACAATTTATTTATAAGGCATATGAAAAAATGGCTGTTAAAATTGATTCTCAAAATCCGAAAGATAACATATAAACTAGGACAGAGCTAAAGTAGTAATGAGCTAGAGAGAGCAAGGAAGGAAAAATATGAAAATAATGAAATACCCGTGTGGACATAAAACACCATATCAGCGTGCAGAACAACAGGAAGGAAGAGAGAGTTAGGCTCCAATGTGATGAACTAAAGATGATATGAGCCAGTAGTTCCATCAGATACTCTGACTGAAGCTTCCCCATTTTCAGTTGAAACTACTGATTTTCTTTCCCCTCTTTTTACCAGAGGTCCCAAACCCCATTCCCAACCTGGGGTTCATTGTTGCTTTCTCAAAGCTCTTACATTGATAGCTACATTATTGATAACCATTCGGAAAAGCAGAAACTTGAACAAGAATTTGCAACATTGAAATGGCGCTGAGAAAGTTTTCACCGACATTACTTTTTAATTTTTATCGAACATGCACAAAAAGGAGGAAAGAAACCGAGGTTTTGAAGAAGTAAGATCATGTGAGGGAGGGGTGTTACGTGGTATTTGCATGGACACGTACTTGTTTCAGCTTTACACGTGGTCCTCCCATGCACTGCTCTTTGACTCTTTCCGTTTCTCTTTTAGTTTAGGTACTTCTCTTCTTCTTCATGTCTTAGCTAAAGACCAACTTTAAAAATTTGCATAGTAAAGAGAGTGGTAAAATATGGATACGGATGCAACATATTTGATGCAGCTAGGTATAGTAATAAAATTATAATCGGGAATTTTAATTTAAAGGAGTGAATGCTATAGTGTAAGTAAATTAATTTTTCACACAGCCAAAAGTTAAGTTAAAGCTCAGGAGATTTTAATAGCTCAATTAATTACTACTTGAATTTTCATCTGTTGGTGACGATTCGATTCTCCATCATCTTTCCTTTTCCCACCTCGATGAAATAAAAAAAAACTTTAAAAAAATAATTCAGTTAAAGCATTAGAACTCATTGTTTATTAGTCAGTTGTTATTCGGTACATCGGATACCACAGTTTGTTTACCGAAAGTTCATTAATGATCTTCAATTGGGTTTTACAAATCTATACTGCTCCACATTTTATTATAAGGAAATTGCAAACTTCCAACAATTACAGTAGAGAGTAAACTAATGATAGACAATGTTTCGTTTATGACCATCATTGGTTGGGACTAATCTCCTTGGAAACTGAAAGTGGGCCTCTTTTTCCACCCACAAGGTCCTGCTCTATCCTGGAGAAGCCCAATTTTTGTATTTTTTCACCCATATAAACAGTTTGTTGTGGCCGATAGCTGAGCCCTATTATTCTGCAATCACGGCATTTTTTTTTTTTTGGCATTTTACATAAATAGCAAACATTTGGGGTTTAATCAAACTACATAGCTAATGTTTCATTATTTACGTTCTGTAGCAAATCAGCCTAGCTCCCACATGTGTATTCAATTTTTTTTTTAGCTGTATTCATGAATACAACAATTTTTTTTCCACTGTATTCATGAAATAACTATCTGTATTCATAAATTGGCTTGTTGTATTCATGAATACAGATAGTTATTTCATGAATACATATACACCAATAATTACACAAATACATCATATTTTCCGGTATGTATACAACAGATACAGGCGAAAAATACAGTATAAAACATTCATACACCAAAAAATTAACAAATATGCCATATTTTCCGGTATGTATACAACAAATACGAGCGAAAAACATTATATACACGATAAATATACAACAAAATAAAGCGAAAATCTGGACTTTTTCCAGATCTAACCGGAAAAAATTCTGGCGAATCCAGATTTGACCGGAAAAAATTCCGACGAATACAGATCTGACCGGAAAATGTGGTTGCTGCACGTTGCCAATGACCAAAGGAGTAAGTTTTTCATCTTTCTAATTGAAAGAAAAGAGATGGCCGAACAGTTAAGTGGTTACAATTGTTGATCTCTGTAAAGTTTATTAGTTAGAGAAAATCTTTGGAAAGGAAATATTTTGGTTGCTCTAGTGATCAATAATGAGAATATGACGGTGGTGAAGGGGCACGTCATTTCGCCGGAGCTCCGGCGGTCGGTGGTGGTCGGCGGCGGAGCAGTGGGGAGAAGAGGGGGGGAGAGTTGGGTTGGAAGTGAATAGTTTGATAAGTATTCTATTTTGTGTGTGTATATATATATATATATATACTTACTAAATGTCATTAATACACAAATGTTTGCTATGAGAAGTAATTAAGTTAAACTATAACTACTAAATGTCAATACCCACAGTATGTTTGTTATGTCATGTAGTTATCCCTTTTTTTTTTGCGCGAATTAGCCTTCAAAGACACTGGTCTTTAATTTTTGGCCCTCAAATTGTTGGTCTTTAATTTTTGACCTTCGCCTAAAAACCCATGGGTTTCAATTCGAATCCCGCTCAATAAATTTTTTTTTTAAAAAAATCGCAAAATAGAATTTTGGATTCAAACTCTATCTTAAGGTAGAGTCTGCCTTATGTTTAAAGGCGGAGTCTTATGCCTGAAGGCATTCTCTGCCTTAAGGAAGAGTTTTATCTGACTTAAGGTAGAGTTTTGCAGGCAAATTCTGCCTTGCGAAATCCAAATTCCGTATTGCGAATTTCTTTTTAATTTTTGACTGAGCGGGGTTCGAACTCGGAACCCATGAATTTTCAGGCTAAGAACAAAAATTAAAGACCAGCAATTTGAGGGACAAAAAATTAAAAACCACCGCGAATAAGAACAATCGTGCAAATTGTCCCAATCACAAGGGTAAGTTTGTCGGAATGTTTTAATTTCATCCCAAACCAAATTGAAAACCACTTGGTTACCCAAAAAAAAAAACATATTTTGATGTCTGAAAATCAAAACAAAATGTTTTACAAACATCAAACAATTCGAAGTAAATTTGATGAGGAAATGTGCTAGCTCTGAGATGAGAAAGCATAAATGCATGTTTGCTTATTCTGTGCATTAAATCATGAACGTATGATTGGGCTCCAGGAAGGACTGTACAGTGGAGATAAATGGACTCATATTTCAAATTTAGCAAAAGGGAAGTTACATAAATACTAACAAATGAATAAATTATTACATAGTCTATAATCAATTTCATTATTACATTTGTTGCATGATATACTAAAAGAAACCTATTCTCTCTCCCGAAATCAAGAAGTTCACATTATAAAAAATTCCTAAATTTAAGCTAATCAATTAATTATGTCTTTATCAGTTATAATAATAACCATTCCTAAGTTAGAAAAAAATTCGACCATCAAATTTGGAAAACGTTGGCATTTGTAAGGTAACGGGTGATTTATGAAGATTCGTTTACCCATAAATTGAAAAAAGGCATTGTTTTCATATATGAATATTGTTTTTCATTAAGATACCTTTTTTTTTTTTTTTTTTTTTTTTTTTTTTTTTTGGTGTGTGTGGGGTGAAACAAAGTAGATTTTATGATGACCACCAATGAAAATCTTCTGCTAAAATCATATTTGATAGTCATTTGAAAAATGATCTATTAATTGTATATACTTGATATAAATACATAAGATATACAATATACGTAATTTACACTTGGAATTATATATATATATATATATATATATATATATATATATATAGAGGTTGTTCTAGCTTAATACCGTCAAGAATTCTTGACTATTGCATGGGAACATGTTCATATTCAAAGTATTTTTTCTTTTCAATATTTTTCTATTGGAACTTCCCTCATTCCTTTTATATGAATCTTTCGATTCATTTGGCTCTCACGCTCAATTACTTAAGGTAAATTTTCATATCTTTTTTATGAATGGAATGAGCCTATCCCTGAGGCTGTTCTACCACGTGGAAACGCTCTTTATTAAGAATTTTAGGGTTTTTATTGAATAACAGGGTGTTTCGAATTTTGGAGTTTATTCAAAATATTCAATAACTTGATATATATATATATATATATATATATATATATATATATATATATATAGATATAGAGAGAGAGAGAGAGAGAGAGAGAGAGAGAGTATAGTATACTTAATATACATATCGAATTAATTTTCACTTTTACATTTGCACTGATATATTAGATATATTATTTATATGTGTATATTATATTATATACATTTTTAGTATGAAGCATACTTATATCGTATACTTATGTTAGTTTCTCATTAGGAAACCCTTTTGTTTTACCCTTTTGTTTTGTGTGGAAACAAAGTAGATATTATAATGACCACCCATAAAAAAATTCTGCTAAAAAATCAATCTGATAGTCTTTTAAAAAATCATATATTAATGGTGTATACTTGATATAAATATAGCATATACAATAAACACATAGTTATACTTGGAATAATATATCATGTGTATCTCTCTCTCTCTCTATATATATATATATATAGTTTCTACATATAATATAGTATACTCAATATACATATGAAATTAATTTGCACTTTTATATTTGCACTAATATATTAGATATACTGCTAATATGTATATATTATATTATATACATTTTTATTATGAAGTATCTCTATACCGTATACCATCCATGTATGCTTGTATAACACACACACAGATACTCCCTCCATTAAACAAAAATAATACTACCGATTCTACAACACAAGACGAAAAACACAAATAATACCTTAACATGTTGTCAAATATTTTGTTATTATCTTTTCAGTTAAATTAACAATTTGAATATTCCACATACTTTTTAGGTGTATTTTCATGTACTTTTCTTATACCATATACCATATCTTTTCATGTACTTTTCTTAATATTGATATATTCAAATAATTTCTTTTTACTGCAAAAAATAACTTCATCAGTCATCAATGAAAATTAAAAAAGAAGAATAAAGAGGAGGAATGAAAGGGAAAAAAATATTTCAAAAATGGGTATGCATTAATGGTAGTAACTCCTAAAATTAAGTACTATTGATACTTTAGGAATGTAAAAAGCTGTATTTTTGTAATAATTTAAAATTTTAAATAAGTTGTATTTATGTAATTTTTAGAAAATAAATGTAATCTTTTTAAGTACTATTTTAAAAAGTTGTATTTGTGTGACTTTTCTTTTAAAATTATCTACCAACAAAGTGCAAATCTGTGTCGGTGAAACCATTGATAAAGTATTAAATGGGCCATAAACTTTTCAGCCCGTTGAGTTAGATAGACTTGTCTGAGTAGGCCCTTATTTCTATTATCTATAAGCATAGAAGGAGGATGAACACAGCTTCCCATGCTTGTACCAACGGCGTTAAAAATTATACACTCAATGAATGCTTATACTAAAAGCTATATAACTTGTACTCTTTAACCGACTACTTTTTTATCTCACGTGGAAATATGTCATAGTACTTAATATTTATTCTCTTCTCATATATACATGTATGCTCTTATTTATTTCCTCCGTACACTTTTATTTGTTCACTTTTTACTTTTCACGTTCTTTAAGAATTAATAAATCTCACGTAGATATATGTTATAGTACTCAATATTTATTCTCTTCTTTATTTGGGCAAATTACTTGACTTTTTACGTTCTTTAAGAATTAATAAAGGCCAAAGTCATAAATGGACCCCTGAACTTGTCCTGATTTTCCATTTAGACCCTTCAACTGAAACGTTGACCATCTAAACCCCCGAACATAAGATAAATTGTGCCATTTGAACCCCTCGTGTTAGCTGGGCACACACGTGTAGCTCAATTGCTGTGACAGAGCGTGAGAGGCCAATTTTTTTCTTTTTTAAATTTTTTAATCATTAAAAATTAATTTTAACAAAAATTCTATTTTAAAATCTATTTAAATAGTTAAAAAAAATTGAAAAACCCAACCCATCCTCTCCGATATCCCACTTCGCCGCTGTCTCCGCCGCTACTGCCTCCGCCACCGCCACTGCTTTCTTTTTTAAAATTTTTAATCATTAAAAATTAATTTTAACAAAAGCTCTATTTTAAAATCTATTTAAATAATTTAAAAAAATTGAAAAACCCAACCCATCCTCTCCGATAGCCCACTTCACCGCCGCCGCTGCCTCCTCCTCCACCACCGCCGCTGCTACACTTCAAAATCTATTTAAACAAATCTCCGACGAAAAACGATACTATTTTTTTAATTATTTAAATAGATTTTGAAGCGGCGGTGGGGGCTGCGGAGGCAGTGGCGGCGGTGAAGTGGGCTATCGGAGAGGATGAGTTGGGTTTTTCATATTTTTTTAAAATTATTTAAATAGATTTTAAAATTAATTTTTCTTAATTTTTTTTTTTTTTTGTTGACATGGCTTATTGTTTTATTTTTTTTAAACAGGTAACATGACATGACTTATTTTTATTTGTCTATTTTTTCATGTCACAGCAAGTGAGCTGCACGCGTGTGCCCAGCTGGCACGAGGGGTTCAAATGACACAGTTTATTTTATGTTCGGGGGTTCAGATGGTCAACGTTTCAGTGGGGGGTCTAAATGGAAAATCAGGACAAGTTCAGGGGTTCATCTATAACTTTGGCCATTAATAAATGAAGTACTCCCTTCATTCCATATTAGTTGGTCACATTACTATACTTGTTCTTAGGACGAATACAACTTCCCATGCTTGTACCAACAACTTTAAAAATTGTACACTCAATGAATGTATACTAAAAGCTATATAACTTGTACTCTTTAACCAACTACTTTTTTATCTCACGTGGACATATGTCACAGTACTTAATATTTATTCTCTTCTCATGTATACATGTATGCACTTATTTATTTCCTCCGTGCGCTTTTAATTGTTCACTTTTTACTTTTCACGTTCTTTAAGAATTAATAAATCTCACGTAGACATATGTTATAGTACTCAATATTTATTCTCTTATTTACTTAAGCAAATTACTTGACTTTTCACGTTCTTTAAGAATTAATAAATGAAGTACTCCCTTCATCCTATATTACTTGGTCACATTACTATACTTATTCTTTCAGAATTAATTAATAAATGAAGTACTCCCTTCGTCCCATATTACTTGGCCACATTACTATACTCGACTTTCCACATTCTCTAAGAATTAATAAATGAAGTACTCCATTCATCCTATATTACTTGGCTACATTACTAAAAATATGTGTCTATTTTTCTATTCTATATGCACTTCAATTTTAATTCTCCGACACATTTGTTTTCTCCGTGTACTTCCACTTGCTCACTTTTGACTTTTCACGTTCTTGCTGAATATTTATTCTCTTCTCACGTATAGACGTATGCAGTTCAATTTTAATTCTCCTACAAAAATTTATTTCTCCGTGCACTTTTACTTGTTCACTTTTCACGTTCTTTAAAAATTAATAAATCCCACGGGGACATATGCCACAACACTAAATATTTATTCTCTTTTATGTATACACGTATGCACTTCAATTTTAATTCTCTGACACATATTTATTTCCTCCGTGCACTTTTACTTGTTTACTTTTGACTTTTCACGTTCTTGCTGAATATTTATTCTCTTCTCATGTATACATGTATGCACTTCAATTTTAATTCTCCGACACATATTTATTTCTTCCATGCACTTTTACTTATTCACTTTTACTTATTCACTTTTGACTTTTCATGTTCTTTAAGAATTAATAAATGAAATATTTCCTCCGTCACATCTTGACTTTTCACGTTCTTTAAGAATTAACAAATGAAGTAATCTCTTCTTCCCATATTACTTGGCTTTGTACTCTTTAACCAACTACTTTTTTACCTCACGTGGAAATATGTCATAATACTTAATATTTATTTTCTTCCCATATATACACGTATGCTCTTATTTATTTCCTCCGTGCACTTTTCCTTGTTCACTTTTGACTTTTCATGTTATTTAAGAATTAATAAATCCCACGTAGACATATATTATAGTACTGAATATTTATTCTCTTATTTACTTGGGCAAATTACTTGACTTTTTACGTTCTTTAAGAATTAATAAATGAAGTACTCCCTTCGTCCCATATTACTTGGCCACATTACTATACTCGACTTTTTACATTTTTTAAGAATTAATTAATAAATGAAGTACTCCCTTCGTCCCATATTACTTGGCCACATTACTAGACTCGACTTTTCACATTCTTTAAGAATTAATAAATGGAGTACTCCCTTCGTTCCATATTACTTGGCTTCATTACTAAAAATATATGTCTATTTTTCTATTCTATATTTTTCTTTATTTCTATTATATATAAGTGTGGTGAGTGGACGAAAACAGCATAAAATGCTACCACAAGCTTTACAAATTGTACACGCAATGAATACTTGTACCAAGAGCTATATAAATTGTACACTTCAACCAACTACTTTTAATTCCACATGGACAATAAATTGTACACTTTAACCAACTACTTTTTAATTCCATGTGGACATATGTCATAGTACTGAATATTTATTGTCTTCTCATGTATACATGTATGCACCGTCCGTGCACTTTTACTGTCCACATTGATTTTTCTTCTTATTATTAATTTTACCCGTCACATTAATTACTCATTTTCAAATCATTTTCTAAGACTATTGACATTATAAACCAATAAATATGAATATTATGGTAAAATATGTACTCCCTCCGTCTCATATTACTTGCCCACTTTCCGTTTTACACGGCCTTTAAGAAATCATAAATAAAAGACGTATTTTACTATCGTACTCCTATCTCTCTCTAATAAAGGGAGCGACTTTTATCCCCGTTTTCCTTCTTTCTCAATACTTTAAACGTGAAGAGAGGACGAACAATTCTCCGACACATTTTTTTCCTCTGTCCACTTTTACTTGTTCACTTTTGACTTTTCACGTTCTTTAAGAATTAATAAATGAAGTATATATTTTATCGTAATATCCATATTTATTAGTGTAGTATAGTCTCAGTAGCCTTGAAAAATGATTTGAAAATTAGTAATTAATGTGAAGGGTAAAATAATAAGAAGAAAAATTTCTTTCTCTTGATATATTAACGTGGACAATTACTTTTGACTTTTCACGTTATTTAAGAATTAATTTGGTGATTTAAGATATAACATATATCTTTCTAATTTTGATTTCTCTGTAACAATTCTTTTTATCTATAATTGTTAATATAAAAAATTATAATGTAACTAATTTACCCCTTATTAACATATTTTTTAATTAATTTAATAAAAATATTTTATTCATTTTGCTTTTAAAAAATCCAATATATACAACACAATGGTTCTTATGTTTGGATCTGAACAGTTAATTAATTGAGATGAATATTAACTTATCGGTATACATATGAATTTAAAAGAAAAAATTTAGGATCAAAATATTAATTTTCCCTCACCTTCTTACTAATTTTCTTTTTCACATCGATAAACAACTTTCTTTGTCATGACAATGACACATTTTTAAAAATTATTACAAAATACAAACCTTAAAGACTGATTAATTAAAGTGAATAAACACGTTCGGCCCGTATATCGCACGGTCATATATTGCTAATAAATTCATCAATAAGCCTACCTCGTACCAACATATTTAGAATTTTAGTAAATTCGATGTTACTATCCAATTGATCTTTCGTACTTCTTTGTTTAGTTATAAGTAGAAAGGGAAATCTTTAGGATAAATCAAGAAGGTTCGACTCTTCTAAATTTGTAAAAAGAATGTTTTTACATTATCACCCCTGTAAGAATCACCAGATAAAATTAATATGACACATTTTATACGATGAAGGTGTAAATGGAATTCCAAGGTATATACCTTCTGTTTAATTCTATTTCTGTGTAATTTGGGTCCACCGTTTCCATTTTTCTTAGTCCTTTGGAAGGAAGACTGGGAAAATTAAATAAACAACGACACGTGAAACGTGGGAGGATAGAAAAAGTAGAGTGATCACAAATTAGAAAACTAAATGAATCTATGTAGTGTATTTTGCAAAGTGAAATCGACGCATCCTAACAATCCATATAACTATAGAATAGGACCACCATTCATACATGTTTTTGCCTTTCCCCCTTTTGTTTTGTACTATTAATCACGTCGAATAGACAGAAGATACCCTATCGCCCTATCCCTCCACCACCCCCTCACCTCCGAGCAGAAAAAAGTAGATTTTCTTAATTTAAAAAATTGATGAATCGTGTGAACTCACATAAAAATTTAAATTATTAGAGTTGTGTAACATATATATTTATTTATTTATTTTAGGTCTTCAATATGGGGCAAAGGTACAAATATATACCCCTCAACTTTGCGATTTTGAGCAGATATGCCCCTCGTTACAAAAGTGGTGTATATATACCCCTGTTGTTACAAAATGGTATAAATAGACCCCTTCCATTACAAAATGATGCAAATATACCCTTTTTCCCGACAGGAGTTTTTTTAAAAAAAAAATACTTTTTAATTAAAAAAATGCCACGTGACTTTAAAAAGAGTCTACTTATTTTTTTCTTAGTAGACTTTTTTTTAAAGCCATGGTAGTTTTTTTTTTCCTTGTGTGTTGGGTATGCTTCATTTTAAAAAAATACCTCTGTGACTTTAAAAAAAAATAAGTATACTCATTTTTTTAAACAAACCAGACCCAATTCATCTGGAAAAAAAATTACTATATGGCTTTAGAAAAGTATGTCCACTCAAAAAAATTGGGTAAACTTTTTTTTAAAGTCACGTGACATTCTTTTTAATTAAAAAATAACCTAAATGATCTTTAAAAAAAACGGGTCAGTGAAAAGGAGATATTTGCACCATTTTGTAACGGCAGGGGTATATATACACCACTTTGTAACGAGGGATATATCTGCTCTACATCGCAAAATTGAGGGGTATATTTGCACCTTTGCCCATATGTATATGTCTTTATATACTAACACAATGTTTTTCTTGGACTTTACCAAGATTATTTTGTTGATAAGTGACAACGAGATTTAAATTTTGAAAAATTGCCTATTACATCGAGTACCTGCTATCTCTAATTAGCACTTGTAAAGAATGCCCAAAAAATTTATGCAGTTGAGAAGAAATCACCTAGTGTCTTTTGACTATCTGGATTTTGAACCCCAATCTCCCATTGTATTCACTGATTTCATTTACCACAAGGCTGCACTTATGAGTGCTTAGAACTTCGGTCTTTTCATAGGTAGATTTAAGATTTAAATTTAACTATTTCTATTTTTAAAATTCTTAGTACTCATCGTATTTGTCAGAATTATGAATTCAGATCTAATAATTATTGAGATTTTAATAGGCTGTTACGTACATATGCACACTTTATATCTAAAATTATGAATTCGCCAAAAGCTACACCAACCTTTAGGTCTCTTCCGACACAATGTTAAATTTTGTGGCTTATTTCCCTTGTGAGTTTAATATGTTGGGAAGAGACCAATTTTATTTATCCGTTTTAGTTTACAACAAACTTTAAATCGTCAAAATAAGAAGGAAAAAGACATTAAAACACAAAAAAGCAGTTTTAAATGAGTCATGAAAGCATGGCTGAATCACCTCCACAACTATTGTTTTTAAAACCTTTTGTTTTTTGCCTTTTCTTTTACTCTGTGTGTCCTGAATGGTGCTATGACACATCTTTTTCTTCACTGAGTTGTATTAATCACAACTCAGAATCTCAACCCCCTTTGCTTTTGTATCTTTGAAGCCTCTCCTTTCCTTTTCCACCCCGATATGTCCCATCTACTCACGAACCTTAACTCCTAAGTACTTGACTTTTTCCAACTATTCATTTCTACTTTCTTTATTTCCTTAATCACGTTTACGAATGTTGTTAGTATCATACTATCCTTATATCTTTTGTTTTTTGTGCTTTTTCTTTGTTGATCATATTTATCTTCATTAAATCTATGCAATTGTGAAATCAGAATTTTTATCAAGTGATTCGGATTTCAGAATGATAAGAAACAAACATATGAAAAAGCCTAGAAAATTCAATAACTACTATATACATGAAAACTAATCGGAAAAGGGCCAAATATACCCTTGTACTTTTGGAAAAGGGTCAAATATACCCTTCGTTATACTTTGGGTCCAAACATACCCCCGCCGTTATACTTTAGGGCCAAATATACCCTTCGTTATATTTTGGGTCCAAATAAACCCCTCATTTTAACGGAGTGACACGTGTAATCGTTCTATTGGTCTATTTAAATCATCTCCTAATTAATTAAAATTCAACTCATAACTTGATATCTAGTTAGAAGACCCATACCCATACCCCGTATCAATTCTGAGAAATCATAACTGGAAATCATATCAATCTGCTGATCAAAGGGTGAATTCTTAGGTTTAACTGAAATTAATGACGGAAGTGAGTACTTTGACTTATCAACATTCGACACTTTAGTAAATCAATTAATCATGTGATTATTCTCCAAAACACTTGGATTTAGGACCATATTGTCCGATGAATTATTCGATGGAATTAAAATGGAATTAATGGTGGAGGAGTATTTAGGACTTGAATTTTCTTTTGAATAAGATGGATTTTTGCCATTTCAGTCAATTCTGCTCTTAACCTAAGAGCATATTCAACAGGGTTCATCAAATTAGAAGAAAATTTGGGAGAGTGATTTCACTTCTACAACTAAGATCAGTACTATTTGAGAGAGTGAATTGACTAGTTAACATCTCTGAATCATGTTGTTGATGTTCTTCTTAGCTAACCATGGAGGAATCTGAAGGAGGAGGGAGCAAGCTTTCATTTTAATTGGATATCGTGGATATGGGTCTTCTAATTTGATTTTGGGTTATGGGTTTGAATTTTAATTAATTAGGGGATGATTTAAATATACCAATAAAATTATGACACGTGTCTTTCCGTTAAATGAGGGGTATAGTTGAACCCAAAGTATAACGAAGGGTATATTTGGCCTCAAAGTATAACGGCAAGGGTATGTTTGGACCCAAAGTATAACGAAGGGTATATTTGACCCTTTTCCGATAGTACAGGGGTATATTTGGCCCTTTTCCGAAAACTAATTGACCTTATATATATAGTGTAATTTGCCAACGAAAAGATCCGGATGAACTCACTTACGCTCCCATAGCTCCGTCCCCGCAATCAAGGATGTGACTTAACAGTCAATAAATGGGTAAACTTTTTATGAAAGTAGAGTTTAAATCCTAGCAGAGATAAATTATAAGGCGATTGTCTTTTCATGTGCCGAAAAAAAAGATGACGGAACTACTCGGTACTTGTACTGGTGGGAATGAAACAAGTATATAATTGAGATATGTGCAAGTTGGTCGACCACAGTGGCGGAGCCAGATATTTTGGTAAGGGTGTTCAAATGTTGACCAGTATATATATATATATATATATATATATATATATATATATTTATGAATGAGTGATCGACTCAAGCTTTAAACCGTGACTTTTAGGTAAGATTAAACACCCTTCACCGCTAATCTATCTATCTCGATTATTTAAGAGTGTTCAAAATTTAATGTATATCGAGTTAACTATATTATCTAATCTATATACTAATATCACTTTTCAGCTAATGGTGTGCAAGTGATCACCCTTGGCCACGAGCGGCTCCGCTATCACCGTTATCACTTTATCATCATAATTAAAGGGTCCTTTTCAAACTTGAGTGAGAATATTTCTCTCAGGAGTTCCCCTCACCTGACGTCATTAGAAAATTATACATAAATTAAGTTTTTTTGATTTTCGTAATATTCCAAAAGATGGACAAATTAATGGGAGATGCTTTGCATGATTGAATGAGATGTTACGGTGCTTTCACTATCATAAATTTGTCAATCTTTATTGTCATCCTTATATTAACATGTCCTATTAAAAATTAGAGAGAATAATAAGGTGATGCTAAATGCAAAGTCGAACCCTCATCCACTTGTAACAAACATGAGGTTGGCTGATTGTCTAAGTGCTATCCCCTTTACCATATAGAACAGTATTTTTCTCCTTTCGATCAGCACTATCACTTAGCTTGAGTCTTCTGTAAATTGTACACCAAAGTGATTTTGTGTTTTGTTCCCTTATTTTCCCCTCCCCCACCACCTACCAAGAAAAATAGAAAGAAAAAGAAAAAAAAAACACTTCAACTTTTAAGACTTTCCCCACACCAACTGAGGCATATTATTTGCTGTAAAATGTTGACAGGCACTATCCACGGTGCTAGCTAGTACATGCCCAAATATACAAAACAAAAAAGGCGTTACAAATTAAAGTTCATATATAATTATTTGTGCCAAAAGTATATATATGGATTTGGATATATCTCCAAACAATTACAGGGGTATCTAAGATTTAAATTCACTGAGTTAAATGTTTTGACTTCTTTGAAAGTATGAGTTTGAAACTTAATATTTGTACTATATGACACAAAAGCATCTGCGAATTACAAAATGACACAAAAGCTAGGATTTGACTTCTTTGTTGGTCATGTATAGAACTTTTGTCCGGACAAGTTGGCCTTTTTTGCTATTAGCACTTGGAAACAGGTAGCATAAGACCAACATAAAAACTTATTCTAAACCATATGACTCCAAATTAATTTTTTTTTTAGAGAAACAAACAAAATAGGCATTTTTTCAACTTCTCCACCAAAAAGAAAAAGCATTTAAGTACGATACATGTGCAACTTGATTTTTGTGTTTTTTGTTTTTTCATGTTAGATCGGTCTAAGGTTAGTGTTATGGCCCCCTTGATCTTTAACAAACATAAAAGCTGAAGAAAGTGAACTGTTAGCTTTGCTATAAAATGAACTTTGCTATGTTATCATTTATGTAAAGCGATAATGATTTGTGCCAAAAGATTAAGCATAAAAATCTTGAATGATTACACCTTCGTATTGGATACCATTAAAAGAGCGTTCAGACTAAGTAGAACCCGTGACCAGAGAGCAAAGAAATACTACATATTTATTAATGACTAAATTAAAGCTTTGATTAAGACATGACAACTTTGTATACTATTATTAAAATACAGCATATCAGCTTGACTAAGACATGAGTGCTTTGTAATCCTTAATTAAAATATCATATGTGACGTACGTTTTTAATGGTAGGAAACAGTAGAAAAGTCATTTCAAAATTTAAAAAAGAAGCCTAAGTCATTTCAAAAGTTAAAAAAGAAGCTTTTTCATGTTTAGTTTCTTTCTTTCTTTTTGATTTTTTTGTGTGAAGGAAGGAATAAGTGGTCGTTTGGTGCATGACCAAAATTATCCCGTGATTATAATTTTGGGATTAATTTATTCCATATCTTAGGACTATTTTATACCATCAGGAGATGATATAAAATAGTCCCAGGATAAGTGGTATATCCCAGCTTATACCATGGGATGCATTTTATGCTTTGTTTGGTACAAGGTATAAATTTACCCCAGGATAAATTTATACTTTCTACCAAATATGATACAAAAATTAGTGCTGTGATATCCCAGCTTATACCTTCTACCAAACGACCCCTAAGAGAGAGGAACAATAATTAATGAGGTTAGAACTCCATATGGAGACAGATTTAGGACTTGAATTTTATGAGTTCTTAATTTAATTTGTTACTTATTTGAGCGAAGCTTACGGACGCAGCCAAATTGACGTGTTCAAGCTTACATCCGCCCTGACTCTACATTTAAAATAGTGCAAGGTGAACTAATTCTTTCCCTGTTTTCGATCTGAAAAGCTTCACAGAGTTATCGTATATGGATATCACGAGGTCCACGACTTTCTTGATTGCCTTATTCTTCAACCATGGGTTGATGTGGCTAAAGTCTCTCCTATGGTGGGAACCTCCTTTTTTGTGTATTATTTCTTTCTTTGTTGTAAGTTGTAAGCATAATTAACAACATTGATGGAAAATTAACTTCCTAATTCGAATTAGTAACATTAAGGTTTGAACTGTGATCTTCTAATCATCATGCGGGAGTCTTCTTTTTTTCCCAATATTTTTGTCCTTTTTCTGTTTTATGATCACTTTATCTAGTCTAATACGCAATGAAAAGATGGATTGATCGGTCAATTATTATGAGCGCACTATCACCCATTAACCAACAGAAGAACATATTCTCCTCTAACGCGGCCCGCACGCGCATCCTTTATTCACCACCATGCTCTAACATGGCTAACCATGAAAATGCATTGCAGACAAAAAGGAGCCAAGTGGGCTCACCATGATCAATAAGGTCACTTGTTGTAGGCCCATTGTGGGCCGATGTTGAGTCCAGAAGCTTTTTAGCTTTGGAAATTTTACTCCTTCCGTCAATTTTATTTGCTAGACACTTCTATTAAAAATGAATATTTTCTTATATCACTATTTGAATATAATAAATGTAATGTTTTGAAAAATACATTGAGAAGTAAAAGTTGACATCTATTATTTTTAATATAGCGGACAAGTAAAAATAGACGGATAGAGGTACTGGGGAGACCTCCTTTTCATTAGTTAGGCCCGATTTGAGGCTGATCTGATCCGATCCGATCAGATCCAACGGTGACTTTTTGAAGGAAATTCTAAGATGCTTGCTGTCCAGAAGGATCATCCGACGATCCACATTCGATCTCCTGAATCCCTGTAGAGGCTCCTAGATTCGAATAAATTATTGACTAATGTAATGAATTATTTGGGTAACTTTGCATTAAATTAGTGGGCGGGGTAAATATGCCCATGACTTTGCTTCACTGCTCTGCTTAGATTGTCTTTTGCTTCCTTTTGTGGACTTTCTTTAAGTGGGCCCTCCTTTTTTTTTTTTTTTTGGTTTCTTTATAGCTTGTGGGCTATGGAACTTTAACAGCCCAAAAGTTGACTCCTTTTTGTCTTTTTCACTCGATAAGTCTTCTCAGCGCCGTTTAACTTTTAAAAACAAGAGAGTTTTCAGTTTAACTTTTGTGTATTTAATTTCTTACAATATTAAGTTCATTTATATAATTGATGATTTTCTGTAATAATCCTGGCTTGATAATATAGAAATAAGTAATTAACCTATTATAATAGATTAAAGTTTATCAATAATGTAAAAATTAGTGTATATAAGTTAAATAAAAAAAATTGATGCATAATTATTTATTACTCATTTGCTTTCGAACTAACCCATTTGCTATCTATTACCTAATTGATTGATCCTTTATATTTGAATGGGTGAATGGTCTTCATTTGGTAATTCCTCATTAGGGAATGAACCGAGAGAATTTTTCTGCTAGGACGGATCAAATTACAATTATTTTACGTAGTTAGTGAATGCAAATTTTAAGAAACCAAACTTTTCTTTCTTATTTGACCAGGTGCACATGAATCCTGTTCTGGGTTAATTTACAAACAAGAATATACGTGCAAAATTGAAATTCAACCTCCCAATCAAGAACTCTCCATCCTTGAATCTGCTGTTAGTATTAGATAAAGCCATAGTCAAAACAAAGCTCATGGATTCTGCTAAAAAACAAGTATTAATGACGTAGTGACCCAAATCAAGTATTCTTTTTTTCTTTAGCCCTGGGGCGGAGCTATATTCATACTAGGTAAGTAGCTTTTGATTAAATTCCGTATTTATGTTAGAAAATTCATTCAAAATATATAAATACTCAATTACGAACCATTAACCAAATGAGACATAGCTTAGGTGGTAAGTTGTATAAATTTTAAATTCTGGCTCCACCTTCATTTTAGCTGTGAGTAAAATGAGGAGCTTGGGGGGAAGTAACAGAGGACGAGAGTTCAAATTATTTTGAGATGTCAGAGCCTCATAGGCGTACTCCTACCTTTAAAAACAGTTGATTTACGTATAGAATCCACAATATATTGAGAAGTAAAATTAAATGTGTATGCTACTTTCTTATAGCTCCCAAATATTACTTACAAGAGATGTCTATGAACCGAGAATAGAAATTCGAATCGAATTTTTCATTGGAAAAAATAAAACCAATTATAAATGTTTGATCTAAAGAACTACTCTTGACTTTCATTTGAATCGCACGAGGTCGGAAATTGTCATATATAATTAAGCGCACTTCCCTTTTATATTTCAGGTTCTTTTGTAAACATATCAGAGTCGAGAATATTATGTTGAACGTTGAAATTGCTACTCCACTACCTAATTAATACACAAGTACACTATAAAAAAATCAGGTTAATTTGACATGCATTGCACATAGCCTTCGTTCCTAATATTCGACTTTCTAGTAACGTAGATATGCTTCGTCATTGCGTCATATGTTCGAATAACCCTACTTCTGATAATTCAAGGATCTTGAACCTTCTAAGCAATTAGATTGGTGCGAAATTTGACTTTTTTTAAATAGGTGGATCTGAGATTGATTGCAGAACAAAGATAGATGACTTAATTGGGACATCCAGCAGAATAGGTTAGACTGAATACTCCTCTTCTTGACTGAATCAATATGTTTATGAACCCTTAAGATCCTGAAGGTCTTATCTAGAAACAAATAAATCAAAACCGCAAGTTAGGTATCCAAGTTAATTTAAAGGAAATTAATCACTTACTGGGATCCTCAACGTGCTAAACTACTCACGTTATCCTCAACTTGCAAAATGATGTTCTTATGAGAAAGCCAATATATGTACAGTTCCTCTGTCCTAATAATTTATATGAAGAGGTTTGGCGTTTGATCTGGTTCAGAAAACCATATTTTCGATATACATTATTTTGTGTGTAGATTCTTCAACTTTTAAAACGAGATTCACGTATTTAAAAATTACATGAAAGATACTACTTATAATTAGTTAACATAGTTAATAATTCATAAAGAGAATTTAGGAAAATTTATCAAAAAGAAAAGTTGAATAATTCTCCAAATAGTAAACATTACCTTCACATAAAATGCATGCAACATAGAGAGTCTCCGCCACAAATTTTGTGAAGTTGTTTGACTAAACACAAAGTTTAAGAATAAAATAATATTTTTTTTAACTTGTGATTTGTGAATCTAACACAAGTCAAAGATATTTGTTTGGTTATAAATCATCTCATTAAGAAAAAATATTTTATGTGACACACTTTCCTTTTTAGTCTGTCTAAAAAAGAATGTTACTTTTTTTTTTTTTTTATATTTAGAAACAGTTTAACTTTAAAACTCACCTTTTACCCTTAATGATTTACAACTACACAAATATATATCTAAGGCTTGTTTTGAGTCACAAATTTTAGAACTTTTTCTTTCCTTCTTAAACTCTATGCGTAGTCAAATATCGTCACATAGATGGAGGGTGTAGTAAATATAAAAGTGTGTTATTGTTTTTAGACCGGTTAAAAAGGTAAGAGTGTTAAACGCAGTATAATACTAATACAGATTACAGTATAAAGTTCTATAGTATCTAATTGTATGCTATTACATTGGAAGTTTGGACGCAAGTAATAGGTGTGCTAATAAAGTGTTAGGAAAAGTATACAAAAGCATTCTTTTTTCTCTTCTTTCTTTCTGGTACACAATTATGATACTTCACCTTCACGACTCTTATCCTACATAAAGATTAAAATCAATCACTTTCATGTTCGTGTCTTGCATGTTCCTCCTGTATACCCCTACATACTATATATCCATGCATGGCATTACCCATCCCCAAAAGGAAACTCCCATGCAATTAGGCCCGCACGCACGCAAAGATAAAAAGGCAACAATCAACCAAAAAGCCTCCATTTTCCCAAAGTTTTCCGAGCCATTGAGGAAAGTAGAGGAAAGTAGAGAGAAAGCTAAAAAAAAAAAAACACCCCCACAAAGTGGTCTTCCCTTCTATTAAAGCATAGAGACACCATACACTAAAACCCCTCACGCAAAAACAAAACACTAAAATTCTTGTTAGTGATTACATAGTCTTTTAGAAACTTTGGGTACGGCTACCAACAGATTTCTCCTTTTTTCAGAGAAATGAAAGTGCCCTTTTCCACTAATGACAACGTGAGTTCTAAACCATTGATTAGCAGCAGCAACAACAACAACAACAATAACCTCCGTAACGCTACTTTTCCGGCCACCACCAACGGCCCTAATTTGTGCTACGAACCCAAATCAGTCCTCGAACTCCGTCGTAGTCCTAGCCCTATCGTCGAAAAGGCGCATATCACAACAAACCCCGATTTCGAAGATCCTCTTCAGTTAGGTGATCATGTTCTAAGCAACTTCGAAGATTGGGATTCTTTGATGAGAGAACTTGGCTTACACGACGATTCTGCTTCACTTTCAAAAACTAACCCTCAACTAACCCTCACCCAAACCGAGTCGCTGACTCAGTTCCATAATCTCTCCGAATTCTCAGCTGACTCAACTCACTTCACTAGCCCTGATTTTTCTTTCACTGATAGCACTTTCCCTCAACACTTCGTTAGCCCTCAGGGAAGTTTCATTAACGCCCTTGATCTATCTCATGATATCCACCAGAGCTGGAACAACAACAACAACAACAACAACAACGTGGGATTTGATTACGTGGATGAACTCATTCGTTTCGCTGAGTGTTTCGAAACTAACGCTTTTCAACTCGCACATGTGATACTGGCACGGCTCAATCAACGGCTACGATCTGCTGTTGGGAAACCTCTTCAACGAGCTGCCTTTTACTTCAAGGAAGCACTTCAAGCTCAACTCGCCGGGTCAACCCGACAAACTCGTCCATCAAGCTCATCAGACGTGATTCAAACAATCAAATCATACAAAATATTCTCAAATATCTCCCCTATACCTATGTTCTCCAGCTTTACGGCTAACCAAGCCGTGCTTGAAGCAGTTGACGGCTCGATGTTAGTCCACGTCATCGATTTCGATATCGGACTAGGTGGTCACTGGGCTTCCTTCATGAAAGAGTTAGCAGACAAAGCCGAGGGTCGCAAATCCAACGTACCAGTTCTCCGAATAACCGCTCTAGTTCCTGAAGAATACGCTGTTGAATCAAGGTTAATTAGAGAAAATTTAAACCAATTTGCACGTGAACTTAACATCGGGTTCGAAATTGATTTTGTTCTAATCCGTACATTTGAGTTGTTATCATTCAAAGCAATAAAGTTCATGGAAGGGGAGAAGACAGCAGTACTTTTATCACCCGCTATCTTTAAACGGGTCGGGTCAGGTTTTATAAACGATCTTCGTCGTATATCACCTAACGTGGTGGTACATGTGGACAGTGAAGGGCTGATGGGATACGGTGGGTTGTCGTTTAGGCAAACAGTGATTGACGGGCTTGAATTTTACTCCACGTTATTGGAATCACTTGAAGCTGCAAATATAAGTGGTGGGAATTGCAGTGATTGGATGAGGAAAATTGAGAATTTTGTGTTGTTTCCTAAGATAGTTGATATGGTGGCTGCTGTAGGGCGGCGAGGTGGGGGTGGTTCTTGGAAGGATGCGATGGTGGCCGCTGGATTCCGGCCAGTGGGGTTAAGTCAGTTTGCTGATTTTCAAGCAGATTGTTTGTTGGGGAGGGTACAGGTTAGGGGATTCCACGTGGCAAAGAGACAAGCTGAGATGTTGCTGTGTTGGCATGATAGGGCACTAGTAGCCACGTCAGCTTGGAGGTGTTTATAATAGTAATAAAACTAACCCTAAACTAGTACTGTAGTTGTAATAATAATAGCAGTGATTTGGGATCTTTAGCTGTATGGTTCAGTTATAGGGGTTGGGTGTAGTTATAACAGCAGATAAAACTCAAAAGAAAGTTAAGAGGTCGTGTGGTCTTTTTTGTTTTTTTTTTCTTCCTCCAAATGTGTTGGTACTATATATCTTTTGTAATTTTGTAGCTTAATTTGTGTAACTCTTTCACTGTTAATTTGAAAGGATATATCGCCATGTTCAACTACTAATTGTGTTCTCTGTTCTAGTTTCTCTTTTTTCGAATTTTGAGGATTGCTTGTTGGGAAGGGTACAGGTTAGGAGATCCACGTGGCAAAGAGACAAGCAGAGATGTTGCTTTGTTGGCATGATAGGCCCTTAGTGGCCACGTCATCTTGTAGATGTTTATAATAGTAAAAATAAACTAACCATAAACTACTGTAGTTGTAATAAGCAGTGATTTGGATCTTTAGCTGTATGGTTCAGTTTTAGGGGTTGGGAGTAGCATATAACAACAGATGAAAACTCAAAAGAAAGTTTAAGAAGTTGAATGGTCTTTTTTCGTTTTCTCCAGTTGTGCTGGTAGCCTGGTATATCTATCTTCTGTAATTTTGTAGCTTAATTTCAAGTCTCAGGTTGGTGTCTCTAATTAGTGGATAATTGCAATTTGTAACTCTCACTGTTAATTTGAATGGATACATCGCAAACTTTTGAAGAAATGAGATCTCTTGCCCTCTTACAATTTGAATAGAAGAAAATAACTTTTTCAGACCTCTTACGTGTAAAAATTGAAGATCTCTTCTGAGAGGATCATAAAACTAAAACTTTTTTATAAAGGGCTAAAAAATAATTTCTCCCCCAACGTTCAACTACTTATTGAGTTCTCTGTTATAGATTATTTGACATATGTACTGTTACATTTTATTTTTTTTGAACTGTTAGATTTAAAAACAACTAATTTTGCATTTTTTATCTTTGTCAAATTTTTATAAATGTTTGATATCTATGGCATGTTTGAAGCCACAAGTTCAAATAATTTTATGATCATACAAATATTATGACATATTTAATAATATAAATTTCAAAATAATATATTCTACGATGATTCAAATTTCAAAATAATATATTCTACGATGATTCAAATTTCAAACTATGCTACATAGTTTGAAACCAAAGAAGTAATAGATGAGCACAATTTATGAGTTATTCGAGAAATCTCATGAAAAGATAAAGCTAAACTTATGTATAGTCAAATCAGGTAGATGCCGATAAACCGACTGCTGATAAGCGATTAGAAGCAGTACAGTGACTTGCCACTAGTTCGGAAGAAATGATTTTTTAACCCTATACAAACTTTTTTTTTTAATTTTATGATCTTTTTGCAAGAGATCTTCATTTTTTATACATAAAAGATCTGAAAAAAAAAAACACATAAAAAATCTGAAAAGATCTATTTAAATTGTAAGAGGTCAAGAGATCTTATTTCCTCCACTATTTCGCTCCTCCTTTTGAATTTTGGGAATGAGCCTGCCGATACTAAGAAAAATCATTTTGTTTTTTATCGACTTCAGTTTACCTATACTGGCACCAGGCAATGAAAAAACATTAACACAACCAAATCACTTATAAGTATTACAACTAGCTTAATTTATAAACTATTGATTGGCACAACTACATAACCTACCAGAAAAGCAGTATTCATTTGATACTTGATAAAACTTCATCCATATTCCCTGTAAGAGACTTCAAAGATAGCCAAGAATAGGATAACATGAAGGTAAAATTCCAAGGTCACTTGAAGACTTCTGAGTTTACAATATTCCAGTTATTTTAGTTAATTTTAAAACAAGTTTACAGACTCAGATGTCAGATGTTACAGTCACACTCAGAAAGGGGTTAAAGGGTATAGGTTAGTAGGACAACAAACATTTCTCATTCTGCTGCACCTAGAAGTAATGAATTCTTTAGGCTCCTGAAATATTTGTGAGCACTTGTAACTAAAATCACCTACTCAGTCCTGGCTTTTCCAGTTTTTCCTTAACTAGCTTCCTCAACATTAGATTGAACGCGTGCAGCATTACCATTGCTCTCTAGCTTAGACACAGCATCTGGTCCGCACCATCGCGTTAACTCTTCCTGTTTACATCAAATTCCAGCAAATATCAGTACTTCCATCTTTCTCCATCATATAATTAATTGTCTCTCATTAATTATAACAAAAAGCTATTCAAGAAGCACCACTGAATTATCCTTACAAGGTGGCACGGTAAAGGAGGGAAAGGATAAAGGGGATGGACATGAAAAGGATACTTGAGGGAAAATCAAGGAGGATAAGCAGTTAGGAGGGATACTTAAGAAGGTATTAAGTACCTTTATCGAATTATTCTCTGAGGTAAGCTTCTCACATTCCTCAGAGAGCCGTTGGAGCTCATCTTTGAGTGAATGATTCTCATTGCTCAAAGCTTCTACTCTACGTTGTAGCTCTTCACACTCTGCCTGCAAAAATACGGAACATAATACATGATTGTCAGAAGATCTAACAGAAATTTAGAGCACATTTTGGGTTCCCCAGAAATTGGAGCAAGCAAACAAGCAAACCACACATACATGTTTAAGAGCTAAAACCGGCTTGTTTGCTGTCAAGAATTTTGTGTGGGGTGAATAATAAAGACGGATCAAGAATATTGTGTCTATGGGTTCTGAATTCTAGAAAAAGCAGCTAACTGGGTTCGGGATAGAATTTCTTAACACAAATACAGGGTTTGTGCCTATGGGTTCTGGAATCTAGAAAAAACAGTTTACTAGGTTCGGGATAAATTATTTATAGATATTAAGTAAATTTCTCAACACAAATACAAGGTTTTGGCCAAACGTACTAGATTACGCCGAACCTATAAAACGATACTCTACTCCGCCCCTAGCCAAGTTACAAGCTTCATGTGCACGGGCAGAATTTTTACACTCAGAGCCTGTTTGGCCTAGCGGCTAAAATTGCTTAATTTGAGAAGTGCTTTTTTCAAAAAAGTATTTTTGGTGAGAAACAGTTTGTGTTTGGCTAATTCATTTGAAAAGTACTTTTGATTGCTTTTAATAAGCAGATTGTGTTTGGCTACTCTTCATAAAAAATTCTTGAGACAAGTATCAATAAACGTTTACTATTTTGAATATCTATTATGAAAAGTTTTTACTTTTATTTAATTAAAATTTAAAAGTACATATTAAATGTTTTAATTAATATAATACATAGATGAATAAAAAACAAATATTAAATATTGATATAATATCAACACGATGATTTAAATATACTCGAAAACTACAACCAAAATAAAATTCAAAATCATTCCACAAATTAAAATTCAACACAAAGAATTATTAGTTAAAAATTAATGGATTAATGAGGGATATACTGAATAAATATGTATTTATGGTAGGGATATTTTTGTCTTGAAAAAAATAATTATCTGCTTCTGCTTCTGCTTTTTTCAAGAAGCAGAAATTTCTGCTTCTTCCCAAACGCAGAAAAATTGCTTCTGCTTCTACTGAAAAGCAATTTTAATAAATGGCCAAACACCTCAAATATCCAAAAAAAATAAAGTGCTTTTTCACAAAAAAAAAAAAAAAAAACGCTTTTGGCCTCAAAACCGCTAGGAACAGGCTCTTAGTCACCAGTTGTTACTCCATGGATCCTATCTTATAATGGAAGTAACACATTCGCCATGGTTCCAATTCATCTACTAATCTCGGTGTATGCACAGAATGTAGGTGAGTCTTCCTCCTCAGTCCAAATAAGATAGTGGCTTATCCGTTCACAGCAGAATCTGTTTGCTAAACTTCTAATCAAAACAAGATTTCTGTTCTTTCTTTTTCAGAGTTTCCACTAAAATGAAAAGCAGCCATTTCCTCGGTTTCTTGGCAATAATTTGATGACACATACCATCACTTCCTGTTCCTATTTAATTTAACTAATAACTATCATTAGGAGAAAACAGTAGCTGACTACTGCATCTGGGTGAATTTATATTGCCCCTATATTTTTCCCTTTTATCCTTTTGGTTGGATACACCTAAGTTATGCAGCAATCCCCAGTCCACGAGAAATTATAATGGGTTTTTATGCTTCTATCCACTTCACATTCAATTAAACCCATCAAATTCATTGTTATCAGTGCATCCAGATCATATGCATGTCTTTAATTTGTCAGTTAATAGTTTTCTGGTTCAAACTGTTCTAAGGAACTCGAGGGCTAAAAGGTGTTTTCAAGATATTATCTGATAGTTAGAGGAGGGTATATTCTACATCAGAGGCTGCATTTACCGAACCATGACTCCCAAATATGATACTTATTACTCCTTACAATACACAGTATGTCTTGGCTAGGAATATCAGGAAACAGTTTCACATTAAAAGGGATCAGTAATCATAATTAACAATTAAATCTATAAGGTGAGAGGTAACATAAAGCTGCATATTGTTTTCCAGTTCTCAGAACTTGTAAGAATGTAATGTTGGTACTTTTAAGCAAAGTAACAGCATCTTGATTCTTGGGATATTATTGATCAACGGTCATAAAAGAGGCTGTACTAGGATTTGATATAAGATTCTCTTTGGAAAGGGTTGGGAGATAGCTGGGACAGACATACTTTTGATAATAGGTTATCAGCCTTCAAGCGGACGGTGGTTTAAGGGAGACTGTCTATAAGTGGTTTGTTTTATTTGACATTTGATATGAATGCAACACCTGTTGCTTTTTCACATTATATTCCATTTTTGGTACATACCATCCACTGAATTTCTCTCATGTGCTGTCCATTGTCTTTATAAATTGAAACAATAGAGAGACATAAGATCTTGTTCTTTCAGGGGGGAAAAAAAAAACACTAAGAAAGGAAGTTACAGTTACTAGGGCCTTAAAACACTCTATCCGCAGATTAGAGCATGATATGCAGATATCAAATCGAATTGCATTCCCATATTCTTAGGTGCTGGAGACCATTTCATAAAGGTGACACAAATGTGTTTCAATCAACTAGAAAAATTCATCATCACAAGACATTGAGGATTTGGATGAAACAAGGAACTTGACGCATCAGTTTAGGTTTATGTGGCTAGACGAAAATGCAAGAAAATCAATGTGCCGTTTGATGGCGCAAAAAGGATGATCTTAAGCGTCACAGTGATGTAGACCCATCATTGTGTTTAAGAGCTGTTTTTATTTTGTTAGAAATAAATTTGGAACCTCTGTTTGAAATCAGATATCTGAGTCTAAATTAGGGATGGCAAAATTGACCCAAAAAACCCTAACCCGCCCACAAATTAACGGATTGGAGCTATTTGTCCGATGGGCTATGATGGGCAATGCCAAAAAGCTAACCCGTTATACAGCTAATAGCCCAAATTGACCCGTGACTCGGCCCAAATTCAACCCGTGAATTAGCATGTGCAAGTCCAGAGTTGCAATCGCTTTTATAGGGAATTATACACTCTTTTTTACTTTGAGAAGTTTAGTTGTTAGGTTTGGTTGTGCAGTTTATCCTCTCTTTTTTCTTTTTCTTTTTAGAAAGTGGTACTGTATTTATCTTTCTTTTCTTTTTAGTTGCATTTCATGTTGTTTCTTAATTTCCAATTTGCAACTTTTGTCTTTTCCTGGGACAAGTAGTTTTGCTCATAAAATATTTACTCTGGAAAGGATGATTAATATTTTGTACGGTCTTTTGAACTAGAAAATAATTAAAAAATCGAATAGACAGAGATAAAAATATAAAAAAAGTGGGAGGCCTACTGTAAAAAAAATTCATCACTTCATTAGTTATCAATTTATAATATATCTAAAATATGTCGTCATTTTCAAACTTTTCAGTTGAAGTAACTCAAAATCATCTTTAAATTTTTGTATGAAGTAATAAAAGTCACTGTCAAATTTTCCTATGAATAAAAACCTGAAGACTTCTCATCTATTGAGAAAGTCTTCAGATTTCTCAATGAAGTATAAACCATGTAGCTTTTGAGTGGTACTAATTTTTGTGCAATTTTTTCTACAACTAATTATTGGACTAATTAAATGTGAAAGTTACAAAAGAAAAAAAAATTGGTAAATTTCAGGAGGAGTTATTGTTAATCAATATCTCAGGAAGATCGAAATAACTCTTTTGCTTATAAAGAAGAATAGAGTTATTAGCTAATAAATGTAGGTGTTACCAAAAGGCAAGTTGGACGGGTTGAGTTACGACCCATTGTTTAGCCAATGTGACCCAACCCATCTTAGCCGAAGTAAACTTTAGGCAGGGTTGGGCAATGACCCAGTTATTGATTCAACCCGTTTTGACCCGTCCAAATTTAGCTCAAATCGCACATTTGCCACCCCTAATCTAAATCCATACAGAGAAGAATCTTTACAAGCTCATAATAAAAGACATGCAGTCAACTCTGACTGGTAAAAGATGGAAAGAGTAACGTTATCTACAAAAAATAACTCATACCTGCTTGCGTAGCCTTGACCTCCTAGCTGACTCTCTATTAGATTGCTTTCTCTTTTGCCTTTTAAGTTCACGCTCGTCCTGTCAAAGAGAGGGTTATAATGAAATCTATCGACAAAAGAAACAGAAAAACGATGATAACAAGGCTATAACCCATGTACTTCCTCTTGCACACAAAAATGAAGGGAATGTGGAACGTAAGTTGTGTTTTTGTATGTTAAATTTATTGAACTACTTGAATTAGCATGAACTTTTTTTTGGGGGGTGGAGGTGGTGTTATAAAGTAGAACCATGAACTTTAAAATAGTATAAGATGCTGATTTATCCAGAAATACATAACTATCAAGATGGAAGTATGTTTAAGAACTAATGATATAATAGGGATCAAGTAGCTCAGTTGGTTGGCTACCTGAACTTTCACCTTGTTGGTGAGGGTTCGAATCCCCACGTCGTAATCCCCTTCCCCATTTCCCCATATGTAATTAAAAAAAAAAGAACTAATGATATAAGGAAGTTCAGTTTTATAATCCCTTTTCAAACCATATGAAGGGTTAGATTTTTTCTTGCAGTAAACTAGACTAGAAAATTGAATCTACAAACAGGTAATTTTATCCGATCAATAATAAAACAGGCATATCTTCACTTCTTAAGGAGTTTTCTGGCGTATTATAAGTCTCAGCTGTATTTGGACCAACCAAAACACCCGAAGCCTTGTAAAATCAGAGTTTTGGATGCTTTCATAACTTTCTCCAGGTTGTGATCTTTCTTCACAAATTAGTCTTTTTAGCCATTTCATTTGCAACATAATGATGGAACTCTCTGTGTTAAGAATCAAGATACACAGAAAATTAGTGTAATGAGAGAAGATATTCCACCTTCACTAATACCATCTGCTACTAGATCTACGTGCTTTTTAACAGACAAGCAGGTAGACTGGCGAATTTGAAGGACAGAATACACAAACTGATCTGGTAAAAAACGACAGTACTGATTTCAGTGAGTGAAAAGAGCTAAAGAAAAGAAAATGTACCTGAATCCACTGATCATTCATCCTTCCTTCATGACCTATAACTTGACCGGTCGCATTTGGCTGTACTTTGATCGCTCCAGATGATGCATTCCACACATCCATTCCAACATTTAGGTTAGTTACAGGCACAGTGACAGGATTTCCATGTATGGAAGTCGGGTAATTCGCTGTTGCAGGATTATTCTGTGCATTGGCTCCTGATAATTGCCAGACTTAAGAAACTTAGTTATTTTTTGGTAATAACAAGGACAGAATCAAGATGCAAGTTCACAGAAGTTACCATCTGCAAGCATCTGATCAAAGCTTCCCTTCTTGTTTGCAGCAAATTCCTGGGAGATGACATATGATCAAATTACAGGACAAGGTAAGAATAAAATTGAGGCTCGTGATCTCCATAGTATGTAAATAAAGAAAATAGTTGGTTAGATTGATCTGAATACTCACATGGTTATCATTTTCATCATTTGTATCCGATGTACCTTCACTTCTGCTTTCATCACTGTTCAAGAAAAAATATAATAATCAGATGCATGACTGATCCAAAAAGAAGAATTTACAGAAATATGATTCATAAACAGACCTTTGTGTGGCACCATCATTTCCAGAACCCGAAGTAACTTTCCCACTGTCGCCTGCCTTGCCACCAGAACTGGCCTTTAACTTTTTGCTAGAATTCCGATCCTTTACTTCTGGCCCCTTACCATCTGATTCAGGATTTGCCTGCGCAGTATTTGGAGTCTGCTGAAAAACACATGAACAGAAGTATTAACATGAACTGTAGATTTGTATTTTCAATTTGGGAAGAAGAGGTGACTTGTGCTTTCATCACTTTCAAATTGATAAGAATAAATTACCGATAAGCTTGATTACCGTGGCCATATTAGGATGAGCATAAACTCCGGCAGGAGGATATAAAGCTGGATATGGGACTGGAGTCCCATAAGGAGGCATAAGAGGGTGCTGAAATATGAGAAGGTGATCAGAGAAAGCAGTACGGCAAGTTCTGAGGTTGTGTGATAGCTAATAAAAGAACAAATAAATCAGGAACGGAAAAATCAATTACCTGACCTCCCCACAAGTATGGGTGGGGAGCAGGAGACGCAACAGGTGAAGCAAAGAAGGGAGGAGTAGCTCCAGCACTATAATAAGCCTACACAGGAAAAGAAAATTAGTACTTGAAAGACTAGAAAACTAAAAAACTATCCATCAGCATTCATGTGATTGGCTTAATCATTATGGAGCTTAATAACAACCTGCATGGAGCTTGACCAATCAGAATATGTAGGTGCAGTTGGTGTCTCCTGATCAAACATTAGAAAACTCATGAGCAATGAGCCAACACATACATTAATACTCACAGAGAGACCGAGAGAAAGAATAACACATGTTTAATGACTTATTAGCCGTAAACAGACAAAAAAAAGAAAGAGAAGGAAAGGAACCTGAGTTGAAGCCGGCTTTGAAGACTTTGCAGGAGTGCTCTCTTCCCCAGCTCCCATTGGGTCAATCGGTTGTATATGCGGGTATCCACGTGAATAATTCAGAAATGGCGTACTCAATTATAGGCTAGATAGATCATAAATAGGGAAAAGAAATTAGAATTCTTCCACTTTCTTTTTTTGGATAAGTAGAAGTTAGAACTCCTACCATTTTCCATCTATAGAGATTATTTCCATCATTTCATAGGAACAACGACAACTATTACGCTCAATCCCAACTTGACTATATGAATCCCCACTTCTCCATTTAAGCTCAACTCACGTTATCATCATACCAAATAAGGTTATCAAAAATCATCATACAAAACAATAAAAGTGAAAAATAAATTAAATGTATATAAAGAAAAGTAATCATAATAAATACAATAATATTAGAAGTTCTCTAACAAGAATAAATCATTTTCCTCACTAGTAGATATCGCCTATATGGATCTTTTTCCACCATTATGCCCTACTATTCTAACTGATACACAGAATTCCAAGTTGAAAAAAGAAAAAAAGAAAAAAAAAAAAAAAAAAGAGGCCGTGGATGGCCAGTTCATTTTTTTACATTCTTAAAGGCAATAATATTTGCAATTAGTGATCAACAGATACCAAATTCTTTCACGTTTCGTCAAATCAATTTTACTACTGGATAGTAAATTTGCGACGCGTGTTTGATGCTCACTTAGAAAGCCGAGTCATAGAGAGAAAAAGACCTTATTAAGGACTGAAATCACAAACATCATTCTAACTTGTATGACAAACAAAACACAATCTTTAACATCACAGACCAATTTCAGTCCAGGTTCTGCTGGACAACTCCCCAGCGAAAGATCATCCGTGGAAAACAGACCAACTTTTGCCATAGTGAAGACTTCCTATTATTTCCCATTTCGTCCTTCAAAACCAAGAAAAAAGCATCCAGTTTGTATTAATTTCCTTTTATTTGCTAAATGAAGATTAATCAATCTAACACAAAAGAATGTTTTTAACATTTGTCAGATTACCCAAAATTTGGTGTGATATTGCTAGTAGGCAACGCTGTACCTCATAAAAAAACACGCCTTTGGCACCTCACAACAAAATGTTGGGCTAAAACAGTCCAAAGATACTCTTAACATGATGTGATATTGTCCGCTTTGGGCCAAGCCTGCACGGTTTTCCCCAAAAGACCTCACATCATTAAGAGTATCCAACTTCTTATAAGTAGCTTTTTTTTCTTTCCAGCTACCAATGTGGTACTTTGTTCGCACATCCAACAATCTCCCCCTCGAACTAAGTTCTACGTGGCTCATATCATACCACGGATCAGCGATTCAACATGTCTGTGTGCCACTCACACTGTCAGAGTATTTACGGTCACTAAATCCCAAAGGTTGTGTATGCGTCTTCAAAACTACGGGTAAAGATTGTAAACCGGTCCATAGACGAGCAAAGGCACTAAGCCGGGCCCCACGCCACACTCTGCCATCTTCGTACTCATCCCGCCAAATCATGGGCTCTGGTACTAGTTGTTGGGCTAAAACGGCCCAAAGATACTCTTAACATGATGTGATATTGTCCGCTTTGGGCCTAGTCCGCACGATTTTCCCCAAAAGGCCTCACATCATTAAGAGTATCCAACTTCTTATAAGTAGCTTTTTTTTCTTTCCAGCTACCAATGTGGTTTGTTTAAATGGAGGCAAATATGAGCAAGATGGTTTGTTTAAATGGCATAATTATCATATTTGGAAAAGCAAGATGAAAGATCTTCTATTTGTCAAGAAATTGCATTTACCTGTGTTCGCTTCTAAGAAACCCGAGTCTATTGAAGATGAGGATTGAGAATTTGAGCACTTACAGATTTGTGGCTATATTAGGCAATGGGTTGAAGATAATGCTCGAAATCATATTGTGAATGAGACAAATGCTAAAAGCTTGTGGGAAAAGCTCGAGACACTTTATGCTTCCAAGACTGGCAATAATAGGTTGTTCCTACTGAAATAATTGATGAATATTAGATACAAAAAGGGCATTCCTATTTCTGATCATATAAATGATTTTCAGGGTGTCCTTAATCAGTTATCTGGAATGGGTGTCAAGTTTAATGAAGAAATACAAGGAATTTGGCTTCTTAATACTTTGCCACTCTTAGGAAACCCTTAGAGTTTCTTTGACTAATTTTGCTCCCAGTGATGGTGTAACTATGGAATATGCTAAGAGTGGTGTTTTGAATGAAGAGATGAGAAGAAGATCTCAAGCTTCGTCTTCTTCATCTTTACACTCCGATGTTTTGATTACCGAAGACAAAGGGTTACACTCCGATGTTTTGATTACCGAAGACAAAGGGAGAGGCAGTTTCAGAGGTCAAAATGACAGAGGTAAAAGTAGAAGCAAGTCAAGATACTCCAGGTACAAGAATCTTACATGTGACTTGAAAGGGCACATCAAGAAACATTGCTACAAGTTTAAGAGAGACCAGAAAAAGCAAAAGAAAGAAGGCGATAATAAAAATCGTGTTGCTATTGTTGCTGAAAATGATCTTGTTACTTGTGGTAAAAATGATATCAATCTTGTTTGTGGTGAGTCTACCCGGTTTGTGGATTCAGGTGCCACTTCTCATGTCACGCCAAAGAATGAATTATTTTCTTCTTATACTCCAGGTAATTTTCGAATGTTACGAATGGGCAATGATAGCGAGGTTGAGGTATTTGGTATTAGCACAGTTTGCTTGAAAAGTAAGAATGGTTCGAGGTTGGTTCTTAACAATGTCAAGCATGCTCCAGATGTTCGTCTGAATTTGATTTCTGTAGGAAACCTTGATGATGAGGGTTATGATCAAACCATTAGTGGTGGCCAGTGAAAGCTTCTTAAAGGTTCAATGATTGTGGCTCGAGGTAACAAGATATCTGACTTGTACTTATTTCAGGGCTCCATTTGTTGTGACTCAATAAATTTGGTGGAGAATGATACTTCATCAGAGTTATGGCATAGAAGGCTGAGTCGTATGAGCGAGAAGGGATTGATAACTTGGCTAAGAAGAATTTATTTTCTGGAGTGAAACAAGCAAAGTTAAAGAGGTGTGTTCATTTCTTTGAAACAGTAAAAAAATGTGTTCATTGCTTAGCCGGAAAACAGAAAAGAGTTTCCTTTCAAAGTCATTCGCCTTCAAGAAAGCATGATTTGCTGGAGTTGGTACATTCTGATTTGTGTGGTCCTTTTAAAGTAAGCTCTCGTGTTGGTGCACTTTACTTTGTGACTTTTATTGATGATCACTCTCGCAAACTCTGGGTATTTCCTTTGAAGTCCAAGGATCAAATACTTGATGTGTTCAAGGCTTTTCAGGCCTTGGTTGAGAGACAGACAAGGAAGAAACTAAAATGCATCCGCTCAGACAACGGTGGTGAATATATTGGTCCTTTTGATAATTATTGTAGACAGCAGGGTATTCGGCATCAAAAAACTACTCCAAAGACTCCTCAGTTTAATGGTTTAGCAGAGAGGATGAACAGAACTCTAGTTGAGAGGGTTAGATGTTTGCTTTTAGATGCTAAGTTGCCAGATTCTTTTTGGGCTGAAGCACTTAATACTGCTGCTTATGTTATTAATTTATCTCCTACTGTTGCTTTGGATGGTGATGTCCCTGATAGAGTTTGGTTTGGTAAGGATGTCCATTATGCTCATCTGAGTCTTCGGGTGTAAGGCCTTTGTGCATGTTCCTAAGGATGAGAGGTCAAAGCTGGAAGTTAAAACTAGGCAGTGTATCTTCATTGGTTATGGTCAAGACGAATTTGGCTATCGTTTCTATGATCCAACTGAGAAGAAACTTGTTAGAAGCCGTGATGTTGTGTTCTTTGAAGACCAGACAATTGAAGATTTTGACAAAGCTGAGAAGGTTGATTCTTAGAGCAATGAGAGCTTAGTTGATGTTGATCCAGTTCCTGTGACTATTGCACCTGAAGAAAATCTTCAAAATAATAAAGATCAAGTTGATAATGAAGATAGTGATCATGTTCAGAATGACCAGCGTGATATTGTTGATGCTCCAGTGGAAGATGATGTGGTTGGCCAGCAACTAGCTGCTATTGATACTCCAGAGAGTTCTCTCAGAAGATCTATTAGAGAGAAAGTACCTTCATCTCGTTATTCTCCCAATGAGTTTGTACTCTTGACTGACGGGGGAGAACCTGAAAGTTTTGATGAGGTCATGGATAGTGAAGAAAAAGAAAGGTGGTTTGATGCTATGCAAGATGAGATTAAATCCTTGCATGATAATCATACACTTGATCTGGTAAAGCTTCCTAAAGACAAAAAAGCTTTGAAAAATAGGTGGGTTTGAGGGTGAAACATGAAGATAGTAACCCAGTTCCACGGTACAAGGCTAGATTGGTTGTAAAGGGCTTTAATCAAAAGAAGAGAGTTGATTTTGATGAAATCTTTTCTCCAGTTGTGAAGATGTCATCTATTCGGGTTACTCTGGGCTTGGCTGCAAGTCTAGATTTAGAGGTTGACCAAATGGAAGTTAAAACTACTTTTCTCCATGGTGACTTAGATGAAGAAATTTATATGGAGCAGCCAGAAGGTTTTGAAGTCAAGGGAAAAGAGAATTATGTTTGCAAATTGAAGAAGAGTTTGTATGGTTTAAAACAAGCTACCAGGCAATGGTACAGGAAGTTTGGTTCTTTTATAAGTCAACAGGGCTTCAAGAAGACTTCTTCGGATCATTGTATTTTTGTGCAAAAATTCTCTGATGATGACTTTATCATTCTATTGTTGTATGTTGATGACATGCTTACTGTTGGTCAGAATGCTTGTAGAATTCAGAAGTTGAAGCAAGAGTTGAATAAGTCTTTTGCTATGAAAGACTTGGGACCAGCAAGGCAGATTCTTGGCATGCAACTTGTTCATGACAGAAAGGTCAAGAAGTTGTGGTTATCACAAGAAAAGCACATTCAGAAAGTACTTCGCAGGTTCAACATGGATAAAGCTAAGGTTGTCAAAACACCTTTAGCTATGCACTTCAAATTGAGCACGAAGCAGTGTCCTTCCGGTGATGGTGAGAAGGAAGATATGAAGAAAATTTCTTATGCTTCAGCCGTTGGCAATTTGATGTATGCGATGATTTGTACAAGACCTGATATTGCTCATGCCATTGGTGTTGTCAGCCGTTTTCTTTCTAATCCGGGAAGAGAGCATTGGAATGCTGTGAAGTGGATTATGAGATATCTTTGTGGCACTTCTAGTCTGAGTTTATGTTTTGGGACAGGAAAACCTATTCTTTATAGTTACACTGATTCAGATATGGCCGGTGATGTTGATACTCGTAAGTCTACTTCGGACTACTTGATTACTTATGCAGGGAAGCTGTGTCTTGGCAATCTAGGTTGCAAAAATGTGTTGCTCTATCTACTACAGAAGCTGAGCTTATAGCTGCCGTTGAAGCTTGTAAAGAGTTGCTTTGGATGAAGAGATTTATGGAGGAACTTGGCTTTGCTCAAGAGAGGTATGTGCTTTACTGTGACAGTCAAAGTGCTATTCATCTTGGCAAAAACTCAACATTTCATGGTAGGTCAAAACATATTGATGTGAGATACTATTAGATTAGAGATGTGTTAGATTCTGAGTTGCTTCAACTTGAAAAGATTCACACAGATGATAATGGTTCAGACATGATGACTAAAGCTTTGCCAAGAGGGAAGTTTGAAGAGTGTTGCATGATCGCCGAGATGGCAGTCTCCTCCACATCGTCGGGAGGAGGAGAATTATTGGGTTTTGGACTTTTTCCCTTCGTATGTGGAAAAATAAATACCCAACTTGGTCCAGCCCACATATATTTTTCAGCCCATACATTAAAAGACCTATTAGGTCTGATTTGGAGGCATGTAACAGAGAGAGAGTGAGCAGCCTTTCAACTAAAAATAGAGAGAGTGAGTGCAGATTTTTCTTCTTAAAAATCAGCTTGTGCAGCCAACTTGTTTTGTCGATTCCCGCTTCGTTTCTTGTGCGATTGAGCTAATTTTTGGACAGCGTGTTCCTTTCATCTTAATCTTTGATTGGGAACTAACAGAGGTGGATTTGGAGACCCGTAGCTCCAGATTTTCGTCGGTGAACAGTAGCTGCGTTTTTGGGTGACTTTCTTCCAATTTTCTCTTGTTTGATGGTTGTTCTTGTTGTTATTGTTGCTCTGCATTTGGCATTCATATTGTAGCCATTTTGGAGAACTTTGTAACTCTCTCATTTGATATAGTGGAGCTTTTGGACCCGTGGATGTTTCCTCTTCCCCTTGAAGAGGTTTTACCACGTAAATTTGGTGTCTCTTGCAATTGATTTACTTTGCCTGCTCTGCTATTTTGTTGTTGGTGTATTTGTTGTCCGCATTTCCATTTGTGCTAGTGTTTATTGTCTTCTCTTGATTCAAATAGTGTGAGAAGTTTTGACTTGGGTATTTCTTCCATTGTTACCTCATCGTGCAATTTGGTTATTGCTTGTTTTTTCCCAACACAAAAGATTAAACCAGAAAAAAAAAAAAAAAAAAAAAAAAGTGGAGAAATTTGGAAAGTTTATTTAAACCCTGAAAATATTAAATCATAGGCAATTACTCATAATACAAAGCTTGTTAGAGAATTGAGTTTTCTTTTGTCAATTAAACAGCTTAGTTGCAAGAGTTAATCTTCGAGAAACCTTTGGGACTTGCTAAATTGATTACCAAACTCAAAAGAAAAAAGAAAAAAAAAAACTAGTCAACCATAACATAACAGTAACCAAGTAACAAAACCCAAAGGTAACCGCTGACCACTAAAAGATCACAATGTTCAAATCTAACACACACACACACATACACAAAAAAAAAAAAAAAATCAAGCTCCTAGGTAATTCTCTTGGAGTTGTCAGTCTCTGTGTGTAGAGAGTATTAGCATGTTAAGGCGCTAGCAAACAACTCATAACAAAATAATGAAAGTAGAGGTGGTGGGGGGAGCTGACCTGGAACAAGAATATTCCAAGTCGGATACACGAGGCTGTATTTCCATAAAAGTTCTATTTTTGACCTTTTACCTTCTGGTTGTTGGTGAATATAGTACCCCAAGTGCTTCCTCAAGAGATTAAGGAAACTTTAGGGTTAAGGTTGTCCTAACAACGGCTGCACAAAACAGAATCTTGGTTCTTGGGTTTGAACTCTGAACTAAAAGAACACTGTGGCAGAAGAAGAAGAAGAAGAAAGACGGTTTTGTCTAAATATTTTCCTTTTTTTGACAAAGACTTTTAATGTCTGCTAATGTTATTTTAATGCCATGTAAGAAGTCTTGGGCTTAATTACAATTGTAGGGTTTTGAGGGGAAGGTGACACGTGAGCGTAAAAGAGAGTGAAGACTTGGCAAAAGAATAGTGGATAGGAGGAATGACAAGGCAACAATGTTTAAGTGGATAACTTAAATTAATTTCTCCAACTGCCTTATGTTCCCCATTTGCTTCAACCACCAACTCTTCAGTACTTTGGGTCATCTAATGTAATGTACGTGTGTGTGTCTTAACATCCAAGTCCCGCACTATGTTTTTGGTACCAATAGGCCATTCTTTTTTCTTTTTTTGCTTAAACAATAGACCATTCATGTCGTGTGTTTGATTTTAAATCTTTTTATGTTTCATACAAGTAATAGCGAGTAGTTTAATTGAACTAGCTTCGTATTAAAAGGAAACTTCTCATATATTTAAATTTATTCAGGAAAAAAAAATGTGTATACACAATAAAGATTGAACATGATTACCGAAATAAAACATTGTGTATAATAGTCAAGCAAGTTCATCCAACGAGCAAAACTCCGTTGTTCGACCTTAATCACAATGTTTTTACTTCCTAATTTCTTTTCTAATAGAGTAAAATGTGTTCGTTCAAGTCTTCGAATCTATTACTTTAATTTAATTATGCATGTCATATCGCTTGACACATTCAAAGATAGAGTTCGCCTTCATTTTGATTTGGCACACCAGGTCACTTTATACATTGCATCATTTTATTGATCTTAAATATGAGTTGGCACGAATTACTCGACACATGGCATAAGTTCGGATCTCATGATAAAATAATATCTAAATGGATCTTGAATTAATAAAGTTGACTAATTTTGTGAAGTCCTACATACCAATCTTATCCAGATGAGATTTAGTTATTTAAATTAATGTGTTTGGACTTCATTAATTAGTTTACTCTTATTGACACATAATTCTGATATTCGAATACACGTTGAGACTTGATAATTCATTTTATATTGGAACCATAATGTCAACATCTATATGCATTTGTATTCTCCTGTTCTTTTTTACTGGTCTTCCATAATAAATACTAATGCATTTAAACAGCCAAACCATCATAATTTCCTAATATTATAGAATTGCAGAAATGCAAAGGAAATGTGTATCAAAAGATGGTGGACTGGTGACTTGATTCTATTGTTTTCTGTACTAAAGCTTCTATTGCTTTCTGTACAATGATGGTGTATTTGGAGAACCATGTGGCTTTCAAGACCATTCTATATATCATAAAACTGGCGAAAAAGACGGGAAGTCCTTCAATTATTTACACCTGCAATATCCTAAGAAAAAAGTCTCTCCACCTATCAGAGAGAATCATTATAGGCACTCATGAAGCAACAACATGAACTCCTGTTTTTTTTCTTGCTATTTTCTGCATCCTTGTCCATCAAACAATTCATGACAGGAGAATTGACCAACTCTTTGCCTGTGGGATGCTCCGTCTCAAACATATTCGGAGAAGAAGTCTGTGAGGCACACACATTGCGAAGAACGTTTGCAAGGAAATCTGATATTTGCTCAAATTCTGGCCGTTCTGCTGGATCCTCTGCCCAGCAAGAGCTAAGAAGGGGTTCTATTTCCCTCGGAATATTATCCATGCTGGGACGCAGTTTCTGGAATTTATGGAGGAAATGAAAGTTTTATCTTTTACCAATCACTGAAAAGTTATTCGATGTAAAACTTTTATCAACTCCAATGTTTAAGTCAAAACAGACACAAAAAGGTAGAAACATACCGTAGCTGTAGCATATGCCACCATAATGTTGCTTCTTCCCTTAAACGGAGTGCTGTTGGTGAGAAGCTCCCACAGGATCATTGAGAAACTGTAGACATCCACTTTATGATTGTAGTATTTCTTCACTCCAACTTTAATTGGTTCAACGCTGAACATCTGGCATTGGCAAAGTGTAAGGCATATACTATTATTATTAAGGAGGGTGTAAATTTTTCGCCCAATGTAATACCTCCGGAGCCATCCAGCGGTATGTACCAGCTTCTGTTGTCATTTCAGAGTCAGCCCCCTCCCTAGCTAACCCAAAGTCAGCTAGTTTAACTATTGTCTTGTCTTCTGTGAGGAGTAAATTACCTACAAATGTGGCTAATGGTAATGAATAACATAATCAAACAACGAAATTCCAGTCTCAACCATCTTAATGGTCTGATCTTCCTTGGCGGTGAAGAAAGGAACTCCTATAACATATATAAATACCATAAAAGGAAATGTATGAAAGAGCCATTCACAAGTGTGAGAATAGAGGGAAGAGATACTGAGAAGTTGCCGTTAACCGTGGGTTTACACCCGGAATCACCGTAGAGACCATATTTATTCAACATAATTATAGATGAGTCAATCTTTTTTAGCCAAGGGTCTTTCGGAAACAGCCTCCCTACCCCATAAAGGTAGGGGTAAGGCCTGCGTACATCCTACTCTCCCCAGACCCACTTGTGGGATTACACTGGGTATGTTGTTGTTTGTAATTATAGATGAGTCAACTAATAATATACAAGATAGGGTGGCATGGTGCATTCATTTGGAGACAATACTATGTTAATTGATGAAACTCGTGAAGGCGTAAACCAAAAGCTTGAACTATGGAGAAGCAATCTAGAGACTAGAGAGTAAAGCTTTTATGATAAGCATAAGTAAGATAGAATATATCGACTGCATGTTTAGCTAGCATAAAAAGAATAAAGTTGGGGTGAAATTAGACAAGAATGTGACCTCTAATGCAGACAATTCACGTATTTAGGCTGATTTTTTCAATATAATGGCATGACAGATGAAAAGTTGGCTCCCCTTCCCATTACTTTTGGAAGAGAAGCCTTGGAGTAACCGGTAAAGTTGTTGCCATGTGACCAGGAGGTCACGGGTTCAAGTCGTGGAAACAGCCTCTTGCAGAACTGCAAGGTAAGGCTGTGTACAATAGACCCTTGTGGTCCGGCCCTTCCCCGGACCCCGCGCATAGCGGGAGCTTAGTGCACCGGGCTTCCCGATAGATGAAAATAAACACAAAGACTAAAATAGCATGGTTGATATGAATGAGTGCTACAAGAGTGCTATACGATATGACCTACCAAATACAAAAAGCTCATTGAACATATATAAGACAAACGATGTAGTGTGAATATTAGGCCCTTCGACAAAATGAGTGTCGTAGAAATGTAGATGTTAAAGAAGGATGTACGGTCGTACAAGATTCAATCTATCATATTTAACAAAATGTGCAAGTAGCATATGTAGAGAAAAATATACGAAAATGTCGCTTCAGATGGATTACACATATCCTATCTAGACCTACAAAGATACCGAACCGTAACGTCACATCATGATGATTGAAGCCCTCAAAAGAGGATGAGGTACACCAATAATCATACGGAGGTAAGATGTACCAAAACTCCTAGAATATCTTGAAATCCATTCAATTTTTTTATTTTTTTATTTTTTTTGATGAGATAAATGATTTCATTCCATTCAAACTTAGCGAAAGATAGAACATAATGGATGTAAAATATCAGTATAGGTTATATCAACTAGTCGGAATTAAGGTTAGACATTATAGGAACGATTGCAATGAAGTCCAGTATTTGACATGAATATTTTATGTTTTATCAGAGATTGTATAATAGCAACCAGATGGCTGTGAGATTTAGAGAATTCCTAGTTTTGAAGAATCCCTAATTCATCCTGAAAAACAAGTTATCAAGTAGCTGAATGAACACGGCCCAAATAGAGCAAAATGGACATAAGGATTCATTTAGACAATTCCAACAAGTCTGGGTTTGAAATGGAGTTGTTTTCTTAAGTTCAAGCTAAATCATTAAAAAAACTTGAAGTTATGCAACTCAAGCAAGTAGTAACCCTGATCAGAGTGCGATAGCCACCTAAAACTTAAAACTTGGTAGTGCCATAGCAAATTACGAGATAGGCAGAGCATTACTTGGCTTCAAGTCGCGGTGAATAATGCCAACTGAATGTAAATACTCCATTGCTCGAGAGATTCCCAATGCAAAACTGAGAGAAAGTTTCAAATCTGGACAATGTGGTCGGGTGCTCCACAAGTACTTCTGAAGCGTGCCACCTCTCATTAGCTCTGTAACTAACATCAATGTTGGTTCCATAGAGGCACCAATAAACTGTTTCAACAATTTTCAGGACATATTAGCAACCAACGAAAGGAGAATCAATCACCGTACAGGACATTTTTAGTGCAGTCTCTGCACAGTAATATGAAACAAGACAAAAAGAGGGCAGGTAAATGCACAAAGCATTCCGCGTTCACACTTGGTCGGGGAAGGGCCGCACCCAGAGGGGGGGGGGGGGGTGTGATATAAGCAGCCTACCCCGACGCAACCATCAGTGGGTGAATCCACGGCTCGAACCCCTGACCTATAGGTCATGTGCAGGCAACTATACTGTTGCTCCAAGGCCCCCACCCCCCTGATGTGTAATGAGAGAAACAAGATAATATTGAGGAAGTGCCTGAAGACTTAATGTCTGCCGCTTGAACCCTTTTACAGATACACTTAACAATGAATAACTGTGTTTAACTTTTGTAGGAAACTAACTATCCAATTAGGATTAACCATTCAATACATATTGAATCAACATGCAGTTTTCTGGTTTTGGCCAACTCTTTCCTCATGAATACAACATGGGAAGAAACCATTTCGAACAAGAATCAAATTTCAGAGGAAGCAACTTTGTACCAAGAATCAACAAAATAGTTCAAAAGCAACCGGTATATAGTTGTGGAAATTATCTGCACCCTAATCTATGCTACACACTAAATTGAACATCATATTAACCATACCATATATGCTTAATAGAAAACAGTTTTTAGTTCCAAACAGTCCGTGTAACCGTGGATATTTATGCAAGAACGCTTAACAAAATACTAAGAAAGGACAGGAGTACATTAGCTTTATAAGTAAATCATTTCCACCAGGAAATGGTATGAAATAAACAGGAATTCTTTTCACTTTATGTCTGAATACAGTATGAATTATTATAAAACCTCTTATATATATCTTTTACAGGGCAGCACCAAATATCTAATTTTATTACCAAAAATGATTAAATAGACCACAACTTTTTATTCTGTTTCTCAGTTGGACTTCAAATCCAGAAAACGAATCACAATTTCGTATTTTTGACTCTGTTGTGGACTGATACCAGCAAAAGCAAGGTGGACAAAGTGAATGAAATTTAACTAGTATCGCTATTTCTTATTGAACACCATACCTTCACAATATTGTCATGCTTCACTTTAGATAGTAAAGTGACCTCCCTCTGGAATTTCTCTTTCCGCTCGGGACTCACATTTGCCGACATGTCTGGCTGTATTATTTTTATTGCAACAGGCATGGATTTATATCTGGAACAAGTATTACAAAAGGTGCTTTAGAATAGCAGGACCCTTAATAAAACGAACTGAAACGCCTGATCACATTTGAGAGTGCAAAATATAGTAACCTTAAAACCATGTAATATGCACTATCAACCTTTAGTTGTACCAGAATGTTAGCGTTAACTAACGAGAATGAGACTATGAGAAGTAAATCTAAATCTAGAAGATCTTAGATAGATGTTTCAGGTAGTAACTAAAGTAGATTGTCTGAGAATCAAATTCTTCTGAGTGGACTATGAAGTATTATCAATAATTGACTCAACCCACTATGAGGTTTTATTCCGAAAACCTTTACCAAAACATAAATCTGGTTATCTTCATGTCCGTATCAGTTACCAATCAAGGGAGCAGGAAACTAAGTTTTCACTGGTTAGGCAAGGTGAAATTACAGATAATGGTTGAAATACGCTTAGGGACACTTCAATGAAAACATTTAGAATTGAACTGGAACTGAATTTATAAATTCCAAAATTACACATTCTCGAGTTTCATTTTAAATGAATTCAAAGCTACATCTCATGTAAACCATAATGGAGTTTGTATTTTAAACAAACTATCATTGGTAAATCTAAATAGGTACAAAATTTTCTGGACAGTAGATGGGAAATATATTGGACTAAATCTCTCGGTCCAAATAGGCCCCGATATCGCTTCACCATAATTGATGATGTTGTAAGTTGGATATGGAATCATTTGCTCTTTTGAAAAATATTTTTTATAGAGAAACTCCAAAAGTTCTTACAAATTCTTTAAACATTGGTATTAAAGTTACTAGTTTTGAATGAAGAAGGAAGTTGGTTTTAAGAAATCTTATTACCAGTGAAATATATGTGCCAATGGATAGTTTCCTGGAATGCATTAATTTCTTTACATTAATAATCTTACTTTAAGGCTTAAGCATAGTTGTTAGTGTGGCTACCTCTCACAAGGATAGATGAATTAAGAAAAGGATCAAAGTTCTTTTTTTTTTTTTTTTTTTGGTAAGGAAGAAAAGGATCAAAGTTCTAGGAAAACTTCATTCATTTTCACTGTTTTGCTCCTGAATAACATGTAAGGTAGAGAAAGAGACCTATATTCCTCACTAGCAAGGGATGTATGATTTGGGAAGTAGAACATTTTGTTAACTTACAATTTCTACCTTACTATGCAAATTAATATGTTGTCTACTTCATTGCGAAGAGAACACATTTGGTTTGTTTAGTTTTGTAATTCTTCCACCCCCTCCAAAATTGGTAAGATTGCAATATGAAGCAACAAATATTACTTCACCAATTTGTTCCATACAATTTCCCTAAATGGATTCTATTAGATTTAGGTTGAAAGTTCACCTAATGTCTAAGCTGAATAAGAGCGCATGAACCTGTTTACTCAATCATCACCTAGCCAAAAGTTAGTCCTTTTAGTCAATAAGGTAACACAGTGAGACTAGATCTCAATAGAGTTCACTTCCTAGCCTCCTAATGATCTAGGACAAATAAGGAAAAAAAGATAATATTTATACTAAACTCAATGCCAAACAAATTAGTCAAACTATCTTTGGATGTCAGCAGAAATTATAGTCTCAAAAATTCAGTGTAAGTGCCAGCAGCTAAACACGCGCTGAAACACTTAAGTAAATGCTCCTTTCTAGCCTTCAGTTGAGTCATATTGAAAGCTTTAGCAGAGACCCGTGAACCATTAGCTCACTATAACTTGTATAACTGAAAAATAAAAGACGTAAAACACGGGACTACAGAAAGATCCAAGGAATGTGTGAGCTTAGCTAAAACATTTTTTTCTTCTTTTTACCACCGACAACCTAATCTATGCACCAAAAAAATGAATTCAAGAGAGGCACAATTGGAATTTCAGAACTTTTAGCTTTCAATTTGCCTTTGCCCGACAAATGAAATGTGAGTTCAAATGAAGTGTAAATAACAGATCGTCCTCTCTTTGAAAGAAGGGCAGCTTCCAGTCCTGTTGGTGCTTGAAACAATTTTGTCTTTTCCATATTACTATATCTCTAGAGCCAAAAATTACAAGGAACTACTGAACTCAACCACTCCCACAAGCAGGGGCAGAGTGAGAGGGGTGCAAGGGAGGTCAAATGAACCCCTTGATTGAAAAATTATACTATGTCGATAGGGCAAAAATGATTTTTTTTGCATATATATAAGTTGTTGAATCCCCTAGAGATAAGAACCTTTTTTAAAATCCCCTTACTTGAATTCCTAGCTCCGCCAATGCCCACAAGTACTAAACAATTCTTTTTGCACATATTCCAATTTTGAGATGCTAGGGAAGATGAAAGGGACAATGCTGACAATTGAAAAACCATTAATACAATACAAGCATAGAAAACAAAAAAGCAAAGCAAAACTAAAATTCCTTTTATCACCCTTTTTTACTAGCAAAGAAGAATAATGAAAGTAAATTTTAGATAAATTAGGCAACAAAGCCAATCCCAGTGCCACGCAATAATCCAGAACTACACGGGTCAATATGAATTTAACTCTTTGTAAGAACAAATAACAAACAATGACACAATTTAATCTCTACATTTGACAAGGGTTTTCCACTCCACAAATCAAGAAACCTCCAAAAATGCAATCTTGAAACAGAAATGCAATTAATTCAAGAAACACAAACCAAGAAAAGCAAAATGGGGCTTTGTAAAAATCAAGAAAACGAAAAAGGGTACTCACAATCCTTCATAAACAACAGAATAAGGACCATCACTGATCATAGGACCAATAGAAAGCTGGTGTAAATCAATAAGTAGCTTCCTATCAATGCTAACAACATTTTGAGCAGAAAAATCATCACCATCAGAAAAATTCCCAAAAGGGTTAGAAAGTGAAGATTCAAGATTGAGAAAATCTTTAGTATCCACCATAGCTATAAAGCAACTGTTGCATTACAAGAAAAGAAAAAAAGAGAGATAAAAGAAGAGTGTATGTATGTATGTATGCGTACGTATTAAAAACCAAAACCCTGTGGGGGTGTAGGAGTGAGGGGTATTAAGGGGTAGGCTAGCATTTGAAACGAGTTACAGCGATAGAAATAAGAGGGAAAATCTCTTAAATTTGGTAATTTATTAATTGAGGGTAGTCCTTTGTGGAGTAGTACTATTTATTTTGTTGTATGTATACAAACAAAAAAAAAAACAAAAAAAAGTAAGAAATGACATAAAGTAGTTCTAATCTGCTACGTTACGTATTGGGGTAGTAACGGTGCTTCCCACCTGCATGGACGCCACGTTCGTATATCAATGAGTTATTTTTAATCTTAGTTTAATAAGTAGTCGCTTGTTTAATCAGAGTTTTAAAATCGATTTATTTTTTAGAAGTGGTTTTGTCAGAAATATTTTTTCAAAAAATATTATTGAAGAGTAGTAATCTATGTTTGGAAAAATAACATCTTTTACTTAAAATTGTGGTTAAGCAGTATTGAACCCACAACCTCTTCTAACTTTAAACTAAACTACGAGTCAGTGATATGTCTTATATTATATATGTGATAATTAAATTTTTGTTCTTTCTTCTATGAATATCGATACTGCTTACTAGGATTTTTGCAGTGATTTTCTTATCATGTATTGATTTTACTTTTCTATTTAAGGAAAGACAAAGTAGAACCTTTATCGGTTTTACTTTTCCTATAAGGAAAAAATAATCTTTTATATTTGGATAACCTCTTTTTGAAAGAAAATAATTTAGACTTCTATAAATTGAAGAATCTCTCTCATACAACAATACACACTAAGAGTATCCATGATGTAGTCCTTTAGTTTTGCTTAAGGTGAGATTTAATCTCTCGATAGCTTTAAAATATTTTTCGTATTAGGATTATCGTATGTAGGTTATTTGACCAAAACTCAAAGTATCTACCATAAAGTCTGTTTTATAGTTTTTCTTTGTTGTTCAATTCATCTTGTTCAAGATTTGCAATTATTAGTTTCAGCATACACCCTGAGTATTTCGATTCCAACATTTATTAATGTTAGATCAATAAGTTGTGCTTGCCAAACTTTCAAACGTGTTTTTGGGGAGAAACAATTTTTTCGATCTCTCAAAATTAACTTAATCCTATCTGCTATTACTAAAATATTGATAGTTAAGCATTTTGATTTTTCAGCAAGTTGATCAAACAATCTGTGAATTCTACTTTCACAATCATGTTATGTTGACTTATAACAATAGGTAACTTTTGTAGTTACCTCAACATAGAGCTAAGCTAATTAAATTGTGTTGATAATATAAAATTTATTTTTTCTCTAAATTGAATCTTTTCTAGAAACATATGTTTCGTTTTCATACTTTTACGGAAACAGATGAAGACTTTGATTTGAATTCCAATAAATAGTTTCTTCTATCTTTGTGTTTTAAAATTGATTTTGAAAGAGAAAAATTCAACTAATTAACCATCACGAAAAAAATGGGCTCAAGTTCCTAATATTACGGTTGAAATTGTAGCACGCAAGTATGCATTATACATTACTAGCTAGTATTTTCATGTCATGGGATTTAATTCTAATGTATCTCCCTTTGATTGTCTTCTAGCACAAGGCATTCCTTTCCTAAAAGTGGAAAAAGGGAAGATGAAAAAATAAGAAGATTTAGAGGCAAAGGAAGAAGCTCCCACCAAGTAACTATGATGAATTTGACGTGTAAAAAACCATCATAAAATTTATTCTGAATTCACATTACAACTCCTTTTTTGAGTTTTCATTCTATCCTTTTTTGTTGTGTTTGCTTCATAAATTTGTAACGTGGTAATGAGTGTTTTTGTCAAATTCAATATGAAAATCAGTTCCCTCAAAATTTCAAGTAGTTCAAGGATTAAACTGTCGTCTCAAATTTCAGTTAGACTTTTTGTCCTTTTCTTTGACTCTTTGTCCAATGTAAAGGTGGCAACCGGTTCTTTATAACCGGTTTTAACCGGTAACCGGACCGGTTAAACCGGTTAACCGGTTCCGGTTAACCGTGTATTAGTTTACCGGTCCGGTTCCAATTTTTTTTTAACCGGAACCGGTTTAACCGGTTAAAATTAAAAAAAAAAAAAAAAAAAAAAAAAAAAAGAAGAAAGAGCCCATCCCCCACCCCTATATAAACCCTTCTTCATTTTCATTTTAATTCACATCAATTCACTCTTCTTCATCTTTCTCTCAAATCTCAATCTCTCAATTATAGTTACTTTGCAATAATTAGCCACAAAGTCTTATTATAGTTTCAACTTTCAATTATTAATTTTGCAATTATAATATTGTTGGTGGAGTTGGTGATTTTGCAACAATCCGAAGTAGCTTTGGTGGATTTGCAATTCTAGCCGCCTTCACTTTGTTGGAAATTAATCCGGCAATTTGGTACCTTCGTTCCAACTCTATCTTTAATTTTCGCAATTTAATTCTAGCAATTTATTTTTCGCAATTTAATTAACGCAATTTAATTCTAGCAATTTATTTTCTTGTGATTTATTTGATTGTGATTTAAATTATTTCTATTTAATAATGTCAAAGAGATTAAGACGTGGTGCCGGTAGTAGTAGTCGTACTATTAGGGATGCGCTTAATGAGGAAACATTTGTGGAAGAAACACCTAATTTAGGTATTGATGTTGGTGGAAATAATCCACTTTTAGGTCATGAGGCAATGCAACAACATTTTACCGACACTTTTAATGAAGACTTAGATGATGATGATGAAACACAACCCCCCGAAAATCCCATAGGAGATACATGTCCTGCACAATCACATACACAAGACAAACCGCCTAGAACTCGTAAGCCAACAGCTAAAGTTTGGAAATTTATGACTAAGAATAAGGAAAACCAATCAGCTACATGTACCCTATGTGGACAAGTATTTAGTTTTAAGCAAGGAACTGGTAAGGATGGTGGAACGGGTACACTAAATGCTCATATGAGAACCAAACATATGGATGTTTGGGGAGAGCAAACGGGTTCAAATGTGGGGGGGATTCAAATGACGATAGACCCACGAACCGGTAGAAATTTTAAGTATGACAAGAAAAAAGAACGCGTAGAAATAGCTAAAATGGTAGCTTATGATTGTTTACCATTTTCCTTTCCCTCGGGTTTGGGGTTTGTTACTTACATTCAACGTTGTTATAACCCGTTATTTGAGGGTATTCCTATAAGTACTTGTAGAGCCGATGTTATAGATTTGTTTAAAAAATATAGATTTTATTTGCGCCATGTATTTAATTCTTTAAATTGTAATGTTTGTCTTACCGCTGATTTGGGTCTTAGTATTAACCATTTAGATTTTTTTGATATTACATGTCATTGGGTTGATGACAACTGGGTTATGCAAAAAAGAATTATAGCTTTTTTATACGACGAAGGAAAAGGTCGTCACGATGGAAAAATTTTAGCCGATTCAATGTCTACTATAATGAGATTTTTTAACATTTATAGAAAAACACTTTGTATTGCTTTAGATAATGCTTCTAATAATACAAAGGCAATTGGTCTTTTAAAAAGAGAAATAAACCCTCCTCTAAGAAATATTTTTCATGTAAGATGTAGTTGTCACATTTTAAATTTAATTGTTAAAGATGGTCTTGTGCATTTTGATGATTCTGTTCAAAAAGTTAGAAATGTTGTTGCGTTTCTTTTTTGTAATGCTAATAGGGGAAGAATTAGAGATTTTAAGAATGCTGGTGTGGAAAATAACCTTAGACCTAGGAAAATTCAAGTAGAAATTGAGACTAGGTGGAACTACACTTACATTATGCTACAACAAGCATATGAGTATAGGATTCCCATACAACAAGTTCACAACAAATATAATATTAATAGTGAGGATTGGTTAACTTTTAGGCATTGGGAAGATGTTAAAGAATGTATTGAACTCTTAGAAATTTTTTATAATGCAACTCTTGCTTTTTCTAGACAATTCTATCCCACGGTAACCGGAATTTTAGCCTACTTAGCGGAAATAGCTAGAGTTTTACAAGAGTATAAATATAAACCCGATTATCAAGTGGCTATATTTGAAATGATAATCAAATTTAAGAAGTATTTTTTTTCCCATCCCAACTTTATTTATATTGGGTTCCCTTTTAAATCCTTGTTTAAAAGTGTCTTATACTAAAAATTTGGTTAGTCAAATTTATACATTTTTAGAAATTGAAGAGGGAGTTCAACCATCTTTAGCTGAAGCCGATCTCGCTATTGATGATGAGTTTAGAAAAGTTTTTACTCATTATTCTAGTTTGGAAGAACGTGCTACACCCGTTGCTCCACGCCCTACTACTTCTCAGAGTAGCAAAAAGGGCTTGTCGGGGCCATAGACATTCATTATCCGGCTTTAGCTTGCAAGTACTAGTGTGCATTCGAGATTGGATTAGATCGGAGCGACGCAACCAAAACTCAGAAGCGGAGGAAGGCGAAGAGGAAGAAATTGAAGATTTGATAGCTAGTGGACCGGACCAAATGGAAGACTTTGAAGATATTTCCATGACCGAATATGATGTGGGGGAAATTAACGAAATGGTTCAAAATTGGTGATTTTATTATTCTACTATTTTTGTACAACTCATGTATTATTTGCAAGTTAAAAAAAAATACAACTTGCAAATAAATGTTATCCAAGACTGAATAAAATATATGGCTCATTGAGCTTTCTTCTATTTACTTGTGTTCATATTTTTACTTTTATTAAGTTAGGAATATACCTAAAATATACTAAGAATATACTTATAAGTATATTAAGTTATATAGTATACTTAAACATATATATAAGTATATATAGTATATATAGAAAAAATAGTATATATAGTATATAAGTAAGTATATATAGTATATAGTACATATATAGTACATATATATAAGTATATATAGTATATATATTAAGTTATACACATATATAAGTATATATAGTATATATTATATATAAATATATATAGTATATATATTAAGTATATATACTTATATAGTATATATGTATATATAGTATATATATTAAGTTATACATATATATAAGTATATATAGTATATAAGTATATATAGTATATAGTACATATATATAAGGATATATAGTATATATATTAAGTTATACATATATATAGGTATATATAGTATATAAGTATATATAGTATATAGTACATATATATACTAAGTTATACATATATTTAGTATATATATTAAGTTATACATATATATAGTATATATATTAATTTATACATATATATAAGTATATATAGTATATATATTAAGTTATACATATATATAAGTATATAGAGTATATAGTACATATATATATGTGTATATATATTAAGTTATACATATATTTAGTATATATATTAAGTTATACATATATATAATATATATATTAATTTATACATATATATATAAGTATATATAGTATATATAGTAAGTTATACATATATATAAGTATATAGAGTATATAGTACATATATATCAGTATATATAGTATATATATATTAAGTTATACAAATATATAAGTATATGTAAGTTATATATATATATATGTATACGAAAAACACTATTCTGTATTGCTGACTTGCTGTTAGGCTGTTAGTCAGTAAATATTTAAACTTTAATTATAAAGTTGTATAACATATGTAAATATACCTACAATATACTAATAAATACTATAATATATATATATAATACAAAAACAAAAACAAAAAAAAGATTTTAACTACTCCAAACCGGACCGGTTCCGGTTTGGAGTTTAAAACCGGTTAACCGGAACCGACCGGTTCCTTAACCGGTTACCGGTCCGGTTCCGGTTGGAACCGGTTAACAGGTTTAGTCCAATGACATAAAGAAAAGGTTACCCAATATGAAAAAGAAAACTATATATATATATATATAACATCTTATAAGAGATAGGTACCGATGAATATAATTTCTTTGCAACGGTAATTTTACTCTGGTAAAATTAATATTTTCGATGATTCTTTTGACAAACTACAAATTTCAAATTACTTCCAACAACATAAAAATTACTACTATTATGCTGCTCATAATCATTTCATTTTAAAAGGTTGTCAAACACTCTAATGCTCTAAAATATTTCCTTTTAAACAACCACTTCTGACTAATTGAGAATTACATTGATAATTCTGAAGTACTTGGGATTATCCCTACCGTTTCTTTCCAATATGACCTTCATTTTATATTTAATTTAGCTAATGATCAGATAAACACTTTTATTTGATATATGCACGTCTTCTAAACACGTGTCCCCTAAACCACTAATGAAATTCCCCTATTGGAAAATGGTTAAGCTCCTCTTCATTCTCATCCTCCTCCGTCTTCTTCGGGGGTCATTCGCACAAATGCCCCTCTCTTGGGGTCGTGTTTAATTTTTGCCCTTCATCACTTTAAGTAACAAAAAAGTGGCCAAAAATATCCTAACATCAAAAAAAAAAAAAAAAAAATCGGCTTACCCCCTAATTTTCCAAGGCATAATGTTATAGAAATTTTTCCTTGTCCAGCATAATTTTTGTAGGAATTAAATTTTCCGGCATAAGTTGGTAGTAACTAATTCACTCCACACTACACAACTTATGCCGGAAAATTTAATTCCTACAGAAATTATGCCGGACAAGGCAAACTTTCTATAAACATAAGCCTTGCGAATTAGTTACTACACAACTTATGCCGCATAATTTAATTCCTAAGGAACTTATGCCGGACAAGGCAAAGGTTCCCTAAACTTATTCTTGCGATTTTTATTTTTTTTGTAAGAAAACAACAAATTCATCGCCTCTGCTGGGGATCGAACCAGAATCTTTGATTTCATAGACCAACAAATAAGTGTACCTTTGCCCACAAATTAAATTAGAAGTAGGGGCTAAAATTAAAGACCAGCGATTTGAGGGGCAAAAATTAAAGACTAGTCCGCATGAATGGAATCCACGCAAAAAAAAAAAAAAAAGTGGGCAATTTGCACGATTGTCCTTATTCAGGGGTGGTCTTTAATTTTTCCCCCTCAAATCATTGGTCTTTAATTTTTTCCCTTCGTCTAAAATATTCAGAGATTCTGGGTTCGAACCGCGGCTCAGTAAAAGAAAAAAAAATTGCAAGATAGAGTTTTGTTGCAAAATTAGGCCTATTCGGGAGGCCTAACTTTTCTAGAATTCCAGCAGAGTAAAAAAAAAAATTGCTTGAAGGCAGACATTTCGCAAAGCCTTGCCTTGCAATTTTTTTTTTTGACTGAAAAGGGGTTCGAACCCAAAACTTTTGGGTATTTTCAATCACTTTTTTAAGCGAAGGACAAAAATTAAAGACCAGCACCTTTAAAGGCCAATCCGTGCAAAAAAAGATAAAAAGACTTCTTAGCCCATGGCTTTTCGAAGGCCCAATTAAAGCAACAGGCAAACAACAAAGGCTTGACAATTGGATCTAATGAAAATGGGCCTGATGAGAACATTTCAGCCCATAGACACGGGGCTAGAGAGACAGAGGAAACAGTACAAGTAGACAAGAATAGCCTTGATTCTATGTAAATAAAATAATGGGAAAAGAACATAACTAGGCAATAGTTAGCGAATAATTGCATAATCATAGCAAGGTTATTTAGTTTTCATTTCATAGCAACTAAATATTAAACTTCCAAAGGAAAATCCCTATAATTCAGTTGAACGTGAATCAATCCCAAACTAACTCTTCCTATTTTTTTGGGCTGAATATTTATCTTCCATATACAATTGATACAATCATTCAAAAAAATAGTTTTGTTCCTTTTCTTTTTAAACGTTTTTTCCTATGTTCTTAATACATGTAAAATTTCTATCATAATTATACATGGTATTTTTGAAATTATCTATTTATACCATAAATATACTTGGTATTTTGGCGAAAATATATTTATAGCATGTACATGGTATTTTCGAAAATATGTATTTATACCATAAATATGCATGGCATTTTAGCAAAAATATACATGGTATTTTCTAATATATATATATATACATAGTATTTTTGCAAAAATATATTTATACCATAAATAAATATGGTATTTTTTCAACTGGAAAATGAAGGAATGGAGGGATGAGTAATAGGAGATGGAGGATATATATGTTGGAGAAGATTGATACATAGTAGATGTTTATCTTAAATCAGAGAATAAATGATGTGTTTATCTCGTAAATGATGGATAAATGAAAATAAAGACTAAAAGATATGATTGAATCCCTGATTTTGGGGATATTCCCATTCTTCATATACTTTTTTTAATGTGTTATATATGTAATAAATAGCGTTGTTTTTGTAGAATATGAAAATTTCTGCTATTTATGTTCTTATTTATGGTATCGTGACTTCTCACGTAATTTTTCCTAAAAGGATGATAGACCCGGCCCATTGTTTATTTGGGCACCTCCACCATAGAAAACCCACACTGATCTTACTAGTGGACCACCAATTTACAAAGCCCAGCTACCTGTCTCACTCTGTTGCTATCTCTTTCTTCCACTTTTTCCATTTGGTTGGCCTCAAAAAAATCATCACAAGAATGGAAAGTCAAAACCACTAAGCAAATGAGTCTACTTTTTTGTTTGTCGATTTCATGTGTAAATTTGATTCTTTCTAATGAATTGTGACCGTATTATAGATGCAATGAAGCAGAACTTCCGATATAAAAAATGAAAAGCAACTATCTTAAAGAATAGAAAAGAAAAACGTTTTTTTTAATGAACTACACAGACCCTGTTATAAAATGAAGCTAAAAGAGTAATAATATTAAAGGATGAAAACCATAGAAATAGAGTGACAAAAGAGGAGAGATTTCTTATTCATCCAAAATGTGTTACAAGTCCATTCCATATGAAAACTTATGCCTCTATTTATAGTGCTACATATGCATTCAATATATGAGATAATGGAAGAACCATTAAGATGGTGGAAGATAATGAAAGAGGCATTATATTTGTGTAGTGGACATCCATACTATATATTTCATAACACTCCCCCTTGGATGTCCATAGATGATGTGCATCGTTAAAAACCTTATTAGGAAAAAACCTCAATGAAGGAAAAAGAGTACACATATCTAGTAATACGCTTTGAGAGCTGCCTCATTAAAAACCTTACCAAGAAAACCCAATGGGACAAAACTTGGTTAAGGAAAAAAAAGTACAACGCGTATTTCACTCCCCCTGACGAAGACCAATATTCAGATGTCGGAGTCTTCGCATTCCAATCTTGAATATCATCTTCTCAAGAGTTGAAGTTGGCAAAGTTTTGGTGAACAAATCTGCAGGATTGTCACTTGAACGAATTTGTTGCACATCAATATCACCATTCTTCTGGAGATCATGTGTGAAAAATAACTTTGGTGAAATGTGCTTCGTTCTATCTCTTTCTATAAATCCTCCTTTTAATTGAGCTATGCATGCAGCATTATCTTCATATAATACTGTGGGTAATTTTGTATCACACTTCAAGCCACATCTTTCTTTGATGAAATGTATCACTGATCTCAACCACACACATTCTCTACTTGCTTCATGAATAGCTATTATCTCAGCATGATTTGAAGAAGTAGCAACAATGGACTGCTTTGTGGATCGCCATGATATAGCAGTACCTCCGCATGTAAACAGATAGCCTGTTTGAGATCGAGCTTTATGTGGATCAGATAAATAACCTGCATCTGCATAACCAACAAGATCTGTACTACCTTTGTTAGTATAAAAACAAACCCATATCGCTAGTTCCCTTCAGATATCGCAATATATGCTTAACTCCGTTCCAATGTCTTCGTGTAGGAGAAGAGCTATATCTTGCTAGCAAATTAACAGAGAACGCTATGTCAGGTCTTGTAGCGTTAGCAAGATACAGAAGTGCACCAATTGCACTAAGATATGGTACTTCAGGACCAAGAAGCTCTTCATTTTCTTCTTGACGTCGGAACGGATCTTTTTATAGTGGTGCATAGAGGCATATAAAAGGGTAGATATAAATATGACATTCAACATATGAGAATGTGGGGAAGATATAAATATGACATTCAATATATGAGAATGTGGGGAAGATCATGGGTGAAGTGGGAGACATTACATTAAACCTTTGAGATCATGGAGGAAGTGGGAATTTATTTCTAGAGTGGTGGACATCCACACTTATTTTTCATAACACTCCCCCTTGGATGTCCATGTCTTAATAGATGATGTGTCTCGTTAAACCCTTACTAGGAAAAACCCAGTGGGAAAAAATCCTAGTGAAGGAAAAAGAGTACACATATCTCGTAATACGCATTGCTAGCTTCCTCATTAAAAACCTTGCCAGGAAAACCCAGTGGGATAAAACCTCAGCTAAGGAAAAAAGAGTACAGCGCGTATTACTCCCCATGATAAAAGTATCACTTAATTCTTGGAGACAACACATCCAAATCTTGTATATCAACTTCTCAAATGTCGAGGTTAGCAATGCTTTACTGAACATGTCCGTCAACTTATCAATCGAGCGTATTTGTTGAAAACCTATTTCACCTTTCTGTTGAAGATCATGTCTGGAAAAGAACTTTGAGGAATGTGTTGTATTTTGTCTCCTTTGTTATATCCTTCTTTCAATTGAGCTATGCAAGCTTCGTACAATATTGTTGAAATCTTCATTTCCAAATAAACATCATAGTATTGCAAAATGTATTGAATTATTGATCTCAGCCAGACACGTATTCCTGAATTGCTTTGTATAAGTATCAACAATTGACTGCCATGTCGAACATTATAGTGTGGCAGTATCCTCACATGCAAATCAGTACTTGCTTGAAAACCAAACTTCATGTAATAATACAAATAATGCCCTGCATTTACATAACCACCAAAATCTTGATAATAATTGTTAGGACAAACAAATCTATATTAATAATTTCTTTTACAGTATGCAATATAATATACTCATCATTATCATTAGGTCAAAATGATGTTTATTTATATTTAGCGACATCACAACCATTGGGGTACTCAATGGAATCGCTTTAACCTATATAAAGATTTGTGAAGCTTTATTTTCGTAAACCTTAAATGCTTCAAACCAATTTAAATCCCTACGGATTTTCTTTTATTGTCTATATAGCCATATTGACATCAATGAATTATACGCATTCAAAATTTTCATATATTGCCAGACTGATAAGAAACACCATTGCATCCACCACAGGAGAGTACATACGTCTCCATACAATAATGTCAGGACTTTTACGAAAAATCTTTATGCCACAAGGCACAAGCCGTACTTTATTTTTACGGTTTTTATTTATCATTGTACTTTTCGCACAAGAATCCATTTGTACCCCACTGACATTATACCTTGAGATCATCGGACTATAGGTCCAAAGCATCACTTTTCCAAGTGAAAGAAAAATTTACTTGAACAGCGTATTTTATTTGACCAATCATTATATTTGTCCATATTCTTTGACAGATTTGAATTCAAGATCCTCATCACCATTATAATATTGAGCACTACATTATTTCAAAGATACCGTCGACGGTTATTTGATATCGGTTCCAATGCGACATAACTTATTGAGATCTCTTCATTTTTTATCAATTTCAGGTACCTGAACCTTTCCCAAGGTTTTATGAAGGTTATGCCGTGGTCCTCTTTAAAGCACTTGCCTCATTATATGACCATCTTGATCATTTGCTCCTCTCCTTCTTCAAGGAGTTTTATCTTTGGAACCGATTGGTCTATCGCCATAGACTCTGTTCTTCCAGGACTTTAATTCTAATTGGAGCATTTGTGGCTAGAATATAATATTCACTTTTGGGTCAGCAAATGCGTCTGGCAGTTAACTTGAATTATCCTTTCAACGAGGATCATACCAGTGATAATTCATTACATATACCTTATTTTCCAGCTGCATATCATCCCTCCCCCTAATGTTAGGAAATCTAACATTTACCTCCAAACATTATTTGGGACCCATCTTTATGCATTTTGGTGGAGCAATTAAATCATATATCGCACATTCAAATTTCTAGATGGAAATTATTTGATTCCTGACACTGAACCAATTGTAATAGGGGAACTTAATATCACTTGTTGGCTTGATGCGTACAAGTGCTGCTATATATTAAATAACATATTTCATCCCAAATTTCTTTTTAGGAGTTTTGTTCTCATAACCAATTGTTTAGCTATAATTGGAGGCATACAATTTCAGCTAAACCAACTTGGATATAAACCAGCATTATTACATCATTTCATAATTTGGAATCGTGCTCTTAATTTAAAAATTCGAGCAAACAACCTTGCAAAAATCAAATTGCAAGTTGATACCAAATGCACATGTGACTATCATATATGCATCTATCAAAACCATATAATAATAAACCGATCCACATGGCAGGTGACTGGGCCCATATATACATATCACCTTTTATACGTTCCAAAATCATGGGATACAATCCCAGCCTTAGCTGGTAAATTAATCAATTTGGCATCATGAGAACAAGCAGCACAAGAGAATTCTTGAAGAATCTCTTTATTTCTTCAAAATATAACCATATGAATTCTCAATTATTTTCACATCACATTGAACCGGGATGGTCAACCGGTCATGCCAACCTCCATAGCATGTGATTCCATCATGCTTATATTTATGTGGTACAAATTCTGAGGAAAAACGAGCAACATTTCACATACATTTTGTTTCCCCGCTATAGTTGTAGTAATATGAAGATATTAAACCTTCCCATAATTTATAGTCTCAATATAATTTATTTCTGGCCAATGCCTTTGAAACTTAAAAAGTTTCTTCTGAGACTTACTACAACACCAATATTATGAAAAAATTCTTCCATCGGGTTGTAACTCTTTAGCTCTTTGAGAGTTCCCAATTAATTTTGCACTACCAAATCTTTCATCACACCATTTGCATGGTGAATATCTCCTCTTAGAGAGAAAATTATTGTCATTATGGTCATGGTCAAAACCTTTATAAGCAATACTTATTTCTTACTTTTACTCTTTGGTAATTCATGATAATACATACCATAATATTTATGAAGTACTAAAAGTAAGTGCTTGACCATTGACCTTTTATGTCAAAACAATTTTCTTTTCTCTCAAACCTTTCGTAGAGTTGAGTTGTGTGGTATTCATTCAACCATCTATGAGCACGGCCTTATCCATAATGTATTCACATTTCACTTTCAAAATGGGCGAGCATTCACGATGCTTATCACAAGTCACATTCTCTTCAAATCACCATATATAAATTGTAACCTCTGACATTTATGTGAAATACATAAACTTTTATTATCCAGCAATATTCCTTCGTTTGTGGTAGTGATGATAAAATAAATTGTCAAAGTAGAAATATCTATACCACGAGAAGTCCAATAGATCTGCACAAATAGGTTAGTAACAACGAACAAATATATATTAGAAAGCCAAAGAAGAATATCTGATCCTTATGTACATACGTTTCGCTAATTCCGCAGACTATAAGATAACATAAAGCAAATCTCACCTTATATATTCAGTAACCATAAGTGGTTCTTAAAACTTATGCATGTTAATCACAAAGTGATGTGTTTATTCCATTTGTGAACTTTATTAGTAGTTCAAATGAGCCTTTTTTACAAGTATTATTATGGTAACATATCTACAAGGGAAAAATAGTACTGCACAAACTCAAACTGGCATTCATGCCATCAATTGACAGTCAAAATTGATATAGCATACTAAGGTACTTAATTGCCTATGTAACAGTGGTTAGAAGGAAATCTAGGCCTGAAAATATAATGTCACCAATTGATCCGTTTAAAAATACACCAATTGTTACACTGAAGCAAATTTAAGTATCCAATAAATTATGTTTAGATGATATATATTTAAATATCCATGAAGCAGTAATACTTGATGCATAAAAAAATTAGAGAATAAGGATTAAATCTCATGGGCATGTCAAGAGCCTTATTTTGTAGACATTTACTGTATATGATAAGGATAACTGTCGAAGGTAAAATTATTTTATCAATTTACCTTATTTTATCAACAGTAAGAGTTAGAAAACATACTAGAACTCCAAACTAAACATATGGTTCTGTATCCATCGACCAATACAACTTAAGCCTTCATGAAAGGCTTCTCCAGACACAATAGGCATGCAGCATATGACCTCAACTACGATTGGCTTTACAAAATCCACTAAAAAAAATAGTTACTACCGCAAATAGATAAATTTCGATTAGACAAAAATTGAATAAAGAAATATGTCAAACGTATCTTTGCGTTAGCATAAATTTGCTTCAGATGTGATCAGTTCATATGCATAAACTTGATCAACAATTGTTTACTCCTCCTTCTCATCATCACACCAAACTATTGGTATCTCCCATTTGGTTAAATAAAACTCAACTTGGAAGTGGTGAATAAAATTGAAACTTGAGACAATTCGTGCTGATAACGTGTTATAAAATGAAGCTAAAAAAGTAATAATATTAAAGGATGAAAACCATAGAAATAAAGTGACAAAAGAGGAGAGATTTCTTATTAATCCAAAATGTGTTACAAGTCAATTCCATATGAAAACTTATGCCTCTATTTATAGTGCTACATATGCATTCAATATATGAGATAATGGAAGAACCATTAAGATGGTGGAAGATAATGGAAGAGGCATTATATTTGTGTAGTGGACATACTATATATTTCATAACAGACCCATAATTACTCTAATTTATTTTTTATTGCATAGATTTTGAGTGACAGTGACTAAACTCTGTTTTGAGACTACTTATCGAACAAAAAAAAAAACTCACGTACGTGCCTTTAAAACTTTCATTCATGATATATAATTGGAACCGATGCCATGAACCTTAGGCCTCTTGACTCTTGTCCACATTTTAATCAGTTGGCACTTAGTACAGGAAGTTACCATTAACAAGGATAGTATGATTCATTCATGAACGTCATTAGATGTCTATTCTTCTTCGGATAATTTAATTTGCGGATTTTGTTTTTTTCCGGGAACTCTCTTGATACTAATGATTTATAGCAAAGAAAGTGTTTAAAACGTTTTCTAGAACAATACCTTAACATAATATTAGACCTTAGTCGTGTCTTTTCATAGAAACATTTGACTCGGAAAGAAAGCAAGATGCCTTTTCAAATGTAAATTGGTAAAGAAAAGACAATTTTATTTATTTGAATTGTGCCGCATCTGTACCAGATTGTATGATTGCCTTATCTACAAATGTAAATTGGTAAAGAAAGACGTTTTTATTTGCGACTGTAACAAATGTTGAAACATAATATAAATATATAATTAACTAACTAAAATTGTACTTGCTCGACATTTTAAAGTTTTAGATGAGGTAATATCACATATGGTACCAGAGTTGGTAAAAGCTCCTAGGTATAAATCTCCTCGTCACTCGAAAACCAATTTTCATCTGTTTGGCCATGAAAAGGAATCAAACATACATGTCTAGACATGAGAAAAGAATCAACTGGGCATGCGGTGAGACATAAGATAGTTAATTATTTAAAAGCGTATAATACTCACTTTTTTTTGGCACTGCTATAATACTTTTCAGGATATGAATTTGATCTTGGAACACATCTTTTTTCATCATATGAACTTTAAGGTGTATGAAGTTTCTGACCATCTATCGGAGAAAAAAGAATGAACGGATTTCCTCTCTCCCCATAAATGTAAGGGTAATCATTCCTAAACCTATTTGTGAGATTAGACTGGATAGTTGTTGTTGGTGGTGAATTTGTCTATTTAAGCTTAACCATGAAACATTGATCACTTTCAAATTTTAAAATTTAAATCCTTTACCAGTATTGAACAAGCTAAGAATTCAAAGTGACAGGGCAAAAGGTTCATATCTCTATGGGACCACTAAACCATCAGAAGAAGATGATGTAGTATCCACGCACCATTGTCTTCGGATCTTGGACACAAGAGGGACACGTGTACAATTCCTTTTAAATTGAATTATAAATATATAGTTATAGACGTGGCCATGGTCATAGATCGAGACGTGTTTAATTTTTTTTTATTAAGCTGGTGGCTATATTATTGTTTAAGAAGGCTCATTAGGTACTGAAAAACAACAGAATTAGTAATTAAGTGGGTGACCATGTGCTCAAAGCTAGCAGATTTGCTCAAAAGAAGACTGCAAGATTTGATAGGACACGTAATCCATTTCTAAAATATCTAGGTTATTCTAAGTCTGATTATTACTGTCAGATTACTTACTACTTTAATTGATTAGAGCCATTTGTTTAAACATAGATTCGTTGATATCAAATGCAATTAGCTGTTTCTTGTAGATTTTTTGCTTTTAAATATGGCCGGCGAATAATCTTACTTTATGTTTAGGTAGCTTAATTTGGTGGTGTGGGGCTTTAATTTCCTCTTTTTTTCTTTATCTCTAATTAATTAACGAAAGTAATAAACTACCGAACTTGCTTCCAATAGCAAAGAGAAAAAGCTGCCCTTCTTTATGGATTTTCCTTTGAGCATTTGACTCGTTGAATATAAATCTTTTACTGCTGCTTAATTTATCAATAGGGAAAATGTCGGTCAGGTTCCTTAGCAAGAAAAATTAACTTGATTGTTCGATTAAATCGATTTTAGTGGCTCGTCGGCACTTGTAATATGTGACCATCAAAAGAAGCTAATGGAGCTTGGGCACTAAAAAGTCATAACCTACCTATATTATGGCTTAAAGTAAGGCGCAAATTAGGGATTGCCAAATTCTATGGGCGTAGATAAATTACACTATTCAATCCATGCTCGAGTAAGAATTTGCAGAATGAAGCAAAACAGGCTCAAACTCAGAGGAAATATAGTCAAAAGATATAAATATAAAAAATATTAAAAAAAAACGACTTCCATCTTTCCCTTTTATTAGTCCTCGTTATTGACTTGACACTCCTTTAATAAAATTATTTATTATTGTATGAGTTTGTGTTAATTAATACTAAATTACTCATATTAACTATGTTTTGGAAATTTAAATTTGACAACTAAAAATTTACATAATTACTTAATGACAAGCATAGTATTGAAAGAAAATAATAGAAATCTCTTAATTTATTAAAATAGACAAGTAAAAAGGAAAATTTATTTTTAGTATAAGATACTAGTAAGACGGACGGGAGGAAGTGAAAATGAAGAAAGTGATTACTCTTTCCTTATTTATATGAAACACTTTCTTTTTTATTTTATCACATGAAATATCATTTTAATTTTATATTTTAAAAAATAATTTTAAACTCCTATAATGAAATAATTTACAATTTCACTAACTTCTAGGATTTGTTTATGCACATGTTATAAAAGTCTTCTATTTTTTTCTTCTTAAATGTCATACTCATGTAAAATGGGTATCACAAAAATTAAGACCAAAGAAGTGACATTTTTCAAAGTGTAAGGGTGGAGGGAAACATGGAAGGAGACTGGGGGTCACATATTATAACAAAAAAACAAAATTGACCATCGTACATTTCACTAGCAAATTAGATATAGGAGAGACCATCTTCATTATACTCTAACAGGATTCATATATCTGACACGAAGCTAAAGACACATATATAGATCCCTAGGGCTACCATGCATGCAGCTTTTTAGAAATAGTTGTCATATAAAATTGGACTAGCTTGTCTAGGTCGTATCAATAATACTACGCAACTTTAATTTTGACAAAAAGGAACACCAACGAATATAAATGGTTACAAATGATTCTTGGATCATTTCGTTGCTTGGTAAAGGTTATCATCATGCATTCGTACTGTAAATTTTGATTTGGAAGCTTAGTAGAGGAAATAGTTTTGCTATCATTAAATTGTATGGCTAAGTCAGTGTTTAATACTAGAAACTAAGAGAAGACATAATGTTCTATTCAAGCTTTATGTCGGAATTAATGTATTTCAGTTTCTAACTTCTAATACCTGTTCAATTTGAGATATATTTGTAAGATTTTTTTTTTTTAAAAATAAAATTTAAATCTATAGGACGACGAGATATAATTTGAGTAAATGGTTGAATGAGCGCAAATTAATGTACGGACCAAACGAAGATGGATCTAAGTTTAAAAGCTTATACAAATTAAATCAAGGTGCTACTTAAATTAGAACCACTAAAGCATAAAATTTCTCTTTCAAACCAAAGGGACGTCGGCAAGTAAAATATAAATTGGCATTCATATGATGCCCGTGACATATACTCCTAAAGTCCTAATAGAGTTAAATTGGAGATCAATGCAGTGTACTAATGAAAACAATAAAGAAATGTTAATGAAGACAATAATCAAGGAACAATTCTGATTAGCCAAAGTGCTGAAATCCAATCGTTAATGGGTGTTTAGCATATATATTACCAAGTCGGAAGATAGGAAACAGGAGCTCGATTTGTCGGGATAAACATGGCACCAATTAGTTTATGCAATGTGAAACCATATTAATATATTAAATTAAAGACGACTCAATTAGACTCGTCAAAAGCATATGAAAGGGAAACCTTCCCACGCCATGCGCATCTTTTTCAAAATAATCTTTTGAATTCCTTTTATTATTTTAATTAAATTAATCACCCTTAAGACAAGGACCCGATCAACTTAAATATACTAGGCGAGTAGGAATGTCCTACGCATAAACTCCTCACCCCCCAGCCCCCCGCCCCTCTTGATCATCCTTATCCTTTTATTTCTTAACTATATTACTACTTCTAGGTTTAGTGTAAACCTTGTTAACCTTGTAAGAATAGTAATAAACTATCTTAACCGCAATTAGTCTTATCCAGCTTCTTGCTTAAGAAAACTCCAACTGAATAAGAAAATAAGCCATTTTTATAGGATTTTCATGATTTTATATGATGGTCGATTGATGTAGTGGAGATCGACAGGGTAATGATATCAAGACTTAAATCTCAAAAATCAAAATCCAATCAGCGCATGCGATGACCTTTGAAATCTGACACATCTTATGATCCAATTACTCCCTCCGTCCATAATTGACACACCCCATAAGAAAAAATAAATAATATAATAATTTTATTATATCATCCCTAATTATTATAAGTCAAATCACTTATTAGGAAATGAATTGGGAATAATTAGTACTTTTTTTTATCAAATTACCCAGACTTCCTCTGGGTAGCAATAATTAGTACTTAATAAAATAAAAGGGTAAAATATGTATAAAGTGGTAAAGTATTTCTTGATTTTTCAAATTGAATAAATAAAAGTGGATATTAGCTAATTTTAACATAGTGGACAAGTAAAAATTTACGGAAGAGTATAAAATATTGATCCTTGTGTCCTAATTTATGCATGTGATATATTTTTTTTTTTAGCCAGTTCTAATAAGAATAATATATTTTAATAATTAATACAATTTAACTGTAAACTTTTTATTGTACCCCTAATAAGATGGTCCATAGAATCATAGTCACATATTAACTTATTTTAAACCACGAATCAGAAGTATCTTCTTTCTTAAAAGATATCGGTCAAACACCACCACTCTAATTAGGACAGAGGGACTTAAAAAAACAACCACTACTCCTATAAGTACTATCATTCTTTGATAAATTTATGAAAAGGGTGACCGTGGAGGTCTGGCCGCGTTTTGTTGGCGATAACATATTTTATTATATATAAATGTGGAAGAGCGATCAACACAGCATTGACTGCTTCTACCAAACACTTTATAAATTGTACACACAATGAATACTTATACCAAAAATTATATAACTTGTACACTTTAATCAATTATTTTTTTATTCCACGTGGACATATGTCACAGTACTTAATATTTCATATATAGACGTATTCACTTTAATTTTAATTCTCCGACACATTTATTTTCTTCGTGTACTTTTACTTGTTCACTTTTGACTTTTCACGTTCTTGCTGAATATTTATTCTCTTCTCATGTATAGACGTATGCAGTTCAATTTTAATTCTCCTACACAAATTTATTTTTTTCGTGCACTTTTACTTGTTCACTTTGACTTTTCACGTTCTTTAAGAATTAATAAATCCCACGTGGACATATGCCATAATACTGAATATTTATTCTCTTCTCATGTATACACGTATCCACTTCAATTTTAATTCTCCGACACATATTTATTTCCTCCGTGCACTTTTGTTCACTTTTCACTTTTCATGTTCTTGCGGAATATTTATTCTCTTCTCATGTATACATGTATGCACTTCAATTTTAATTCTCCGACACATATTTGTTTCCTGCGTGCACTTTTACTTGTTCACTTTTAACTTTTCACGTTCTTTATGAATTAATAAATGGAGTACTCCCTCCATCCCATATTACTTGGTCACATTACTTGACTTTTCACCTTCTTTAAGAATTAATAAATGAAGTACTCCCTTCGTCTCATGTTACTTGACCACATTACTATACATGACTTTTCACGTTCTTTAAGAATTAATAAATGAAGTACTCCCTTCGTCCATATTACTTGGCCACATTATTAAAAATATATGTCTATTTTTCTATTCTATATTTTTCTTATTATATATAAACGCCCAAGGTAGACGAACACAACAACAATAAGTTGTACAAAAAGCAACTAAATTGTACTCTAAGCAGGGACTAACACGTGTACATTTCAGAAGTTTAACATTAATTATACCTCTTGTGTGTTTACTTTTTAAGTCCCTACGGGTCCGAAGCGTCTTAATTGTCCTTTCATTTCCTTAATTTGGCATATACTCCCTCTGTCTCAATTTAAGTGTCTACGTTTGACTAGGCATGAAGTTTAAGAAATAAAGATAGACTTTCAAATCTCATGGTTCTAAATTAAAAATGTGTATAATATAATAAAATATCCTTTGAATCTTGTGATTATAAACTTGACATGTAGGAAACTTGAATTGTCAACTTACTAAATATAAATAGAGGCGGACATAATCAAAATAAGACCATTTTTTTTATTTAACAACAAACACTCAAGATGGACGAACACAACAACAATAAGTTGTACAAAAAACAACTGAAATTGTACTCTAAACCGGGACTAACATGTGTACATTTCAGAAGTTTAACATTAATACTATCTCTTATGTGTTTACTTTTTAAGTCCCTACGTGTCCGCAGTGTCTCAATTGTCCTTTCATTTCCTTCATTTGGCATATACTCCCTCTGTCTCAATTTAAGTGTCTAGGTTTAATAAGAGGCGGAATTTAAGAAATAAAGACAGGCTTTTGAATCTTGTTGTTCTAAATTAAAATGTGTATAATATAATAAAATATCATTTGAATCTTGTGATTATAAACTTGACATGTAGGATATTTGAATTGTCAACTTACTAAATATAAAAAGAGGCGGGCATAACCAAAATAAGACATATTTTAACAACAATTGAAAAATTAAGGGGGAAAATAAGAGGAAAAGAAAAAAAAATATGGAGACTCACTAGGGAGAATCGCAGTATCCTTTGCAAAATATACAAACCATAAAAACTAACTAAATTAAGTAACCAAATTAATCATATTGAGCCCTGTGCATCGCACTGGCATAAGTTTGCTAGTTCTTCTATAAAAAAAAGGAAACTTGAGCCTCCCCCTTAGTTACAATTGTCAACGTGAGAACCTATAAATGTATAATGATGAAATGAATCACGGCTAGCTCATGCAAATGCAAGCAGTGGCTGAAAAACGTACATAATCTGAATTTATATTTAACATAACCTCAGATATCTAGTTGTACTAGACGGTCTATGCCCGTGTTGCGCACGAGTCCAACACTTTAAATTATAATGTATTTATGTGTATTTAGTTATTTTTGAATAGTGATAATATATATATATATATATATATATATATATATATATATATATATATATATATAACATAACCTCAGATATCTAGTTGTACTAGACGGCCTATGCCCATGCTGCGTACGGGTCCAACACTTTAGATTATAGTGTATTTATGTGTATTTAGTTGTTTTTGAATAGTGATAATATATATATATATATATATATATATATATATATATATATATTATGTTCAAAACACGATTAATATCACATAAGAGTTTGTGCTCCGTATCTAAAATTTTATTATATTAATGTTTGCTATGAACACAAAATCGGCAAATTTATTAATATTTTTTAAAAGAGAACACTTGTTTAAAAGGAAACTATTTTCTTCTCTTTGAGATAAAACAATAGCAATATTTAAGCATCAATTGATACTTTCAATTTTAATTCGATTAATTTAAAGGTGTAAAATACTTATTATTTTTTATCAAATTTTCATTTGGACAATTATAATTCAAATTATTAAATTAATTTTACATGTTTAAAACGAAACAAAGTAGAAATTGATTTTTCATTTAAACGAAGAAATACTATTTTTTAAATTTTTAGTAAATATTCTCGGTGTAGCTCATTTTACTTGTCATGTTGTCTTTTGCATGGTTTTTTAAGAAAATGTCGATTAGAATTATAATTTGACTAATTTACTTTATTCATTATTTGATCTGTATTTGATATATTTTTTTTACAACATTAATTTCTTTTCACATTTATTAGAGTAAGAATAAAAATAAAAAAGTAATTAAATTCTATCTTATTTTAAAATATAAATATTTTAAGTATATTTATTTTAGTAAACATAACAAATAAATGACATGGCGGAATAGCAAATACAACAGTTTAATATCTAGATTAGATCTCACGCTAATATAAAAAAAGAAAGAAAATTGTATGGTTTGACTACTTAACCTTTTGAAGAAAAACAATTTCATGGATTGACACGCACGTGGTAATGAATTCATGATTATTGATTTAATGAGATACATTGGAAATTACATGAATATTGTTTGATTTTTTAATAGGGGGTGCACTTTTTTTTTTGACATTATTAATTTGCACTATTTTTATGCATATATATATATATATATATATATATATATATATATATATATATATATATATATATAATATGTTCAAAACACGATTAATATAATATTGTAGTTTGTACTTCGTATCTAAAATTTATTATATTAGTGTTTATTACGAATACAAAGTCTCCACTTTTTTTTTAATATGGGGTTCACTTTTTTTTTTATATTACTTGATTTTGTTAATATGGGGTCCACTTTTTTTTACCGTGAGTTTGAAGATGGTGGGATCCACTTTTTTTTATATATTGTTTGATGTCGTTTTGTATGGGGTCCACCCTTTATGGGGTGTACTTTTTTTTTTTTGGACATTATTAGTTTGTACTATTTTTATGCATATAATATATATACATATACTATGTTCAAAACACGATTACTATAACATTGTAGTTTGTGCTCCGTATCTAAAACTTTATTATATTAGTGTTTGCTACGAATATAAAGTCTGTTTTTTTTTTTTTTAACATTATATTTTTTTTAATATGGGGTTCACGTTTTTTTATTTTTTTATATTGCTTTATTTTGATAATATGGGGTCCACTTTTTTTTCCCATGAGTTTGGAGATGGTGAGTTTCATTTTTTTTTATTGCTCGGTGTTATTTAGTATGCCCCCGCCCCCTTTTTTTTTTTAGGGACAACGGACGATGAAGCATGGGTCTAAACCCATGCTTTATATAGTTTTTTATTTTATTTTTTATATTGCTTGGTGTTGTTTAGTATGCGGCCCATTATTTTGGATATTATTAGTTTGCACTATTTTTATGCATATAATATATATATATATATACTATGTTCAAAACACGATTAGTATAACATTATAGTTCGTGCTCCATATCTAAAACTTTATTATATTAGTGTTTGCTATGAATACAAAGTCTCCACTTTTTTTTTACATTGTTTGTTTTTTCAATATGGGATTCACTTTTTTTTTTTATATTGCTTGATTTTATTAATATGGAGTTCACCTTTTTTTTTCTCCAGTGAGTTTGGAGATGGTGGGTTTTGACTTTATTATTATTATTTTTTTAATATTGGTTGGTGTTTAATATGAGGACCACACTTTTTTTTAAATGCTTAATTGGTTGGTGTTTTTTTGAATTTTTTAATATTGGTTGATGTTTAATATGGGGACCACACCTTTTTTTAAAAGTATTTTAAGTATATTGTTGTACAATAATTTCATTTGCTCCCACTAATGGGTTGATACGCATGTGACAATAAATCCATCATTATTGATTTAATTGTTTGATTTTCTAAGCACTTTTGTATTTTAAGTATGTTGCTGTACAATAATTCCATTTGGTCCCTCTAATGGGTTGATACGCATGTGGCAATGAATCCATTAGGCTATATGGTCCCACAATTTTTTTCTTTCAAAAATTGGAAAACGGATATATATATATAAGTATTTTAAGTATGTTGCTGTACAATAATTTCATTTGTTCTCACTAATGGGTTGATACGCATGTGGCAATAAATCCATCATTATTGATTTAATTGTTTGATTTTCTAAGCATTTTTGTATTTTAAGTATGTTGCTGTACAATAATTTCATTTGCTCCCTCTAATGGGTTGATACGCATGTGGCAATGAATCCATCATTATTGATTTAATTGTTTGATTTTCTAAGCACTTTTTTTTAACATTATATTTTTTTTTAATATGGAATTCACTTTTTTTTTAATATTGCTTGATTTTGTTAATATGAGATCCACTTTTTTTTTCCCGTGAGTTTGAATGTGGTGGGTTTCACTTTTTTTTTTATTACTGGTTAGTGTTTAATATGGGGTCCACAATTTTAAAAAAAATATTAGTAATTGTTTAAAATATGTGGACCCACAAATTATTATTTTTTTACCCAAAAACGGACGACGAAAAGGTGCCCAAACCCACCTTTCTATGTAGTAGTAAAGTAAAGTAGCTAGAGTCTAGAAGGACCCAACGTATGTTCATTATATGAAACACTTACTTAATGCGTATATCTTTCTTAATTTGTCACATTATCATTTTACACAGAGAGAAACCAAATGATGTTGTAATAACTATATTTGAGAAATGTTTATATATGCCTAACTAACTTATAAGAAGGGATCTTCTTTGATCTATTATGTACCACTTACATTTTGTGTTGTTATATTGCTCTGTCAAAAGCATATTTTAATTTGATGGATTCAATTTTTAGGTCATTATTATCAATCCATTACATATTTGAGATTATGAATTCATAATCTATTAAACTATTATTAGTAAATTTTAAGATATATTTCTATGATTCATGTTGAAATTATTGAACTCATTTGACTCCAATACTTATATTCTCCATCCGTCACTGTTCTGTTATATAGTTGAGGAAAAACTGTTGAAGATAAGGATCCTGATATACAGGATATATCGGATATACATAAAGATATACATTAATGTTTGTTATCCGGCTACTTGAGTTGTAGTTGTACTCAAACTCTTGTATGTATCTAGTTGAGTCATCGTAAGGCTTAGGTAGTATTGTTTGTATTAAAATAGAACTCATGTATTTCAAGTGTAGTAGGCTAAGGTCTCTATGTATCTTTCACTCCTATAAATGGAGCACATGTACTCGACTATTCTTATGAATCAATAACAAAGTGTTCTCTCTGAGTAGTTTGAGAATTCTACAAAAACAACGTGATGGCTTACTCAATTCCAGGGATACCTTAGGAAAGGTATGTCTATTGTTGATTCAACTATACACAATACAATTTTAAAGATTTGTTAGATATCTAAAGTTACTCATAAATGATAGAATAAGGAGATTTTATGTTACAAGTGAAAAAATGATCTATTGTTATCTATCAACTTGATATCATACTAGTATAGAAAAAGTTTTATAAGTATGGTGTTTGTGTGCAAAACCTAAAACACCTCTTTTCACATTACACCCAAGGGCCAAGACCGTAAAATACCTGCTCCATTATATGATTATAACTGTATATATACTACTATAGAGTTAATTAAATTAAATGAATTAGTGTGGGAGTGCGTGTTGATAGGTTGGTAAATGGCAGGTTTGGTAGATTGAAATGTACTAGAAAGATTACACGTGATTGGTAAAGTGAGTTGTGGTCCCTTGTAACTCATTAGGGGAGTGACGCGCGTAAAAGCTCGTAGGTTGCTCCCATGTGCCTTTCCTTGCTCTGTGGAGCTGTCTCCTTTCTTCTACTTTCCTTTATTTGGCTTCAGATTCAGCTAACTATTTAACAGTTGTTCAGACATAGTTTGAAATTAAAGTTTTGTTTAGCTATGCAATTAAAAATTTTAAAGTTGTATTTTTTTAAACATAAAAATCTCACAAGTTATGAAAATTATCAAAACTTTTCAAATTCTTATACAATCTTACCTATTGACCAAATCACAATTCATAATAAAATTAATACGCTATTAGGTCTTTCTGAAAAATAGAACATCAATTAATATAACTTTAGTTCAATAAAAAGGAAAACTGAACATGAGTTGTAGTGTAATTATTCCTTAAAATAATCCTCTCACAGTTGGTAAGAGTAAATTTGTTATAAATATACTATCAACTTGCAGATCTTTTAATATTTGATATAAATGGATAAACATGATTGGTAAATATATCTATAAACTGAAGAATCTTTTTTTTGTATAAAATATAAACTCATGAGTCAAGTTTTACATTTCAAAAAAATTAAATTCATGATTTGGAATTCAAAGTCAAACCTTTTTAGCGAATTTAGGATTTGAAATCATGATATGATATTGAAGTTGAAAATTTGTGCAAACTGAATAAACAAACGCTGATTTGAAATCAATATGCATGGTCAAACGCCTACTTAGAAATGTGAAAAGAGAAGCGAATTCGTAATTTAAATTTAATGAGCTTAATTTTTAAATATTTTATTTTAAAATACATTATACATTTAAATTATAAATTTTGATTTTAATACTTATTAATAATTTTGATATTTGTATGTATAAATTTATATTTCAAGTAAAAAATATTGAATTTCGTAGACCTATCAAATATAGGGTGCATTTAGCTCTGACAAAGATAAGTAGTAGTTAGTCAGGTGGTGGTTAATAGGTACACGTATTGTACCACACTGTAAAAAGTACAACCCAATCCCCTCATCAAGTTGTCTCTCGAGTTGCAATGATCCTCTCTCTTTTGTTGCCGTAAAAAATATTGAATTTCGTAGACCTATCAAATATAGGATCCAAAAACTGAACTGACTAGAGGGTCCGAAAAGGTTTGGCCATCTGAACAGTGACTTCTGTCCTTGCTTTAAAGACAATGACAAAGACTTTGAAATAATTTCTCAGCAAAAAAAAAATAAAATTGGAAAATTGTTCATTTACGTACTAACAGACAAAACAGGCCCTTGTGTTGTGTGTGCAAAAATAAAGTTTCACATCACTGGCCGAAAAGAATTTAAATCATTTATATGATGTTCAATATTCTTAATGGTATGAAGTTTTTTAGGAAAAAAAAAAAAATCAACGTGGGCTAGCAATTTGCCCGAAATGTATAGTGTGACATATTATGTTAAGAGTATTTTTGAGTGACATATCATGATTCAGCGAGAAGAGTACGAAGATGGCTAAGTTATGACATAGGACTCAGCTAGCGCCTTAATTTTCATGTCTACTGACCAATTTGCCATTTTTACCCATAGAGCTTGAAAAACGCATACACATAAAAAAGATGCTACTCGATTGATAGGCTGAAACACAATTAATCTCCAAATTTGCCCATGAATATTGATGATGGTCATACGAAACTTAATGGTAAAGGTCTTTGGGGAAATATCGAGCAAGCTTGTGACATTGGACAATACCACACAATTTAATAGTATTTATGGGCTATTTTATGCCAACAATTTGATGCTTAATAAAGTGAGCTAAGAATAATGAGGTTTCAACTTGAAATTTTATGGATCAGACAAAATATTACTACTAGATGATTTTTTTCATGCATCTACTTAAATCTTGATAAACAAAATTATGAGATATTTATATTAATGGAAAGTAATAAGTGGTTAACAAAATATTTGAGATGCACACAAACAATACAAATACCACCTTCATTAGAAAACAAAGAAGCTAGGCACTAGCTAGTACTTAGCTTTCATAGCCCATGTTTGTGGCCGGACCCCATTTGTGTTATCCACTTACGTACATTCGCCCTAGTATTATGAAAATCAATGCACAACACTGAATTGCTACAACTTTATGATTCATTACTTTTCAGAGTGCAATTGTGAAAGTGCTTTCTATACACTTTATTTCATTGATCAACTGATACTTGTCGACTTATTGAATTCGATGTCCGAATATTTTCTTTTCGAACATACAGAGTTTGTCACGGTTTAAAGGGGAACTTCACTTCGAGAAAATTTAAGACTTGAGCTATACTAAATTATATTTTATCAAACCATATAAATTTTTCTAAGGAAATATAGTTAAATACAGACAAAGAAAAAAGATAAAGAAAACCAAAGGATGCTCATAGGATTAAGGGACTCAATTTTGCAATCCTAGTTTCATTTCAAACAATTTTAAATATGTTAAAAGATTAAATGTTTTTTTATTTGAGCTCGATTATTTTCCCAAACAAAAGGAGAATGATGTAATAGCTTAGGTAAGATCTTGGGTATTACATGAGCTGTTATAATTGGAATGACCCAATCAGATTAGCGTTGGTGAATTCTCACTGTTTTTGTTCATCTCGAGCCACGCATCTAATTAGCTAAGCTGAAAGGTAAGGTAATTAAACTTTTGGGGTGGCTTGGCTAGTAATTAGTCAAAGTTAAAAAAAGATTACCACCTAATTGGAAGACAACAGTGACTTAATTACTCCAAAATCTAGAGACCTACCCCTACTAATTTTCTACTGTTTTCGAGGTGGTACGATCCCAAACCCTGAAAGTTATAACCTTGCGTTTCAGTATTTGGTTGTTTCTTCTACATGACTGGTTAAATTTTGTACTCCCTCCGTTCACTTTTACTTATTCATTTTTAATTTTACACATCTGTTAAGAATTAATAAATGACGTATATATTTTATTATAATACCCATATTGATTGATGTATAGTCTCATTGAACGTGAAGAATGATTTTTTTTTATACTTGAAGAATAATTTAAAAATAAGTAATTAATGTTAAAGGTAAAATAAAAATAAAAAAATTATCTTTCCTATAATATGATAAAGTGGATAAATAAAATAAAAATTTATTTTTAAAATAGTGCATGAGGAAAAATGTGAACGGAGTAACTTTTTAAATTAACAGTTCACCACCAATATTTTGCCTCATTCTTTTTTCTTATTTAGCCAATCAGGAAAGCCAAATGCAACCATACTTCCCCTATAAACTAGCCTTCTGTCATCACCTAGTCTATAAATAGTTCTAATATTAGACAGAATGATTAAATTATGTACCATTGACTGCCACATTAACCCCGTTAGCCACTGGCTTAAACAGTGATCCCACATGCATTATTCTTTGATCATTCATTTGTATTTCCAGATTTACGCTTCTCTCCTCCTACCCCTTCATCCCCGAAGGGCCAAATTAAAGGATGTGAAGTTCTAGAACTAAGAGCCCGTTTGGATTCACTTATAAGTTGTTTATAAGTTGCTTATAAGCAGTTTTCAGTTTTTTTGAGTGTTTGGCTGACCAACTTAAAATTATTTTGTGATTAAAATAAACTTAAAAAAATAATTTGGTCCATTTGACTTAACTTATCTAAAACAGCTTATTTCAGCTTATAAGCTAAAAAAAATAAGTTAGATTATTTCAACTTATTTTTTTTGGCTTATAAGCTATTTTCAGCTTATAGGTATAAGCCCATCCAAACAGGCTCTAAATAAACAAATTTAAACATGGCATAAAATATATAAATAAATAAATAAAAATCTATATACACAAAAAGAATGCCCATGGGATTCCTCATTGACAATCCCCCATTTGAATTTAACTTGTAGTAAAACTCCATACATTTTAGTCCTAAAGAATTCTTATGATCGGTATTATAGAACTTTTTCTAATAGGTTGTTGTCTTATTTTTCAAAAGTTTTCACATATTACAGCTAATTTTTATATTTTGTGTGATATGATAATGTAAGTTTTTTTATACGAGATGTAAAAGTTTAAACTCATCGCATATACTTGTGTAGGATCTTTCATAATTTTCCCTTCATTTAGTGATGAAATTGACTAGACATTCAAGGGTGGCCAGATAACTTAGTTTTATTGTTGGTAAATGAATTTTTTTGTAGCCAAACAATTTAATTTTATTATCATAATATTGATTATTGTTTCAAAAAGTACTTTTAACAAAAAAAAACGTTGTTGCACATTGTTGCAATAATAGCCGTTGCGAAAAGTTTATGCAATTTTTTTTTTATTGTTGCTAAAAGTACTTTTTGCAATAATAATCAATTTATAGCAACAAAAATATTTCTGTTGCCAAATATCTTTTTTCTTATAGTGAATGGTCAATGAAGTGGCGGAACCATGAGGTCTGTCACGGGCCGACTCCTCCTAAGCGACAGCGGCACACAAATAGCCCGTGCGGCGCCCGTAGTCCCACCTGACTACAAGCCAACCTTTCCTTATCCCAGGTTTTCTTAGCAAGACCCCATGCCTATGATGAAGCTTGCCTCACAGGCTTAGCGTTCCTTGTGCCGCCCATTTGATGTCAAGCTTCAGCCTTGTCTTGCTAACATACTCTCGTGGCACATTTCATATGGCGGGTCTCGTCTATGCGCACCCCTTGGGTTGGCTACGGACATACAAGTCCCTTGCCTGGCACTGAGCGTCGCTCCTGCGCGCACAGTCCTATCCTAAAGCTTGACACTTGCCTTGTGCGTGCCCGAGTAAGGAAACTTCCAATCCTTGGCCTTTGTCAAGTGCGGTCCTCTTTTCTGTGCCTATGGTACTCCCATGGCATTGGCAAACATAGCCCTCGCAACATACCTCCATCCCTCGTAGTGCAGCGTTACCCCACGACTGTACGTCTAGGCCAACGAACCCTTGCTTGCAAGGCTGAACCTAAGCCAAGCTCACAAGTCAATACACGAGGCTCTTGAGTGGTACCTCGAGTACTCAATCAGCACAGAGGTCTTTCACATCCATAAAGATAGCCCGCGGGGCATAATCAGTTCATACGTCAAGCCTCCGGCACTCGTTGTGCGCCCAACGCGGGCTCGCAGGCACGGCGCCGTCCATAGGGTCCCCTAACTCGTATGGATACCTAGGACACTCCAATGAGGTGCCTCGGCAGGCCCTTGAGGTCCTCCCTCAAGGTTTCTCACTTAGTGCGACTGGCCGACAGCACGCACGGGGGAGGCTGGCTGAGCTGTAGACACCTCTGCCCCATTATATATGCTTTAAAAAGAAAAACCCAAGTTCTAGCACTGGACATCATTTTGCCAGAGAATCTCACTTGGCCTTTCTCACTTTTCCGAACTCCAAATGAGGCGTTGTCTGTTCCTAACTCTTTCTTTGACTTCCTTCACTCCTCCATGAAGTTTCATGTCATTCCCATACTCGTGGATCAAGATATAGCCTTCGGGAGCTTTATCACTGACACTGCTCCTTGGCTAAGTCAAGCCCTTAGGTGAACGATCTTCAAATGACGCCAAACTTGGTAAGCACATTCCATAACATCCTAGGAAGGGTCCTCTCACCCTAAATCCCAAGATTCCATCCATAGCTCGGAAACGCACGGGACTGACACTCAGGCTCGCGCGTGTCCTCGTCCGCCGACGGCCCATGGGCTCATCCCAGATCCTTGCTAAACTTCCTTGGAACTCTTATAATATGCCATAGAGCATCTCTAGATGCTTATTGACTCTCGCCCGTCGGAGCCCCTTGTCAGTGCACGTCGCCCGCGCACCGCTGACACTGCCTGCGCGGCCGACCCTGCCTGCGCGCGGATGACACTCATTTACGCACGTCTCCTGCACGACTGACACTCGCTTGGCCCTCTTGGGGGGCGCAGGGGCGCAGGGCGCCGAGGCACAACGAAGGCAGCCCGTAACACTCTCTTCCACTCAAGCTCGTCATCGTTCTCGGTGACATAGACACGTCCACGTCAACCCAGAGTTTGCCCCCTCGGGGTCTCACACCCCCTTCCGTAATCCTTTGGGTCTAAAACCCATCTCATCTTCTCTTAAAAATGCAGTCGTGCCCCATGCACTTCTCCTCCCTAGTTTCTCCCAAGCGTGCCTCTGCACCCCGCTTGGAAAGTGCCTCCGCACTTGCACCCTCTGGTGGCTAACTTTGTGGTGACCCGCCTGTCATCCACACTATTTTCCTCACGGCCTTCCTCTGATCAGGAACCTTTGTCTCCCTTCTTGGTAATTCCTACATAGCACCCATTGGTGCGACTTCCACAGTCCCACTGCAACCCTTGCAGTCCCTTCTTACCATTTACTTCAGAAGACAATCGTCCTTCAATTTTCACATGGCCCAATGCCTTTTCATAGGCGAACACTCCCCCACTAAAAGTGGAAGACACTTTTTCTTGTTTGTCAAGGTAGGCATCCCTCGATATGGCAACCTTTGCCAACTATTTCCTCATGGTCCTTTGCCTGTTTTCCTCCGCAAGATCCCGCTATATCTGCTGCATAAACAAATCAAGTCTCAACCCCATAAATCAAAGTTAACTTTCCCACACACTGACACTAACGGCTTTTCAAACCCAATCTTGTCCCCTTTGACGTCTAACACGGCCCTTGCATGACCCACGCTCCACAGTGGTGTCTTTAGCACTTACATACCCTTCACCAACTTGGCACTCGTCAAGTTCTTGGGATGTACTCCTGGTGAGTACTTCATTTTCTCAAAGTGGTAGCTTCGCCCATTCTGAGCAACACCTTTGTTCTCAAACTGTCACTTCCTCGACAGATCCCTTACGCTCCTGGTGTACCTCAGTACTTAGTTCCATATTTATGGTTCCCCGATTGCTTGGTGTACCCCAGTACTTTCTGCTCTGGAAAGACCACATTCTCAAACTTGAAAACCCCATCCAATCCAAGCTTAGCTAACCCCACTTTACCTTGGCCTCCTCACATCCGTGATTCAGCCCATTGCCTCCTCGGCTAACTCTTGTATCTCCCCTCTCTGGTGGGTCGACACATTTCCACACATCTGCCTCCCCATGCTAAGTGGTTCGCCTCGCCTTCAGCATCACTGCCCTGCCCTCGCAGTTTGGCCCTATTTCCATCTTTGCCTCCCTATAAAGTGGTCCATCATCCTTCAAGGATCTCCCCGCTTCACGCAGTTCGACTCCGTCCTCTTCCTTCTCTACGCAATTCCATATCCTAACCAACAATGCCTTCCCGTCTAGCGGTTCAGCTTGGTTTTAATAATGCGTCCCTACCTCTGTAGTGGCTCCCTTATGATTTTACCTCCCTATTTAAAATGGTTTGGCCTTCTATTTCACAAACATGGTGGCTGCCTCCACCTCATTGTGACACTCAATCACACAGTAAGGAATCCTGCTCTCAGGCCATTCCTTACGTTGTCGCGGCTCACTGGCACGCCTCACTGAATCCTGCAAGCCAAGCTTGCTCCATGTTGTAGGCACCAAGCCCACTTGTCCGACATAGTTTTTGAGGGTCTCACCTTCCATTCATTGCAACCCTTAAGATGGCTAGGCGTCCGTCATCTTCCCCACAACGTCCAACCCTCGAAGGACGATTTCCAATGCCCTCAGGCAATACTCAAGTCCATCCATCTTGGAAAGACACTCAACTGATGCGTCCGTCGCATCCACTGTAGGATCTCCACGATCAATCCCAAAGTTTATAGTCCATGGCTCGTAGCTCTCCACAACATGGTTGCTCGACCTGGCAAACATGGCCTGTCTGACCACTCGACTCATCGGCATGTCCCTCTCCTCAACCGGAGCCTAGACTGTTTGAAAGAAAATTTTGTTTCCGATTTCCCCTTTTCAAAATGGCCAACAACTCTGACTTGCTGCATCACACGACCAGACATTTTGAACCGACAAGTTTCTGATGCAAGTGAACCCTCTGGACGCTCGCTACATTCACTTGACATTCTAGCCAAGTTTATGCCTTGATCAGCAAAGCTGCTAGCCCACTGCTAACAGAGTTTCTGACTAACTGATGGATCATCACAATCAAGAACATTTGAGCTTCAGCTATCCATTTGTCCCTTCTGGCAATAACATCCTAATAGTATAGCACGTCGGTGCAATAAGCTGACCATCCTCTGATGGTGCAAAAGCCAACCAAACATGCCTCAATGGAATCCCTCTGAAAACAGCATCCACTGCACGGAAGACATCCCCTGAAGATACCTCAATCAAACTAGGATGCCCCAAAATTAACTCCCAAAACACAGACGATAGCGGAAACAACGGCTGTGAAATGGCCTGATCCTGAAAGTCGTAGTTCATGGCTGACAAAGCACATTCTAGCCATAATACGCGCAACCAATCCCTTGTAACCAGTAGTATCGGGTTCACCCATTCGACTGGCACGAAGAATATCATTCCTGCTTTGATGTGATCTCTGCACTGACATTCAACCAATGCTCTTAAAAAAAAATTAGCTCATGGGAGCTGTGAACGTAACCATGGCTTCACTCGTCTTTCTAACCCTTGCCAGATCAACCTTCGCCAATGGCTTCATTTCAAACCGCACTGCAATCCACTATTGCTAATATCAATCACACGTGATATCAACTGAGTATCACAATGCTCCCCTTCGCTCTGATACCAACTGTCACGGGCCGACTCCTCCTAAGCGGCTGCGGCACACAAATAGCCCGTGCGGCGCCCGTAGTCCCACCTGACTACAAGCCAACCTTTCCTTATCCCAGGTTTTCTTGGAACGACCTCATGCCTATGATGAAGCTTGCCTCAGAGGCTTAGCGTTCCTTGTGCCGCCGGTTGAAGCTTTGTCTTGCTAGCATACTCTCGTGGCACATTTCATATGATGGGTCTCGTCTATGCGCACCCCTTGGGTTGGCTACGGATATACATGTCTCTTGCCTGGCACTGAGCATCGCTCCTACGCGCACAGTCCTATCCTCAAGCTTGACACTTATCTTGTGTCGTGCCCAAACGTGTCTGCGGGCCCGCGTTGGGCGCACAACGAGTGCCGGAGGCTTGACGTGGGAACTGATTATGCCCCGCGAGCTATCTTTGTGGATATTAAAGACCTCCGTACCGATTGAGTACTCGAGGCACCACTTAAGAGCCTCTTGTATTGACTTGTGAGCTTGGCTTGGGTTCAGCCTTGCAAGCAAGGGTCCGTTGGCCTGGACGTGCAGTCGTGGGGTAACGCTGCACTACGAGGGATGGAAGTAAGTTGCGAGGGCTATGTTTGCCAATGCCATAGGCACAGAAAAGAGGACCGCACTTAACAAAGGCCAAGGATTGGAAGTTGCCCTACGCACGACACAAGGCAAGTGTCAAGCTTGAGGATAGGACTGTGCGCGCAGGAGCGACGCTGAGTACCAAGCAAGGGACATGTATGTCCGTAGCCAACCCAAGGGGCGCGCATAGACGAGACCCAGTAGATGAAATGTGCCACGAGAGTATGCTAGCAAGACAAGTCTGAGGCCTTGACATCAAACGAGCGGCACAAGGAACGCTAAGCCTCTGAGGCAAGCTTCATCATAGGCATGGGGTCGTGCCAAGAAAACCTGGGATAAGGAAAGGCTGGCTTGTAGTCAGGTGGGACTACGGGCGCCGCACAGGATATTTGTGTGCCGCTTCCGCTCAGGAGGAGTCGGCCCGTGACAGTGCACGTCGCCCGCTCACCGCTGACACTGCCTGCGCGCGGCTGACACTCATCTGCGCACGTCTCCTGCACGACTGACACTCGCTTGGCCCTCCTGGGGGGCGCAGGGGTTATGGGCGCCAAGGCACAACGAAGGCAGCCCGTAACAGGTCTCAAGTTTAAATTTCAGCGGATACAAAGGCGATTTCTTCTTAGTTTCCCAAGCTGGTGACTTATAAAAAAGAATCGACTATATAGTATGCAGGCGGACGTGTAGCCATAATTAAAATACGTTGATTATATAGTTTCACTCCCTGTATCTCCCTCCTGAAATGGTTGATGCGTGTGGCAGCCATATTCCTCAGACCAACTAAAACCATCGTAATCAATTGTACATGAAGAAGAGACTCAAATGATTAATTTCCAAATTAACATGCCTCATCCCATGATTCAAAAGCAAGAAACCCATCTGATTTCATTGATCCTTATCGTCTTATAAATCCCTAAATGGTCCCACATACTTGCCATTTTGTTTAGTGACTTAAATTGGTGAGTGAGTGTTCAAGGCAGATAAGATATCCCCAAAAGACAATGCTAATTAGTTACTAATTTAGTTTTGTTTCTCATCCAATGTTCTTGGTCTTCGACGAAGGGTTTGCGCCGTGTAAGGTGACTAACTAAAAGAGGAAGCTTTCCCTCCAAAAAAAAAAAAAGGAATTACGAGACTCGAATTCAAGACATTTTGTTAAAAGTGGATGATCTCGTGCATCCATTATAAATCCTCGGTAGTCCAATGCTAACTACTGGAGTAATTCGCTTGCTTATTACTCATTCCGTTCTAAAAAGATTGTCCTCTTTTGACTTGGCACAAAGTTTAAGAAATAAAGTGAGACTTTTGAAATTTGTGGTCTAAAATTAAATCTTAGATATTTGTGTGGTTGTAAATTATTTTATAAAGTTAAATTGTTTCTAAATATAGAAAGGGAAGAATCTTTTTGGAACAAATTAAAAAAAAAAGAAAAATAATCTTTTTGAGACAGATGGAGTATCATTTTTACTAAGTCACGTCTCGCCAAATCTGACAGAAACAATGCCATGCCGTGCAATGTCACCGTCCAATTTCTTAATTTAACAAATTTTATCAACTTAGCTCACACTAAAAATATTGTACCCCAAAACGATTGACAGATGGCAATCTAGATTATTCTCCATATAAGCAAGGTGTATTTCAAAGGGTTGGGTATTATAAATAAGGTCACCCCAGTATTCACCAAAGTCTTAAAGCCAATAGCACCTTAGTTTTCACTCCATTTTTTTAAGTTAAAAGAGAAGTCTTCGCAGCTATCTTTCTCCTTTCACTTTTACACCACAAAGAAAGCAAGAGAAAAAGATAAGGACAATTAGCAGCATGAACCATCAGGTTGCAGAAGATGAGATGGTACTCATTTCCCAGTACTATCCTGGTATTTACAGCCAACTTGTACCACAACAAGGTTAGTATAACCATCTCTTTGTCTTTTCTAGCTATCACTAACACTCTGAAACATAAAACGTCCTTTTTTTCATTTTGTGCATACAATATTCAAAATTTATATGTCTGATAATTCGAATACAAAGAAGAAAACACTTTCTAGCTGTAGGATTCTAATTCTCAGTACTCGAACTCAGCAATGAAGTTAGTAATTTCACTAAGGCCATTTAAATTTTAATACTACCATATATGTAAAGAAAAAATTTGACCTATATATTTAGTACTATACTATAATTTTCGGTGTATATAGTATATGTTTCTGAATAAGCATGTTTAGCTGATCACCCTCCATCTACGGCTTGAACCTGAGATGTCTTATTAAGAGTAGAATTATGCGTACATGCAGGAGAGTCAAAGCCGAGGCGGAGACGTAAGAAGAACAAATCAGGAGAAGGGAATAGTGCTGTGATGATGAGGAAGAGGAAGCTGAGCGACGAACAAGTTAGCCTACTTGAACAAAGCTTTGGGAACGAGCACAAACTAGAGTCAGAGAGGAAGGACAAGCTGGCCTCTGAGCTGGGGCTTGACCCTCGCCAAGTTGCGGTGTGGTTCCAAAACAGGAGGGCTCGTTGGAAGAGCAAGAAGCTTGAGGAGGAATACTCCAAGTTGAAGTCTGAGCATGACACTAATGTCGTTGAGAAGTGCCGTCTAGAAACTGAGGTTCATTTTTCTCCCTCTCTCTGTCCTTTTTATTTTTATATGTTAAGTGAAAACTGGAAACGAAGGTAGAACTAGTGGTCCTAAATCAATTTCTTGTGCTTTGCATGTTGAGCTGTTTAAAAGAAGAAAACAAGAAAAATATTGGTGATTATATCCACATTTTAAGGATTTAAAATACAGTGATAATACAGATCGATCCTAAAAAATTACTACAAATGGCTATCGTGATAAATGATTTTGTTACTACTTAACTTGTAAATGAATTAAAGTTTATATACTGTTAACGTGAATGTTTTTATACACTATCAATATAATTTAACATACGATAGCAAAATTATTATTAATTTTATTAGCTAGGTTACTGATTAATGTTTATTACAGAAGTTTACAATTATATTTACCTTAATATGTGACTTGATTTGCTTAGATACTGTATTTTTTATGCCATCAATATACAAAAATCAAACCCACTGAAAGATAGAAAATATATTCTCCTACAACATGTTAAATATGAAAAACGCCATATGTTAAAGACATGCATGCACCCTAGGGCCTAGGCTAGAAAGAGGCCTTGACATTTTGCATGATAAATGTGAAGAATGAAAGGGAGAGAAAAATCAAATAAGTATAACTTCCCAGTTCCCACAAAGAAATCGACAAAAAAAAGCCGGAGAAAGAGGGAAAAAGTGTCACCCCATAGGCAGCAAAAGGAACTACATCCTCCAATAACAAACCTCCGTACATACAATCGTTTAATTTAAGGTGGCCAAGTTAATCCCTTCGTCCCTTCTTGGTGGGTGGTGCATCACATGCCTTTGTTTCTCACGTGGCTGTTCCACATTTTGAATCGAATCTTATTGTACTAATTAATACTTCATCTATTTTAATTTATATGAACTCATTTGACTGGATATGATATTAAAAAAAAAAAACTTTTGAAACTTGTGGTTCAAAATAAGCTTTGAAAATTTATATGACTGTAAATCATTAATAAAGTAAATTTATTTTCAAATTAGGAAAGAAATCATTCATTTTGACACGGACTAAAAAAGGAATATATTCAAACAAATTTAAACAGAGGGAGTACGTACTAATTACTAGTTATATGTTTACTTATTTACTGGGCTATTTTTTATGAATAATCAATTTAAATCAATAGATATTACTAATATAATGAATATATATTATTATTTGGGACTGAGCAATAGTTATTATCTTTCTTGCAGGTGTTGAAGTTGAAGGAACAGTTGACTGAAGCTGAAAAGGAGATACAAAGGTTGTTAATGGAGAGGTGTGATGGGGTTTCAAGCAACACAAGTCCAAGTACCTCATCTTTCTCAATGGAAGCTGCAATGGAACCACCATTTCTAGGGGAGTTTGGAATGGAGGGATTGGATGATGTGTTCTATGCACCAGAGAACAATTATGTTCAGGGATTAGATTGGGTTAACCTATATATTTAATTTGATATGATCATCATGTGAATAATTTCTATTTTTAGGATTCCCACAATTCTATTTGTTGATACAGTGACCCCACTAAAACTAATGTATGTACATATATCCTTATTCCCAGCTTTTCCTAGACTAGTATGTTAATTAGTATTACTAGTATTTGACGCTAGCTAGCAACTACCAAGCTGGAAATAACTTTGGATTTTTCTATAAGTGTTTGTCTATTACTTATCGCATGTTATGTCTCACTTATTTATCACCCTTCTATTATCTTCAACTATTTTTTTCCGCATCAAACTATTAGGACAAAACTCAACCGGAAGAAAAAGAAAAAAATCAAAGTTGGAACATGAGAAAATGATGTTGAAGATAGATAAATAAAAATATACATTTTCTAAAGATTTAAAAAACAAATTAGATGAGAATTACATAATTTAACACAGTTTACATGTAATCTAAGCAATTCTCTCCCTCTTAACGGCAAACAATTAGTGATGATACGAGATAGTCACCAAATAAATAAGTAACGGGGTAAGTGGCTTCAAATCAAAAGTCACCCAAAGAAGAGAGTCTCGCTTCGGATGAGAAAGGGATGAGTAGTGTTTTGTACAATTTCTTCCATTTGAGCTTTTGTAGAATTTCTTCCATTTGAGCTAGCTCTTGGGGTTGAGATAGGCCCACTATCTCATTATTTACATGGTAACGGAGTTGGACTCATACCAATTTTTATTTTCCGATGTTAGACACCCATATTAAATTGTCGACGCTCCAAATGTCCGGCGTGAGGTAGGGTGTTGAGGAGTCCCCGCATTTGATGAAATAGACATGCGCTGTCTTCGTATACGATCTTGGACAATCCTCACCTCTTTAGCTATTTTTGAGATTAAGTTAGGCTCAAGATTCATTGCTACTAATCCACTAATAAAAGGTCGTATACCATTTTTAATATTATGCTGACACTTAACTTCAACAGAGACTTCCCATTTCTTGAGTGAGACTGAGGGTGCAACATAATAAAAAGGAGCAAAACATGAACATTAATTGAAAGTTTAGAAAAACTGCACTTTGGATAGTAAAAGAGATAAAGATAGAGAAACGCCGAGGCCACGCGAAATGATGGAATTTCCAAAACTAGTCCGTAATAATTGATATTAGTGTTAGATGGGTTGAAGTTGAAATGGACAGGTCTCTTTATCTTTAGAGAAAAGCTAAGCAATTAAGATTAATAGATACTTTAGGAAAGCGGGTTGCTTCAAGCCGATTTTATAAGAACAAATTGAAATTAGTTAGGTACACAATTAAAAGATCAGAAGGCCATGCATATCATTTTGTCAACGTGGGAATCATTGGGAATTGAACTTTAGTTATGTGTCTAATCATTAATACGATTCTTTTCACTCAGGCAGTCAGGCTTACACTTGTTGAATATTCTCCAGTACATCTTTTTCTATATTAAGTTTAAAGACTGTGTGTGTGGATAATATATCAAAAAAATTACTATTATATCCCTAATCTCCGTGAAAGTGTAATGTTAACCAAACAATTGCTGATTTGCTGCTATGAAAATAGTATTGGTTTACGCTGTGCAAACTCAAATTTTGTACTAGCATGCAATGTGAGGGAATATTCAATATAATATGATTCGATTCCCATTTGTTCCTATCTTTTAGAGACACCCCCAACCCGGCAACCCCACACCCTGTTGTCATTGAAATCAGACCATGCACGTTTTATTATCTACGGCTTGTATCTCACAAGCTAGTATGAATTCAGTTCATCATTATACATTTATATGTTCCCACATTTCAATAGTACATTTTCGAGGTGGAGACTGAACTTTCCTTTTTTGAAAGAACAATAGTACTGGTAGATTGTTGGTTATGGAGATAGTGAAAAGCGTCAAACATTCGGAGGCCATTGGATGAAGTAAATAGTGATTGGAGATTTTTTTTTCTTTTGCTTTTGTTATTTGTGACGAACGTACGTCTTGATTGTATAGCACCGCCCGCACGAATTTTTAAAGTTTATTGCTATAATAATCGTATGGCTTCTACTCGATGGCTAGCTTGTGGTATTTTTTCCTTACATGATAATGATACTGTACATAATTCAAACTCTAATTAAAATCATGACAATCCTCTAGATGACAGTTCATTATTCATGAATAATTATTACTTGGTGTTATCTTAAGCAAGAAGTATAAGACAATTGGGGTAAGGATGATTAATTACTATTCCGATTCCTACTCCTACAAGGTTAACAAGGATTAAACTAAACGTAAAGATGGTACGAAAGGATAAGGACAAAGCGGAAAGAAAGCGACAGAGAAAGAGTGAAAGAAAGAAAGAAAGAGGTTGTGTGTAGGAGTTCCCTTCTAGGTAGGGATAGTTTATTGCTTTACTTAAAGGATTTAAATAATATATAGTGATAATGTACTCATTTTTACAATATATATTAGTGTAGGTTAATATTTAATAGCATGTTAGTTACTATTTTTATCTAGTAATCAATCAATGTTTATGAAATAATTGTATAAGTATTACGAGTATATATATATATATATATATCATCAATGCGTTGAGTTAAACTTTTACTTAAAATAAGACAAAGAAATTCAAAAGATTGAGCTTTGAAACAGATACGTATAGAGTGGGGAGGATTTCCCATATGCTTTTGATGAGTCTTCTAATAATTGGTTTCATGTTTTTCCCGACAAGTCTAGCTCATGTTTCTCATTTTTCGACTTGTTATTATGATGATAAGCATCAAGTAATTAACGATTGGATTTAAACACCTAGTTCTTGGCTAATCACAATCATAATTCTATTTGTCTAGTGTTTTTATTAGTACTACATTGACCTCAAAGGTACCTTTATTATGTGTCGTGGGCATTATCTTAACTGGCGAACTTTATAGTATTATTACTCTTCTTTTTTGTTCCATTTTTTCTTTCAAAATATGCTTTTGTGGTCCTAATTGATTTGAAGTGTATGTGAACCCCGCTTTAAGTGATTTATTTTATCAGCCTTTTTGTTTCCATACATTTTTCACGTTTATTGTCTTGTCCTATTGGCAAATGACAACTAGTACGCCACTATAACACACATGATAAACAATGTTAGTTTAGTATTTCCAAGATTGAAGGATACTAAGCAAATCTTCAAAAATGCTAAAACTACTCAACAGTAATTTCAAGACGTGCTTATGTCTATGAAATTTTACTTTCCTCACTTCCTAATTAAGCATATGTAGGGATGGCAGCAAGGCAGGACAGGTACAGGGCGGTGCAGAGGGAACGGGTTTAAGTTTCTGCTTAGCGATTTGGGTTAAAAACTTTCCAATGATACTTTAATTGAATATAATTAAGACCGATATCCACATCAATCAATCGTAGATTTATTCTTGTTAAAACCACGGGATTGATTATTTACTCTGCTATGACCATTTACTATGTTTTAACAAAGGCAGTATAATATTTTGTAGAATATATTGTTCTAACACATGATATATCGAGTCCGGATTCAAAATGACCCAAAAAAAAATCTTTTGAACCAAAATACCCCAATAAAAAAAAAAGTGACATAAATATCTTTAGCGCAGTATTTTACTGCGCTAAAGCACTTAACCGTGACGGAGCCGTTAAGTGCTTTACCGCAGTAAAATACTGTGCTAAACCAAACTGTATCTCTCCTATAGCGCAGTATTTTACTGCGTTATAGGAGTCCACCATAATAACCCGGGCGGCTCCACCACTGGTCCCTCCAGAGGCATTAAAAATTTTAAAAAACGCCATCGGAGGCGATTTAAGGTGGTCCCCACTTTAAAAAAAAAAACGTCGTTTTCTATTAATTTTCGTCGGAAAAGTTTAGATTCTTGGTATATTCAAGTCAAGGAGCAAGATTTTAAGCTCGAATTATGGGAAAAAGCGGCGTACAACTCGATTAACACAACTCTACAAAAAATCTTTGATTAAGGTTTTCTACTATGAATGTTTTTTATTAATTTGTTATATACATTATATTATACGCATGTTTAACATTTAATCATCGCTAATTTTCAAAAAAAAAAAAAGTCAATTTTTTTTTCGTTTGATCGGTTGGGCAGTGGCTTTTGCCACTGTTCCCCTTTTTTTTTTGGCAAATTCATTAATTGTTAAATGTGTATGAATTATTAATTTGTTAAATGTTTATGAATTGTTAAGTTGTTATATGTTTATGAGTTGTTAATTTGTTAATTGTTTATGAATTGTTAATTGTTGATGAATTGTTAATTGTTGATGAATTGTTAATTGTTAATTGTTAATGAATTATGATTTTGTTAATTGATTATTTGTTAAATATTGATTATGAATTGAAAGAAGTTGATTGGTAATGAATTATTATTTTGTTAACACTTTTGTTTTGATGATTGTTATGTATTGTTTCATAATGTATCGTATTGTATTGTATTGTATAGGACCAAATCAATCGTTACATAAAATAGGACCTTTCGTCGTTACATAACAATGGATTTAACGATACGATATAATGAAATTAAATTAAAACAAATATTGTATTTAAACTAACAACACAATATAATACAATAGGTAACAACCATCCAAACAAGTCGTAAATGATTATGAATTGTTAATCTATATTATTTTAAAAGCATGAATATATATATGTTAAATAAAAAAAGATTATCTAAAAAAGAATAGTTAAAGTTCTTCTTTTCATAAATACATAAGTTAACGATAAAAATGTAAAGTTTGTAGGAAAATATGTGGTCGATGAATATACTCTTTTAGCCTAATTTTATCATAGTTGTGTTGGCTATTTGGTCAACCAAAAATATATCACATATTCAAAATAGAGTTCTAAAAAAATTTTACTGCTGAATTTCGACTCTCAAACTAATTAACTTAAAAGTTTTTGCCATCACATAATTCAAAACTAATTAACTTAAAAGTATTTGCCATCATATATGTCTCCTTACTATCACATATTAAATTTACTGCACGTTTAAAATGACGAAAGTCATGTCGAAAATAATTATTTTTATTCCAATATTTGGTTGGAGAGTGAAAATAATTTTTGGAAAAGAATATCTACTAAAGATTTATACATTCAAAATAAATATTGTATTCAAGATAATAAGTAGATATTTTATTTCCAAGTTGCTGATCAATAGAATATAAATAATATTATAAAAATCGACAAGAAATATTCGTGCAACGCACGTACAGAGACTACATACCCCCAAAATATAGTAATCTCCTATTATGTTAATTATGCCATTGTTATTTTATTTATTTGTGAAATTGTTTATCCCATTTTAATTAGTCACAAGATATAATACAACATAATTCACATATTCCCTACAAATTATTAATTAGTTAATATAATTTATCTTTCATTTCAAGAATAATGAATAATTTAGTTTGTACAGACCGGACTCTTTCATGGATCCGAATATTCCCCCTGGCCCGATGATCATCCGGGCCCTGATGAACACCCGGGGCCCGATGATTACCTGGGCCCCGCTGTTCACCCGGGGTCCACTGATAGATCAGTATTGTCTTTGCAAGGCAATCATAGGTCAGAGTTATTATGGGCTGGTACTATAGGGATATCGACTAAGCTCCGTCCCCATAGGATCCAGAGAGCGTGGACTATTTTACGCGAGCACCCCCATACCCTCGCGTCTTAGAGATATTGCTTCAAGTCGGCATCTATCGTTGCGTGTCCGTTGGTCGGGTACAGCATGATTGGGGGCTCATTACGACCATGGTTGATCGGTGGAGGCCGGAGACACATACCTTCCATCTTCGCACTAGTGAGGCCACGATTACACTTCAGGATGTGGAGGTCCTCTTTGGATTGCGGGTAGATGGAGTGCCACTATACACTCGGTACGAGCCTCCTCCCGGTCAGACATGGATGACAGAGTTGACTAGGCTCGCCCACTTTGTGCCTGATGTCGCGGCCCAGATATCGAGACAGAGTCGGGTTCAGTTTAGTGCACTCTGCACTTATTTTGAGGGTCTGGATCCGGTTGAGGACGGCACCCAGTAGGATGATGTTGATCGTCATGCCCGTTTGTACCTGCTTATTATATTCAGGGGCATCTTGTTCCCGAACTCATCGGGTGCCTTTGTCAGTTTACGTTATTTAGTTTTCTTGGAGCATCAGGACTGCTTGGGAGACTACAGTTGGGGCGGTGCTGTTTTTGCGTATCTTTACAGATGTCTATGCCGAGCGTCTATTGGTGCTGTCAGAGATGTGTGTGGATTTTTTCCTCTTCTCCAGGTAATATTTTAAGTGTGCATTTAATGTAAACAAACCTCTTGAAACGACGACTAAAAATTCGTATTTTATTGTATCGCTTATAGTTATGGGTGTGGGAGAGGATGCTGCCTTTTCAGCCTGTACCTAGGCATCACCTCGAGATTGACATGCCTTATGCTAGGAGGTGGACAACGGGTTTTGATCGGGATGTGGATACGCACCACAGTATTCTTCCATTCCGGGACCAGCTTGATCACATGACGGACGATGCGGTAAAACTATTTAACTTTACATTATTAATTTAATTAAACGTCTTTTCTACTTGGTGATCACTTATTTGTATTTATATGTTATGCAACTATTTATATGGACGTCGTACGCTGCTATATTAGATGGTTTGCCGGCCTTTTGCAGGGTAGGTCAGGGGGTTTGGAGGTCGCAGTGTCCATTTATACACCTAGACATCGTAGAAGACCACATGCCCGAGCGTGTCTTACGATAGTTTGGGCATACACAGAATATACCCCCTGACGTCCGTCATGAGCTCCGACACTACCAGCGAGACAATCGGGCTGCCGTTGATGATGTTTTTCTAGCATTCGTGTCTGTCCAGCTCCACCGTTGGGAGAAAGGTTAGGCACTTTAGCAATGGTTGGCCATTTGACTCCTATTGAGGATTACATGCGCTGGTATCATTAGATCACACGGCGATTGATTGGCAACACAGCTTTGCATCCCGCTAGGGATGAAGGATACTCAGCAGTCGCGGGGCAGTACTAGGCATTGATAAGTTTATCGTATTTAGATTTATTTAATAGCATTAATTGTTACATTTTAAAAAATAACTATTTTTTTACTGTTGAACATAAATGCAGCTGGTGGCCGTACAACGATTACGCATGTTGGGGTTAGAGCATATGCCTTACCCCGAGCTTGGGGGGCTTGCGTCAGAGATGGTACGGATATCCGAGGATGGCATCCGACAGGCAGGAGAGATTAGGCTCATGGAGAAGCCTGTTCCACAGGCTGTGTATCAGCCAACGCCGGGAGGAGGACCAGGTGTTCCCAGAGGAGGAGGTCGTGCTGCCAGAGGACGCCGTACGCGCAAAGGACGCGGTGCTGCTGCTAGAGGACCTGGTGGTGGAGGATACCGTCTGGTAGATGAGGCCGATCCCATTCTAGAGGACGTTCCCGTTCTAGTCCATCCGCAGCCGTTCCAAGCCGGGTGGCAGCTCACCTGGGGACTCACCTACGTTTACACCGGCGCTCGTACTTGCTGAGGTACCTGGGTCGTTATTACAGCCGAGCCAGAATGCATACACGGAGGAGCGTGATAACGTCGATTGGGCGGCGTTACACGCTTCATTAGTTGATGAGCGGTCTGTGAGGAATTTAGAGGGAGCCAGGATTTTTGACTTCGATGAGTTTTTTATCCGGGTTAGTATTTAAAGTACTTATTTTTCATTTAAATTACTTATTTTAAATATATATGTTACTCATTATTTAGTAATATTTTATATTTTAGGATTGGGCGCAGCGGGTCCAGCAGAGCCACCCACTCCGGTGTTTTCTCATGGGCCTACCGAGCCAACAGTGTCTTCCCATGTGACTGTCGAGCCACAGGTATGCTTTTTATTAAAATTAGTTTTATTCAATATAAGGTCAATATTTAAAATACATATTTGATTATTTAAAGTACTTATTTTAAATATGTATGTTACTTATTATTTCATTTTTTTTCTTCATATTTTAGGATTCGACGCCAGTGGGTCCACAAGAGTGACCCATTCAGGAGCTTTCTCATCAGCCTGCCGAGGCAGAGGTGTCTTCTTATGAGCCTACCGAGGTGCAGGTAAGATTTTTACTTAAAATCAATTTGATTCAATATAAGGTAAATATTTATTTAATTTTTATAACCTTTATTTAGACTTCGAACAACATCTCGTCCAGGATACTTCCTCATATTCTGCACCATACCCATCTCAGGAGCCTACTTAGGCGCATGTTGATACACAGGTTTGATTATTCAACAAACGTTAATGTATTCAATATAAATAAGAAATGTTACTAATTATTATATACTTTTCAGGTTCATCCTTCGGCGCCTGCGGTGGCGACTCCCGACTAGGAAGAGGTCGCGTTTCCAGACCTAGGTCAGCATGAGGTTCTGCCCGTGCTAGTGGGACTAAATCCCAAAAAGAGGCACATTCTAGTCAAGGGCGCACGGGTCAGGGGAAGAGGAGATGATCATGACTTGGAGCGCCCGGTTATTAAGAGGAAAAAGGGCGATGGAGACGATGGCGAGGACAGTGGGGATGGTATGAACCTTAGGCCTAAGGATAGTCTCAGGCATACCACATGTGGGGCCCATCCACGATAGTGTATATACATTAGTGTTGTACAGTTTATCGTAAATATTATATATTTTTTGCATATCTATTTATATTTATAAATATTATCTTAGTCTTTATTATTGTTTATTGTTTCACATCCTAAATTGATAATAAAAAAAAAAGGTGACACATTCAAAATAAAGTTAAGCATTAATTTAAAAATAACACGAAACCCTAAAAGATAAATAACGTAAAGCTAATGACTACAAGTCTTCAAACAAAAAAGGACTTCGAGCACTTTTCAACTACTAAAACGACAATCCAAACTTTTGCATATCCTTGAAGTATTGAGCCTACCTTATTAATCGTACAAATATAAGTAGGGTTCTATATAAAATATTGAAGTTCTGGAGTCTCAAAGCACGATTAATATATGGTTAAACTACGTAACAAAGTGTGAAAATGTAATAAGTGGTTGTTTTGGGAAAATGGTGGACTCCTATAGCGCAGTAAAATACTGCACTATAGGGGAGAGAGAATTTGGTTTAGTGTAGTATTTTACTGCGCTAAAGCACTTAACGGTTCCGTCACAGTTAAGTGCTTTAGTGCAGTAAAATATTGCGCTAAAAGTATTTACGTCACCTTTTTTTGTTAGGATATTTTGATTCAAAAGTTTTTTTGGGGGTCATTTTGGTTCCGGACTCTGATATATCTCAAGTTGAATATATAGGAATTTGACTGTCCCAAAATAAGAGCTCGAATCTTGCCATAGTGCTGTTACCAAAAAATAATCCAAAGATGATTCAATTACATATTTAGTGCATGGGATAATTTTTTATTGGGGTGGAAATTGTCACAAAAATTTGTGACGAATATATATGTAGTATATTCTTCTGACACCAGCTAATAATTCTGTCCCTTTCTCATATATATGTCCAAATTCTCTTCCATTGATCGTTCAATTTTGTATTTTTGTTGTAATAATGCCACGCAGGCACGCACACTCTCCTTCCATGTTTCCCTCCACCCTAAATAATAAGCACCAATTTTACCAATCTTTTTCTTTTGCCTTTTCTCCTCTGAGTTTGAGCCCGTTTTGCATAATCCTATTTGCCAATGGCCCACATATAATATTCTACTTAAATGCCATTAGAATTTAGCAACCCCTAATTTACGCCTTAAATTGAGTCATATTATATGTAGGTTAATTATGGCTTTTGAGTGCCCTAAGCTCCACCCGGCCATGCTAATGGCCACATATTCTACTTGCGAATGAATTACTTCACTCGATTAAAAGCTTTATAGATTATAGGATCATTTAAATATAATTACTGGTAATTTTCCATAATAAATGGAAGTCAATAACCTTGTAAAACAGGTTAAATTCTATTGATAGTTTAAATTTGTTTCACTTTGCTTTTTGCTATTGGTAGGTACGTACTAGTTTATAACTTCATTAAAGATAGACAGGGAGTGTGTTTGTGTCTTGTACAGTGTACACAGCTAGCCTAAGCCCTAAGCCAATTAAACAATCATAAAGTACGATTACTCAACCATATTAGGAAGCAAAAATCTCCAGAACAGCTAATTGGGTTACGTGTACCGATTCTTTGCCAAAACAAATCCCTGTATTAATCAATTAAATAAGTAGGTAATATAAGAGTAATGATCAGACTTAGTACAACATACATGGTTGAGAAATGAGTTGTCATTTCAAATCTTGCAATGTGCTATTAGAAAACTTGCTAGCTTTGAGCACATGGTCACCCACTTAGCAATTTTGTTTTTGATCACTATCCATCTGAAACTTCGTACAGGTGTTGAGTGTTGATCTTTAACCATGACCATATCTTTAACGATCTAGATGTTACTTCTACATTAAATTAAGATTATGAAAAAGGGGCTGTAAACAAGTCCTTCAGGTTTCGTAGATTCGAAAAGAAATGGTTAAGAGCAGCTTATGAATCATTTGAAACTTTTTTGAATGTTTGACAAAATAAAAAAAATACTTAAAATAAGTCAAAAAATATTTAAAATAAATCAAAAATAAGAAATTAGAGAACCCAACTTTTTTTTTTTGTGCCATTTTGATTTGACCAATAATTTTATTTTTTTATCCCTAATATTTTCTTCTATTTCCAATATTATCCTCACTAATAAAAACCCTAAACTATCATCTTTTCCTCTCAACAACTTATTTTCAGTTTCGATACTTTTATCTAAACATGTAACTGCTTATTTATAAAATAACTTTCTTCACATAAAAAGTAATTTAAGCATTTATAAAAGTCACATTTTTTCAACTAATCCAAACTAGCTATTAGTGGTTCAAGCTACTGGTTCATATAGCCCTGTTTTCTTCTTCTTCTTCTTTGTTTTTTTTTTTTGTTTTTTTGTTTTTTTTTTTTGGCCACTGCATTTAACTACGAAAAACTGTAAACAATGTAATTTTAGCATATTCTGGGCGGTTCGTCCATATCTTGTTGGATTCTTTTTTGAGATATTTTTTTTCGAAATCTTGGGGTTCACGATAATGCATCTGAAGGCAGATTCAAAAATCTTGAAAGTGAAAGTTAAGGACCTGTTTGGCCATAAGAATTTTTTACTTTTTTTCAAAAAATTATTTTACTTTCTTTGGAAATCAACATTTGGTCATGAAAATTTCAAATACAATTTGAAATCGTATTTGAAATTTGAAAAATACTTAAAAAAAATTTCAGTTTCAATACATTCTATGCAAAAATTATAACCAAACACAACTCCTACTTCAAAATTCCAAATAAAGTGAAAAGTATTCTGTTTTCATGGCCAAACGTCTACTAAGTGCCTCTAGAAACATAATTGATGTCAGTGGTACAAAGCTAATGGTGATAAATGGAAGGCAGGTGTCTATATATATCATGTGAGAAGGCTAAGATATTTTCAGCAACTATTAAGTTTGCTATTTCAAGTTCACAGATTTGACAACTAATTTCTACTAAGGGAAATTAGTTAGGGAGAAATTTTTAAATAAAAAATGTATTTGGCATTCTGCTTTGAAGCTGAATGACATTACGTTCACAAACTCGAATTTCAGCTTTAAAGCTTCATCAACGATAGCTTAATCACCAAAATAATAGTAGTTGATTACAAGTTTCAGCTTTACTCGATGATTATCAACAACTATTAAGCTTAAAATCAGATTCCAACCGCAAGTGTCTTAAAACAAAGTCTTCCGCTGTTACTTTGAATTCAGGAGGTACATAGCTTATTTCTCCGATGGCATTTCTTGATGAATTCTTTGAATTAGATTTTGTGAAAATCTGAAAGAAAAGATAAGAAGAAAGAGAAAGATCTTTAAAATTTCTAATTTTACGAATTTTGTTGGAAGTTATATATATTATGCAAAGATTTTATTTCTACGTTTAAGATAATATTATAAGTTATTTTAAATATTAGTTTTATTCCAACACTAGTTAGGTGCCTATGCATTCCCTTTTCATGGAGCTTAATACTTGTTAAAATAATAACAACAACATATTCAGTATAATCGCACCAGGTGAAGTCGAGTCTGAGAAGGGTAGAGTATATGCAGACTCCATCCTTATTTTGTGAGGGTAAGGAGGTTGTTTCTAATAGACCCCCAGCTCAAGAGAAGGTGCAAAGCAACAATAATAATAGACGGTAATAGCAACATATAATACATGAATGAAGTGAAAGAAACAATCAATTTACCAAAGATCTTTAAAATTAAAAAAGGCAATTGTACAAAGATAATAGCAATTCAGTTAATCTTTTGGGTGAAGAAGAGACAATTAAACAAACAACTAGAGCAGGAAGAGAAAAGCTTCATGGGATGACCGTCCATATCATTCCTTCAGATAAAAACTTTGGGCCTTTTTGGGCAATTGTTGGGCTCAAGTCATGGGCTAGTGCCAACTTAGTCTGTTGGTTTTGAACATTCCTGATGACAATACCATGTTAGTAGCGATAGCATCTACTGACCCATATTAATCAGGAATCTTTCATTACTACCCAAAGGTGAGAACTATGTGACTAACAATAGATCCCTGTGATCGGGTCCTTTCTTGGAACCCGCGCATAAGGGGAGCTTAGTGCACTGGGCTTCCCTCTACTAACAACATTTGAATCTATGATACCATTTTAAACCAAAACAAAATCACTGGAACTATTTCGACAGGGGCCAAAATCCAAATAACCTTCACCCCCATCTCAACTCTCAACACATACCCCGGGTAATCTACTCACTATAAGAAAGAAGACATTTGTCAATAATTTTTTTTTGTTGTCATAGTATTGACTATTGTTGCAAAAAGTACTTTTGGCAATAACATTCTTTTTGTTGTTGTATAAACTTTTCCCATTGGCAGTTATTGCAACAACGTGCAACAACTTTTTTGTTATTGCCAAATGTACTTTTTACAACAATAGTCAATACTATAACAACAACATTAAATTGTTGGCAAAAAAGTTCATTTTTAAAAGTTTCATCATATATGCCAACAATAAAACTAAGTTGTTGCCGAATATTGAGTCGCAAAATTATTTTTGTTGCCAAAGAGTTGTTGCCATTTCTGTACTTTCTTGTAGTGGCTCTTTGAGATTTATCTCTCCTAAGTATTTTTTTTATATGAGGGTGTTTGACTGCGTATGAACTTTAAGAAATAAAGGAAGACTTTTAAAACGTGTGGCGTAAAACAACCCATAGAAATTTATGTGGCTAGAAATCATTTTATTAAGGGTAAACAGGTAAATTTAGAGTTGCACTATTACTGAGGTAAATTTAGAGTTGAATTATTACTAAATAAAGAAAGGGGTCATTTTTTTTTAAACTGACTAAAAGTGTCATATAATTTGAGACGGGGGGTAGTCCCGAATATACTAGCTAAGTCTTACTTCCAAACAAGTTAGCTAGCGTTTGGCCATAGATTCCCAAAAAATAAATTTGAAAAACTTAATTTCGGTGAAATTTTTCAAATTTTGAAAATGTGTTTGGCCACAATTTCTCAAAACATGTTTCCATTTTTTTTTTACTTTTTTTTTAAAAACATGAAATATTACTTCGTTCTAAAAATTACCAAGAATACTCAACCATACAAAACATAATTACTAATCTCAAATTATCCAGAATACAATATTTTAATGTACTTCATTAAGAAATGACTGTTCATAGTTGCACCACAATAGCCATTACTTGGTGATTAGCACTAGTTAATGAAATTACCAAGAATACTCAACCATACCAAACATAATTACTAATCTCAAATTATCCAGAATACAATATTTTAATGTACTTCATTAAGAAATGACTGTTCATAGTTGCACCACAATAGCCATTACTTGGTGATTAGCACTAGGTAATGAATTTAAAGGCTCGTTGTCACGTCCTTAGTCTTCAACTAAGCGCACATGCGGCACTTGACAACTCGCTCACGTTCTTGCACAGCTTGTTTACGATCTTGCTATGTCAAATCAGCCTAGATTACTACACTCAAGATCACTAAGGGAATAGTAGGTGAATAAGACAAGAGAAATTTGCTAGAAGGAAGGTTTTTATTATAGAAGACTTGATTGATTTTTGCTTTATGGTTTACAAAGAGAAATTTGCTAGAAGAATATATAATTGAAACATTGTACGTGTAGCTCTTCGATTGAGATATAATTATGGACCACTATTGATATAAATCACATTAATCTACAATTTTTGAGCAATCAGCTATGATACCTTTTTCTGTGTATAGCCAGAAAAGGAGAGAAGCAACATTATGTTTTAATTTCGAGAGCGAAGCAAATCTGTGTTAACAACATCACCATGTGAAGTTCCAAAACATAATTATTTGGGAAAAGAAGTAGTGCCAATTTTTTCTTTTTCTCTTTTTTGCTTCAATGGTAAAATTTCGTAACTGTATCTGCCTCCGGCATTATTGCTTAGGTTTTCTCTTGTTTGAGAAATTTGGTAGGAAAACGAAGGGGTCAGTGAAAAAGCGAGAGGAAACTTAATAACCATGGTTAAAATGACTGAGTTAACTAAATAAATCTGGACCATAAAATCTTTAGGAGGACACGTGCAATAAATCCAACAGCCCACTGGACAAACCGGAGGGATTAGCCACTGGAGGGGAGCCGGATCCCATCACATCGATCCTCTTTAACAATATTGCTCCATACGAAATTAAGGGCCCGCATATGAATCTATTTGACTTGATGGTGAATTTTAAATCTTTTGGATGAAGTTAGATAGTTTAACTCAAATAATCGACAGATTCACCGTGCTTTTTGAACTATTGGAGCTTTATAAGTGAAATAACTTTACTTTTATTTCTTGCATATTGCTATCAAACCTTTCCATTAAATCCAAATCCTAGGAGAAAGGAACATCTTGAACCAGAATTGAAAAATAACGGAAAAGGAAGAGAAGAGAACAAAGCACATTACGTACAAAGGCAGATCACAAAAACCAAAACACACACACACTAACAATGGTGATGTATTCTCTCAAAATATTTCCCGAAATCTCACAATAGATTCAATAAAGAAAGTACACTTGAACAATAATAAAACCAAGAAGATTGATTATAGAATAAAAATAGAAAACAAAAGAAAGAAACATAAATAGATGAGGAAATGATCTCTTATGGCCACTTACAAATTGAATAGAAGAAAACGCCCTAAAATCTCTAATCTTTAACACCCATGACTTGGCCCTAATCCCATTTTTATGTTGGCTGCATGTAAAACACAAAAGATAAGTTCATACATCTATATATAACTTTTCTAGAACTTTTTCCGAATACATAGATTTTACGAAGAATAAATATATAAGGCATGAAATATATATGGAAAAAAGAAACATAAAAAGGAAACATAGGATGAATAGCATTAAAATCCGGCAGAGGAAAATGTCCACCACTTTATTCAGCTCGACACTCCGCAAAAAGTGTCATCTTGCTTGCTTCATGCTTTTGCAGAGGAAAACTTCAAAATAAATCCACGTCCCCCAAGGTCATGTTTCTTATCAAGTAAATATGGAAGATGCAATTTGTCGAGAAAAAAAATAAAGGAAGGAAGGACGCAATTTATAACATGTTAATAATTGGGTGTTATGGATTTGAAAACTCATAACCCCTCAATAAAGAGGTGAGTTACATCTGTGATTTTTTTTTTTTTGAAATAAGATAAGTGAAAAGATGAAATTAAAAAAGTGTTTTAGGAGGAAGAAAGAGTAGTCGAATAGTACCACTAACAGTGGTTATAGAGAAAGAGGAAAAGGTGTAATTAATAGAATTAAGAGAGTGACTTTTTGCATTTTATTACATAACATATTAATTTTAAGATGAGAAAAAAAAGTAAAAAAAAGGAGAAAAAAGATAAATGATCTTCTGAGCCATAGAGAGGTGTTACATCACCTTATTTATGTCTAGCTTTATATTATATATAGATATAGATTTGGGTAAGTTTTAAAAAATTTAAAAAGGCTAGGCCTCATTTATTTTTATTAAGATTAAGACGTCTGAATCTGAATGCACATCTGAATGATTAAGATGTTGTCTCTAGGTCTGAACACTGAATAATTAAGACTGTTTGTTTTTCAATATCTAAATGTGCATAATATATTTATTTAAACATAATAAATATACAATTTAAATTAAAAAGTAACTGAATAGTAGAAAATAAATACAAATTTAATAAAATAAAATATTATTTGAAAAAAATGAAACATTTATGTTTACTAGTAATGGTGGAGATGCTTTGTAATCGTGGTGGGTGGTGAGTGAGGGTGAAGGGGTGAGCGGGTGGTTGGGGTGAAGGGTGGGAGGTAGTGGGGGGTGGGGTGAAGGGTGAGAGATAGTGGGGGTTGGTGGGGAGTGGGGGTAGGGTTGTTGGTAGGAGGTGGGGGTGGGTGGTGTGGGGTGGGATTGGGGTTGTTGGTGGGGTGGGGATGCTGGGAAGTGGAGAGTGGGTGGGTGGTGGGGTGGGGCTGAGGTGGATGGGTGGGGTTGGAGTAGAGAGTGGGTGAGGGAAGGGTTGAGTTGGAGGGTTTGGGGTTGAAGCTGATGATAAAATAATGATATTAAGACTTGGTTCAAGATCTTAATGATTAAGACCTATTCAGACCCAATAAGTGCTTAAGTCTTAATGCAAACAAATGCACTTAATGACTTAAGGTCTGAATCAGACCTTCAATAAGTGCATACAAATGAGGCCTAAGAATAGATCTTGGCCCCAAAACAAGTTTGAGCCGCATTTTAAAATTTGAAGGTTTGTTTTCAGAATTTGTTAAAATTTTAAGGCCAAACAAAATTTGAAAAAATATTCTGAAAATGCTCCCAAAATCTTTGGCTATAATCAATAACTAGTGAATTGGTTCGCGCTTCGCGCGATTATAAAATTCTTATTGAATTTATAAAATATTTTTTTAATAACAGAATATTCAAAATATTAAATCCTTTTTAGTCTTCAAATTCTAATGAATTAGATTATTGTCACTAAGTTTTTTTTCTTTAATTTTGTAACAATTACTCTTTTTTAATCTTCCAGTAATACATGAATTTTATATTCATTTTATTTTATGGATTTTAACATCTTTATGTTGATATGCTTATAAATTTTAAATGTAGTTTTCTTTGTTCATCTTATATATTAAGCATCTATTTAACTTCTCTTCTCTACCTTTCAAGAGTTACATTTTAGTTATTTCTCTAAAAACCTTTAAAAAGAAAAATGCATCAACAATAATGTCTACTACAGAAGTATAAGGAAAGGGAAGAAAAGTCCATAACCAAAACTCTTCGTATTAATTTTTGCCTTATCTTTTTTCTTCCATTTCCCTTTTTTCCGCTCTTCCTTTCTTTTCTTCTTCTTCTTCTTCTTTCACTGGAACATGACATTCTTTATAACTAACAACTTCACTCTAAAGCTAATTTTTTCCATCCTCAAGATTATCCTAAGTGTACTAAAATTTCATAAAATCTAGAAAAATTGTTCATTTCTTTTAAAACATTTTTCTATGAATTCAATACACGACATCGTTGAAAAAGGAGAGAGAATTCAAAATAGCGAGAGAATTGAAAAATAGAATAGAATTTTCAAGCTTCAATTTCATTGAGAATCCTTTACAATTGAAAATTTTACCATTTACTAATTTTTTCATTGAAAAGATGTAAAATTATTTGGTAAAGCTAATTGTAAAGTAACATCTTTACTTACTATTGTTGATATATTATTCAACCTTAGTAATTAATAGCTAAGCAACAAAAGCATGCTTACAAAAGCTATAAAAATACAAGATAGAGGGATGAGAAGTACAAATTGTATAAAAAAAGAAATAGAAAACAATTCGTATAAAAAAATTTAGTACTCGAATAAACATGCATGCTTTCAATTCAAGAAAGTTCATACCTATTAGCGATCAAAAAAGAAAGAAGAAGAGAATAATGGAAAAAGAAATCATGATAATCTGCAAAAAACAATAGTATAGTAGCCATAAAAGAAAGAAAATGGGATTAACGCAAATAGAAATCATAATAATCCACAAAAAAACAATAGTATAACAAGGTTGGGGATTATTGCATCCCCATATAAACTAATTACTTACCTTGTTTCAATCTGCAAAAAAAATCATAGCCATAATAAAGTATAACAATATAATGTTTTAGAAATTAAAAAAGAAAAATAGAAACAGAGAAGCCAAAAACACTCACCTGATGTAAAAGGAATGATAAAATTGGTTGGGTTAAGATTGATTAAATTTGTGTTACTTATCAATGGTTATTAATGATTTTTTGAAGAGAAGCAATAATAACATGTAATTTAAGCTTAAAAAACCAAACTTTTAAAGTACCATTTACGGCTTATTTAGTACCTTTTGATCGTGCGCTGATTGAAGGTTTATGTGGCTGTATTGCAAAAGTTAGTGCTGTATGGGTTGAATGGTACATTTATTGTAGGAGACTTTTATTAGTCCATAAGTTAGTGTAGTTGAAATGAACCAAAAGATGCAATAAAAAATGGCAAAAAAAGGAGAAAAAAAAATGTCAACGGAGAGCATAAAAAGGTGTCATATAAGATTATTTATGCCTAGCTTTGTATTATGCTATATACATAGACTAGGCAAAGGAGAAAAAAAAAATAATGAGGAAAATAAAATCCAAGAAAAATTTGTGTCTTCCGGGGGAATCCTATTTCATTTGCCTTTTGTTTTCAAAAATCAAAGGACCGACGTGATGGTTAGAGAATCACTGGTATACGAGTATAGTACAACCAATAAACAGTCCCATTCTTCCAAGGAAATCTCCTCTCTCAGTTCATTTTGGCGGACACAGGTGCTTGAGTCCATTTTTGTTTGTTAGTTCTCATGGATCATATTTCGGCTTGATTCTATTATATTTATTAGATCTTTATTTTCTGCCGTCTTACTCTTGCCTCTTTTTATTTATTTCAGTGGATATATAGTTTGTTTTAAGATTTTGGCAGCAATAACCGAATGATAATATAGGAATTTAGTATGTCAAACTGCACTCCATTGATTGAAATAGAATATTATTAACCCATGCATTGTGATTTTCTCTCCAGCCCTAGTGATAATGATGTGCTGTATCATTTCAACAATTATGCTCCCATGTCCATGTTTTTTCTTCTAATCATTGTATCCTGTGCAACAAGGTGCTGTTAATTTTTTTTACTCTGAAATTGCAAATTGAGGAGTGTGAACTTTGTGACCCTGAAGTTCAGCTGATATGTTATTTGATTTTATGATGCGCTTTACTAGAATTTGCCAAAGGAAGTAGCCATTGGTGTTGATACATGGTGTGTATCAGTAGATACTGCGCAGAAATGGGAGCGTGCTTTTGCTAAGAAACAACAAAAGTTGGTCCAAACGACTACGTACTTGGTTGATGAAGTTTGGAAAAATCGGCCACCTGCCTAAGCAAATCCTGTAATTGTGCATCCGTTGCAATTTGCTGGTCAGTCTGTTGCAGATAAGTTGAAAGCATTGAGCAAAAAGCTTGTACAGGGAAAGGCTCGTGCTATGATTATAACAGCACTTGATGAAGTAAATCTGTAACCCTAGACCCAAATGCTTTCCATCTTTTAGCTTTGGCAAATCTTGTCTTCAATATTCTTCATTTCTCCAATATTATTGCCAATTTACAGGTTGCATGGTTATATAATGTCCGTGGCGGTGATGTATCTTATTGCCCGGTTGTTCATGCATTTGCGATTGTGACTATAGATTCAGCCTTCTTATATGTGGATAAGCAGAAATTGTCTCCTGAGGTTGCATCTACACGGCATAACCTTTTTGTTTTAACTGAATACAATTGCATAATGTTACGTTTTTTATACTCTGAAGTAAGCATGTATATACCATGCAGGCAAACTGTTACATGGAAGAAAATGGAATAATAGTGCGCGATTATGGTAGTACATGAAGACAATTGATGGCCACGAGCTTGATGAGCATTTGTTGTTCCATTCTAAGTTGCACGGACTCAGGTGTGGGTATCCGATACGGGTACGGATCCGAGTGTCAGATTCGGCAAAATCTAACTTTTAAGATTCGGGGGTGCGTATCTAGTTATGGATACGGGTGCGGGGATTCGGCTAAGAAAATTCAAAATTATATAAAAAATAGAGCTATAAAGATATTACAAATTTTGAGAGATATTCTTATGAAAAAATTACATGTATATTGTAGAATTCAATCTTTCCAAGATGGACATTATTCTTCCTTATCTTAAATCTGTTTTATTTTTCTTATCTTAAATCTGTTTTATTACAAATCTGTCATTTTCCTTATCTTAAATCTGTTTTATTTTTAATTTTGAGAAATCAAAATCTCAAATTTCCCCCCCCCCCCCCCCCCCCCCCCTAATTTGTCGACGGACTCCGGTCAAAGTATCCGGAGTTAGTTGACCGTATCCCGGACGTTTGCCGTCCCAGCACCCGCACCTTACCCGTGTCGAGACGGGGATGGCACCTAAACTGGTGAGTGACGTGAGTCCATGCAATTTAGGTTCCATTATTATGCATGACCTCCATATGCTTTTCAACATTTTGAGCCGACTCTATCATCATTTTTTTTATTTTCCTGAAGTATGATATGGACTTAGTGATTTCGACCCACCTCCTCTAAGAGTTCCCGAGTGAAATGACAAATCCGTGATCATATTTTGATAATAGAAACCATCCATTTTGTCAGTAACAAATTTGTTTGAAATGTAATTCAGCACTGATTTTTTTGCACTTGTATGATTAACCAAAGCTGGTATAGCAGTTCTATTTTCCTTGTCAATAATTGTTACATTTGTATTATTGATGTCAAACTATTTTCTATTTGAAATATGAAAATTCTGGTGTGAGTTTACAGTCGACTAATTTGACACCTTTAATTAACTTTTTTGTCGCTAAGCGCCAACTTCTGTCGTGGTCTTTCATCAATGGAATTACTTTCTTCCAGTGCCAAATTTACTCCCAACTATAGTTATTTTTGAAGTTATCAGACTGCCTAACGTACTAGTTTCTTCATATTTATGTGATTAAACCAAATCTGTCTGTCTTTTTCTGTCTTTTACGCGTCGGCTATGATCTGTTCACTGCAATATTTTTTTTTCCTTCAATAATTTCTTGTTGGTATCAAAGTGAGTGTTGTTGTAGAAGATTTTACTGTGTGGAGATGGTAAGTTTATTACACTTACCGTCTCTCAAAAAAAGTTATTAAGCTTTAGAAATACCATCTGGTTTGTGATCTTAGATTTACTCTCAATCTTACTGTTGATTGCTGACTTATGAAATTATAATTTCTAGAACCCTGTTGAGATAAAAGGACTGAAAAAGGCCCATATTAGGGATGGGGCAGCTGTTGTGCAATATCTTGTCTGGCTTGATAAGCAGGTATGTCAGATTCTTAGAGTCCATCTTATAGTAATCTTGTGAGTTACTTCCGCCTACTGCATTTGCATCTTCCGAAGATTATATATGTATTTATGCATGTGTGTATGCATGCATTCCTTTGTGTGCGCGCGCGTGTGTCTATGTACATATGTGTATGCATGTTTTCTTTTTAATCTTTACAGGAATAACTAGTGTAAGTTGGTATATGCTGGCCAAATATGTTGGGGTTAGAAGTTCTTGTTGCTGCCAAACTAGAAGAGTAGAAGGATAATGTAACTCTCAGAAAAGACATTAGATCTACTTGCAATGCCTTTTTTGCAAATAGTCTGGACTTTATATTTTTAGCAGGGACTTCTTCGGTTTTAGGTGCAGACGCACTTGAGCCAACCTATTCATTGTTTCAGTAGTTTGGCAAGATGAGTTTTAACCTTGTTCAAATTTTCCAGATGCAGGAAATTTATGGGGCATCCGGTTATTTCATGGAGGCTGAAAGTACCGAACAGAAGAAACAATTGTAAGTTTTTCTGGTTTCTTGTATGTTTCATGGTTTTGGCGATAGATACATGCTAGGAATTGATCTGTTATAGTCCCACTAGTTCAGGACTTATCAAAAAAAGAAAAAGAATAGTCCACTAGTCAAGATCCAAGAAAACAAATTCGGGGAGTATTGATAATATTTTAAGCTGGGACTTCATCTATTAGAGTTAGCATCTTGTGGTGATTGGAGAGAGACATTATCCAAGAAGTGGTTTCTTGGTTTATTGTCTGGGTAGAAGGTTATTCTTGTGGGCTGTGGGCTGTGTGTATTTGAAAAGCTTGTAACATTAAAACTTTGATTTCTTAGTTGATGACAAAACTAGAAGCCTGTTTGGATTGTCTTATAAGTTAGTCAAACCAGCTTATAAGCCATTTTTAACTTATTTAAGTGTTTGGCAAAAATAGAAAACAACTTAAATTAAGTTAAAAAGTGCTTAAAATAAGCCAAAACCAAGAAGTTGCTCAACCTCAATTTTTTTTTTTTTTGGCTTAAAAGCCATTTTGGTTTCACCAACAACTTTACCCTTTTATCCCTTATGTTTTATGTTAATCCAATACTACCCTTACTTCTAAAAACCAATTAAGCACTTTTATCCAAACACGTAACTGCTTATTTATAAAATAACTTTCAGCACTTATGCTTAAAAGCCACTTTTTTCCAGCTAATCCAAACGGGCTCTAAAAGTTTTAGTGGCCCTTGATTTACTGACAGAAGCTTCTGCAAGTTACTGATCTTCAGCCAATATGTTAAGTTATTTATTGAGGAACTTCTGATGAAGCATGGGATACATTATGCTGTTTTCTTTAGTAGTGGTTTCATGTTTTTTACCTTACTTTACCGTAATTAAATATTTTAGGGGTACTAGAAGGCTGACAGAAGTATCTGTGAGTGATAAGCTGGAGGAGTTCCGTGCATCAAAGGAGGTAAATGGTTGTATTCTGGTGAAAAATCTTGCATGAAAATTGTTGTCTTATCACTCTATTTATGTTTAAGTTATCATCATTTAGGTTGTTGAGCTGATGACTTTAGAGTTTATTTCCAGTTTGTTGCTTCTGTTTTGCCGCAATGCTGTTGTATTCTGAACCACATGACATGCTGATTTTGACTCAAGCTCTGTCCAGTTACACACTGACACAGTTTCTCTATGTTTAATCTTTATGATGTACACGAGCAATAATATCACTTTTCTATTGTATCCACATTGCAAGTGAGTATAGTAAAATTTCAAAATAGAAAAGTAAGGGGGTGGCCAAAAACAAGAGGTAGAAAGTACGAATAGTATTATCAAAATGCTAATAACATGTATCAGGACTTGAGATAATTCGGGATAGTATGTTTAGTTGTTTCAATGAATAAGAAGCCTTTGCCTTGAGGTCACTTAGCTTGGTTCCTTTTCTGATGGGTGTGATCTTTCTTGAAGTTTGCTAAATTATTAAGAATCTTGTTTTCTCAACATGCAATGTTGTTCCTCTACATCGGCAGCATTTTAGAGGACTAAGTTTCCCAACTACCTCTTCTGTTGGTTCAAATGCGGCCATTATCCACTATAAACCCGAGGCAGAAACATGTGCTGAACTCAATCCAGATTGCATTTGCCTATTTGATTCTGGTGCACAGGTATGTGAGAACTGAGAACATATATTCGGGATTGCGAGTTGTTTTACATACTTCTATATTTAACATGTGATCTTTCTACATATATGATGGTGTTGCTGAAGTATCTGGATGGAACAACTGATATTACACGGAGTGTTCATTTTGGAAAACCTACTCCACATGAGAAATCTAGTTACACGGCGGTATGTGAATTCTTTTAAGTCTTTTAAATTGATATGATGCCAAACCATGTAGAGTTTGGCCATGCACGATGGAGTGAAATTTCATAATTAGAGTTCTGATTTCTGATTGACAATCAGATTACTTTTGCTGATCTAATCTCTGTCCAGTCTCCTTCCACACATGGCTAGCCCACACTTCCTTAAGATCATCGTAGAAGCATTAATCCGTTTTAAGCCTTGATCAGAGAAACTATTGGAGGCATTGTCATCCTAGAGATCTGTAGCTTTTCATTCCTGTTCGTGTTTCTTGTGATCCTTCTTACTCAGGCCTAACATATACGCAGTACATATGCTTTCCTGCGGGAAATTTTCTCTCTTTGCAATGAATGTTGATTTGAAATCCATAAGAATTAAGGTGCAACAATTGTCTTGTGAGTAAAAGAAGCAACAATAAGTCAAAACTTTTCTGTAAAATGCTTTAGTCTTTATTCTTAAGGCTTTCTTTTCTGGTTTATTTTTTGAGGGGTTAGTGGTGAGAAAGGATAATGTTTGCAACACTTAGAATCAGTTTTTTTGTTATATATGCATGTAGGTTCGTCTTCTCCTTTTATTTTTACTTCTCATACTATTTCTATGCTGTTTTTTTCTTTGTGTGATTGATTCTTGAGAATCTTATACTTTCTTTCCTTTATCACAATATTGCTTCTAAAAGGTTGCTTTATTTTATGTAGGTTCTTAAAGGACATATATCTCTGGGAAATGCCAGGTTTCCCAACGGAACCAACGCTATGATTATGTGGAATGGTTCTTAGTATACTTGATGTCTACAATTTGCTAAATTTTCTTCAGTGGTTGGATGTACTAATCCCTAAATCCGCAGGCTATTATTGGTAGGCGTCTGCTTACCATTTTCATTTTATTCAAATGATGTAGCCCAAGATTGTTGGCTTATCAGAACATTGTGCTTGGCTACTCTTTATAGGGCATGCTCTTGACATTCTTGCTCGAATTCCTTTGTGGAAAGATGGTCTTGACTATAGGCATGGTACTGGACATGGGATCGGGTCTTAAATGTCCATGAAGGTAAACTTGCCATTATCACTGAAGAGGTACTTGCAGCAATTTATATTTACCTTTAATTTATCTTTGGCAGGACCTCATCAAATTAGTTTCAGACCATCTGCACGGAATGTGCCGCTACAAGTTTCAATGACTGTAAAAGATGGTCAGTAGCATCTTATTACATTGCGAGTTAGAAAGTAAAATTTTCCTTAGCATGATTTATGCCTCTGCATACTTCAGTGTATTTTCACTCTTAACATGAATTAGTAGGTTTGAAATGTTAATTTATGAAGTGCGGGCATTGATAAATATCCTATCCTAACATAGTCGGTCCTGAAGTTGCTAACTGGAGATCTACTACTTAGAAAACTGATATGAATATATGATCCGGGGAAATATCATGCTATTTAGTTGTACTAGTAAAAGGCCTGTCAATAAAATTAGGGTAAACCACGTCATACCGCCGTGTTATCCAGCTTCCTCAATAGTCTAATACTATAGTTTTTACCTTTCTTCTGCACATCTTTATAGTTTTCTTGTTTCAACTTTCCAGAACCTAACATTCATATAGTATTTTCCAGAACCTGGTTACTATGAAGATGGGAATTTTGGTCTAAGAATAGAGAATGTTCTTATTGTCAAGGAGGGCAATACGAAGTTCAACTTCAGCGATAAAGGCTACTTATCATTTGAGCATATAACTTGGGTAAGTTTGTAAAAACCATGTTTTATGTCTATGTACACGTGATATGCATTTACGCGGATGCTCTAGATGTACAAAAGTGTGGTGTGATTGCACTTTTGCGGTCCAAGAGAAAGCAAGACATTCTCTTTCCTTTTCCCTTTCTATCTCTTTTAAACTTCGATTTCACTTTCCTATGATATATATGCTACTTCCTAATTCTATAGGTTGGAAGTGTAATGTGTCATGAAGGTAAGAATCTTGTTTGTTTAATGTAGGCACCGTACCAGAGGAAACTAATCGATGTGACCCTTCTGGTGCCTGAAGAGATTGAATGGTAGAATGAATACCATGTGAAATGTAGGGATATTCTTGCTCCTTACATGAATACATCTGAGATGGAATGGCTGAAGAAGGCTACCGAACCCATTGCAGCTTGACATGCCCCTTTCTTAGAGGATTGGAGTTAAGGTTAATCAATTAGCCCTTTGTCAAATGTAGTTAAATCATGTAGTGCGCTAATACAGCAAATGTGTGCCCTGTGGAGATAGATTTATCTTCCAACGATTTCACAAAGGGGGTCAGCACATGACAGATTTGTGCACTTCAAGGAGATGCGATGAGTTTATGCTACATTCTGTTTTCTTCTGTTAAATCTGTTTTGATATGCGTTACTTGAGCCGAGAGTCTTTCAGAAATAGCCTCTCTACCTTCGCGAGGTAGGGGTAAAGTCTGCGTACACTCTACCCTCCCCAGATCCCACTTGTGGGATTACACTTGGTATGTTGTTGTTGCCGATGGTTGAGCAAAATTTGGTAAGAGGAACAGGAAGTCTCTTCGCGGACTTAATATATATATATATATAATTCAATTTTGCTGGCTCACTTGTTGTCACTCTTCTCCTTCCCTTCACTCTTTTTAATAGAAATTATATACAGCTCCCATTATGTTTGAACTCCATTTGCATTAATAGGTATACGTAACGTCACCTGTAATAAAAGCTCAATCAACATTATATGGGTACAAAAAGTTTTCTAAAGTTAAACAGCAGTAGTGTTGGAATCTGGTCCAAAGTCTTTGCTTTCACGTTAGTCTAATTCTAGTGTACAAGTATCTCAATGAATGACGACTGGACAAAAATAACAATTGACTCGGGTACGTTAAGCAAGAAATCTTTTTCTCCCATTCACAGTGATTTCCCTCTGATTTTCAACAGAAACAACTGAGGTAAACCATGGATACCCATGTAAATGGATCAGAATACTTTGCCAGGTCCCTGAACTGTTTAACGTGCGGAAAGGTAAATAAGACAAGATGTTTTATGTGGAAAATTCCTTGATTAAAGAATTAAAAATCACGACCTACACCAGTAGGATTTCAATTTCACTAGACTGAGCAAAGTGTAAGATTGCAAGTTTTTGTCCTTGGAATTAGTTCCTAATTCTACCCCTCACAACACCTCTGTTGTAGGTGAATCTAGACGACTAATCTCCCCTCACAAATAGCTCCGCAACTTTCACCCTTTTCACTCCTATAGGCCGAGAAACTAATACACCTAGACCAATCCTAGTGTACTACTCAAGGGCATCCCTTGAGAATTCAAACCACAATGACTAACTCTAGCCAAAGTGTTAACACACTGTTTGAAAACTAAGAACAAGAAAATACCTACAAACAGCCCTTCTCAAGGGAATGTAGGTTTACAATATATAGAACAAGAAACAACGACTCTCAACAAACCTAAGGACTTAAAGCATCTTCAGTTCTGGGATCTGGTCCTTTCGCTTATTGAGGCTTTGCACTTTAGAGCACCTTGAGAAAGGTGGCGGATGCACTTGTAAGATTTTGCCCTTTTAGGTTTTCAAGTGATGGGTCAAATGATCCTAACATGTTGTGTGTGTGTATATATATATATATATAGATATATATGAGGCCAAGCAATGAGCATGTGAGGAACATGTGACCATGGATAGTGACCTTACAGAGGCCTTAGTTTTTTGGTAGACATACAACTGTTCTGCTGCAGTTCTGCGTGAACAGTGCAGTAGCTTTACAGCTGTTATTGTGTTGTGCTGCTCTCATGGAAACGAGTGGAGAACCTGGTCCCTCGCTTATTTGTCATATCATCAAAACTATGAAATGTTGTAACTCATCAGATTGCATGCTTTTTTTTGGGACATCTTACTCTTAATTGTTTGACGGAGTTTCTTATAGTAAACATCATTTTCTTGCTAGAGATAAGAATTTAAGATAATATTATCCTGCTATCATGCATATCCCATTGCATTCAACACTTCCTGAAAACGATTCCATAATTTAAGCACGAAAAGTAGCACTGCCAACACATCCTCGTGCTCTACCTCTCCCCATTCCGTGGATGCTAGTCACTCCGTCCATTTTTACTTGTTCAATTTGAAAAATTAAGAGAAATTTATCATTTCAATGATTTTTAGTGATTGCACAACTTTTAAAGTATATTTTATTAATTTCAATCATTACGTTACTCAGCAATAATTAGAGGTAATATAGTAAATTGTTATTCTATTTTTAACTTCTTAATAGACATATCAAATCAATACGTGACAAATAAAATTGGACGGAGGGAGTAATTGCTCGGCAGATATGCCATCTTGCAATTGGGAAACCTTTTGGATCTTTGTCTCTTAGAGGAGGTTGAAAACGCCTCAATTAGTCGAAATACTCGGAATATTATATAGTCGTATTTAAAGCAAACTGTTAGTTATTGTGTTGACGTGGCCGTGCTCGTACCACGAAAAGGTATTGTAGAAGCAAATGCTTCCCTTTCCCAAATGATCAAGATTATCTTGGCCATGTGTACGCCTTTAATTTGTTTGTTTGTTTTTCCCTTTGGTGAAAGTAAAATTAACTAACGAAGAGGTTGATATTTAATGCTTTTTTACGTTTTTGCTAAACCAAAGTAAGAGCAATCGGGTTGACAAATTAAAATTGATACTTTCTGTGTCCCAAATTATCTATCATCATTTTTTGTTTTACAAGCCCATAAGACACTTTAGTTAGGACATGTGTTTGACTATTTTACCTTCAAATATGTGTTATAATTTCTCTTCATTAAATATTTACTCTATTTATGTCTCATGTTCATTAATTATGCTTTGAACTTTTAAAAAGACAGATAATTTGAGAAAATCATTTTTAATAACCACGACAAATAATTAGAGTTTGAGTTGGAAAACCAAGAGCTTGACAGGTTGAGCTGTTTTTTATATTCATATCCTCATCTTTTTTCTTTTCTTGAAACAAATAAAAATAATGAAATTTTTATATAAACCAAAACAATGAAAATTCTTCACATTAATTTGGTGAATTTTCATGAGAACAAACATTTTTAAGGCACTTAAAGTATGGAGTTTATATGAAGACCATGGTTACCTTTGATCAATTCAAAAAATAATTCAGTAAAATTAAAAACGAAAAAGATGATTAACTTAATTCCATTTTCTATAAGTGTTCTAACCTATTATGCGTTATATTATCATATTGATCAATTTCATGAAGTTTATCTTTGGTTATTGTGTGATAATAATATTTTGGGTTTAGAAAACAGTGAACAGATACAGGGGCGGAGCTACCTGGTCCCGAGGGGTGTCAAGCGACACTCCTTCGCCGGAAAATTACGTTGTATAGGTATGTGAAATTCTGATTTTATACATATATGTATTACTATTGACACCTCTTGTAATAAGTTGAGGGCTTAGCCGAGTGGTTGAGGGGTGTCAAAGGTTCAGGCTAACAAGGTTGCGTGTTCGATCCCAGTTGATGACATGGTTATTTTTTTTTGACTTCAAGTCATTGGCCTTTTATAAAAAAAAAAAAAACAAATTTGACACCCCTTAATAAAATTCCTGACTCCGCCACTGAAGATAAGGTGACAAAAAAAAAAGAGTGAAAGTTAAAGCCTGTTGTATATTATGAGTGACTTAAACCGGTTTCATATTTAATTACTCAAATCTTCACTTTCTGTTTTATATAAAAAAAATTAACTTGCTAAGCTAACTTTTTAATTTCCTAGAAGTTTAAATTAAACGTATTTTTCACAATATTGTCTTTTTCTTTACTTTGCAGTCCTCCTATTTTTATAGGGTTATATTTTCATTATCCACTTATATAAATCATTTAGCATTCTATAGGGCTATAATTTCTAATTTTCTATTATCCATTTTTTCATTTACGTAAAATTTTATATTCAAAGTTCTAGACAGTTTTTGATGTAATTTAATTTGCTTATAAATATAACTGTTTAGGGAATGCACGGGCTTACCTTCTAAGTACGAACTATATTTCTTCATCTTCCTCTCTCACGATAACAGACTTCAAATATTGTACTGTAATGTGAGAGTTAATTCAAATATTATACTTTATTGTGTTAAAGAAATAATGCAATACCAGTGATTATTTGGTAACGTTTTTATATTCGTTTTTCTTTTACTCTCTAATTATTTGTGTTATTATGTATTAATTTTTGCTGTATGTGATATTTCAACATCATGAATTTATAGATCATATTTTTTTCGGTTAGATCTCTTAATTGGTTACTCATCAATTACTATTGTCAAGAGAAAAACATAAGTGTTACTCACGGCTTTATGTAACAGAAAATTTTATGGAAAGTAGAGACATTTTTTTATACATACAAAAGTTACTCTCATTACGTAGATTATTTAACAATATTTAATTTTTCTTCTCAACCGCGCGAAGCGCGGACATATCCATCAGTGACGAATAAAGGAGTTGATATATCCTCTTTTCTTCGGCTCTTAATTATATAGTTGACACTTTACAATAGACGTACTTATTAGTGATGGCATTAGTTACATGTCATCTTCACTCCCAGATTCCACATTATGTAAATTGCATTGAAGCCATCGAAGGCTTTAACAACAGCGACCTCAACGAGCACGTTGAGACATCTCCCTCAATCTCTAGAAGGGCATCTCTAACAAACAGTAAGTAAATAAACTATCATATGATGTGCATGTTTACCAAAAATTTTAGGCAATTCTTATTTACTTCTTAAGCATTTTCCATTTTTCATGAGCGTAGTTTTTTGTTAAAAAAAATTGGTACTTCCTCGGTCTCATGATTTTATTAATTTTAAACATTTTTCTTTTTAGTTTGTCAATAATTTAATGACGCCTTGCTTTCTTTTTTGTGAAATTATTTTGTCTCGACATCTCAATTTTTACCTCTAATAATTTTTTTAATTTACCAAAATCCATTCACCCAAGCTTTCATCTCCCGTGGTGATAGGGGTTTGGCAAGACCCCTACAGCATAATGACCTTATTTAAGAAGTTTTTAATCAATTTGAGCCAAATTCTGGAAGGGTGAAGTTTTTAATCAATTCGAGCCAGATTCTGGAAGGGTTTGATTTTCAACAAGTTGTATTTTCATTGAAGAGGGGATTAATGGATTAATAATGTGTTCAATCATCATTGTTGAGGTCAAAAATATCAAAATTTCTTGGTTATCGTACCCAAAGAAATGTATGTAGCCATTCGATGCATGTGTGGTCCTTTCTGGGACATAACCATGAAATCGTCTTACGTTAAATAATCCTGCGCTAGATGACACAAAATGCACGGGTTCTCTCACGCCCCGAATCATGGTCTGGGCGTAACACGGTACTCAGTGCCTGACTGCATGTGATGGAGCGAACCAACTGGTTGGCTGAATCAACATGTGAGATCAAAACATACTGAGTACGGAAATAACATTAACACAAGTTGTTCTACTAAAAGCTGACTGAAATATCATAATGCGGAAATACTGATAAGTCTGAATAAGTAGCCGACAAGGCTAACACAAAAGCTACTAAACATCTGACTGACTGGACTATAGTCTTAAAAGACTCTAAAGAGTACTGAATTGCTAACTGTTTATCGGGACAAGGCCCCCGGCATATATAACTCACTGATTGAACTACTATAATGACTGAAAGTATGATAACGCCCCGAGGGAACTGGGGCTCACCAAGCAGCTGATATGAGAATGTCCTAGCAAGCAGAATCGTCAACCTATAAATCGTTACCTGTATCGTGAGATGTAGGCCCCGGGCAAAAAGGGATGTCAGTACATTTGAATTGCATTGGTATGTAAAGCAACATAAAGAAAGAACTGTAACTACTAAAATTGAAAACTAAAAATTGATAACTTAACTGAACAATTAAAAGCAAAGATATGAATACTCCTTGTTCTGAATGAGAACCCACATTTTTATCTGAGTAAATAAGCTACGGTCTCAGGCCTAATATATAAGTGTATAAGCTAAGACCTCGGGCCCAAGTATAAGTATACATAACTACGGCCTCGGGCCCAAGATGCATAAAGCAAAAACTACGACCTCAGGCCCAAATATATGTGTTCAACATTCAACAATTTATATGAAGGAACTGAAAATCATACTGTAAAACGTGATGCTAAAATACTGAATTGAGTTACATGATACTCGAATACTGAATAAGACTAGGCTGAGACATGTATTCATGACTGATTATGAGAACTAAAACTTTAACTGTTCATAACATACTGAGCATTCTAGATTGTGACTCATGGGCATCAACCACAAGTCTATATTGATTACGTACTGAGCTCACAACGTTCGGAATGAAAGTCATGAACGAACTACGAAACTAGGGAATAGAAGTTCTGCAACTATTCGAGGAACTAAGCTAACTATAGTTCTAAGACAATTAGTAACGTTGTAAAAGAACACTACGTAGGGAGAATCATTAACATTCCCAAACGTAGAGAGTTAGTCTCACATACCTTAATTCCGGCCTTTGAGCGTAATACAACGTTCATCACCTCTTTCAACTTTAATCTATAGCAATACAAGTCAAAGGATTCCATATTAGCAATAATATCCATGCTTTAGTCATCTAAGCATTTTATCAAACACTTGGTGGGCATAAAGCTCCACAACCTTCATTAATAGTGTTTTCTTCACCCAATTCCCATTTTATTACTTCTAGCTGATTCTACAATCTCAATTAGGTGTAATTAACATCATTTTTCATCACCTATATGATCACAACAATCTCAAGTCAACAATCCAAAACCCTAGCATAGTTCATATTGTTGACACCCAATTTTGTCCCGCCTCTCCTCCGAAATACCTATTTACACTTCTGGTATTTCGAGAAATTAAAATATGCATGTAAGTTTTACTATAATTATTAGTCTTTTATTAACACCCACGTTTTATTTATTCTACTACAGTTATTATTATTATTATTATTATTATTATTATTATTATTATTCTTAAAATTATCATTTATTACTAATTGTCATTAATTATTATTATTCTTGTTATTTCCATTATTATTATTATTATTATTATTATTATTATTATTATTATTGATTACTAATCATTGTTATCAGCGTTATCTTTGTTATTAATTATTAATCATCATTATCATCGTTATGATTAATTATTATCATTATTTTATCAATAATTGTTATTTATTATTATTATTATCATCATTATTATTTCTTATTCTTATTATCATTATTGTTTTATTATTACCACTATTATTGTTATTATTAATTATTATCATCTTTATTATTATTATTAATTATTATCATTATTCTTATTGTTATTTTTTTGTTATTAATTATCAATATTTGTTATCTACTATTATTATTATATCTATTATTATTTTTTATCAGCATTATCATTATTACCATTATCATTATTGTTATCATTATTAGCAGTATTACTACCGCTATTTGTTTGCTGCTATTATTTAGTATTATTGAAACTTGCATTTCTCAACGTTCTACCAACTTCCGCATACACATCGCATTTATTTCGCACATTTAAATGATAGCGTTTGTTATTAAATATTATTGCACGGTCATTGCAACATCATATAATTTTATTATCCGGATCTTTTATAATTACATATTTTCGTGTTAGGTGATATTCTGGCACCCTTAGTACATCGTTAATCAAAATGGGTCTCTTATTTAAATTTAGAAGCCAAACTATTTCTTGCACTCGGTCCGTATTTTGACTTACCGGACCCCAAATCAAAGTCCGATTAACTCCTAATTTTTTTTCGGACTAGACCATATTTTTTATCTCAATTTTTAGACCAGCCCATGTTTTAATTCACTAGTCCATCCTTTTACTACCCAGTCTAAAATTTGACCCGGTCCACAAATGGACCGGGTCCGATCAATTTTTCATCCAAATAAGGGAAACCCTTTTAGGGTTTCCCCTTCATTTTTCATCTTCCACCGCCGCACATCCCACCCCTTTCCCTCTCCTTTCCCGCTTTCTCCTCCGCCGCGCACACCCCTCCCCCTTTTCCTCCTTCTTCTCCACTGTCCCCCACTGGTTCCTGTTCCCCACTTGATCTTGTCTCCCCCGCTCCTCTCTCTCTCTCTTCGTCGACGAAAAAACCTATAAAAGAGGGTTTGATTAGTTGAAGAAAGGGGTTTTTTTTTTTTGGAATCGAAGAAATCTGTTGCATTTTTAATTCCCCAAGCACTGAGACCTTTTGAATCGTGAGAATCCCCCCTACAAAAATACAAGTTTAGCAGCCTAAATTCCTTAAAAAATTAGTGTTTCAGCAGTTGCATCGTCGCTTGATATCGAGTCCCAGTCATCAAAAAAAAAAAGGGAAGTTTTAGTAGTAGAATTTCTGTCGAGTCCGATCCCTTTTTGTGGATTTTCATTTTTTTTGTTCTGTTTCATTCTGTTTGAGTAAATCCCAGCCTTAGAAACGAAGGTTCGACTTCATTATAGACGAATACCACACCAAAAGGGATCTTTAATACCTTACGAATTCGAGCGTAGATCGGAGATTCAAAATCCCACTTCGCTGCGCCTGCAAAAGGTCAGTAAAATCGCATTTGTTTCCTTGTATTTCAGTGTATACGCTTGTGTGCTCGTATGGTTTAGTTTGATGTTGGTTTAGCTATTGCAATTTGAGGAAACATTGTTACGTTTAGGCTTAGTTGAAACCTGGAGGCTATTGTCCTCACTATGACTTTGCCCCTCCCCTGCCTCGAATGAAAATTACTTGCCTTGGTTTTCATGTATAAGTTTATCTTCCTGTATTCGTATGAAATCAGTTAAGTGCTCTCTTCCTTGGTATGTAATCCACTTTCCCTTAGTTAAGCTTTAGTAATTATTTGAGTGCTTTAAACTATTTATAGGATCTGCTTGATTGGTTATGGTTTAGTTCTTGTTTGTATTTGTTTTAGTTGAATTACGCATGATTAAGCTTAGATTATTCCTGTTTTTTCTAGTTTGTAGTTGTTCAGTTCCGTATCATGTATCAACTTGAATTAGTCATATGTATTCAGCCCATAGCAGTTTAGGCACAGTTTGTATGCTCGATGATGATTGTTCATTGATCAGTTCAGGTCTGTAGCTCATCTTAGTTGTTCCACACATGCCTAATTCTAGTTAATTGAGCATCAGATTTCTGTGTTTTTTTTTTTTGCTATACCTTTATATGACATATAGATTAGTTAAAGGATCACTCTCTGTCGAATACAAGCTGTCTTTATTCACTAATGCCATTCAAGAGCATTACCGGGATCAGTTGAGTGCACATCTCCATGTCATACTTGTTTAAACCTGAAAGTTGCGATATTGCCATACTCCATAAAGAAAAAACATGCTTTACTTAGTCCTTTAAGTAGTCATGCCAGAATAAAAGGGGTGCAAGCATGCTTCTTTAAATGCCCTAGAGGGTCCAATGTTTGGTCCGCCTATATTCATGTTCAAAATGTCCCTGCTTATTATTGGTGACATTGTATATCTGCTTACCTCTGTACGTGTTCAACTTGTAATGTTGATCGGAATCTGTATGAATAATGAGTTGCTACATCTGGTTAATATATTAAAATGAGAACACCCAAATATGCATTGATTAAATGCAATGTCTGGTATCTGCTTGTTATCCTTTGCTATGCCCAGTAATGGTAACACTATTTTCTACTACCTTCTCCATGTGTCTGCTTAATTGGACTTCAGGGTCCATGATCATGTGTTCTGCTCCTGCTGTTGTATTTTCTTCTCTTTTTCTCTTTGAAGTTGGAAGTCACAATTTGTGCCTCTTCCCTGACTTAGTATGCACTATCAGTTTGAATCATTGGTTTGTAAGCTCGAAGATAATCCTCACTATGATATATTAGAAAGTTGGTATGTCTCCCGTTTATTTTGTTTGCTTGTCTGAGACTACTAATAAAACTCTGGATATAAAATGAATTTAGTATCATGCTACTTGTCCTCATATATGCTAATAAACATGTGCTATGCAGCAAAATATTTTTTTAAAAAACCTACTGTGTCCAATATACTTTGATCTTGCTGAACCTTTCTCATTAATCTGATTCCAAGTTGTGTTCATTGGGCAGTGTTTTATTAAGTTTGAGAGTACAAATCTGAGTGTAAATATATGACATAATGTGAGCTCTAGATGGATATAAGAGGGTATGCTCTTCTTGGTGATTTTGCCCTCTATATCCTAGGTATATGAGAGGTATATCAGGTATATATAGCTGCCTATACTTAGTAAAATTTCAGAGAAAAGCATCAAATTTAAGTGGTATGTTGATGTATATCACACTCTATGCTTAGAAAATTTTAAGGGGGAAAAGGGGGCATATCAGTGGTCTATTAATGGTATACCTGCGTATACCATGCTTTCCAGTTGCTTTCCAGTATCAGTGGTATGCCAGTAGTCTACCTGTTGTTTCCCGCCCTTATGATATAAAACACTTTCGCATTCTATTTGCTTATCTTAATCCTGTTCATGCTTAAATGCACAAATGCTATACGGTTTTGGATTCTGCCATGTCTAAGTGCTGTTCTGCTTGTAAATTAAATTGTGTTGTACCTGAATTATGCAAAATATACGCGGTATATACATAATCCACTGATCTGTTCTGAATTTATATTATATATATGTTTAGCCTTATTTATTGTTTAGGTACTAATCCTTTTCCTCTTCATTTTTTGCATGATCACCGTATACGAGTCCGAGAGACTCATTCTTCTTCCATATTCGGTGTTGGGCTAAAAGCCCAACGAAATCTTCTCTGTCCAGCCATCAACTACAGCAAAAAACAAAACCAATATTCTGGGCCGAGCCCAATTCCAACAGCAGCAGCCCCAGTAATAAAATTGCTGGGCCCAAACCCAACAGTGACCCAGTATTAAGCAGCAGCGGCCCAACAAAAAAATAGAGCTGCTGGGCCGAAGCCCAATAGCGAACAAGGCCCAACAGCCCCAAAATGACTGGGCCCATTTGATTCATTTTTTATTTTTCGTTTGATTGTGTATTATGTGACTAACGTTTTATTTTGTTTTATCCTTGCTAGTTTAGATGAACTTTAGATGAATTAGTGGATTAACCTTAGCTATGGGTAGTTAACTTAAGAGAGAACTAACAATCAATTTCACAAATTATTCCCTTCTCTTCATGCTTTTATTTAAAATAATCAATTTGCAAAAAATGACGTGACCATATATTAAAGGATTCACATATTATTATCTTGAGAATTTTGAAACATCATGCAAATAGGAATTAAAGATTTTTTTTTTTTTTTTTTTTTTTGAACTTCTAAAACGCAAAATCAATCAATACATCATCGTTTAGTTTGTTTCAAATATTTGTTAAGGCATTATGCAAACCCGCGTCTTCTTTTACTTATACATTTCATGCGAGTTTTTATTTTTATTTTAATTAACATCATTATTTAAAATCTTTGTAACATTTATAAGTTTATTTTATATGGCATTTGCAGTTTCTTTTATGCGAATTATTATATTTTCTACAAATTTCATTTTAAACAACACTTTTTTTTCTATTTAAACCTTAACAATATTTTCTAAATTTTATGGCATTTGAAGTCTCCTTTTATACAAATTATTATCTTCTTTTCCATAAGTTTTATTAGTATTTTATTTTAAATCTTAGCAACATTTATAAACTTCTATTTCAAATAGTATTCTAAAATCCCCTCTTATGCGAATTATTAGTCCCATTTTTTTACAGTATTATTATTTGAAGTCTTCTTTCTTTTATAAAAAATGACATTTTAAAATCCTCTTTTGCGTAAATTGTTATATTTTTACAAGTCTTATTTGCACAAGCTTTCTTTTAAAATTTAAATACTATATCCAACATTGATTAATTAATCTAAGTTTGGTCGGATAATCGTAAGTTAACGGATTCTAAAGGATGCCTAACCCCTTCCCTTTAGGATAATATAGAACCCTTACCTAGAATCACACTGGTTAAGCAGACCATTAACAGAGGTTTAGTTTTAACTTTACCTTAGTTAATAATCAGGTGTCCTAATTCACCATAAAATCAATTAGGTGGCGACTCCTTAAAAATAAACAAAGCATATTTAGGAATCTCCAATATGTTGTACTTCCGCTTCAACTCCCGGGTTAAAATGGGGTATAACACATATGATGCTCTTTATCAAACCCATTTACTACTCTCCGAATGACTCATCAATTCATAACTATAAATGATTAGAGAGTAGAAGTATTACCTTTTTGAAGTTCTATCTCTTTGAATTCGAATGTTAGGATTTCCACATCCAACAACAATGTTCCAATTATAACTCTATGGATTAGAAGGGTTTACTCAAGTTAGAAAGCGACTAGAGACTTGAATACAACCTATAATCATTGGAACTCACCTTGAAGGATTCTTGAGGCTTGGGACTTGTTATCTCTTGCCTCAGAATGATTTTCCGTGACTAAGGGTGTTAAGGAATGAACCCCAAACTTAAATATAACTTAACATGCGAAAACTCGAAATCTGACCTGAAACCCCAGCCCACCCATTTGGGCCCGCGACGTGTGGCCAACGCAGATCAGGCCGAGATTCAGAACCTGATATTTCTGCTCTGGGCCTGCGACGAGTGGCCAACGCGGATGCAGGCCTGCCCCTCTAAGAGGTTTTGCGACGCTCATAACTTCTTGCTCTGCTCTCTGTTTTGAAACTAATCTTTATATGGTTGGGTATTTCTACGTAATGCAACTTTCATTAAGAGAACTTTCCCACATTCTCAATTAATCAAGGTGTTATGGCTGCCCGAATTAGGCCTGTCAATCATTTTCGCAAAACAATCAAACTTTTAACATTTTCGTTAAAACTCTAATAATACGAGTCTAACCTTGGTTCTAAGATACGTGGTGTAACAGGTTCTGTCTTGTATTATTAGCATCCGCACAACCCATATGAATACTTTAGAAATGACAAACCCAGGGGAGTAAATTTGTAGTTGAGATACTTTGAGTAAATCTTTAGTTGAGATACTCTCTCCATTTTAAAATAAATGGTGTTTTACATAATCAAGAAGACATTAATGATGTTCTTTCAATATAATTTTATCCTTGCTTAAATAAAGAGAGTTTTATATAATAAATAAAAAACTACTAATTAAAGAGCTACATTTTTTCAAGATATTTATCAAAGGTAAGTTAATAAAAATACTACTTCATCAAAATGAATAGTTTTCTTAAGAGGTATATCCAAGTAAAAAACATTGAAAAGTGTTCCTCTATTTATTATGAAAGAGAGGGAATACTAAAACAATGAAAAGTGTTCTTCTATTTTTTTATTTTTTTATAAGGGTGGAAGCCAAACCACCTCCCACATATCTTAACTAATTTGTAAAGTATATTCTCGTTAGTACGTGTATGGATAACATTTTTTATTACTCTTAGTACGTGTATAGATAACTTTTTTTATTACTCTTAGTACGTGTATAGATAACTTTTTTTTATTACTGTTAGTACGTGCATAGATAAGTTTTTTTATTATTGCAATTTAAATAAATACAAAAACATTACCTTGAAGCAATCCTTTTCTCAGTTTAACTAATATATCTCGTTTGACTTACGGTATTAAACTCCGCATGATAATTACACACAACAAAACCATAAACCAACAAACACAAAGCATTTTTTTCACTTTATTGAAATTTAAACTCTGTTCCAATTTTTTTTTTTTTTTTTTTAAAATAACCGCTACGCCACACTGTATTGTTCCTTAATATATTTGTTCTAAAAGAATGAGAAAGCCCATTCGATACATCCATCTTAACTATAGGACAACATATTATACAATCAAGGTATGTATGCTCTTTTTGTTACCATCGACCATAGAGATCATACACGGCAATCAACATTATTCATTCGTTGCTTCAAGCTAAGGTCTCTACACTTTCAACGAGACTGCTTAATTATTACTACAAATTATTCGAAGCATATGTAAATTACAGTGGATAAACAGCATAACATAGAAAATTTTTGGGCAATATATATAGCCCTAATTACCAAGTTGCTTACCCTTTTTAGATAGTTACATCGGACATGTTTTCCTTGGAACCATGGGTTCTTTTCTCAATGTCTTTGAGGAATTCACACATTGAATTGTGAGAGGAGTCTCCTACATTTAGTGCTTTCTCTGCACTCATCTTCAGCTTCTTCACATTTTCCCTCAATTCCTTTCCTTCTTTATATTGCATTACCGTTCTTACCAATTTCTCTATTTCTTCCCTTTCCACCACTTTCTTAGTTGGTAACACCTTTGGCCTAACAGCCACTCCAAGTTCCTCGGCAAGCATAGTCGCATTTTGTCTTTGTTCAGCATATAACGGCCATGCAATCATTGGCACACCATTTGTTATACTCTCAATGCTCGAATTCCATCCACAGTGTGACAAAAATCCTCCAACTGATGGGTGGCTCAAAATTCCGGCTTGATCCGTCCACATCTGAATCACCAATCCAAAATCTTTCGTTCGACTTAGAAAATCTTCTGGCAAATACTCAGGAGTGCCATCGCCACATTTTCCCGTCGTGAAAAATGACTTGTCTGCACCGATCTCAGACGGTGGCCTTACAACCCAAACAAACTTCTGCTGGCTTAACTCCAACCCAAAAGCTAGTTCCGCTAATTGCTCTAATGAAAGGGTCCCACCACTCCCAAAAGATACGTATAGCACTGAAACAGGAGTTTGTTCGTCCAACCAATTGAGTACAAAGTTCCTATCGTCATCATCACTCCCTTCTATGATGATTTGTTGGTTGTGTCTTCTTAACGGTCCAATCGGATAAACCGGTGAATTCACGATCTCTTTTAATATTTCATTTTCTCGAAGCGCTTTGAGTGAACCGGTCTCCACATCTTCCCAAGTGTTCATCAAGATCCCATCCGACAAACAGAACCCTGTCCCAAGTACTCTCATGTACTCGTGATAATCCTGATCGTTCCGGTCCAGCATTGGATCAACCACATCTTCCGGTCGAACCGGTTTGCAACCCGGGATTTTCAACGGTTCGTCTTGCTCCACATATTGACCTTCAATTTCTTTGTCAAGAACAGGACAGTATACAGTCAAAGCAGTAAACCATGCAGTCGTTGGAATATACACATACTTAGGTAATCCAAATTCTTTTGCAATTGGCAAAGCTTCAGTGCAGAAAAGGTCAACAATGAAAGCGTCCAAAATATTCTTCTTGCCAAATATCGCGGGCTTAACAACAGGTAAAGTTTCACGTACAAGTACGCAAAGTTGATTGACCATTTTTGTGCTGGAATCAATAAGGTTGGAGATGTCTACAGCTGGTATTTCAACTATATTAATCAAATTTGAGCTGTTGGCAGATTTGAGAATCTCCGTTTCTGCCAGAGAGCTGCCGGAGGTGATAACAAAAATGGTGACAGAGACGTTATGGTGGGTGATGAGGCGGTTACCGAGGGCTAATACGGGGATGATATGGCCTAAGCCTGGACTTGAGAGTATACCAACATGAAGAACTTGTTGTGAGCTACACATTGTCACAATATTATTTTCTGAGGGATTTGTGAATGGTACAGAGTAAAATGAGATGAGATGAGATGAAGGTATGAAAATGAGAACAGAATGAAAATGTTGATTGTTGCGATTGATATATTTATAGAGCATTTTTGTTGGTGACGTCTTATTTCTTAACGTGTATCAGTATATGTACACTGGCGACATGTGATTGGTTAGTATGGTATATATTTCAATGCAGTACGTAAGTAAATGATTTATTATCAACAATAATAATTTACTATATATACCTCAATTCTAAGTAAATTATTAAGATCAGTTTATATAACTTTTCATTCTTCATATCGCACCCGTTCAACTCTCTCAGCCCGTTATGAACAATTCATCTACCTGCTAAAAACAATTGAAGACTAAGACTAAATAGTCAGGGGATATATTTCTTTTCTTTATTTAATAAGCATTAGTTTCAACATGTCTGTTTTTGGTCATTTAAAATTAAGTTGAGGGCCGTTTCCGCCTTTTGCTTATAAGCTGGTTATTATTCCAACAGCCACAGCCACAACGGACCGACCTATAAAACGATATTTCTGTCAACTTCTGTTCTTTTCTAATTTGTTCATTCTCTTTTAATTTTGCTTTTCTAATTTGTTCATTCTCTTTTAATTTGGACTCATCATTAGTTTTCTTTTGGAGGAATATAGTAGGACAAAAATCTTTAGTATGTTATCGTTACACCCTGTTAATTTCTAAAAAGTTAATGGATCTTTCGGCTTGAATTTTCTATGATTTTAAGGTTCAAATAGAGATCACGACCTTGAGAAAACTCTTTTACATTCTCTGTTTCAATCACTTTTTTTAAAAAAATCAACTTCGACTTGGATCGATGTCATATAGATATTTTTCTATCTAATAAATTGAAAAACATAGTGTTTGAGATATAAATTTGATAATCATATACTGATTCTCAGTTTACTTCCTCCTTCCTTTTGCTCTCTATATTTTCAGAGGTAATCCTTTTTTATTATATGCAGTTTCATACCAAAATAGAAGCTAAATAAAAAATAACGGTTCCAACGCTCACAATAGTGGGCCAATGCTGGCATGGGCCATACTCACCTAGTATTTCAATATAATGAACAATTCATCGACCTGTTCAAAAGAATTGAAGATTGATCAAGTTTTATGTAGCCAAAAGTACTTATGTTCGAAAATTGACCCATCTTTTACGAATAAATAAGTGTTTTTGGTCGTCAGGCAGTACTCCTTGAGGTAATTTGACAAAGATGAATAAATTACGAAAATTTGCTTAGTTAAATTTTTGCCCTCTGCGATCATTTGCGGCCAATCCTTACTACCAACCACCTCCACCCCCACAACTAGCACCGCCGCCAACTACTACCAAAACATCGTCAACCACCACCAACTACTAACATCAACCAACTCCACCATCACAACCATCACCCCTCTTCCAACCGTCAGTCACTACAACAGTACCAGTCACTACAACACCAGCGACTTCCACCATCACAACTATCACCACCACTATTACTATAGCCACTAACACCATCACCACCATAACTACAAACCATCTCCACCATAACTACAAACCATCTCCACCATCACAAGCGAACATAAATATTTCATTTTAATCAATAATGATTTTATTCTATTAAATTAATATATCTATTCTATCTATTCTAATATAATTACTTTTTTATTTGAAGTGTATATTTACTATAATTACAAATATATAAAGTATGCACATTCAAGTGTTGAAAACTAGTCTTGCTCATTCAATGTTCAGATTTAAAAACAATATCTTAATTATTTAGATGTGCATTTAGATTCAGACGCCATAATTTTAATGAAAACAAATGAGGCATAATTTGACAGCCTGTTACTTATACTAATCCTAGATGACAAAAAATGCACGGGTTAGGTCTGTATTATTAGCCTCGCCACAACCCAGGCCAGAAATGACAAAACTAAGGGAGTAAATCTGAAGTTGAGATACTAAAAACAAGTCAATGAAAAGTGTTCCTCTATTTATTTATTTTCTTGTAAGGGTGGTGGACAAACCACCACGCCCCTTAATTAGTTTATAAACTATACTCCCCTCAGTGCATGTATTAATTTTTTTGGGGTTAAAGTACCCTATTAGGCAGGGTAAGTATTGGTACATCATGTATTGGATAAAGTTTTTCTACTAAAATATAGATAAGTTCAAGAAAAATATCACATATAAGTAATTGTTTTTTCTGTGCAAAGATCTATTTACGGTATATTAACTTCCACATGATTGTTCCTACATAACTAAACTATAATATCTCATGATTCATTTCAATTTTATTAACCGTTATGTCACCCTGTATTGTTCCTAAATTTATTTGCTCAAAGTGGATGAGAAGAACCGTCCGGAAAATGTATCTTAAAATTATATACAGGACCATATATTAATACAACCAATGTACGCTTTTTCTGTTACCTTGCGTACCGTCGACCTATGATCATGCCTGTGCTAGTACATATACTTTTATAATTTTCTTTCGCCACATATATACCAAGTTTAATTGTGAAGATTTGCAAGTTATATAAAGGAGAGAAATATCAACCCAAGCAATTAGATTGCTTATTACAAATTATTCGAAGCATACTGTAAATAATTACAATACATAAAGTGCATAACACAGATTATTTTAGGCCGATATATTAGCCTTTATTACCAATCTGCTCAACCCTTTTAGACAGTTTCCTAACACATATTTTTCTTGTAACCAAGCATTTGTGATTCTTGTTAATCAAATAGTAATCTGTTTACATAAACTAAAGAACAATATGTTTATTTCGAGCCCACAGAAAAACTGTGTTTCCTTAAAGAATTTAATCCCCTCACAGTTGCCAAAGGTTTGGATTAATTCTTCCCAGGATAGAACGGAATTCTATTCTGCAATACCGACAATGAAAATTGCAGAATTTCAGCGAACTCAACGAATGGTAGTAATCGCACGACACTTATTGTTTTCTTGTTTTGAAACGAATGTAGTATGAGGGGAAAGGAAAATGCGTTTTTTTCAGAGAACAAAAAAATGTTTGTAGTTTTTCAGTGTAAAAAATGAGGCGAAGCCTCTGAAAATTTATAGCCTGTTATTTTGATCTGAACAGGTGTGAAAGTGCATGTTCGGTGAAGAAGAGGTCATAGTTATGTTAATTCCGCGAATTTAATGAATTAAGTTAAATTTCGCGTGAATTAATTAATATCCGGATTGGAAATATTAAGTAACGAAAATGGAAATAATATCAATCAGATCATTTGACCAAATCCAAATCCCCAAATCCGAACCGAGCGACGACGACGGCGCAAGGGATGGACCTCTTCTCAACCTTTTATGAGCTAGAGAATGTGTTGCTTAATATAAGCACACACATAACACTTTCAACCACCAATGTGGGAGAAGTGTTCACTTGAAAGGTTGTTTTTCAAACTTTCATTTCCCTCCATTTCCCAATTCATACTTCACCTTTAAAGTCTCTCACTTAATGCATCTGTAGTCTTTAAACTTAACAGTATTCTCTTCTGAATGTCTTTGAGGACTTCACACATGGAATCATGAGATGAGCCTCCTATACTTAGCGCTTTTTCTGCACTTTCTCAATTCATTTCCTTTTATATATTGCATTGCCGTTCTCACCAATTGCTCTATTTCTTCCCTTTCCACTACTTTTTTGGCTGGTAATACTATTGGGCTGACAGCAATCCCTAGTTCCTCTGTATGCATAGTGGCACTTAGTCTCTGTTCAGCATATAACGGCCATGCAATCATTGGCACACCATTTGTTATGCTCTCAATGCTGGAATTCCATCCACAGTGTGACAAAATCCCCCAACTGACGGAGGGCTAAAAATTTGCGCTTGATCCGTCCAAACGTGAATCACCAATCCAAAATCTTTAGTCCGTGTTAGAAAATCTCCCGGCAAGTACTCAGAAGTGCCATCGCCACCTTTTACCGTTGTGAAAAATGTCTTGTTTGCACCATCTTCTGATGGTGGCCTTACCACCCAAATGAACTTCTGCTGGCTTAATTCCAACCCAAAAGCTAACGAGTCCCACCACTTCCGAAAGATATGTATAGCACCGAATTAGGAGTTTGTTCGTCCAACCAATTGACTACGAAATTCTTGTCACCATCTAGGATTTGTTGGTTGTGTCTTCTTAATGGTCCAATTGGATAAACCGGTGAATTCACGATTGCTTTTAATATTTCATTTTCTCGAAGTGCTTTGAGTGAACGGGTCTCCGCATCTTCCCAAGTGTTCATCAAGATTCCATCCGACAGGAGCTGTTCAAAACCGAACCGCTACCGTTAACCCAACTGCAAAATTGACTTATTGGCTTAATGGTATTGCGTTATCGGATCAGCGGTTGGGGAATGGATTAAAATTTTATAGTTATCGGCTTATCGGTGCGGGGGCGGATTACTCAATTTTCTTATCGAGTAAACCGTTAATCCGTTAAGAATTTGTCATATTTATATTCTTAGCCCTAAAAAATAAAATATGTATTGTGATTGTAATTTGTAAACCTAAAGCTAAAGCCTCAACCTAAAATATGTATCTCTATTTCTGTTAATTGTGAAACCTGGTTGTTTTCTATCAAATAGTTCATTCCCTGTTTCTTGTTTGCCTATATTGTAGTTTGCTAATTTTCTTGGAAAACTGTTGCTACTTGCTATGGTATTTTTACTAATATTGAATCCAACATTTCAATCTTCATGGTTATGTTCCTATCCCTTTTTTTTTTTTTGGAGGATATCAATATCTTCTTTATAACCTATAAGGTAAAAATATTACATTTTGAGTCACTTTAAATGCAGGTAATTTCCTTGACTACATGTGATTTTATCATTCATTTTTCTCTTAGATTTAACCGATACACCGCCCGATAACCGTCCGATAATTGCTAATCTGATACCGAATCAACCGATATCTTATAGGTTGGCTAGCGGATTAGCACTTTTAAAAGCAGATAACCGCTAAGCCGAACTGTTAAGCGTAATAATCCGTCCAATCCGCTCGATAAGCAGCCCTACATCCGACAAACATATCCCAATCCCAGGTCCTCTGATGTACTCGCGATAATCCTGATTGTTACGGTCCAGCATTGGATCAACCATGTCTTCGGGTCGAACCGGTGTGCAACCTGGGTTCGTCATATAGACCTTCAATTTCTTTGTCAAGGCCAGGACAGTATAAAGTCAAAGCTGTAAACCATGCACTGGTTGGAATAAATACATAGTTTGGTGAAAAGGTCAACGATGAGAGCGTCAAGAATATGCTTCTTGGCGGATACCGCGGACTTAACAATATGTAAAGTTTCACGTACAAGTACACAAAGCTGAGTGACTATTTTTGTGTTGGAATCAATAAGGTTAGAGATGTCTACAGCTGGTATTTCAATTATATTAATAAGATTTGATTTTTTGGCGGATTTGAGAATATCTGTTTCGGCCAGAGAGCTACCGAAGGTGATAACAAAAACGCTGACAGAGACGTTATGGTGAGTGGTGAGGCGGTTTCCAAGGGCTAATACGGGGATGATGTGGCCTAAGCCTGGACTTGAGAGTATACCAACATGAAGTACATGCGAATTGCCCTTCTTTTGGGGTGGTCTTTAAATTTTGCCCCTCATATTTGTGGTCTTTAAGTTTTGCCCTTAGCTTGGATACCTGAGGTTCTGGGTTCGAACCCCCGCTCAGGCATAAAATAAAAAAATATTTTCTCAAGACAGGGTTGGAGGGAGTGTATGCCGGATCCGGCATAAAGTCCTTAAGGAAAAACTAAAGTTATGCCGGAGGGGGCATAACTTTTCCTCAAGGCATAGTTTAGTTATGTCTTATGGGGCAAAACTTTTCCTTAAGGAACTATGCCTTATGGGACAGACTTTTAATTAAGGCATAACCAAAAGTATGTCTCATAAGGCAGAACTTTTCCTTAAGGCAAACTTTTAGTTATGCCTTAAGGAAAACTTTTAGTTATGTCTTATGGGGCAAACTTTTAGTTATGTCTTAAGGAAGAACTTTTAGTTATGCCTTAAGGCAGAACTTTTCCTTAAGACAAACTTTTAGTTATGTCTTATGGGCAAAACTTTTCCTTAAGGAACTATGCCTTATGGGGCATACTTTTAGTTATATTTTATGGGGTACACTTTTAGTTAAGGGATAACTAAAAGTATGTCCCATAAGGCGGAACTTTTTCTTAAGGCATAATTAAAAGTTTGCCTTGAAAAGTAAAAAAAAATAAAAAAAAATATATGTCTCAAGGCAAAGTCTGCCCCTTCCGGCATAACTTTAGTTTTTCCTTAAGGATTGTATGCCGGATCCGGCATAAAGTCCTTAAGGAAAAACTAAAGTTATGCCGGAGGGGGCATAACGTTTCCTCAAGGCATAGTTTAGTTATGCCTTATGGGCAAAAATTTTTCTTAAGGGACTATGCCTTATGCGGCAGACTTTTAATTAAGGCATAACCAAAAGTATGCCTCATAAGGCAGAACTTTTCCTTAAGGCAAACTTTTAGTTATGCCTTAAGGAAAAGTTTCGCCTTATGGGGCATACTTTTAGTTATATTTTATGGGGCACACTTTTAGTTAAGGCATAACTAAAAGTATGCCCCATAAGGCGGAACTTTTCCTTAAGGCATAATTAAAAGTTTGCCTTGAAAAGTAAAAAAAAAAAATATGTTTCAAGGCAAAGTCTGCCCCTTCTGGCATAACTTTAGTTTTTCCTTAAGGATTGTATGTCGGATCCGGCATACACTCCCCCCAGCCCTGCCTTGCGAAATTATTTTTTTATTTTATGCCTGAGCGGGGGTTCGAACCCAGAACCTCAGGTATCCAAGCGAAGGGCAAAACTTAAAGAACACAAATATGAGGGGTAAAATTTAAAGACCACCCCAAAAGAAGGGCAATCCGTGCAAAAAAATGCATGTTGTGAGCAGAGCTGTTAATATGGACTTGGCCGGCGGGGTCGGCCCAACCCAATTCTTTATTTAAGTAGGGTTGGGTTAAGATTTTTTTGGCCCATATAGAAGTGAGACTCAAAAGTCCAGCCTTTCTTGGCCCGCCGACCTTAAGGGTGGGCTGAGGCCAGCCCTTGAGGCCAGAAAAGAATAATAAATTAATTAATTTTTTAAAAAATATAAGTAAATTAAAGAAAAAGATAAAAAGTAATGAGAAAAAAGAATGTATTTACTATTGAGTAATAAATTAGAAACTGGAGTAATACTTTTTAGTCTTAGAATTTATATTATGTTTAATTTCTTTTGAACGTAGGGGTGGGCGTTCGGTTCTTCGGTTCGGTTTTCTCATACTTCGGTTCGGATATTTCGGTTTCGGTGTTTTGAAAGTGGACACCGAACACCGAACCAAACTAATTCGGTTTCGGTTTTTTGAAGTTTGGTTCGGTTCGGTTTCGGTTTTTTCAATTCAGGCTTTCAGCAGTCAGCACCACAGTTTCAGCAGCAGCAGCAGCACAGAAACTGTGGCAGCAGCACACTTTACAAATCACAAAAAGGAATGAAAAAACAGACTATTATTTCTCTGACAAAAGTTCCTACTGAAATCTTGGAAAACAGAGGAAGAGATCTCAAACATATACTGAATAAAACAACTATCAAGCTAATACATACCACTGTGATGCAACATTGACAATGATAAGGACCTTCCCCTTGTAAATGCTGAGATCAACATCATTGCCCTTGGCATCCTGCAAAAATTAAAAGAGCTTTAGCCATCCGATATCTTATCACGGTTACAGCTTAAGCCGTATAATCCTGAGAAAGAACTACTCTCAATCAATAATGTTTCATTACTTATCAACATCAAAACAGATTTGAAACCAAAACTTTAGACTATAAAGAAACTAAAACAAGCTCCACAAAATGCATATATCACAAGTTAATTGGCTGCTAGCACTAAGCTAATACCATATACCACAAGTTTACACCTTCTGCTCATCTTTTCCTTTCTGTTTTACTGATAAGTTTAATCAATTGCATTAATAGCACTTAGATGGTTGGAAAATGTATACAATACACTATGCTTGTGTTGTTCAACCACATCCATTTTAACAAAATATCCCAACTATCTACACGTCATAGCTAGAACCCTTTACACCAAAACTATAAGTGAATAAAATATGAATGATTTTTCACATTGTTAGCATATCTTGGTAGTTCATATATAGACAAAAAGGTCTTTAAATCATTTACTAAGCCACAAACTCAAACCAGTGCCTCAGAACTCAAAACCCCAATCAACAAAACCACAAGAAAATAAACAAAAGCAAAAATGAATGATCTTTTCACATTCTTTACTTAAGTTGGTTGTTCATATCAATACAAAAACAAAATTCAATCACTCACTAACCCAAAAAAAGATTTAAAAAAACCCTCCATAACTCAATTTCCTAATTCGTAACTAATAAACCAAACAGAACAATATTTCTTGCTGAAAATATAGGCAAAATTGAACAATTTAGAAAGAAAAAAAGAACCCGAAATTGAAATAATTAAAGGGCTAACCTTAACAGTGAAGTCATAAACAGATTGAGGCTTGTTTGATTGACTAGCCATGGTATGATGACTGAGAAGTGAAAATTAGGAAAATTAGGGATACGTTAGGTTTGAGGTCTGAAGATTGATACAAAAACAAAAGAGTGAAAGTGGGCTTGGGTAATTAGAGATACAACAGAAAGAATGAAAGAGGGCTTGGGTTCTATTTTTTTTGGGCTTAAATTTAATTGGCATGAGCTTGGACTATTTAATATTTTTTGGCTAATATATAATATTTCGGTTTAAACCGAAAACCCGAAAAACCGAATACTAAACCCCGAACACCGAATCGAACCCCAAAATTTTTGAAAATTGAAACCGAACCCGAACCGAAAACCTGAACACCGAAAAACCGAATTAATTCGGTTCGGTCCGTTTTTTCGGTTTTCGGTATTTATGCCCAACGTGATCTGAATTAGTGATCAAAAATAATATTTTTTTATTTGTTCCCTTTAAGATTTGTGCAAGAATGGGTGGTAGAAAATTCTATTTCATATTGTAAAAGTTTCATGTTCAAATTGTACCAAAAATCACTTAGAAAATGTTATTTCGGAAGACGAAAAAACTTAAAGGGCTGACCCGTCCTAGCCCGCGGCTCACTTAGGACTGGGTTGGGCTACCATTTTGCTGGCCCTTCAATTAAAAGGGTCAGCCCGTCCTAGCCTTTTTAATTCTTTAACCCTTTAGGGCTGGATTGGATTGGGCTGGGCTAACCCATTTGACACCTCTAGTTGTGAGCTACCCATAATCACTAGTACATTTTGAGAGATTTGCGAATGGTACAGAGTAAGATGAGATGAGACTAATATAATGAAAATGAGAAAATAATGAAAGGTTGATTGTTGCGATTGATATATTAATAGAGTATTTTGTGGTGACTTTATTTCTTAAAGTGTACATTTGCGACATGTGATTGGGAGTGTGGCCGATACTGTGTGGGCAGGACGTAGGTAATTTATTCTCAACCATAATAACTTACTATGCTTCAATTCTAAGTAAATTATTAATGTCAGTTACAGTATAAATTTTCAGTGTTCATATCCCACCCTTTCAGCTCAACTCAGCCCAATATGAACAATTCATCTACCTGCTAATAACAATTGAAGACTAAGAATAAATAGTTTTTTTATAATTAGCAGTTTATGTTGACTAATAAGTTTAAGATATTTTTGTTAATATTAGAGCAACTGTTTGTGCTTGATCAAGGTATCAAAGTACTTTCGGAAATTTTAGCCAACCAAACATTTGTTCCCGCGAATACTCTCATACAACATTTGGAAAGAAAATTGACGTACGCATAACCATTTGTTATGATGCAAACTGAATTTGGAAATCGGAAAATTGAAAATTTTAGAAGTCATTACTTTACTATCTATATATAATATAAAACTAGGAATAGAAAATCCTATGTGGCACCTCTATATGGCCAAGGATTCTATTTATCTTTTTTCTCATTTTTTTTATTTTTTATATCATTTTAAATTATTCTATTTTAATTTACAAAGTCATCTACATAACTCACACCCCCTCATCTTCATAACTTCTACCTTTAATTAGTATTAGTAATTAATTTCATAATTCACAATTTAATGTACAGGTTATGACACCTAATTAAAATCACACCAACATGGTATTCATTCCAATAAATGGAGAGTATTGTCGAATGGACGAGGAGATCAAAAACACAAAATTGTATAACTGAGGAGGAGATCAAAAGCACAAAATAAAGAAAATGTTGATGCAGAAGGAATTGTTCCCATCTCAGGTACAATATTTATTTTAGCAAGTGAGTGAGTGTCTTGGTACTTTTATTATATGAATATTTTTTTAGAATGTTTTTTTTTTCACCCTTAGATTATTATGTTATAGAACTTCTATTGTTGATCTTCTTTTTGAGTTTATTCGTGACACAAAATTGTTGAGAATGGTCATCATACCTTTTAGTTTAGTCTATATTATACACCTTAATATATGAAAATTAAAATATATAGACTTTGTTGCTTGGATGATTTTGATTGGCAAGCTAAATAATTCTAGCAAAATCTACTATCACCTATATCCATATATATTATAAAGCTAGGCAAAGGAGAGTGACCTGACTCTTTCCTTTTACCAAAAAGCACAATTATTTTTTTTCTTCTTTTTTTTTTTAAAAAAAATTCCCCATATTTTCTATTTATCATTATTGGCATGAATGTCCTAATTATTTTAATAAAAAAAATTGATGTTCTTGGGAAGATGATATGGCACCATTTATTGATCAGGATTTTGATTTTTCCATTTTCTTAGATTTTACACTTTTACCTTCAAAATTCTCAATTTAGGTGCTGTACAAAAAAAAAAAAAAAATGATCACGTTTGTCTCTTGCGCCAAGCCTCCGCTACTTCATCGAAAAAGACATTTGATACAAGGTATGTTGCTATTTTTGTTCTCCTTCGTGTTCTTTGTAATACTCTTTAGTTTATTTAGAAATTGCTAGAGTATTACTGATTTATGAACTTTCTTTTCTCAATATTTGTGAAAAATAGCTATGGTAATAAATCTTTTCCCCTCTCTGGCCAAGAACAATTAATTTTCTTTCCTTCATTTTTTTTGGCATTTTTCTATTTCCCCCGTTCATATATGTGCCATGTTAAAATAACTCAAAAGTCACTTCTTAACTCTCTTAATTATGATTAATTGCGCTATGTTTAAAAAATGTTAAATGAGAAAGACGTTTAGGAAAATGGATGATCAGAAGGTCCTCTTTCCCTATTTAAGGTGTTTACACACAATAACTTTCAAAATCAAAGTGAAACAGATAAATTAAACGTTACATGTTTTCTAACTCTTTGTCTTCTTGCAATTCGTTCATATTTAATTCCATATGAGAAGAGGTGAACACAAAATTGCATAACAACAACTACAAAATATTTGAAACTGGATTCTACATGGCAATTGACAAACATGAAGAAAGTAGATCGACTTCCTCATCTTTTAAATGTGTTCCATGCATTATTCATCTCCGCAAATCTAGAAGTTCAACTAAAAAGAACGTCATTTTTATACAATAGCTATATATTGTATCATATAGAATTCTGTGTGGTATCATAAAATCATTTATGTGCTCCAATGTTCTAATTTTAATTACATATAATTAAGAGTCAATACCAAGCTTAACATCATTTGTTTGTGTGTAATTATAGAGAATACTACTTAGATTTCAGAATTATAGGAGGGTTACCGCTTTCAACTATTTTATCTGCTCTTTTATGAAGTTGTATTTTCCTTCTTGACTTGGCACAACCAATCCAAAAAGATCGTTAATTATCTGTATGCCTTTCTTTTTAATCGTTTTCAATAGCATTGCATCTTATAATACATAATTTGTTAATAAGGAAAAGAAGTTTCAGTCTAAGCAAAACAAATTATCTCATTTATCTTGACGTAATTTATAAAAGATCATTTTTAAATTTATTAAGATACCACGCGAAGCACGGTCAAATACACTAGTTATATATAAGCCACTAACTAGAGAAGCTTAGGGTCAGCCACTGAATTTACCAGTGTGTCCTTTTGCTGATGTAACTATCAACGTTTTAATCAAAACAATCCTGCTTTTTTGTAATATGGGCCCATGAAGATAATTATAAAACTGTAATTGTAAACAAATGAAGCAGTTCTATTGGCTGAAAAAATAGATTACTGTAGCTCATTCATAAAATCTTTGTTGTGTCGACCAAATTGTCCTTTTACTAACCCCTCTGTACGGTGGATCCCTTTTGAATTCTCAGCTTTATGCAGGTGCACTCCATTACTCCATTTGCAGCTTTTAAAAGTTAATTATTCTTTCTATTTTATCTCATCTGCTGTACTCTTAGCTTCAACGTGTATATAGTTGCTGATCGATAGTATTTGCATAATTATTTACAGTATTAACAAACAAAAAAAGCACTCCACAACAACGCAAGGAATAGGTGGTTTATATTCACTCCAAAATAATTAATAAATCAAGACTACTAATCAGCAGACTATTCATAGTTATAGAGTATAACACAGCAACAATAATTTATATATCACTATTCATAGAAATCTTTGCATACAAGATTAGAAAGAATATTCATGAACTCCTTTTAAATGCCAACTGAAACAACTTGCATGTTTCAATTTTTCCCTTTTGTCCTCTTTATCAACAAATTGTTTGGGATTAAAGAAGATTTAAAAGCTTATTTGATAGTATTAATTCACATTAAAGTCCTAAAAATATTTCCTGTTATTTGATGAGCACAATTGTAAGAGCCGAATACTTATTTGTACTATAATAGTTGTGTTGCGATGTATCACAAAACCCACTATTATATTTCTACAAACAAAATTGATGTCATTGCTCTGTAGGTGACAAAACTTAAATGAGAAAGAACAATTTATCAATATATATATATATAGAGAGAGAGTACATTAAGCAGGAGCTATCAATTTTTTAGAAGCGTCATAAAATTTCCATAAAATTCTTTTTCCTTACAATTTTAACTATAGCAACACATCATGTTTAAACTTTAAAGGAATCAAGCGAATGAAATGTTGATAGTTGTTTGCGTAATCCATTAATAGAAGCTGAAAAACTCTTAATTCTATCATTAACTTTCACTTTAGCATCAAATTTCTAAGGAAAAATTCCATGCAAACATATTCAATAAAAACCCGACAAAAAAGGAAGATAAAGTTGCCCCACTTGAATATTGAAACGATAACAGTTTTATTTCATGTATTAGAATGTCCGTATAACTCCATAATTCCGCAACCCAACTGTAAAATAAATAAAAAAAATCACGTTAATATTAACTTGAGTTACTTCATGATCATAAATTAAAATTGAGATTAAATTTGCTGATTATAGCTAAAAAATATTAATTAAATTGATTTATTCTAATTTCTGCACTAGAGGTTGGGCCCGAGCACAGCACGGGCTAACTTTACTTAGTCATCTAATGTACGCTTTAGCCTATAGGCTATAGATAATAAATTTCAATTTCAGATAATGCACAAACGAGGAAAAAATTGCTGACTTACGAAAGACATACAATTGTATGTGTGTATCTTTAATTATTTATAGGCTATATATATAAATTCCAATTTCAGATAATGCACAAACGAGGAAAAGTTGCTGACTCACGAAAGACATACAGTTGTATGTGTGTATCTTTAATTATTTATAGGCTATAGATATAAATTCCAATTTCAGATAATGCACAAACGAGGAAAAGTTGCTGACTTACGAAAGACATACAATTGTATGTGTATCTTTAGTTATCTCCATACATGTAGCCGTGTCATGACCAATTTATGAACTACCATATTTAAGCCTTTTCACAAATTAGAAGCTGACATTTTCATCCAGATACGCTATGATTTGCTTGTTGAATATGATATTTAACAAAATGTTCACCTAGTTTTATATTTGAGGAGTTGGTTGAAAGCGCTCAATTAGTCGAAATACGCACAATATTGTAGAATCGTATTTAAAGCAATCTGTTACTCGTGGAAGCAAACACATAACAGTTTTGGAGGAGAAATCTAACTTAGCTAATTACGTACCATTTCTAACAATATATAAGAACAAATTACATGTTACAATTAAGTATAGCCAACTCAATGATGTGATGTACAATGTAAAATGGAGAATATATAAAGGTGTTAATTTTCTCTTTTCTCCAGCACTTAATCAGATGTTAGTGACACCAGTATTTGCAAGAAGTAAATATTTTTGCACTGTCCAATAATCTTCCACAAGTTACGTATCTGTCTTAACATCTCCATTTTTACCCTTAATAACCTACTTCAAGAAAATTTGAATCAATTCGAGCCCAGCTTTGTTCGATACAAAAAGGACACAAATGATCATCCGGGTGAAACTATTAACACTCGATAGCTCAAGAATCTTAAAAGTCATTTTTTAGTCCTTTCAAAATAATTCCATTTTCTAGTCATTTTTTAACTAATTCCAGCATATGTATATAAACTGTATCATTGTTGTATATATATCACTACTGTATATGTATAGAAAATGTATCATACGTATAGAAATTGTATCATTGTTGTATAGGATATGTATCACAACTGAGTATGTATAGAAAAAATGTATCACACACGTATATAAACTGTATCATTATCGTATAGAATATGTATCTCTAAAGTATATATATAGAAAATATATCATTGTTGTATAATTTGTGTATAATAATTGTATAAGCAACGTATAATTTTTGCTTAATTAATGTATAATTAATGTATACTTACAAAATGTATCATTGGTGTCTAATTTCTGTTTAATAAATGTATGCATACATGTTTTGGGATATTTTTTGAAGGCTTAACATGAATTTTTTTCGTCAATCTTTAGTGTCGACTATTCAATCTTTTGTGGCGACTTTAGTAGGCACAAATAGTCTTGTTCTTTTTGTAGCGAACCTCTTAGTGATGACTTTTCGCTCTTTTGTTGCGACAAAAGTCTGATTTTTTTGGGTAGTGAATTGGCTGGGCGGCTAGCGCTTGGTATTAATTTGGACCGAATGGACAACTCGGGTCATTTGCTTAAAATGGGGCCTTTTTGGACCCTTTTTTTTTTGGGAATTCTACATGGTGTAGAGAATATTAGGAGTTATTTATATTTAGTAGCTACACTTTATTTTAATTACATCTCATAGTTAAATCTTGTATTTCAATTACACAAGATAACTAATATTCCCCTGCATCAAAATTATTCCACTGTATCCAATCTTTTCCCTCAACCCTCTCTCTCTTCTCCCTCAACTCTCTCTCCTTTGAACAATGGATTTCTCTTGTTCTTTCAACAATGGAACAGATCTCTGCTTTCAACAATGGATTTCTCTTCTTCTTTCAACAATGGAACAGATCTTGAGCTAAAAAATGTTTAGCATCATTTCTTTTGATTTTACTGCTTTATAGACCGAAGATCTCCCTTGCTTTATAGACCGAAGATCGTTTACAACAATCAAATTAGATCTATCGATTCAACTACACGATTCAGATCTCAACTCCACAAAATATTTTCTATTTTGATCTACAAATCTCTTCTTCTCATCTTCTGATACATTAATGAGTTCCTTTTTCTCACGTCGCCGCCACCGACACCGCTCAGATCTAAGTGTAAAATTGTGTTGCTTTTATTTGTTCGTGTTGAATACATAGAAAGAAATGGTTTCTGGTTGGATCCTTACCGGATGACGGTGCCATTGCCGATAATGGAAACTCCGGCGGTGTATTTTAAGATCTGAGTGTATTTTTTTCTTGTATCTCAAATCCGAGTGTATTTTATTTCTTTGTATCCCAAATCTGTGAGTGTATTTTTTTCTTGTATCTCATATCCGATTGTATTTCACGTATTCGTTATTTTTTTAGTGTAAAATAGAGTGTTTCTTTTATGTATTTTTCACCTGTATTTGGAAAGAGATTTTTTTGTATACAAATGAATACAGTGAAATTTCAATACATCTGAATATCCCTGTATTTGTTTTGCATTTATATTGTTTGAATACAACCGAATTTAAATACAATAAGTTGAATATAGTGTAAAAGTAGTTAAGAATGAATACAACTGAATTGAATATATCCGAATTAAATACAGCAAAATACAGCCGAATTGGAATACAACCGAATTTGAATACACATTACTATAGCTATGAAATGTAATTAGCAAAAGTGTAGCTATGTCTAAGAAAAAACCCCAAAGTGTAGTCATTTATGTAAGTTGCCCTTTTTTTTTTTGGCCGGTGGTCACACCCTGTACTTTTCCCTTGTTGAAGGGGGGTCAATAGTATTCCATTTGGGGGAATTGACACAATGGTATAAGTTCTACATAAAATTGGCATCTTTTTGACCCAAAACATTTATAGCAAAAATAGTCCTAAAATAATGGCATTATGTAGCCAAATTTGTATTCAACCCTAAAATCATGCTAAGCAAAATATTCTTTTCTCTACAATCAGTACATACTCCCCCTAATTTATAGTAACATAATCTTTCATAATAGAATCCTTCTATCAAGGGTGTTTACTTGGACTAAAATTCATTCAAATAGTATTTCAAAAGAATTTCTTCCTACTTTTTAGCCAGATTAGCTCCTATAATGCTGAAGACTTTCTTCATCTTCCATATAATATCCTATATAACGTCTATATTCTGCGGTCAAAATACATCAAGAAAAATATTGATTTTTCTTTAAAACTTAAATGGTTATAATTCTGCATATTTAATGTATAGTTTGGTATCATATTTGTATCATTTTTTATACATAACAAATATGCATTGATTAATAGTATAATAATTATTTGTGTGTATATATATATATGTGTTTGTGTTTATTTATGCATTTTATTTAGAAAATATTCCCAGTATATTTTTGCAGAATAGGCAGAAAATACATAAGATGTATAGCAACATACATTAAATAATTATAAAACAATTCTGGCATATTAAACTTTTAATCATGAATATTTTGATTAATCTATGTATGTGCTACATTATATACATTCTTATCATTTGAATACAGAACTGAAGATGTCTTCACAATAAGTATATCCGAAAGTTTGTCTATATCCAATTCTGATAATGTCCACAGGGTGCTTCACGATTCCCAAAATGTATACATGGTACTCTTCTTCTCCGTTGAATTCCCATAATGTATACATGGTGCTTCACATTATATATCAGAATGTATACATGGTATTTCAAAATATATGTCAAAATGTATACATGATGCTTCATAGTATATATCAGTATGTATACATGTACTTCACAATATACATTCACAATATACATATCAGAATGTATACATGGTACTTCACAATATATACCAGAATATATACATGGTACGCTTCTTCTCCATCGAATGCTCAGAATGTATACATGGTACTTCATAACATATCATGATATATTTTTCGATTTTGATCGGAGAAATTTAAGAAGATGGAAGGAAAGAGAGTGTAAAAATGGATGAGATACACACTCTAATGGACAGATGGAAGAAATAAGAGAGAGATAAACACTGGAGAGATTTTAGGGGGATGAATAAGAGAGTGGAGAAAATTGTGGGAGAGAAAATGGGAAACAAATATGTGGGGGCAAATTTATGGGTCATGTGGTACAATTAATGGGTTTTTTGTGCCAGCTTATTAAAGTTTGGCTAATTTATGCCAATTAAGTCTAATACTTTAGCACACCATGCCAAATTTCCATTTGATCCTCAACAAATTGGCCCATATTTCTAAGAACACTAGACGGCCTATGCCCGTGCCCAACACTTTAGATTATAGTGCATCTATGTGTATGTAGTTGTCTTTGAATAGTGATTATATATATATATATATATAGATAGATAGATAGAGAGAGAGAGAGAGAGAGAGAGAGAGAGAGAGAGAGAGAGAGAGTATATTATGTTCAAAACACGATTAATATAACATTGTAGTTTTTGTTCCGTATCTAAAATTTTATTATATTAATGTTTGCTACGAATACAAAATCGGAAAATTTATTAATATTTTTTAAAAGAGAAGACTTGTTTAAAAGGAAACTATTTTCCTCTCTTTGAGATAAAACAATAGCAATATTTAAGCATCAGTTAATACTTTCAGTAATTAAATTCTATCTTATTTTAAAATATAAATATTTTAAGTATATTTATTTTAGTGAACATAACAAATAAATGACATGATGGAATAGCAAATACAACAATTTAATATCTAGATTAGATCTCAGGCTAATATAAAAAAAAAAAAGAAATAAAACTGTATGGTTTGACTACTTAACTTTTTGAAGAAAAGCAATTTCATTTGCTCCCACTAATGGATTGATACGCACGTGGCAATGAATCCATCATTATTGACTTAATGAGATACTTTGGAATTACATGAATATTGTTTGATTTTTTAATATGGAGTGCATTTTTTTTTTGGACATTATTAATTTGCACTATTTTTATGCATATATATATATATATATGTTCAAAACACGATTAATATAACATTGTAGTTTGTACTCCATATCTAAAACTTTAGTATATTAGTGTTTACTACGAATACAAAGTCTGTACTTTTTTTTTAATATGGGGTTCACTTTTTTTTTTTATATTGCTTGATTTTGTTAATATGGGGTCCACTTTTTTTTACAGTGAGTTTGGAGATGGTGGGTTCCACTTTTTTTATTTTATTTTATTTTTTATATTGCTTGATGTTGTTTAGTATGAGGTCCAGCCTTTATGGGGTGCACTTTTTTTTTTTTGGCCATTATTAATTTGTACTATTTTTATGCATATAATATATATACATATACTATGTTCAAAACACGATTAATATAACATTGTAGTTTGTGCTCCGTATTTAAAACTTTATTATATTAGTGTTTGCTACGAATACAAAGCCAACACTTTTTTTTTTAAACATTATATTTTTTTTAATACGGGGTTCACTTTTTTTTTTTTTTTTTTTGATATTGCTTGATTTTGATAATATAGGGTCCACTTTTTTTTTCCTATGAGTTTGGAGATGGTGAGTTTCACTTTTTTTTCTTCATTTTTTTTATTGCTCGGTGTTATTTAGTATGGGGCCCACCCTTTTTTTTCTTTTAAGGGACAACGGACGACGAATCATGGGTCTAAACCCATGCTTTATATAGTTTCTTCTTTTTTTTTTATTATTTTTTTTTATATTGCTTGGTGTTGTTTAGTATGAGGCTCACCCTTTTGGACATTATTAGTTTGCACTATTTTTATGCATATATATATATATATATATATATATATATATATATATACTATGTTCAAAACACGATTGATATAACATTATAATTTGTGCTCCGTATCTAAAACTTTATTATATTAGTGTTTGATACGAATACAAAGTCTGCACTTTTTTTTTTATATATATTGCTTGATTTTGTCAATATGGGATACTATGTTCAAAACACGATTAATATAATATTGTAGTTTGTGCTCCGTATTTAAAACTTTATTATATTAGTATTTGCTACGAATACGCACGTGGCAATGAATCCATCATTATTGACTTAATGAGATACTTTGGAAATTACATGAATATTGTTTGATTTTTTAATACAGGGTGCACTTTTTTTTTTAACATTATTAATTTGCACTATATATATATATATATATATATATATATATATATATATATATATATATATATATATATATATATATATATATATTAGAATTACGGGGCCCACAATTTTGTTTTTGCACTTTTTTTTTGACATTGTTTGTTTTTTTTAATATGGGATTCACTTTTTTTTTTTTTTTATATTGCTTGATTTTGTCAATATGGGATACTATGTTCAAAATACGATTAATATAACATTGTAGTTTGTGCTCCGTATTCAAAACTTTATTATATTAGTGTTTGTTATACGCACGTGGCAATGAATCCATCGTTATTGACTTAATGAGATACTTTGGAAATTACATGAATATTGTTTGATTTTTAAATATGGGGTGCACTTTTTTTTAGACATTATTAATTTCCACTATTTTTTTAATATTAGTTGTTGTTTAATATATATGGGGCCCACATTTTTTTAATTAAATTGGAATGGATATATATATATATATATATATATATATATATATATATATATATATATATATATATATATATATATTAGAATTATGGGGCTCACAATTTTTTTATTATTATTATTAAATTGGAACGGACGACGATCCTGGGAGCCCAACCGGCTCTTCTTAATAGTAGTAATTTAAACCTCTTAGAACGAAACTTCATCCAATTAAATGAATTTAAGATAATTTTTCAACGAAGAATAAATAAATAAATAAAATAAAATAAAAATGAGAAATTTTATATAATAATATATATATATATATATATATATATATATATATATATATATATATATATATATATATATATTAATTTCCTTGATTATATATATATTAATTTCCTTGATTAAAGTGCGAGAAAGTCTTTGCTAATAGTTGTATATCTTATTAAGTAATTTGTGTTCCTATTCTACTTACAAATATGAAATATACATATTTTAGAATATATTTATTACCATTTTTGATCATAAAGCATGTACGTGTATGATTTTCATAATATTAGAGATGTATGCGTAATTTTAAATTATAAAAAACGTATTTGAAACTGAGTCACATTTAATCGTATCATTTTCACGACCCATGGACATAAAGGAACAAGAAGAAATGAGCCTGCATATTTCCACCACTCATTTCCAAACTTGGTCCAAAATATCTATTTTCAGGCTTCCACGTACGTAAAGGTAAAGGAAGAAATCTACTTATCATACTATGTTATGAGTAGGAACCTCCAAATAAAAATTGAAAAAACAAAATAGCTTTCAAAAAGTTAAAACACTATTTTGCCTTCCAAAAACCAAATTGATTTTTGGTATGGATGCGTATTTGGGCCAACATTTATTTTGAGGCCCCACACACATAAAAGAAATTTAAGAGGGCAATTTGCAGGAACGCCCCTCATTCGGGGTGGGGGTGCGGTCTTTAATTTTTGCCCCTCAAATTGCTGGTCTTTAATTTTTGCCAAGTTCTGGCTTTGAACCTCGGCTTCAGCATAAAAATAAAAAATAATTTCTCAAGGCAAGGCTTGAGAAAAGTTTTGCCGAATCCGGTATAAGCACCTTAAGGCAAAACCAAAGTTATGCCGGATCCGGCAAAACCAAAGTTATGCCGGATCCGACATAACTTTTATGCCTTAAGGCAATTATAAGGCAGACTTTTAGTTATCACGGAGACAACATAAGTTGTCTTGAGGCATAACTTTCTGGAATAACTTTTATGCCTTAAGACAATTATAAGGCAGACTTTTTGTTATGCCGGAGACAGCATAACTTTCGGATCCGACATAACTTTTATGCCTTAAGGCAATTTATAAGGCAGACTTTTAGTTATGCCGGAGACAACATAAGTTGTCTTAAGCATAACTAAAGTTATACTGGATCCAACATAGGTTGCCTTATAAGGAAAACTTTTAATTATGCCTTAAGGCAATATATGCCGGATCCGGCATAACTTTAGTTATGCCTTAAGGAAACTTATGACGCATAAGACAGACTTTCTTCGAAGTCTTATCTTGCGAAATTATTTTTATTTTTATGCCTGAGCGGGAGTTCAAACCCAGAACCTCGATATTTTCGGCCACTTTTTCAACCGAAGGGCAAAACTTAAAAGACCACCCCAAAAGAAGGCTAATCCGTGCAAAAAAATGGATTGAAGAACCACCCATTTTCAAACTTGCTACCAAGGTATACATAATAGCTTAATTAGCCTGTATGCACATTAAGAAAAAAGAAAAAAGAAAAAAGACAGAATACTTCGACAGTCACAATTTATTTATAAACTTGTTATTATTTTGAGGCTTTCATGCACATAGACCAAAAAAGAAAAAAAAATAAGCCAATAAATCTCTACCGTTAATTCCCAAACTTGATGCTAGAGTTACACGCATGCCTATTATTTTAGCACCTCCGAATATATTTGGGCTCTAATGCAGGGAAAACAAAATAAATTGGCATATGACATAAATTGAATATTTGGACTCTGAATATATGCACATTTAATAAATAAAATTCATTAATCTCAATTTTTTTTATAGAGCGTTGAAATGATATCATTGTGTAATTAGACATATACCTTAATGGTTGATATTGTCAAGAAACTTTCTTTCTTTAACCTATTTATGTAGTTTTATCATTAACAATCCTCTACAAGGGATTAAACACTACAAGCATTAAGTTCGAAATCTTTACAAGAAAATAATAATAATTATTAAAATGGATTACAATCAACAGCTGAAAAACATCACAGTATGTCCTACAAATTAGATTCTACGAGTAGCTTTTATTTTCAGTTACCTTAGAGTGGATTAGCAATCCTTTAAGCGTATGCACCACACAAAATTTGAAATCCTTAAGAAAGGAAGAAGAGGACTATGACCATTTCTCGATTAATTATGCTAGCTAGTGATGATCATGGTGATTCATTTATTATCAAATTATCTCGAGGTTGTTTATTAATGAAGGACTAATTAACTTTTCACTTAAGTAGGAGTTGAAAAAACACCAAGCTAAAATTATTAATTGATTCCTCAAAGTCAACTACTTAGCCATAGTCTTAATTTACGTACTACATTTTTTAGCAGAAGGTCCGTGAATCACGTACACATTTACTGAGTCATTGCTTGTTGTGCACGCTGGCATAGAATGAAATATATTTCAGTCCACCTCACCAGCTTGTTTAAGATTAGGACGTAATTATTACTTTGTTAATCATTATATATTCACTACAAAAAAATGGTAATTTGCGAAGGTTGAAAGTTGCAATTCGCGAGAGTTTTAGCCTCCTCAAGCAATTAGCGGAGGCTAAAACTCTCCACAAATTGCAACTTTCAACCTCCGCAAATTACTTTTTTTTTTTTTTTTTTTTGTAGTGATTACGGACAAATTTTCATGGATATACATGAGACACAAGGGTATTGAAAGCAATATACATTGATAAACTAGAGACACAAAGATATAACAATGGATATACACGGATATACATCAATATAAAGACGAGAATATCGTCAAATGCCCCCTTAACGTTTAGTCGGATTAATTATGACGCACCCAACCTTTACGGGTGACCTATTACCCCCAGGCTTATTTTTTCAGTATTTTAGTGATCTTTTAGTGCTGATGTGACACTGTGCGTGACTACACGACCAAGCAGCGCGTTACCAAAATATTTTACTGCATTTGAAGTGTTACTTTTGGCCACGTGGCTCGAATATAACGGTAAAAAAAACTCCCCCCTTTATTTTCTCTTCCTTTCTTCATTTTGAACGTTAAACTCCATTGTTGCCATAGCTTCAAGAAAAAAAAAACTTCAAATCTGTGCGATGGATTCTAGTGGTAAGTATTATTTTCTCTAAATTATTATTCTCTTCTTTTATTTACATTTTATATTTCACTGATTTCTTGTAATTTCACTTAATTTTATTTTCTTGGGTTCTTAATGAAAGAGTTCAAATCGGAGTTGAACAATCTTTGTACTGAAAATGAAGATCCAAAGATGAAGAGTCAAGTGCGATGTCAACACAGAGTATTATTAAAAATGCAGATTTCTTGGTCTCGTAATAATCCCGAAAGAAAATTTAGGTCATGCCCCTTCTATGGGGTACGAATTTATATATATATATATATATATATATATATATATATATATATTTTATGTTTCGTGTCTTATTTCTACCACACATTACAGTGTGTATAACGTGGGTTGAATTTTTTTATAGGATAAGAAATGTAAGTTCTTTGAGTGGAGGAATGATCCTATTGATGAAAGGTCTAAGTTTGTTATTCACAAATTGATTAGGAAAATGGAAGAGTAAGCAGTGGAATTGAAGAAGAAAATGGTGGAAGAAGTTGGTTTGACAAAGGAAATGGAAGAAGGAGAATCTTCTTGCATTGAAGGAGATATTGGTAATGAGAATAGTGAAATGGCGATCGGTAATGAGAATGTCACTAGAAATGAAAGGATGAAAGTGTTAAAGGTTGAAGAAGAGATGAAAGTGTCAAAGCTTGAAGAAGAGATGAAAGTGATGAAGCTTGAAGAAGAGAAGAAGGGTAGATGCTTTACTATTAAGAATTTTTTCTTTTTGTGTATGTTCTTTGGTGTTGTTATTTGGTTTGTTGGGTGTTCTTGAACAAGCATTACCAATGTCGATTGCCATAGTAGGATTACATGTTTGTAGGTTGAAGGATGTTTAAGTGATTGTTATTCACTTTATGTTTTTAACTTGAAGGAGTTTCTTGTCATGGATGTTCAATCAAAAATTTGCCTTCATTCAATTTTTGAACAAAAATCATAGATAAAGTTAAAGTTCATAGATAAAGATTTCATTGATCATTCATTAATTTCAAAACTTTACATAATAGGGAGAGATCTAATCGATTTCAATAACCTCCCTCTTGATATTAACAAAGAAGGTTACTTTCTCATTAGCTTCACAACCATTAAAACATAAGACATGTCCCTCCCTTAGACAATTTGCATCGATGAAATCTTTCCACCCTTGATAGAGGCGGGTATGCACCCCAACCTTATACGCCATATAGTATGCACGCTCCTCATAGAGAACAACAGTTTGTTTATTTGTGTTTGGAAGAAAATCTTGTATGTCAGAAGGTAGGATCTGCACAAAATACATTATGAATAATGAAACACGTCAATTGAAATAAATTTGAAAAATAACACTTACAAAATCATCATTGTCAACGTATGATTTGGTTAGTTTCTTCTCGAAATAAACCATGTCATCTTCGCCAAGAGGCATTTTGCTATGAAATCTGATATTTGAATGAGGAAAAATGATATTCTTAGGATGTTTGTATGTAGGGATGAATTGAAATGGAAAGGTTAATAGCCTTTTTATAGGCTGATGACATTGAATTTGTTGTTAGAATTCCAATCTTTCTTCCCAACTACCAGTCAATGTACATGAATTCAATTACATTGAATCGAATTCGTCCAATGAAAGCAGCTGACTGAATTCATTTAAGTCAATGTACATGCATTCAAGTTGGCATTGAAATCTGCCCACATTTTAATGTACACACACTGCACAATTTTAACTTCACTGCTCAATGAACACACTGCACAAAGCATAAATCACTGCTCAATTGACACACTGCACAAATGGAACTAACAAGTATGATTAATAAGTCATCCAAACACTGCTCAAATATGTTTACCAAAATGCAGTATGTAGTACCACAACTAATTGAGCACAAACAATGGACACTAACAAATATGATTAATAAGTCATCCAAACACTTAATTGAGCACAAAACATTACACTTACAGAAATGCTTAATAGCCATTCTAACAGCTAATTCAAGTCTTCCAAACAGCCTAATTCAAGCAATCCAAATAATACAAAGTGTTTAATATCCAAAAACAGCTTAATTCTAGTTATCCAAATAATGATCATCACTTCCATGGCTCCTTTCCTTTGTTGCTAGTGACCTTTTGAGTTTGTCCCTTCTAATCTCATCAAGCATGCTTCTTGAGTAGCATGGTTTGCCTTTGTACCTCATCCCTTGCCTTGCCTTGTGACCAAGGTCTCCTGTGACTTCGGCAGATCTTATAGGCTGGCTTGCTTAATGTTTACCATCAAAATTCAGCACTCTACTAGAAGGCATGCCATGTTGCAATAAAGAAATTTGAAAATTAGTTAGTTCACAACTTCACATACCAATGCTATTGTAAAGAAAAAATTAAACTTACATTCGGGGATGTATAACCACTTTCAGCAACAAAGACTCCCATACCAACTGTTTTTGATCTTTTATTAGGGTAAGTAGAGGGACCCTCAGAATTAACTCTTTTGAGAACAGCAGGGGCAGGACTACTTGACCTTCTAATTGTTCCAGACATAGTGTTAGAATTAGGAATAGCAGCAACCTCTATTACCTTTCTTGGCCTTCCTCTAGGCTTTGGACTTGCAGCAACTGCAGCTTCTTTTCTTAGCCTTCCCCTTAGTCATGGAGGAGCATTAGAAGTATTTTTTCCCTTTCTTGGCCTACCCCTTGGTCTAGGAGGAGTTTCAGGTACCACAGGTGCTTTTCTAGCTCTCCCCCTTGGCCTTGTGGCATTGTTTGAAGCAGTTTCTACTCCTTGAGTTGCAGCAGCCCTTGGTGCAGCAGCTTGTCCAGGTTGAGAGGCAACAGTACTTGGTCCAGCAATGTTTGAAACAGTTTCAAGTAGCAATTGTTTGAGATGCAGCAGTGGTTTGAGAAGCAGCAAAATCAGCCCATGTTCCATTCTAAAAGTTAAATGCAAAGTTAGAAAAATTCAATAGTGTAGTGCAAAGATAAGAAAATTGTAGGATGAACATACCCTGTGACAACCTCTTTTATTGTGATTTTTACCTCCACATTGGCTGTAAGTCATCACCATGCCTGTTCTTGGCATTTTTCCAGATTTCTTTGTTTTAGTGGCCTCTTTCCTTCTTGCTTTTGGGGGCTTGCCTGGCATTTTTTTGATGATTGGTGGTGCAATAACAGGATTAGCTGACCTAGGTCACATTGCCATATTTGTCATTGGTTGAATGTAGCGATAGTATGTTTTCAACCAGTTCTCCTTGCTGTAGTAGTCATGAACATAGTCAAAAGGTTCATACTTCTTGTACAACATGGCACAAATGGCATGTAGACATAGTATTCCTTTGAGCTGCCATGACCTACAACAACATTTCTCATTGACAATATCAACAGTGTGATGATACTAACCATCACTAATGTCAAACCCATACTCTCTATTAAACTCAATATTACAGTTCATTAACTTCCCCATGTTTTCTTCTAATGTCCTTAATGCCATTGGAGATATTCTTGTCACCCAAGTGTTTGCAAAAGACCTCATCACACCTATCCTAGTCATTACCTTCGCCCTAATCTCTTCTAACATAGTTATGATGGTCTTGTGTCTTGCAGCCAAGATCCAAGCATTAAAGCTCTCAGCCATATTATTGTCAATGATGTCACACTTAATTTCAGTATTAAAGTGTACCTTACAGAAAGTGTGTTCCTTGTAGTAGAGTAAATCCTAAACAATCTTCTTACCCCAAAGCAGCTCTAATTTTCTCCTTAAATCTGCCTCAAATGTGCTTCTAGCACTGTCACACCCCATTTTAACTGGGTTGAATTTAGGAGTATGACGTATTGGTGATTCCTATTTGTTTTATTTAAGGAGTCGCCACCTAATTAATTTAACGGTGAATTAGGACACCTAGAGGTTAACTAAGGCAAAGTTAAAACTAAACCTCAATTAATAGTCTGCTTAACCAATGTGATTCTAGGTAAGAGCTCTATATTATCCTAAAGGGAAGGGGTTAGGCATCGTTTAGAATCCGTTAACTTACGGTTATCCGACCAAACTTAGGTTAATTAATTAAGATTAAATACGGTGCTTAAATTTTAAGAAAATGACTTATAATGCTACTAATGTTTCAAAAAGGAAAATATAAGTTGTTTAAAATAAGACTTATACATATTGCTAAGGCTTTAAATAATAAGGCTATTAAAATAAAATTAATACTTTGCATAAAAAATCTTAGAATATTATTTGAAATAAAGTTTACAAACGTTACTAATAGTTTAAATGAAAGCAGGATAACGAAAATGAAATTTACGAAATTACATATAAGTGGAAGAAGATGCAAGTTTATGCAATATTTTAATAAATATTTAAAACGAACTAAACGATGAGGTATTAATTGACTTTAAGTTTTAGAAGTGTGAACGAGATTTTGCTCCGTTGACTGCCTTTCGACCAAAAATATGCATAATTTGGATAAAACCTTAAAAGATTCTACAAAATATTCTTTAGTTCTTATTTGCGTGCCAGTGGTGTTTTAAAATCCCCAAGATAATAAAACATAATTCCTTTAACTCAAAATATGAATTTCATGCTATTGAAAATCAATTATTCTACAAAGTATATATTATAAATACTACAAATAGCTTTAGTATAAAGATAGAAAATGAAACTTACGGGAACTGATTATTAGTTTTCCTTGGATTAACTAACCGTTATTAAACTAAACCCCACTAAATCTCCTATAATTCGTCTAAGCTAAGAGACCAATAAAATAAAGTGTTAGTCAAAACAACATAAGTTAAATGCGATAAATGCAGAATAAAAATAAAATAGAAGCCCAAGAAATATAAATAAATGGGTTCCGCCCCATTTGGAGCTGCTTCGGTCCGCTCGCTGCTGTTGGGTCTCGGCCCAGCGGAAATCTTAGAAACTGCTGCGGATGCTGCTACTGTTCCTGTCTATTGGGCTTTGGCCCAGAATGTGTTTCTATTTTTTCGCTGCGGATAGATGGGCTGGACACAGGGAGAGTAATTCACATTGGGCTTTTAGCCCAAACCGAATGTTGGGGGGAAATGAGTCCCCCGGACTTGTAGCGACGATCATGCATAAAACAAGAGAAAAAGAATTAATATCTAATCGAGGGGTAAGGTCAAACACACAAAATGAGACTCAAAATAGATCAGCGGGTGAGTATATGCCGTGTATATCCAAAAATGAAATAGAGACACAGAGAAAGAGAATGGCTTAACGACCAAATAAATAAGGATACTAGGAAGGTAACTACAAAGAAATAATCAAACATGTTCAAATGTGTTTCTACACTTGCTGAACCAATCTATTATGAAACAAAGTGTGGCAAACCCAAATTCGACTGGCTGGGATGAGTAAGAGATGAAGGAAGAATGCCAAACATAGACGTATGATTAAACAGGGAAACCAATTAGCCTTAGTTCAAACCAGTATATTCATTTTTCAATATCCAAACAAATGAGTGAACCAAACTGCCCCCAGATCTAATTCATTATTTAGTTGGAACCCTTCTGACAAAAAAAAAAGATTTACCATAACAGGAGGGAAACGACTTGAATATAGAAAGGAACTTATACATGGTCATTAGCTAAAAATGGTAAATATACAGAATCAAAGTAATTTAGGCACCACACCACAATACAAGAAACCACTTATGATTGAAATCATGACTCAACTACTCGCATTTTAACCAGTCCTCCATTATTCCCTACTGATTCAGACATTATATTTCACCAATTTCTCCTATCTTTCAAATGATGGCCATACAGATCAACCTTAACATGCTCATTTCAGATTCTTACAACATACCAAGTAAAAAAAAACACTTAACTGATTTCATACAAACTCAGGAAGGTAACATCATGCATGAAAACCATAGCAAATAAGTTTCTTTCGAATCAGTGGAATGACCAGGTCATGGTAAGAAGACAAAACTCAACAAATTTGACACTTCCTTCTTTTAAATATAGAATCCAGACAAAAGGGACAGAACTGAGTTTAAATACTTGTATCCCTTTAAAGAAACATATTATGAGATTTTCATATACTAAAACCAATAGTGAATTAACAACATAGATCACTGACACTGACTAGACTGAAATCATCCAAAACAAGACTTTAATAAACCTGAATGACCTAGACAGGTTCATGTTGATTCAAGTTGGACTCAATTGAACAAACATAAACAATTAGAAGACAACAAGTGGTTATACATGCTTAACTGATCATTAACCAAATTAATTAGGAATGAAAACCTAGAATGAACCTATAAATGCTTCTAGCATGATTCCCACATATAAACCAGATGCAACAGATTCACAATTCATACAGATTTTAAAATGAACATCTCCTAAAGGTATATACTCATATGATTCACAACAATGCTCATAAATGAGCTGAAACAGATTAGACTCAGCAGGATTAGTGACTGAACATCAATGAATGCAATGAAACAGAACACTTTCAAACAGGACAGATTCATATAGATTCAGATTCCTAGGAAACAACACTTAAACAGGTTCTAATTTTCTAATAACTAATCATTCAGATTTATACAGCAGTACGCAACTTGAACAACTAGCATGCTTAACTCACACATTTGAATTAGATTAAAACCAAACTGCCATACCTAACATGCATAATTGTATAAATAGAATTTATTTAACAACTAAACCATCACAAATAGGAACTAAAACATAATCAACCAAACGAATCACATGAGTAGTTTAAAACACTCAAACAACTGCTGAAAATAATTTAAGGGAAGGAAATTTACCTTCTTCGGGTGTAGCGAAGTGAGGCGAAGGTCTCGATATCCCTCGAACACTTCAAAACTTAGTTCCCAGAAATAAAAGAGATGGATAAAAATCAAAATTTTGGCTTAGAGTATGTTTAGCAACAAAACGAACACCTTCCGTTTTCTATGGAATTTTAGGCTAAAAGACTTAAATTTTTCAAAAGGGTTATTGTGCGGCTGAGAGCTTAATTCTTAGGGGGATTTCCTGAATTCCAAAATCCTCAGTGAAATAAATACTCTTATTCAATGATGCAAAGATAAATGAAATGCGTGTGCGTAAGCTGGTAAAATACTGAAATGATAAAAGTTGTGAACTATAATAATAATAATAGTAATAATAATAATAATAATAGTAATAATAATAATAGTAATAATAATAATAATGATAGTAACTGTAATAGAATAATGAAGTGCCGGTATTGATAAGAGGCTAATAATTTAGTACAAAAATAAATATATGTATTTTTAATTTTCTAAAAAAAATATTAGAAGCGCAAATAGGTATTTCGGAGGAGAGGCGGGACAAAATTGGGTGTCAACAAGCACATCTCCAGAAAATCAGCCTCCTTTCAAGGCCTCCCCAATCTTTTGACTTGTTTGCAAGGATGTGTCTAGCACATTGCCTCTGCTCCACTTTGTCGCACCCCATTTTAACCGGTGTCAAAGTTAGGAGTATGACATTTTGGTGATTCCTATTTTTGTTGTTTTAAGGAGTCGCCACCTAATTAATTTAACGGTGAATTAGGACACCTAGAGGTTAACTAACGCAAAGTTAAAACTAAACCTCAATTAATAGTCTCCTTAACCAGTATGATTCTAGGTAAGGGCTCTATATTATCCTAAAAGGAAGGGGTTAGGCATCTGTTATAGCCCGTACTTTGTACGTTTGGATAATTCAGAGTCGTCGTGGGAAGTTAAGGGCGAAACCAATTTCAAAATTATATTAATGCACAAGTTGTTATAAATATTATTTATGACTGTTATTAGTATGGAAATATTGTGAGAGGCTAAGGACAAGAAGAGAAATTTGCAAAATGGCCTATGGAAATATTGCGGAAAGAATAGGGGCAAAATGGGAATTTTGCAAGGTCCAAGAAGTTCATGAAATGGCCATGTTGGCTGTGTGACATGCATGGTGCATGTCCAAATTTTATTAACTATAAAGGCTATTTGTGAATTAAAGAGAAGAAGGGGTCAAAACTTGCTTAAGAAGACAAATGGTCTTCCTTGACCAACTTTAAAGGAAAATTCAAAAAAAAAAATGAAAATGAAAGAAACCTCTAGAGAGGGGCATGTGCCCCTCACATGTTGGGACCTTACATATATATATATGATTAAGTCTTGAAAGGAAGGCAAAATTTTCATTTTAATTCTAGAATTTTCAAGAAAAAGGAAACAAAGAAAGAAGGGGAGCCACCACCATGGCCATTTCGGCCAAGCTCTCCAATTTTTGCCCCTTGAAATTTTGCTCCTAAAATTATTTTCTTGTGGTATTCCTACTAATTCAAGGGTCCTCTACAACGTGGTATAATTGTTTCGGAAGATAGGCCATCCGTTTCATTGTTTTCTGCACTTTGGTTGAGTAAAGAAGTTGGGAGGAAAAGGTAAGAATTAATCCTCTTTTATATGTTATAAATGGTTTGTGTATGTTGTGGTATGTGGAAATGGAAGAGAAGCATGAAAACATGCATGTTGGAGGCTTGGCCGTGTGTGTACATGTTGTGTAGGAAACAAAAATGGAATAATTTTTATATGGTAATATGATTGTTGTTGATAAGTATCCTATGATGAAAATGAGAACTTGATGATTCGAGTTGGAGTTGAGATTAGTGTGTGTAGCCGTGTGTGTGTGTGATGTGTAGAAATGATGAATTAAGTGTATTTAGCATGATTATGTGTTGTTGTGATGTGCAAAAAAATGGATGAAAATTATGGAATGTGTGTGTTGAAGGGCTGGCCGAAAATGGACTGTTTTGCATGTCAAAGAATGAACTAATTTTATTTAGTATGTTTGGGTTGTTGTGTTGTGGATTATGTGATGTAAATGAGAGCTTAATGATCTAAGATGGTGTCGTAATTGTTGCGGGCTGTTTTTGGAAGCCAATTTGAATCAAATGTAGTTTCTTGTAATCATGATAATAATGTTGTTAAAGTGTGGTTTGTTGGTGTAGTTTGTGAAGTTTGAAGAAAGAAATGTGTTGTGATGGTTCCTATGGAAGTTGGAAGATTTCGGGTTCCATGGTGCATTGTTGGGTTGTTTGAAAAATTGTGTCAATTGTTTAATGCATTCGTGAATATTGTTTGAATGGTCTTGGATTAGTAATCGAATGCATAAACGTTGATATTAGTTGGAATATTGTGAACGTTGTCGGATTATGTAAAAAGAGCGTTTAATGTTAGAATGTATTCTTGAGTTGATTATTGATGCCATAGCTTGGTTGTTGGTTGGGTTGTTGTTGAATTGGGCCGAGCCATATTCTCGGGGTTGGAACATTTACAGGGGAGATGCTGCCGAAATTTCGGCAGAATATAAATGAATGTATTGAAAGGGTGAGGCAAGTACTTGACGAAGGAACTAATGAATGGATGAACTCTCTTGCATGTAGGCAAACAAGTTGGATGCACAAGCGTAACTAGTTGGTCGCGGCACAGGTATGTAAGGCTTACCCTTTCTTTCTTTGGCATGTCCTAGAGCCAAGTAAGGTATAATGTGATATGCTGCCTTGGGGTAACTCTGTTCTGTGATGCTGAGTCTGATTATGATTCTAATTCACTTCTTGACCTGAGTTTGTGATCCTAGTTCATCCTTTGATATAAGTATTTCATATAAGTATTTTGATATAAGTATTTTGGTACAAGTATTCTGATATACGTATTTTGATATAAGTATTCTGATATAAGTATTTTGATATAAGTGTCTTGATATAAGCATTTTGATATCAGTCTTCTGATATAAGTGTGTCGATATGAGTATTTTGATATAAGTATTCTGATGTAAGTATGCTGATATAAGTATTCCGATATAAGTATCCTGATATGAGAATTCCGAAATCAGTATCCTGATAAGAGCATTCTGATATGTTTATTCTGGTTCGAGAACTTCTGTAAGATTTAATGTCCCTAACTTCCGTATACGATCTCGGATTGCTCTGAAATGTTCGAAGAGGTTTCTGTATCAAGACGTCTATAATTTTCTTATACGTAAGTATGGTTCCAAAATCTCTATTTGATCTAATTCGTAAGGACATCTGAAGGTGTCTGATATGACTATGATTCTGATTCCCCGAAAAAGGCTTCTGAAACGCTTATAAAGCGTTCTGTACTTCGAACACACGTAACTTTCTCATACTACGTCGGATTGACCTGAAATCTGTTCCGAGCCCCCAGGTATCGGTAAGTATACTGGTCTGTCGAGTCTTGATTCCTATGCATGTGGTTTCTCACGACTCTGCTCGTGCATGACTCAATGTATCTTTCACTGCGTCCCGGGCCAGGTTCTGTTATGTCCTCGTGTGTCCGCTACGATATGATTCACTGCGTCCCGGGCCAGGTTCTGTTGTTGTGCGCATTCCTCTGCATTGTTCACCCCGTCCCTCATAGGCGGGCCGGGCTCTGTTATATGGTATGATGATATGGGGTGGTGGCCAGGATGGCATATGATCTGTCTGTTCACCGCGTCCCGTACTAGAGGGGTCGGGCTCTGTTACCGCACCCCTCACTGGAGGGTCTGGTTCTGATATATGCATATATGATACATGAATTTGATATATGATGATTCTGTTTACCGCGTCCCTTATCACAGGGCCGGGTTCTGTTATACGCATATGTGACATACGATTCTGAGTATTCTGTATGTTCTGACATCATCTGAGTATTCTGTATGTTCTGCATTCCGTCCGATATATGACATCATCTGTACGTTCTGTATTCCGTCCGATATATGACATCATTTGTGCGCTCTGTATTCCGTCCGATATATGACATCATCTGTACGTTCTGTATTCCGTCCGATATATGACATCATCTGAGTAATTTGTACGTTCTGTATTTCGTCCGGTATATGACATCATCTGAGTAATCTATACGTTCTGTATACCATCCGATATATGACATCATCTGAGTATTCAGTACGTTCCGTACTCCGTCTGACGTATGACCTTATCTGTGCGTTCGGTACGTGCCACACTCCTTCTGACATCTGGTATCGGTATGTGCGATCTATGTCAGGAAAGTAAGTATGTCGGCATTCGGTATGCTCTGTATGATTTTCTTATGCTCTGTATGATTTGTACGGTCTGTATGATCTGTATTGGTCGGTATGGTCTGTGTCGGTCTGTATGGTCGGTATTGGTCTGTATGATCTGTGCCTGAGAAGTAAGTAATTCGGCAATCTGGATAATATGCTCACCCTTGGTACTGTTTGTTTCAATTATGGTTCTGTTTTCTGCATTCCATGCCTTACATACTCAGTACATATTCCGTACTGACCCCTGTTCTTTGGGGGCTGCGTTTCATGCCGCGCAGGTACTCCCGGACGAGATAAGGACACTATAAAAGATATTTCAGCAATGGTGGCGAACTCCATTTGCTCCTGCAGGACTGCCAAGTCAGGGTATAGTATATGTGTTATGGTTTCTGTATGATGTTAGAGGCTTTGCAGACAGCGTCGTGGGTATGGTGTGTCAGTCTGTAAGCGGCTCCATCAGCCGATATGTTGGTCTGTGTTGTGTATTGAATTGTGTATGACTACAGATTTGTTCGCTTGGAAGATTCGAGAAGGAAAATTTCTGAAAAGAATATTTCTGAAAAAAAAAAATTGCTATGTATTTTATCTGCTTTGATTTAAAAGTTTGGCGTAACTTTATGTGCAGCAAGAGTCTGAGGGTTCGCTCGGCCCTAAGTAAGGGTCGGGTGCCCATCACACCCTAGTAAGGTCGGGGTGTGACAGCATCCTTTAGAATCCGTTAACTTACGGTTATCCGACCAAACTTAGGTTAATTAATTAAGATGGAAATTCATATAAAAGAGGACTTTGAATGCCATTTTAAATAAACTCGTAAATATTACTAAGGCTTTAAATCAAATGCTATTTAGAAATAAAACTTATAAAAGATAGTTTGCATAAAAGAGGATTTTAGAGGCTATTTAAATAAAGCTTAAAATGTTGCTAAGACTTCATGTGAAAGTAATAATGCTGTCGTTTGAAATAATACTTGTAGAAAATATGATGCGTTACATACAAGAAGATTTTAAAGGCTATTTAAAATAAGACTCGAACATGCTAAAACCTTGAATGAAAAATGTAATAATGTTCTTAAAAAATAGGACTTGCAAAAATATAACAACTCGTCTATAGCAAAATGTGAACTTTAGACAAAATTTTGTATTATATCAATATGGTGATGTAAAAATACCTAAACTTATTTTTCTTTAAAATGTGATGGATAGGGTATGAGTTTTCATTCTTTTATATTAACTATACTTGGATAAAAGAAGTGTATTATTGGATAAACTTTGAAAAATTATTCATAGAATGTATTTGAACTTATATTTGCATATTAATGACGTTTTGAAATGTTTAGATAGTAAGAATAAAATATGACTCCATTAACTCAAAGTATATCGTCATGCTATTTGCAAATTAATAAATAAAATAAATAAAATAAATATTAGATGCTATAATATAGTTTTGACATAAAAGAAAAATGAAGCTTATGGAATTAACGGGTCTTTCTTAAGTTAACTACCCTTTCACTAAAAAACTAAGTCTCATATTAATATAGTAAGGTTCATTTGACTAAGGAAACGAACAAGTAAAGTGTTAGTTGCACAAATACAAATCAAAACATGAAATGAAATAAAGGGGCGGCAAATGATATTAAAATGGGCTCAGCCCACTTTAGGCATGCTGAGAAACTGTCACGCTATTGGGCCTTAGCCCAGAATTTTTGTTTCTTTTGTTTTGCTGCGGACTGGCTGGACGCGGAAAAGATTTCGTTGGGGTTTTAGCCCAACACCGGATGTGGAGGAAGAACGAGCCCCTCGGACTCGTATATGACGGTCATGCATAAAAATGAAAGGGAAAGGATAGATTTCATGCTTTAATTTATGCAACAACCAATCTGAAACCATAGCTAAAAAACGAAATTAATTCACGCACCAGTAGATCACTGAACTAGGGAAACATCAAAGTCAAAAAGAACAGAACTGAAGTAAAAGGAGAAGGAGAATTACAGACCCACAATCAATGATCTAAAAAAAAGACTAAGCCAATCATAGTGAACTCTTAACAGATCCAAGCTAATCCCGAAACAATGAAAGGAACCAATAGTTGCGTGAATGAATAGGATTCAAAATTCTCTATTTATGACTGAGCCTAGATATGTGCATACAACCAATATGTCAATTTTGGCAAAGAGAATGTCATTTTAGGCAACAAAGCAGGGAGAGGATGATCTTCCATGTTAAGCAAGAAAACAACACATTCTGGTTCAAAGCACTACATGATCGACAACCCATAATCTTTTGGAATAAGTTTATCCACTTAAACTAAACTCATTTTAAACTTATATGGATTATTAAGAAAAATCCATAAACTATTCGTGCTTCGCAGGAAAAGGCCAAGATTCAGCTAGAAATAACTATAGAACAAGACTAATTCATGCTGAAGCTAAACAAATAAACCATAACTAAAAATGCTGGAATTAAAACAGGAAACTGAACTGCACAGAACATGGCTTAAACTGTATAAAATGAATCAACATAACGCAGAAGCATATCTAACTAAACATGACTCTAACTTAACCTATAAACACACGACCACACATTAAATCGTTAAAACTGAAATCCACTAAAGGAAGAGTAGCTCACGTACTTAAGCAAACTAAACTACATTATCATACTTAAACACGCTTAATCGCACAAACAGACCAGGCTAAGACATAGTCATGATAAACAAACTGAATACCTTAAATCTACTGAACAACAAATGATACCAATAAAATCAATTACCAAATCTGGAAACTAAACCACATTAAACATGAATATCTAAACAATTTAACTACTTAAACGAAACCAAACTAACTAGAACAGGAATATGTGTAATGCTACCAAGCCAAGCTAAGCTGAAAATAAGCCACTGAGATAGCAATCATGAATGAATACATAAACACCTACTGAGCTACCAGACTGAAATTAATTGACTAAAGAAAGTGGTTTTCATGCTTAAACAAACTAAACTAAACAATCATACCTAAACATGCTTGACCACGTAAACATGCTAACACAGAAACAGATTTATTTATCGAACTAAAATAACTTAACTAAAACTAATATACTTGAATTATGGAACAATAAACCAAAAAATAACACAGAACAACAAAGACGCAACAGAAAATAAAAAAAAAGAATGGAGAATTACCTTCTTCGGGCGCAGCGAAGTGAGGCGAAGGTCTCGAACTACCTCGAACAACAAAAACTTCGAATTCGCATAGATTCGAACCAATATCCGGGGTAAAGGAAACCAAAAAAAAAAAAAAGAATTTAGATCTTTTCGACTCGATATTTAAAAAAAAATACTGCAACTTCCAATGGAGCTAATATTTTAGGGATTTTATGGAAAATGGAACACCTATTCTTTTCAAAGGATTTCGGGTTTCAAGACTTAATCCCTTCCCGATTTCTGCGATTTCAAGCCTTAATTTTCAGGGGGTTTCTCCGTCTAAACAAGCTGTTCTTGGGGACCTTTTGAATCAAAGATCCTTTCTTTCTTACGGTAATTTCCTCAATCAAAATACGGACTGAGTGCAAGAAATAGTTTGGCTTCTAAGTTTGAATAAAAAAAAAAACTCATTTTAATTAACGATATACCGAGGGTGCTTAATACAAAAATGTGTGATTATTAGGACTCGGGTAATAAAATTATATGATGCTATAATAGCCGTGCAATAATATTTTTGAAAATCCACCGTAAAATAAATACTATTATTTAATTATGCAAAGATAAATGCGATGTGTGTGCGTAAGCTGGTACAATGTAAAAAAATTATGAATTATAATAATAGTAATAAATAATAATAATAATAATAATAATAATAATAATAGTAACTGTAATAGAATAATGAAGTGCCGGTATTGATAAGAGGCTAATAATTTAGTAAAAAATAAATATATATATATTTTTAATTTTCTAAAAATTTTAGAAGCGTAAATAGGTATTTTGGAGGAGAGACGGGACAAAATTGGGTGTCAACACACTTCTGGTAGCATCTCTTTTATAGTGGCAAGAAGCCCCTGAAAAGGAACAGTTTAAATCAGCAAAGTGTAACAACAAATAATAACATAAACAATATAAATCAAGAGTTTAGTACCTTCTGCATAAATGAAATGACTGTGTAACCAGTCCCATCCCCTAAGTTCATGTCTTCAATCAATAGTTTCATAAATCATGCCCATGTGGTTTTGTTCTCATACTCCACAATAGCCCAAGCAATTGGCAACATCTGGTTGTTGCCATCCTTAGCCATAGCTAGGAGTGGGCATGGTATGGTATATACCGATTACCATATCGAAACCAAACTTTTTTATACCGTTGTTTTGGTATTATGGTGTTTGGTACGGGATTTGGTATGCATTTTTAAAAAGTTCGGTATTCGGTATTTATAAATAATATACCAAAATACCGAATACCATACCGAGGTATATAGTTACATATACAAGTCATATATATTAGTATTTTAATACTAAAAAATATATAAATAAGTATTAGTACAAAATTAATTGTTTAAACGTTGAAATTTTGATTAATCTATGTTAATTGAAATGCCCTTTTGTGTAATTGATTTACGAAGGGGATTAGTTGTGCTTCTTTTGAATATATTTACATGTGTAAGGTGTTGGTACAATATAATTGAGACGTTTCTTGAATAGCCGAAGTCGTAATTATCTATTATATAAGTATATGTAGGTCGAAATCGAACAAACTATGATTACCAATTTACCGTACCGAAAAATATCGAAACCGAACTTAAAAATACCGAACCATACCGAATTAATTTGGTATGATAATGGTATAGTATTTTTAAAAATCAAAAACCAAAATTACCGTACCGAACCCCTAGCCATAACAACTAGCAGTTGCCTTTGCTACAACCCTTTAAGAAACAACCATCTAACCCAATGCATTTTCTACAACCACTCAAAAATGACCTTTTCAAGGCATCAAAATAGATGTAGAGACCTAAGAAGCAAGGCCTATCATCTTCAGCAAATTCTGTAGTAGACACTTCCACCACACAAGTACTTCCAGGATTTGTTCTCAACACTTCATCTCTGTAATCAAGTATTTTTCCAAACTCTTTTACATGATCACCCATGATCTCTAGTAAAACCTTAGCTCTAGCTCTCCTAACAGTGAACCTGCCAACATGTACACTAAGTTCTTTCCTAATTGCCTCTTGGAGTTTACAAATTCTGATGTTTGGTTGTTCAGTAATTCTATCTTTGTAGTGGCTGGCTAGGTACTTAGAATTGCACATATAGTTCCTTGTTGTTAGAACACATTTATGTTTAGGATGATATGTTTTGATTTGAAAATTCTTGGTTGAATTGTCCAGTTTAGCATAAATTAACCAAGGACAACCATCCCTACATGTGACCCTCACCCTTGTAGGCTCATTGACAAACTTATCTAGCTGAATATGCTTTTGAAGTGAATATATAGTCATAGCATCTCTAAACTCATTAATACTCTGAAAAATCATACCAAGCTGCCATACTACCTTCTTACATGAAAGGTCAAACCTTATGTATTTACTTTCCCTTTCTAGGTTTTAAGGTTACCCCCTCCTCAACATCATCCTCATCAGATGTACAACTATATGCATCAGAATTAAAGTAAAAAGGTTCATCACCACCTACCCTTCCTTCCAAACCTCTATTGTTAGGTTCTGTTTCATTAAATCCTATGTCTTGTTCAACTTCACCTAAAGGTACATCATTAGGGTTAGGTTGCCCCATTTTCTCTCTTCTAGTCCTTCTCTTATAAGCCCTCCTTTCAACCCTAAATGTTCTAACTTCCTCATGTACATCAGATCCATCATCACCATCTGGACCATCAAATACTGCCACATGGTTAGATTCTACATCAGATTCAAAATTAGAATCTGTTGAGTCAGATTCATCATCAACATGGTCACTACTTACTTGATTTGCATTTTCACCATCTACAGGTTCAGTTTGTTAGGGTGAATTTTCAGCAGCTTCAGTTTGTGGCGTTGAAGAATTAGTGTGAAATTGAGAGGGTGAAGTAGTAGTGGCTGGAGTTTCAAGTGGTGTATTTTCAGTGGCTGGGATCTCATTAGGGTTGCTTTGAGAACCATTTGGTTCACATTGGATACCCTCACCAACTTTATTAAAAGCATCACTTTTTGTTTGGTTGTTGGGAACAATATATTCCAATGGCAATGAAGGCACATGTGGTTCATCTACCATGTGGCAGACATAAACCTCCACAATGTCCCCATCTTTCAAACTTAGGGAAAGGTCAAAAATATCCTTGTCACTAAGTATATCTAGAAGAATGTCACTACCAGGGGGCTTCACCTTAAAAGCACAACTTGGACTATATCCTAATTCCTTTATGTAGTCCCTAAGCTCAAAATATGACAACCTATCAACATCAACATCTAAGAATTCTCTACAATTACCACCCTCATATCTTGGCACACTACTAAAATCAAATACCCCACCATAAAACCATCTCAAAGTAACATAAATAAAGTCAGTCATACCTGAAAGTTACAAAGCAACAATATTTAACAAAACCCCTAGCAAGCAAACTATATTAGTAGAGAAATATACTAAAAAATACACAAAAGAAAAAAACCCTAACCTGCAAAATCGCGACTGATACCTTTCTTTCGACTGATACCTTTCTTGAGAAAATCAAACTTCACCCAAACTTGAGAATGCAAAAACGACCCTAGAATTCACTAAGTATTACGCGAATTAGTGTAAATGGTGGAAGATCGATTGAAAATCGATGACAGAGAGGAGTGAAATAATATTTTGGTTTAAGTTTAGGTGGGTAAACGGTAAAAGGAGTGTAAAATGATGATTTGGAATTTTAAAAAGCGTGTTTATACACTTCAGTTTAAAAAAATGGGGGTCACTAAATAATACCCTCTTAATGGTCACTAAAATACTGAAAAAATAAGACGGGGGGGGGGGGGGGGGGGTTATAGGTCACCCGTAAAGGTTGTGTGCGTCATAATTAATCCGACTAAACGTTGAGGGGCATTTGACGATTTTCTCATATAAAGACTACAAGCATTAAATTTGAAATCTTTACAAGAAATAGAAGCAATAATGAAAAATGGATTAGAATCACCAGCTGAAAAACACCAATGCATGTCCTAGCCTACAAATTAGATTAATAGGAGTAACTTAGTTATCTAAGAGTGGATTAGCAGTCCTTTAAGAAGGGAAGAAAAGGACCATTTTTGGGATTTAATTATGCTAGTGATAATCCTCATTCTTCAATTATTATCTCGAGGTTTTCTTATTAACAACAGACAATACTTTGCACTAAACGATATAAGTAGGAATTAAAAATGCTATTGATCGATGATCTTGCTAATTCTTCAATTATTCACTACAAGATAGAAGACATTTGGTAACAATTTTTTTTTTGTTGCCATAGATAGGTTATTGTTGCAAAAAATACTTTTGGCAATAACATTTTTTTTTTGTTGCATAAACTTTTTCCAACGGCTATTATTGCAACAACTTTTTTTTAGCGGCAAAAAGTACTTTTTGGAACAATAGTTAATATTATATGACAACAAAAAAAAAATCATTTTTAAAAGATTCATCATATATGCCAACAATAAAATTAAGTTGTTGCCAAATATTGACTTTTACCAACTATATTATTTTTATTGCCACAAGAGGTGTTGCAATTTCTATACTTTCTTGTAGCGATTATCTTGAGGTTTTATTATTAACAAAGACAGTACTTTGCACTAAATTATATAAGTAGGAATTAAAAGTATGCTACAATTTTATTCCCCAAAGTTAGTTACTTAGTCTTAGTCTTTCATTATACTCCCTAAATACTTTATTTAGTCTTAGTCTTTCATTATCATTTAGCAGGTCGGTGAATTGTTTATTACAAACTGCATTAAATTATATACCCTTACTACTTAGTTTCTAGTTTTATTTAGCAGGTTCATAAGTAATTTATCAAATTAAAATAAGATGAGTTTGAGCTTGTAATGTTTACTTTTGGTAATAAATGAAGTCAGTTACCCAAAAAAAAAAAAAAAAAGAGTTTGAAGAAATCAATATAGACAAAAAGATGGGTATGAATTGCTTATTACATACTTTCTAAAAATATATTCCCAAATTACTTTAACTAGTCTTGGTCTTTCATTATTGTTTAGCATGTCTGATGAATTGTTTATTACAAACTGCATTATACTGCTCAGTGGTTGTCTTTATTTACTTTTAGCAGTAGGTTGACAAATAATTGATCTTATTAAAATGAGATTAGAGTTTGAATAGATCGATATAGACAGGAAGATTCATGCGGTACACTTACTTATTTGAGTTTGGGTCGTAAACATTACTTTGAGCCTGTTTGGATTGGCTTATAAGTTGGCTTATAAGCTGTTTTTAGTTTTTTTGAGTGTTTGGCTGGCCAGCTTAAAGTCATTTTATGCTTAAAATAAGCTCAAAAAAATAATTGGACTCATTTGACTTAGTTTATCTAAAGCAGCTTATAAGCTGAAAACAGCTTATAAGCCAAAAAAAATAAGTTTAACTACCCCAACTTATTTTTTTCAGCTGGTGCAAACAGCTTTAAGCTGTAAGCCAATCCAAACGGGCTCTTTGTCAATGATGAATTGTTTATTATGGTTCACGCTTTATAAGAAGTTGACCAATAAACAGGCCTCAACAGTAAATACATATCGCGACAATCAACTTTTCTTCAGTACATCTCACCTTCTCATTATCACTCACATCTCATCAATACTTAGCAGCCTTTTCCATTCACAAATATCACTCAAAAAATACTTTGTAACAATGGCTGGCTCACAGGAACTTCATATTGGTCTTCTCGTAAGTCCAGGTTTGGGCCATATCATCCCCGCACTAGCCCTCAGCAACCGCCTCGTCACCCGCCATAACGTCTCTGTCACCATTTTCGCTATCACCTTCGGTAGCTCTCCAGCGGAAACAGAGATTCTCACATCCGCCAAAAAGTCAAAGGTGATTGATATAGTTGAAATACCAGCTGTAGATATCTCGCACCTTATTGATTCCAAAACAAAATTGATTACTCAAATTTGCATTCTTGTACGCGAAACTTTACCTGTTGTTAAGACTGTGATATTTCCTAAGAAGCATACTCTGGATGCTCTTGTCGTTGATGTTTTTTGCCCTGAAGCTTTGCCTATTGCAAAAGAATTTGGGTTACCCAACTATGTATTTATTCCAACGAATGCTTGGTTTACTGCTTTGACCGTATACTGTCCTGTTCTTGACAAAGAAATTGAGGGACAATATGTAGATCAGGACGAACTGTTGAAAATCCCAGGTTGCAAACCGGTTCGACCTGAAGACGTGGTTGATCCCATGGTGGACCGGAACGATCAGGATTATCAAGAATACCTGAAAGTACATGGGAAAGGGTTCTGTTTGTCGGACGGGATCTTGATGAACACTTGGGAAGATGCGGAGACCCGTTCACTCAAAGCGCTTAGAGAAAATGAAATATTGAAAGCAATCGTGAATTCACCGGTTTATCCAATTGGACCGTTAACGAGACACGACCAACAAATCATAGAAGGGAGTGCTGATGATAGGAGTTTTGTGCTAAAATGGTTGGATCAACAAACTCCTGATTCAGTGCTATATGTATCTTTCGGGAGTGGTGGGACCATGTCGTCAAAACAAATAACTGAGTTAGCTTTTGGATTGGAGTTAAGTCAACAGAAGTTCATTTGGATAGTGAGGCCACCGTCGGAGCATCGTGCAAACGAGTCGTTTTGCACGACAGGAAAAGGGGATGACGGCACTCCTGAGTACTTGCCTGAAGGTTTTCTAACACGTACAAAAGATTTTGGGTTGGTGATTCAGATGTGGACGGATCAAGCGGAAATTTTGAGCCACCCATCAGTTGGGGGATTTGTGACACACTGTGGATGGAATTCAATTATTGAGAGTATAACAAATGGTGTGCCAATGATTGCGTGGCCGTTATACTGTGAACAGCAACTAAATGCCACTATGCTCACGGAGGAACTTGGAGTTTCTGTCAGGCCAAAGGTGCTGCCAACAAAGAAAGTTGTGGAAAGGGATGAAGTAGAGAAATTGGTGAGAACGGTAATGATGCAATGTGAAGAAGGAAATGAATTGAGGGAAAATGTGAAGAAACTGAAGATGAGTGCAGAGAAAGCAATAAGTGTAGGAGGCTCCTCTCACAATTCAATGTGTGAATTCCTCAAAGACATTGAGAAGAAAATTCATGGTTACAAGGAAAACATGTCTGAGGAAACTTCCTAAAAAGGGTAAGCAAGCATGGTCAAGCTGCTTAAGTTCATTAATGTTGTATTTTTCACTTTCTTTTGAATAAGCAGGCAAGAGATGATTGGTAATGGCTATATCTTTGCGGTGGATATTGGTCTATGTTAAGCTTTATATGTGATGTAATTTACACTGTGGGCTTCTCTTAATATTTGTAATAAACCAAACTCATTGCTTGTAATGATATTTCTCCATTCACCCTTTCTAAGCAATATACTATATCTTTATAATTAATGCATATTTGTATGCGGTAAAAGAAAATTAAAGAACTATAAGCACTATTACTGTCTAATTAATGTATGTAATGATCTTGAGACAACATGAATGACTAAAATCAGCAAAAGATTACAGAATTTTGAGTGCTTAATTAGCATATAGCATGAAGTCGGCAGCCATTTTGTAATTCTTAGAAGATTTAACTTATATATATTGATAATATAAAAAAGCTTTCCATTGTCAGTAAATTTTAGAATGTTGTAATAGGTAATATATATTATTTTCATTCTACATAGAAACTTCAAACTGTACATTAGATTTCAATGCGCTTTAACTAATTTGAGTACTTAACAGCGGTGAGTTCATAAGAAGCACAGGAATTGTTCAAACTGGTTGGTACTAGGACATAAGCGTACATGGCATATAGAAAGGGCCCCAGTATGATACTCCTCCTGTCACGTTATTTGATTGACCGCGTAGTTTAAGAAAGAAAAGAACGACTGAGTATTGAAATTTAGGATCTAAAACAAGTTATATATTTATTAAAAGTAATAGAGGATTTTAAAATTAAAATTATTTCTAAATTAAGTGTGTCAGAGACGGAATGTTGCCAGCGTCAAAGAAGCTCCTTTGACACAAGAAACAAACAAATTAGAGCGCATGAAGTGGTGTAGCATCTTAAAGTATGATGGGAAAAGGGTCAAATATACCCCTAAACTTTGCGAAAAATGTCTAGATATGCCCTCCGTTTAAAGTTTGGCTCATTTGTGCCTCTGCCGTCCAAGTTTTGGCACATATATACCCCCGAAGACGTTAAATGCCTTGTTGGAATTTCCCAACCAGTTAATTATTATTTTTAAAAAAATCTGAAATAGCCACATGGCATTTAAATTTAAAAGACCCTCCCATTTAACCCACCCCTCCAATACCCGACCCATAAAATAACCCGACATCGCTGGGTGAACCACCGTTTCTCCGCTCCTCCACCACATCGCCGACATCTCACCTTCCTCAATCAAGTTTCAGCCATAGAATCACCACAAAAACATAGCAAAACCACCGCCAAAAATAGCCACCAATGACGGCCGATTCTCCATCACCACCTGAAACCTCCATTGACACAGTCGTCAATTTTATTCTCCGGTTAAATTAGAGGTATTTCTAGTCAATTGATTCAACAGAAAACTACACCAATCCATTTCAATCAAACAAAAAATCTCAACAATCAATTATCCATAGAAATCAAGTGAAGCATGACTTGAAATAGTGAGAAGGGTAGAGATGGACCTCAAGTTGCTTGTTACTTTGCTTCAGTGAACTAGGACCGTAGCTCGACTAGAAATACCTCTACCTTAACCGGAGAAGAAAATTGACGACTGTGTCAATGGAGGTTTCAGGTGGTGATGGAGAATCGACCGTCATTGGTGGCTGTTTTTGGCGGTGGTTTTGCTTTTTTTTTTGGTGATTCTATGGCTGAAACTTGATCGAGGAAGGTGAGATGCCAGCGATGTGGTGGAGGAGCGGAGAAACGGTGGTTCACCCGGTGATGTCGGGTTATTTTGTGGGTCGGGTATTGGAGGGTTGGGTTAAATTGGAGGGTCTTTTAAATTTAAATGCCATGTGGCAATTACAATGCCATGTGGCTATTTCAGATTTAAAAAAAAAAAAAAAAACAATTAACTAGTTGGGAAATTCCAGCAAGGCATTTAACGTCTTCGGGGGTATATATGTGCCAAAAGTTAGACGGCAGGGGCACAAATGAGTCAAACTTTAAACAGAGGGCATATCTAGGCATTTTCGCAAAGTTCAGGGGTATATTTGACCCTTTTTCCAAGTATGATTGAAAAACAACTAGATACAGACATACATTGCACAGAAAGAACCAGCCTTCAATGAAAGGTCCCTTTCATACTTAGATTCCCACCTCCAAGTTGACAACTCAAGCAGCCTTAAAAGTCAGTTCCAGTGAGAGCAAATTCTGCAGGTCTTGCTGGACTCCAAATATGGCACTCCGTATAAAGCAATATAAGCTCGATTGAATTGATGAAATAAAAAAATAAGCTAAGCTCTAAATTGTATTTATGTTTCGATAATTTCACACTGATACAATTTTCATATGAGGAGCTAGCAGAGCTTGCCAAATGCAGATAAACAGGTTCCATTGGTTTTTTGACTATGTCACATTCTGGATTTGTATGGCTCCAAAGCAGCTCTCAATAATCAACTCAATCATAACTTCATTTTAATGATCACTTGAGCATAGAAATGTACAGCTGAGTCAATAAGAAGCTCCTAAAATTGAGTTCTCATTTATAGAATTTACAAGTGACATCCAAGTAGTATGGCGCAATGCGGCCTATCTTACACACAAGAGTTGATGTGATGACTGGACCATAACTGGGAACTTCCCGGATATGAAGATATAAGAATTCATACATATTCCTAATCCTTCATCTAACTTTAATCTCATCAATAGCTCAAGCACGTGCTGCTTTTTTGCTCCCAAGAGTGAGCTCTAGGTCATCTACCGCAATTTCATATACTCTCTCACCTTCCCATGCCATAACTTTGCCACATCCAAAATCAAATTCACAGCCACGCATCCTTTTAGCTGATTCTCCACAGCCAAACTCTACATGCCCATTCAAGGCGTTTAGGAGAACATTCTGTTGAGAAACCGGTTTAACAAGGTTAAAAGTAGGCGAAGTTAGAGCCACCATCCGGGAGCTAACCCAGTGAGCAAAATCAACAGGGGAGGCATCAGACTCGTCACATTCCGGAATTGTAGCCGGTTTAGATTGTTGGCGCCGGGTAGGACTTGATGGTGCAGAAGCAGCAAACATTGGATGACAGAAAGAATGCAATGCACTCGCTGATAGAGATTCCCAGAGTGGTTTAGGCTTTGATCTCTGAGTAGGAGAAGAAAGAGGGGGGTGACAGGGGCACTGCTAGAAGAGGGGATGGCAGCTAAATTACGGAGAAAAGGGAGTATATATGATGGGGGATTTCCCTCACACCTAGAGGGACTCGGAAATGAAGATGATGTAGGGCTGACATGGTAAGAAGGTGCTGGACTGGGGAAGGAGGATGACATGGGGCTAGGCTGAACTGAAGAACATGCACTGATATTCATCGAGGCACCAGCAATCTCGGAAGGTGGAGGCTTGCAGCCCTGAGTTTGAGAATATTAACAGAAATTAGCATATAGTCGGAGTAAATGGTTAGAGCAACATTCCAATTATATTAGTAACATTCTTTCATCTAGATAGTTCAGTCCACAATTGATGGTATACACAAACATAAAATCAGAACAGATGTACAGAAAATCTATTGAAGCTGGAAAAGATTAAAGTCTTAAACTAGAGATCTGAGCAGAAATTTCAGCACTTAATGGGAAGCTAAGAATCACAGCAAATTGGGAAAGATATGCATTTCTCTAGCTCCACACTAGGGCAAATAGAAAAAAAAAACTTCAGTAGACTTGTTAAACTACTGTACAGCTCAAAGACATACCAAAACACAAATCAAAACATACATATACATAAAAGTTGGAAGTGGCAGATCCAAGATTTCACTCAAATGGTTCGGAGAAACAACAAAAGCTGAATATAAAAAACAACCCGCAAGGGTGGCTCAGTTGGTTGAGCATGTGGCTTTCATAATGGAGGTCTTAAGTTCGAAACCTTCTGCCTACGACAACAACGGATTTGCCTTCTGGGTCGAGCTCGTCGCACCGGGCTTACCTAGTGCGGGTTACCTCTCCTGTGTGGTTTGCGAGCTATTGCACAGGAGCTGGGTTTACCCTGTGCGCACCCGAAGGGTAGCGGCTGCGGGTTCCCATGTCATCAAAAAAAAAAATGTTGTCCCTGGGAATCGAACCTAGGACACTTCCTGGATCGCTTGAGCTAACCTTTTACATTTGTTCGAGGTATTAAAAAGTGATTATGTGTATATAAACAAAGAAAATATACCCTATATATACAATGTAATTTTTTGCCGAACACCCTCCCACCCTTTAAATCCACCCCTGAAAGTTGGAACCTAGAACAGAAACACAGCAAATCTTCAACAAAGAAATCTCACCCAGCAGATCGATCCTCGAAGTTATATAATAGAATTTCAATCAAACAGTAGAGAGAAAATAAAAATATCTAAGACCAGATTACCAAACTTTTTGTAACAAGACTCAATTCTTCATGTACTTGATTTAAAAGATTACTACTACTTTTTATTTCACCATTGTAAATCCACCACACAAACCAACATAAAAATGTAAATCGGGAATGAAAAACTAAGAACATCACTAAAAAGTTAAAGATGTCACCTTGCGATAAGTAGTGCCATCTTCTTCAACAACCCAACCAGCTTGCATGCAAAGAGCTTTCAAAACCTCATTATTATCACACTGTTTGGGAAGTTTAATGTTACCTGAGCTCTCAGACCAGCAAATATTTTGGCGGCTATAGCCCTTCTTCTTCTCTCTCTTCTCTTATTGTTTTCCCTCTCCTTCCACGACGGTAACCTCCCTGATGATCCGCCGGAGGCCGTCATTCCGATTCTTTACCGGCGACAGCTCTTCTTTGTAGTATTTTTACGAAGAGAAGAAGAAATGGGAAAAGGGAGAGAATGGTCACTAGGAGAAGAAAGATTTGTTTATTGGAAATGTGGAAGAGAGGATTGTACTACTTGCCTGGATTCTCTTTTCTTTCTCTCTTTCGTGTAGTTGACCATTAATAAAAGAGTTCTCTGTTCACCATGGACGATATAGGGATGATTGCACTACAGTATTATGAGAAATCTGTGAGCAAAATATTTCATATTTACATCAAATCTAAAATATTTAGGACTGGTTGGCCAGGTGAATTATTCACTTTTATTCGAATTTTTTTTTCATATTATTTGAAAATCAACAGTTGCTTATTAAAATTATATTTGAAATTTGAAAGACATCTAAAGTCCTATTTTCACCTCTCTTTTTTTCACTTTTAGTTTTAAACCATTACGTTTATTTTTCTTATTCAAATTTTATCCTAAATATTTTATTTTTATAAAAATGACCCCATTTATATCAGCCACCAAACTGTTGCATGCTTTGCTACCCATTACCAATATTCTGAACTTCATAGAACAAAACTTGACACTCTTTGGGGTTGATCAATTTGAAAGAAAAATAAAATAAAATAATAAAGATTAGAGTTGACGAATGTGATTTGGATAGAGGAAGAAAATTATAAGGATGACAAATTCGGACAAATTAGTCAAATTTGGGTAATTTACTAGTTTTAAAAATTCGGGGGTATAAATCATATTTCATATTTTTTTTAGAAAAAATACATTCAAACTATTAAATATTATTTACAAAAACTATTATCAAACACAAATCCGTCTTCAACTCCAATAACAACAACAACAACAACAAACCCAGTATGATCCATCTTCGACTTCAATTTCAACTTCAACTTTTAAATTTTTAAAAATATTTGGTTCTATGGCCAAACGCCTACTTAATACCTACACAACTCTATAAATACAAAATATTTTTATGTATATTGTTTTTGTAGATTTTTTTATAAATTATTTATAGTAAAATGTTTTGTCTCATCATTTTAGTTCTTTGTTTTGGGTCGTTCGGGCGGTGCAAGGATGATTAATCCAACTTAAAGTTTTGACTCTGAAAAAGCATCTAACAAGTACCAGAATGGCATCTTCTATATCCATTTATAATTTGAGTATAACAAAATAATTTAATTCAAGAATTATATGAATTAATATGATTAAGATAACATTAAGAATGAACTACTAGATAAAATTATAAACCTCCGCTCTTACAGGTGGCTTTCACACGTGCAACATAAAGAGCTTAGGAGAAAGAAAGGGATAGGGACAACTTGCGTTGTTAGTAACAGCTAACACGTGAATTTGGTCTCACTCACCTCATTATTTTAGAATTTACCACTAGCACGCCGCTCCACCCCACAGGTCACTAATCACCATTGTTGTACCTATAGGTTGAAATCCACTTCATTATTAAAAGTTGGCACGATCGAAAACATCGTCTAGTTGTCTAGTAATAGACGAATGAATGATTAATTCAGATACGATTATTGATTTCTCACATAATGTTTTATATTCTCGTCGGGAGAACTTTGAACACAATTATCCTTCATCAATTATGGGTGCTCGCAAAAATTCATACCACTAAAAGACTTGTACATCTATAATCAATTTGAGATAGTAAAGAGTTGATGCTTCCCATTAGATTATTCCAACTCCAATGGACCATAGCCAATACCAGTATATTATTTCACGTGTGGCTTAGTGTGGTAAAATTTCACGGATATCTTATTTGGACATGGTTATACTTTTATGTGGTACGAATTAACTTGAATGGTGATTTCGAAATCCGCAATTATTGTCTTCTTTTTACCTTGATAGGAATGTACACCGCCACGTGGGTCACTATAATTTAATACTCCTTCTCTTCAATTTTACTTGTTCACGAGGGATTTTGTATTCATTAAAAAGCAATATTAATGATGTATAGATTTAATGAACTTGAAAATGAATTGATGAATGAGTAGTTAATGTTAAGGGTAAAACAAAAATAAATAAAAAAATATCTTTTTCTTGATATATTAAAGTGGACAAATAAAAGTGAAAATATATCTTTAGTAGACAAGTAAAAGTGAACGGAAGGAGTATAAGAATATTGTGTCTAAGCCCAAAAGCTGTTGTTTCCATTCGAGCCATTTCAACTTTTCTCTTGTTCTTCATTACCAGCAGAGCCACATGCAGAGTTGAAAGTTGAGATCGTGATATAACTAGATTGTCATATATGAAAGTCAAGCTCGGAAATCAGTTTATTGAAAGAAGAAAAATATCTCTTCTTGCGTCAATTTATGGACCATTTAAGACGTTGACGGACTTTAATTTTATGTTGGCTGAATTGCATATTGAGCAAATGAAAGTTAAGAGTAGAATTTCTCCAAAAGGATATCAAATTCGAATTTGAGCTAATGTGACGGAGCTCGATCCATACTTAATAAAGACTCTCAAAGATGGAGACGAATGACGATACACAAAATTGGTCCGTAATGATTGGTGTATATTCAAGATGATATCTTAAATATATTGCTTATTGAGTGATTTTGGTCCTTTTATTAGTTTATAATAAATGAGTATTTTTTGTCTCTATCAAATATTTAATATTTTCTTTTTGTTAGATTTAACGAGAATGGTCAAAAGAAAAAGGATTTAACATGAACTCACATTTGGGGTGCAATTTTTTGAGTTTCTAATATGGTCTATGTCTAGGGTCTAATGCAACTTTTTGAGGTATTAAAAATTGGTGTATGGTGGAGTGTGATGTTGTGATTTTTGAAATTTGACAAGAATTTTCTACTTTTTCCAGTTAAACCTTCTTTCCCTACAGTTCTCGCTTTCTGCCGGCCAGAGTTTTGTCGGAGTATAACAGGGCTTACTTTCGACAAACTTAGAGCGCAAAATTTCTCAAGAGTATATTTCAGAGGCCATTTTGAACTTACTCCTAACGATAAGGGACCTTTTTGTTATTTTATCCAAAGATGTGATTACTGAAATCAATAACCAAAAAGCTTCAGAGAAGCCTAAAATGTTGGCATAAATTCGTAATATCTCCTTACAAGCAGAAACAGAAAAATATTTTTCAGAGATAAAATTAGCTTTATTAAAAAAAATTAAATTTGTCAATTATCCATTTTTAATTTAACCCATTTCTCTCTCACGCTCTTCTTTCTTAATCCTATTATGAGATACATAATGTTTGGCCCAATGCACTAACTGTATAAAAAAAAATCCTGATAACAATTTAAAATCATTTATCTTTTTACATTATATTAGACGCAAAGTTAATTTTCTGTCTCTTTATATAATTTGACATATAAAAACACTTTTTTAAAAAGTATTGGTTGTACATAAGCTGTTAATCTAGTACTAACAAAAAGATTTTTAAATGATGTCACCAAACACAACAGGGATTGCTCCAAAGTACTTCATTTGAGAAGGAAAAAAACATTTCAAAACCTGGTATCTGCAAGCCTTGAAGATATTTTAACTTATGTTAAGGACCTAAACATTGCATTGCAAATCTGGGATCTTTAATTGAATGCTTATTACTACTATATATATATATATATATATATATATATATATATAAGCAAACTTAGGGACTTTTGTAGTCCTCACAAGAATTTTTATTTTTTTAAAACTTTTTAATTAATTACTTTTAGGTCCTAATCTTATTTATTTAAGTCATTTTTTTTTTGTTTTTTGTTTTTAAGGTCTACTTTTCAAAAGCTATCGAACCTCCTACCTCATTTTCCATGTTCTTTGGTTTTCTGTTTGGTGCTCGATATCCGCATTTGAGCCTAATTAATCCAGATAATTCGCACTGTATCGCGCCTATTCGGGGGAAGCACTCCCTCCAAAGATTTTTTTCATATCCATGTTCGAACCCTTAATTCCTAATTAAGGGAGGAGCAGTTTCATCCGCTGCACAAGTTAAATTATGTATTTGTCTTAAAAGTTCATTAACTATGTATAAATTATTTATTTAGAACTAAATAACTTCAGAAAATTATGATACATAACTTATAAATGTCAAATTCTGGCTCCACATTTGATTTGAAGTAAATAATTTCATCAAAATGGAAGTTAAAATATTAAAGGAGTGGAATGAAAATTTTGCTTTCATGTATTGAAAATATACTTATATGAAATTTAATTATTACTAACGTAATTACCCACTTGTGGGACTACAATGGGTATATCATGATTGTTGTTGTTGTATACTTGTACTAACACAAATTATATTTCTTTAATGAAAATATCTATTTTTATATTTTGAATTTGAGTCCGGGCTTAGCACTGACCTCACATAACTAGTAATATTATAAATATCAATTAATGTGACGTTATTATTCCAAGGTTTAATTTTTGCAATGCGGTTGGAAGCCTCCAAATGTCAACTAAGAAGTAGACGCGCAGTTAACTTATTACACGTCAGGTTTTGACTTTGTGAAAAAACACTCCAATTTTTGTCTTAAAAGATTTGCGTAATCTCAATCCGTTACCAGTTCCAATCCAATCTCACCAAACTCACCCACTAAAACATCCTTACTTCTTTCTTGCTTTCCAAATTTATACTCATAAGATAAAGAAATAAAAAATAAAAAAATTTGCCCTGTCCTTTTCCTGAATCCTTTACGTATTCTTATCAGATATTTACGTTTGATGGATGTACATATAGTACTATATAATACTATATCTATGTACTGTTTTATTTGATTATTGAATATTGTATGGTAAGTAGATCTCAAATCTTCATTTGGGGTTGTCCATCCAAAGATGGAATATTGCAGCAAATAAATAGTCATTAACTTTGGTATTAATTGATGGGGTTAAGCGCTAGAGCTTCCAGATTTCGGAATTCTGTTTTTCCAACTAAATCTCTGCTCCCCAGGCACCTTTCCACCATGAGGTCAGATTTCATTCTTTATTTGCATATTTATTCTACTTGTTTGTGTTTATGTTTCAAACGGGTTTAAATGGGATGAAACCATTATTGGCCATTGCATAAACGATCCAAACTAGTTTGTTTTTCTGTTCCACTATGTGGTTGTTGTTTAGTTGAGATTATTAATTTCTTTATGGTTTTCGAATTCATTATGCATGTCCATACATTGTTACTTCCTCTGTTTCAATTATGTAGCGGTTTGACTGAGTTTTGAGTTTTAAGGGAGAATTAATGACTTTATTATGGACTTATGAACCTTAGAACTTTTGGTCTTAAACATATGTAGTGACATGACTATGGCGATCAGAGGATGTTATTAAGAATAAAATGAAAAGTTTAAAGCTAAAAGAGTTTCAAAATATAGAAATATATCACTCTTTTAGGAAATAAATTAAAAGAAAGAGTGTTATGTAACACATGGAGTATTTATTTATCACGTTGGACCTTACTCTCCTCTGTCAGCTTTTGTTTGGGGGATTCAGATATTTCTTCCGATTATAGTATTGGATTAGTTGTTCCATTAAGGTTGCTGCTTCCTGTTATTTTCTTTTAGGTGTTAATAAGAGTTGATCCTTGGATGTTGTCCACGAGGTCTCTCAAGAATTGGAAGTTTTGGATGAGAGGATTTCGCTCAGTCAGTGAGACACTCTCTTTTAGTTGATAGATTGAAAGATTTGTATGTGAGATACCAGTGTTGATCCTTAGAGTAAGGGGTGCGAATGAAAACAAAGGTAAAAGTTTTAATTGATCATTAAGTCTGGAGTTGATGAAGTTAATTGCTACCTAGGAAAAACAATTATCTCTTCATTAGTGTTTATATGGCAGAGGGAGTATGGAAGTAAAGCAAGTGATACTGGGATCAGCAGATAAGTAGCTTGCAAAAGAGGAAGAAAAGCTCTTACTTAGGTTTACCTGCCAAAGGGAAAGTTTCAACTCCATTTGAGTTGAAGTAGATGCAATTGAATTACCCAACTTTTTAAAGACAAAAGTGATCTAATTTGTGAAATTCGGACAAACTTGTAAAACTAAAACACAAAATGAGTTTTAAACTGAAGGTAATTTGTCTTCAGGTGAGGAACACAATGCTGCTGCTTTGCTTGGTTAGTCACCATGTATCTTTCCTGTATCTGTTGAATGTTATAATCTTTCATACCACTGCTCCTCTGGGTCTTCTCATCAAGGGTAGAACATATTGCACTGTGATCCTGTAGGTAATCTGGTTTGATGTTTTTCAATGAGAAGTCAATGCAACATCTCCTTTGATGGAATTTATGGGATTGATTCACCTTCAGTATGCTGTTATAGAAAGTTCATCCGCTTTGAACGACATTGAGAAGGACAACCTCTTGATGTGTAGCTGAAACTGTGACTTTGGACCAATTTGAAAACCCCTTTATCCCCGAAAGAAATAAAGTTCATCCCTTTCAATCCATTTGATTTCTGGGAGAAGATTCTTCTTATACATTTTAGTGTAGCATCTGCATTTCTACTTTAGATTTTAATATGTTGGCCCATTACAGAACAAGGACAATTTTTGGGTTTTCTCTTTCCCTGATCATCATCAACATGGCTGCTATAATGGAGCGTGCTGATGAGAATCTCCTTCCAGCTGTTTACAAAGAAGTCAGTGAAGCTTTTACAGCAGGACCATCTGATCTTGGGTATCTCACATTCGTAAGGAACTTTGTGCAGGGGATTGCATCTCCAGTGGCAGGTATTTTAGTTTTAAATTATGACCGCCCCACGGTTCTTGCAATTGGTATCCTCTGCTGGGCCCTATCAACTGGAGCAGTGGGTGCAAGCAAGTATTTTATGCAGGTTGCCTTCTGGAGAGCAGTAAATGGCTTCGGTCTGGCTATCGTGATACCTGCTTTGCAGTCCTTCATAGCTGATAGCTATAAGGATGAAGTCAGAGGGACAGGATTTGGGTTTCTTAATCTAGTTGGTACTGTGGGTGGGATAGGAGGCGGAGCTATAGCTACAGTTATGGCTGGTCATGAATTCTGGGGCATACCAGGATGGCGCTTTGCCTTTGTCGTGATGGCAACTTTGAGTACTTTGATAGGATTCCTTGTTTTCTCTTTTGTTGTTGACCCAAGGAAAAAAGCCAGCGTCCAGCATGACAGGTAGTTGCTTATACCTTTTGTTGGTGTTTCTACTCTTTGGTTTTATTTTTGAGTTTTCATTTCTCATGCTAGGGAAGAATTGAGAGAGAAAGGCCGCTCAAATATCAATTCAATGTCAATTTGGATGGAGTCCTGGACAACCATGAAAACTGTCATCAAACTCCAAACGTTTCAGTTCATTGTTCTGCAGGGTCTAGTTGGATCCCTACCTTGGACAGCCTTTGTTTTCTTTACATTATGGTTTGAATTAATTGGTAAGTGGCCGGTTTTCAAGAATTAGTATGTCACATTTTCTTGTGCTGATAGACATGTTGTTGATTCTTTGATGGGTGTTAACTGCATCAATGGTGATCATGAACTTATGATGCAGGTTTTGATCATAATAGTGCAGCAGCACTTGTCGGTCTATTTGCCGCTGGATGTGCATTAGGATCCTTTTTCGGAGGAGTACTTGCAGACAAAATGTCTCGAATATACCCTCATTCAGGGCGTGTCATGTGTGCTCAATTTAGTTCTTTTATGGGCATCCCGTTCTCATGGTTCCTTCTTCGAGTTATTCCCCCGTCTGTAAGCAGCTATTCCACATTTGCTGTGACTTTATTCATAATGGGCCTCACAATCAGCTGGTGTGCGACTGCTACAAATGGTCCCATGTTTGCAGAAGTGGTGCCTTCGAAACACCGCACCATGATTTATGCTTTTGATCGTGCGTTTGAGGGTTCATTTTCTTCTTTTGCTGCTCCAATTGTAGGGATTCTCGCTGAGAAAATGTATGGTTATGATGCCAAGTCTGTTGATCCAATATTAGGGTCTGCAAGAGAGGCTTTAGCACTGTCAAAAGGCCTCTTTTCAATGATGGCTGTGCCTTTTGGTTTATGTTGCTTGTTTTACACCCCTTTGTATTGGACATTCAAGCAGGACCGTGAGGATGCAAGACTTGCTGCTGCAAAAGAAACAGAGATGATATGACAATCCCACGCTTTTCATTTCTTTGTTAATTCTTTCTTCTTGGATTCATTGGGCCCATCTGGCAAGTTCAGTTCATTTGGATTTGGAGTTTCTCTCTGTGACCACTTTGATGAAATGCTGCTGCACTACTGTAGGCCAAAACAACAGTGTTCCCATCTAATTTTGCAGAGGTGTCATCGGTGGCAACACCAGGACAACAGATTAAGTCTCCATTTCACTAATCTCACCTAACAGATCATACTCAAAAGTCAAAAATGTATTGGTGCTGAAACAAGCAGACGACTTTGCCGTACAAAGATATGCCAGCCATCAGGTAGTCCAACACTGAAGTAGCTGCTTCTGCAATGACAGGCTAGAATAGAGCGATGAGGGACAGGGTTTGCCTGTTTGTCTATGATACATGTAAATCCTTCCATTTTTTGAAGTTAGAAGAAAGCGACAGAACTATACGATCCTGTTGGTGTTACATCTAGATATTGAAGTTGAAAATTTTGATATAAATACTAAGCTCTGACATGGCATGTTACGCTCTTGCAATTTAAACGGAAGTTAGATAGTTAAGTTTGTTCCAACTTCTCTTCTACATGGCATAGCAAAGTTCTCTCTTCTTAGACGCTGCATTTGTCGTCCATATTGTCTTTCCATTGGTCTTCTTTGTGTTCATGACATGCTGTTCAGCAACATAACAACCATTTCTTTTTCCAGATGGAAATGAGAAGAACTTCCAACTTGAGTACTAATCAATTAGTATATCTTTCTTTGGTGTCCGTGACCGGACCAACGTGCACTTTTGATGGATATCTGTTACGATCAAGATACAGATAAAACTTTATAATCTTTGTTAGGTACATCGCTGGCTAGTTTTCTCATTGGAGCAATTCACTTCCTATTATATGTTCAATTAGTAATGTAAATTTATCGTTCAGCCAAGAAGCAGCACCAAGCAGACATCAAGAATGAGAAAAAAAAAAAAAAAAAAGGAGAGCAGATTTTCCAAATACCTAAATAATGCAATTTATTTAAAGAATATTCGCATATGGATCCATGTCGAAGAAGTTATAGCTAAAATTATATACTCCATGAAAATCAAACACTCAATAAGATGGCACAGCAAGTTTGCGGACACAATATACAACCCAGCAAGCCTCAAAATGATACAGCATCTGATCCAAAACACTATTGCCAGCATCAGGACAGCAGGCTATACGCATCGCGTGAAGCTTATATTGCCCACAGTTCCACCATGCATAGCCTTTTTCACATTTGATTTAAACAACTCAGGAGTATCTCTCAACACAGCAGCAGCCTCGAGATTAAGGGGATCCTCATGGTTTGGTTCCTGTACAGGTGTTGAACGGGATAAGTTGACTTTATATTTGTTGTATATATATGTGACAAACTAAGATGTTGCAGAGAAGCATAAATACCGTGAAAAGAAGATATAATCCGTAGATAATCGTGTTAATGTTGAGAACAGGCTTCCAATCTTCTCTAAGTACGTTGAGGCATACATTACCCTCCAAATCGATATTAGGATGGTATACCTGCATCTCACACAGAAAGCTCATGAGAATATTGTCTCTGGTGCATGTCAAAAAATATATAAGTGGAAAAGGAGGAAATATAGCTGTACCTTGGTCTTGCACTTGACTTTTGGTGGTTCATGTGGATAGATTGATGGAACCTGGAAAGAGAATAAAAAATTTCCTCCACTGCAACAACAAAACCAGGTTGTTTGGATGAGAATCAACATGATTGTGCAGTAATTACATTAACTGGAAACTGAGAATGCAGCCGCATGAAACAACTATGCTTAACACATACAAGTTCCAAACTCTATATTAAGGGGGGGGGGGGGGGGGGGGGGGGGGGGAGTATCAGCCATGCAATAGGAATTACTTACACATAGTATCCACCATCTGGCTGAATTTTAATCTCAAAGTTCATCAGCTTATCCTTCCCACCTGGAAATGATATTGTACAAGAACGGGGCAGGTTCAGCTCGGTAATGTCTGCAAAAAGTGAGTTGAAGTGGGTAAGTCTCAAGTGAGAGTGCTTTACCATAAAAAAGATTGAAAGGAAGTTTCATATCCCTATGGTTTCAAGAACTATGTGCCAACTAATAGAGCATCTAGCAAATCTTTCAATAGGGTGTTTCTATTGGATCTCCTAAAAGGTCTTGTCTGATTTAGTACATCTAGACTAGGTCTAGCCACTAAACTATCAATTGTCATAATTTTTCCAATTGAACAATGTATGGAGTTCCTTTTCTCCTCTGAGAAAATTTTCAAATTCATTTATATGTTCTTTCATCCTAATGTTCATGTTAATATCACCCAGTTTCTAGGTACTTCCATGCTGATTGCTGCATCAAATGCCATGTTGCTCCAATTGCTGATTTTAATTTTCAACAGAACCAATGCATGATGCTCAAATAAATTACTCCAAACAAAATTGCAAAAGATATTGCAGAAACAACATAAAAGAGTAAATAGACCAAGCAAAAAGATAATGTGATCAAAACCTTTGCGTAGACGCAGTTCTCCAGCAGTCTGCTTGTTACCAGGACCCGCACCATTGCCATTCGCATTGTCCTCTTTTTGCTTCTCTTTTACTTTGAACAATCTGATCATTTTTCCTAAAACAAATAACAATCAGTTCCATGAGCATATTTTTCCAGAAATAACTTGAATAGTGGAAAAGGAGTTCACACACTGTATTTTTGCAATGGATATATAAACAATGGCAATGATGAAAAGTTAAAGATGTCCAATTTTGTGTAGACCGCCATCTCTACTTAGGCAAAGTAGGGAATATATACCCGTCATGAATAACTTGTCGAAACCCCTTCAAAAGAAAAATAATGGAAAGGACTCCTACACGAAGAGCAATGTACTTCTAAGCATTTGTTACTCTTTTACTCTTCTAGTAATATAATGCTTAGGCGATTGAAACAACAGTATATTAACTTAACATGAACAAGTTCATGGTTTCGTATATACCTTTCCCGAATATATGATTGGGGAGACTCCTACAGCATAATTCAATGTACACACTTATTAGGGCAAACTTCTTAACTTTGTTTACAAATCAAGGTTCAATTTTTTCTCAAAATTTCCACTCATGGCGGTAAAGATCAATGTGGCTATCAACAAAACCATTACTAGAGTCCTAAATTATGTGGAAAAGGGATTAAAAATTAAACAGATAATTAAAAACTCAGTCTGATGTCAACAACATAAAACAAAGAACCAGTAAAGAAACCAAAACTTTTTCTATAAATATCCCCAATTCAGTATTCAGTTAATTATCTAAGAAAGAAACTAACCCTACCCCCCACCCCCACCAAAAAAAAAAAAAAAAGACATGTACACAACATAAAGGGTGGCTAAAAGTTCAATCTTTAAAAACAAGAACATAACGATGAAGCCTAACAGTAAAAGGGGGCGAATGTTAGTGACATGCAAAGAAAATTCCAGTTATCAAGACTTGGCAATGGTGAAAAAAAGAAGACACAAATCAAAAACCCTTAAATCCAAGAAACTAAACAGTGAGATCACAAACACAACTGGAACATAAAAGAAAAAGAAAAGAGATGAGTGATGGTACCTTTTGATTTTTGAAGAAAGCGCAGAGAGAAGTGAAAAACCTGAAACGGAGAAAAGTTGTTTTAGGGGAAGTAGAAACTCTCCATATATATAGCACACTGGTTTCTTTTATTCCCACAATCCCAAGGACACTCAACAACTTGTAGCCTTAGGCTTTGGTTATACAGACGTTTTCAGACCTCAAGGAGAAATATGAGTTATGTTCCATGTTGGAAAAGGAATATTATTACTGTTGGGAAATTTCAAAGGTTGAAAAGATTATTGGTATTTACTCCCTCCGTCTAAAAATACTTGTCGTGTTTTGTTTCTTGAGAGTCAAGCTGTTTGAAATTTAATTAATATTTTAAGATGTATTTTTTCACCATATTGATATGAGAAGAATTATAATTTATTTTGGAGTAGTTTTTTTAATCTTTTAATTATAATTTTAAAATATTAAATTAACATGATCCAAGTTAGCTTTGAAAATTAGTTAAATTAACTCTAGAAAAGTGAAACGTAATACTCACAATGTCTCAATTTATGTGATAGAATTCAGATTTCGAGAGTCAATAAGAAAATCTTTGACCGTGATTTATTCGTATGTCCTTTAAATATTTTAAATTGTTAATTATTGTGATTTATATTATTTTTTATGTAGTTTATAAATATGTAAATTATTTTTTAAAAAGTTTAAGGATTGTATGTCTGAATTCACGATCAAAATAAAGAAATTTAACTTTCGAAATCCGAACTGTATCATATAAATGGATATACGGAGTAAATACACTGGTACGGAAGAAGTAGCATGTTTTAATCCTTTTTAAAGTAGAACGGTAAAATCAGATCTTGTTTCCGCACCTTTTGATGACTTTTTATCATATATTTAGATGAAGATCAATTCCCGATGAAAATCGAAAATGATTTCTTCTCATTTCAACGGTATTGTTGCATGTTTCTTCCCTTGAGCAACGTATATTAGAATACATGAGCACAATATTTTCAAAAGGACTGTATAAATATTATTTAAAAAAATAAGTTGAAGAAAAAAAAATTATGAATGTTGATCATATATAGCTAATAATGTTGATCATATATAGCTAATTAAATAAAGGAAGTCTGTCTCACAGAAGTCATTTCTCTCATTGGGATTTTGATATATAGTTATGTCACTTTGCTCATAGTATATATCCTACATAACACCAAAAGCCTATATTGCCCACAGGTCCTAATTAATTTTGACTAGGTTAAGAAAAAAGCTCTCGGTGCACGTTAAGCAGGATAGCTAACGTACGCCAAAAGCTTCAATGGCACGAGGGAGGAAAAAGAATCCACCACCACCACCACCGCCGGAACCCACCTCGCCGAGAGATCCCACACCCACACCAATGAGAGATAAGAGCGACCGTACTGTTACGCCTGAATCGGGAGTTCCTCAAGCCCTAGCCCCCATTCACTTCGGGCAATGGATGGTGGGCAAAGGTAGTGCCCCTACTGTGCTACAAAGACCAAAATCAACGACGATAGGACAGCCACAAGGTACCCCGCTGAGCAGTCCTATCAGAGTGGAAACTCAACCAGATCCAAAAGTGACGACCCACCCACAGGTGACTCAAGCCCCAGAGCAAAAAGAAGAAACTGAGACGGTGCGCAAATTGACATTTTCAACAGGTTCAAGTGCGATTAAGAATATAGATGAAGAACGGGAGAGGATAAAACCCCCATCTCTAGCTGAGATTGTGAAAGGGAACCGCTCATTGGACCAAGGTAAGAAGCTTGACTACTTTCCGCCTACTATTAAGGATGGAATTAAAGTAGTGAAGCTTAATCCAACTGGAATTGAGGAACAAAAGGAAAAATGGCAAGATGCACTGGTGGGGTTTGTAGTGAGGGGGAACCCTACGTTTAAGGAGATGCTGAGGTTTGTGTATGGAGTCTGGAATTTTGTTGCTACACCGCAGGTTTTCCTACATACAGATGGCTATTTTATCTATCGATTCGAAAGTGAAGAGGACAAGGAAGCTGTGCTGGAAGCAGGACCGTATACGTTTAATAGTCGACCCCTGATTGTTAAGCAGTGGGAGGAGGACTTCGAAATTACAGAGGAGTCATCCAAGCTGCTCCCTATTTGGGTAACTTTCCCTAGTCTGCCCATACAATATTGGGATATAGAAAATCTTGGAAGAATTGCTAGTTGTTTGGGGAAACCTTTGTGCACAGATAAACTAACAGCTCGAGGGGAGAGAGTGTCATATGCTAGAATGCTTATCGAAATGGACACATCCCAACCTTTCCCTAACTCTATCCTAATTGAAACTCCAACAGGGAAAGTTCCAGACCAGAGACTTGACTATGAATGGTTGCCAAAATATTGTCAAGAATGTTTGCAAATAGATCATCATATGGCTACATGTAAGGAAAATCCTGTGAATCTAGAAAAACCAGCAGTGGAGCAAAGGAAGAAGAAGCGACAGAGATTCAGGCAGGAATGGAGATCAAGACATGATGACAATGTCCTACCGCAAAATGGAGTAGCAGTAGCTCCTCAGGCTAGTGGTGCTCCTGATGCTAATAATTCACACGCTGATAAGGCTGAAGGAAATATCCAGAGAATTCAACTTAAAGGGAAAACAAAAGAGGTCCATACTTCTCCATCCAAGGCAAAGAATACGGATGCTGCTGAATTGGAGCAATTCTGTCGCCAAAATAAGAATGTTGGCCTAAAAATCGCTGAAGGAAGAGAGGGTGACAAGGGGCAGGGAAGGGTGGTCACACACAACCCCCCATGATTTTTTGCTCATGGAATATTCAAGGGCTGAACAAGCCCTTCAAGCAGAAGGAATTGAAAACCTTCATGCTTAAAAACAAAGTAGATTTAATAGGGTGTTTGGAAACAAAGGTTCAGAAGAGAAATGCAACTAAGATTAAGAAGCAAATGGGTATGGAATGGGAGATATTCACAGACTATCCAGCAGTCCCAAATGGCAGAATATGGGTTTGTTGGAAGCACAAAAAAATTAGAGTTAGAGTTCTATACTCTGATTCCCAGCTAGTACACTGTACTGTAGAGGACAGAGATTCCTACTTCAAATGCACCATGACATTTGTGTATAGGCTTAACACTGAGGTTGAGAGGAAGGCACTATGGCACCAGCTAAGGAGTCTAAATGCTAGTATAAATGACCCTTGGGTGATCCTTGGAGACTTCAACACAATTCTATCTGTGGGGGATAGAATAAATGGAGCACCAGTGCATCCGGCTGAACTAATTGATTTTCAAGACTGTGTGGAAGATATTGGAGTGGGACAACTAACTAGAAGGGGTTGTCACTACTCATGGTGTAACAAGAGGGATGCCGGGGGTAGGATTTATAGCTCAATTGACTGGATCTTTGGCAATCCCCACTGGTTCATGCAATATAATGATCTCACGGCCTTATATCATACACCAGAGTGTTCGGACCATTCCCCAATTTTGGTAAACACTGAGGTTAGTAGGCAGAATTTAAAGAGGCCCTTCAGGCTGTACAATGTGCTGTTGCAAAATCAGCAGTTCAAGCAGCTTGTTGAAACCACATGGCAACAACATATACCGGGGTATGCAATGTATAGAGTATGGCAAAAGCTGAGACTAATATCACAGAGGGCAAGGCAGATGAATAGAGAAATGAATGGGCTGGATACAAGACTAGAGGAGTTGCGAAGCCAGTTAGAGTATATACAGAACCAGCTCAGCACAGACCTTTACAACACTCAACTCATAAATGCAGAAAAAGAGGCCATAGTACAGCTAGAAAAATGGTCTAATATCCATGAAAGGGTACTCAGACAAAAATCGAAGGCAACATGGATAGCATATGGGGACTCCAATACAAAGTTTTTCCATGCATCCCTCAAAGCCAGACAAGCTAGAAATAAAGTTGCAGCAATCAGCAATGATCAAAAGGAAACATTTACTGCCGCAGCACAAATACAGAGTGAATTTCTGAATTTTTTCACTAACCTTCTGGGAACAAGACAAGCAGAACTTCCTAGTATCAATGTGGACATAACAAGGGATGGACCTTGCCTCACACATGAGCACAGAAGGGAGCTTGTTCAGGAGGTTACAAGAGAGGAAATTCTAGTGGCTCTCAAGGACCTGCCCCTAGACAAAGCTCCAGGAGAGGATGGGTTCCCTGCTGAATTTTTTAAAGACTAATGGAGCTTAGTAGGAGAGGATGTAATAGAGGCTGTCCTAGACTTCTTCTGTAGTGGGGAGATGCTGCAAGAGATAAATTGTACTACTATCACACTAGTTCCAAAAGTCCCAAACCCCACATATGTCAAAGAATTTAGAACAATAGCCTGCTGCACGACAATCTATAAATTGATCTCTAAAGTTATCACTACCAGATTAAAAAAGGTGGTGGATTACTTAGTGGGACCCTCACAGTCATCCTTTATTGAAGGAAGGAGTATTCTTGACAACGTGATTGTAGCTCATGAACTGATCAAGGGTTATTCTCATAAAGGTGTTTCTCCTAGATGTATGGTGAAAATAGATATTAGAAAATCCTACGACTCAGTGGAGTGGTGTTTCCTACAGATGTTGTTGGTTGAGTTTGGCTTTCCTATGAAGTTTGTACAACTTATCATGGTATGTGTTACAACAGTAAGATACTCTCTGATCATAAATAGTGGCTTAACCCCACAGTTTCAAGCCAAGAAGGGGCTTCGGCAAGGTGACCCGATGTCACCTTATTTGTTTGTACTGGCTATGGAGTATCTCAATAGATCACTCAAGCAGCTCAGACGTATACCTGGCTTCAATTATCACCCCAGGTGTGAGAAAATGCAACTGATTCATATTTGCTTTGCTGATGATTTGTTGATGTGTTGCAGAGCTGATCAATGGTCTATCAGACTGATGATGGAAGCTTTTAGTCACTTCTCTGAGGTCTCAGGCCTTCAGGCCGACATGGAGAAAAGTTCTATCTATCTGGCAGGGGTAACTCAGGAAGTGAAGGATCAAATTGTGGATGAGATGCACTTCACTGTGGGTGAGCTTCCATTCAAATATCTCGGGGTTCCACTTTCATCAAAGAAGTTAAATATCCAACAATGTATGCCTTTAGTTGAGAAGATGGTGGCAAGAATTAAATGTTGGACCACAAAATTCCTTTCTTATAGTGGTCGACTACAACTCATAAAGAGTGTCTTATTCGAGATGCAAACATACTGGGCACAGGTATTTTTGCTACCAAAGAAAATCACTAAGCTGATCACTAGTGTGTGTAGGAATTTTTTATGGACTGGGACTGCTGATACATCTAGGAGAGATCTGGTAGTATGGGAGAGATTATATTTACCGGAGTCAGCTGGGGATCTCAATATCATAGATGTGTATCAATGGAATAGAGCTGCTATCTGCAAATTACTCTGGGCTTTGGCTGCTAAAAAAGATACACTGTGGATCCAGTGGATTCATAGTTTTTACATCAAGAAGAGAAACCTGAATGAGATGCTAACCCCACCACAAGCTAGTTGGCTTGTGAGGAAAATATTTGATGCAAGGGAATGGTTGAATACGACTAACACCTTCGCTACTCTACACAGCCACTGCCACAAAGGTAAATTTAGTATCAAAAAAGCATATCAATCTTTCCTACCTCAATGGCCGAAGGTGACCTGGAAAGGAATTACAGTGGGAGCAAGCACTATGCCAAGACATAAATTTATTACTTGGCTTGCTATTCAACGACGACTGGCCACTGTCGATAGGCTGGAGAAATGGGGCATTAAAGTGGATAAAAAATGTGTACTGTGTACCTCAGGCAGAGATGAGACTCTTGATCATCTGCTATTTGACTGTGCGTATTAATGCCATATTTGGCACTCCTTATTGAGGTGGATGGGTATTAACAGACAGATTACAAAGTGGGAAGATGAAGTCAACTGGCTGGCACAACAGATGAAACACAACCAAGCTAGAGCAGAGATATTGAAGTTTTTGTTTGCTGCAGCTATATACAATGTCTGGATCGAGAGAAATTGCAGAAGGTTCCAAGGGGTATCACAAGAAAGCTCACAACGGGTAAAGGAGATTGCCCTGCAATTGCACATCAAGGGCAACTACCAAAGGAAGTGGCAACTTATGTTACAAAAACTTAACAGATTTCCTGTTTAGAAATTAGTTTACTCTGTATAGGATGCAGTCGTATTCTTAGAACAGTCGAGGTATTTACTTGAGGTCCAGGTCCTATAGTCCAAAAGGAACTGGCGGAAATATGTACAGACACACTTGGTTGAATAAAATTTCCATATTTGACCAAAATTTTTTTGACTAGGTTTACTTACAGTAGTCTACGCGCAAGTATCAACATTGTGCACTTGATAATCTCACTTTTGTCTTGATATGATTGTTTGTGTGAGTGTGAGAATTCTCTCTTAGAGCCTATTTGGATGGGCTTATGCCTATAAGCTGTTTGCTAAAAAAAATAAGTTGGGGTAGTCTAGCTTATTTTTTTTTGGCTTATAAGCTGCTTTAGATAAGTTAAGTCAAATGGGCCCAATTATTTTTTTGAGCTTATTTTAAGCACAAAATGACTTTAAGCTGGCCAGCCAAACACTCAAAAAAGCTGAAAGCAGCTTATAAGCAACTTATAAGCCAATCCAAACGGGCTCTTAAATTTAAGGGTATCATATACTCATATCTAAGACTGGAAGCGTGGAAGTCATGTTTACATTATCTTGTGTTGAATTTATATATAGTATAAAGCTAGGCATAGTGTCATGATCCAAATTACGGATCGCGCGGACACCTACCGTATTGTCACCTAGTAGGCGAACACTTACCAATCAACCCATGATTCATAAATCGTCTTTACAAGCATGTAACCGCTAACGCAAGTACTAGGTGGAAAACATCATAACCCTTTTCATAAAATCAAGAGAAATTTTTTCTAATTTTCGGAATCTAGTCTAGACATGTACAAGAGCTTCTATAATACAAGGAATAGACTGAAAATAAAATGGCACAGCTTCTGCCTGGAATGAGATGAACAAAGCTGTAGGGAGATGTCCGTCAACCAACTAGTGAAACCTTCAGCAATAACCTGAAACATACCTACACCCCTAAAAGGCATGTAGCAAGAGTAGTATCAGTACACCACACATACTGGTAGGAATCATAGGCCGACTATGATTAGTTTACGCAATATAATGTAAAATTAAATAAAATAAACACTGTAACATTTCGCTTTTACGCGGTTTAAGGCATAAAGGCTACTACGAACTCGTTGGTGCTCTTTTGGACTTTTTTTTTTAAAGAGACGCCACCCAATTTTAGGAAAATTAGGAAAACCGAGGGTGAAGGGTTTATTCAAATACCGTGAAAAATCCTTCGTAATCCAGAGTTTTAGGTAAGGGTTCTGATCCCCTGGAGAAGGTGTTAGGCACCACAGTATTAAGGATCCGTACTATGCAGTTGACCTTCGAATTCCAATCTATGAGTATTTGCATGAACTGTCTGTTTACTGTTTATTCTCGCAAAAAACTTGTCACTTTGCTTGTCATTTTGAGAAAAGAATTTGAACACGTGCCCTTTATATATAGGGTACATAGATTCGAATTGATAATATCCGAATAAAATAATCTCCCTTAGTACACAAGCATGATGTATTTTTGTTTTGGAAAAATGAGTATAAAGTTGTCATCTTTGACCAAACAGAACTGCCCTCTTAATTCAACACTAGAAAAGACCAGAGCATATATTTTTTCTTTGTGATTAATGTGTTTCACTCTTGCAACATTCTGTGGTTTTGAAATATCGTTTTATTTAAAATTAAATTGTTCAAAATAGTCTAGCTAATTATCTATTTAACTTTTTCAAAATCATTACGCTAAATCCGGATTTTTGAAAATGATTTTGGGGACTTAAAGTCAATCTAAACAGCATAAGTATCGTTATGCTAAGACTACTAGTTCATACGATAAGGATTCCACTATGACATGAGTTTTTACAACTTTTTGTACAAATACACACAAAGCTCAAGATGAAGGAAAAACAAGAAAACAAAAAAAGGAAATGGAAAGGCCAGGGGCGTACCAAGCCGCATAGTTAGCCATTTTCACTCATGGCTGGACCTTCTGTGCGCCAAGCTATTTAATTTTGTCTTTACAAACTCGATATCTTTGGAGAAAGAATTTTTCTTATTGGGCCTGAGGCCCAATAGGCAGGCTGACCCCGACCATATGGTGAAGGGAAAAAAGAAAAAAAGGGAAACCGGTTAGTTTATAATTTTTTGAACTCATCACACTTATAACTTACGCACACATATATATCGAAACTTCTTACAAGTTACATAATTATGGCTTTTGATTACACTGTTGGTTTTACTTGTTATATCCCATATTTTCGCATGTTCGGAAAATTCGAAATAATTTTTGACTTGTAAGAAATAAGGCCATAATTTGATTTTTATTTAAAATATGTGTGTTGTCCATGAAATGTTGATATGAAAATATCGAGGAAGGCTAAGGGCAAAAATTGGAATTTCGGAAATTAGTTTCGGGAATTACAAAATAAGCCCCTAAATGAATTGGGCTAGAAAAAAAAATGAAAGACATTGAGGCCCAAAATTGGTGTTGGCCGGTTATGGAGGAGAAAAATGGTCCAAGCCCAAGTGCCATAAAAATCCAAGTCTAATAAGTAGCAACAAAAGGCCACAATTCTTCATTCATCATTGGAAGTTTCAAGAACAAAACAAAGGAGAGAGAGAGAGAGACCAACAAAGGCCATTCGGCCACTTCAAAATAAATAAATAAATTGTGGAGCTCAAATCTTTGGTTCAAACTCATCTCTTTTGAATTCCTATTAAGTTGGAAACCCTCTTCAATGTGATACAAATTTGGAGGCAAGAAAGTACTTTTTTTATCAAGTGCGAATTCTTGAAAAAGGTAAGAATTATACTCTTTTTATCTTGGAAGAATTTTATATATATATTGTAGTATATGGAAGTGAAGGTAAAGTATGAGAATTTTGTGTTATGGGTATGTGGGTGTGTGGCCGAAAATGGGTAAATGGAGAGGGATGATCAAAATTTTATTTATTATGTTAATTGTGTTGTAATGGCCTTTTAATGCAAATGGAAGAATTCTAGTTCTAGTTGGCATGACAAATTTGTTGTTAAGTTGTTGTCGGAAAGTATGTGATGTTATTATAGATTATGTAATTGTGAGAATGGAATTGTTAAAGTGCAAATTTCGGTTGTTGTTGATGAAATTGGAAGATGAAAAATGTGTTGTGAATGTTGTATCGAAGGTTGGAGATTTCGGATGAATTCTAGTCTTGATGGGATTTTTGTATATTTTGTAGAATGGTATGAAATGCCTTGAAATGCTTTTGAATGATCTTGAATTGGTAATGAATGTGTAAGTGTCGATATTGGCTTGAAAAATTCATAGTTGAATTGAATGTCGATGAATTATGTTGAAAGGAAGGTTACTAGTGTTGGAATGCATTTTAGATCGGTTTTTGATGTTATTGGTTTGGTTGTTGGTATGGTTGTTGATGAATTTAGCCGAGTTTAATTCTCGGGGATGTTGAATTTACAGGGGAGGTGCTGCCGAAATTTCGGTAGACAAATACTAATTAGAATTAAAATTTTATGTACTTGTAGCTAATTTTTGGAAATTGATAATATTATTGTAGATATTGGAGAGCCCGAGACTTTCGAGATTGGTAGTGAGCGATCGAGGTATGTGAAGCTTATCGTTCTTCCTTTTTGGCATGACCCTTATGAAATAAATGAATGGCATATATGTACGTTCTAAAGAAAATTCTACTCTTAGAGCCACTAGGATGGCCTATGTCTTTGATTTTCATGAACTAATCCATACGACTTGTCACATGCCTATGATGTTTGAAGTATTAGTCGATACGTTTCCGGATATGGTTTGAAAAATATTTGATATGGCCTAAGTTGGACATGTAAATTTTGGATATGTGCATATGATTCTAAGACTCCGTTTGAAGTACCCTATAAGGTTATTTGAAAGTTCCTTAATAGGAATGATACTAAATTTTCAGAAAATGACCTATGATGTATTTTTCGAAAGTTCGTAACTTTTGTATACTAATTCCGATGGACTCGATGCCTACCTTAAGCCTTCTAATATCAGTATGTATATGTATTTATCCGTCGAGTCTTGGAATTTATTTAAAATGTATATGCATATGGTTTCCGCACTACTCCGCTCGTGCCTACTACTATGATATCGTTCGCCGGATCCCGGGCCGGTTTTGTGATCGTGCGCACTATGTAACATTCGGCAGTATGATGTGTTACGGTTCCCGAGGCCTCGCTATAGCGACGGGTACCGCTTATATACGGCGTTATGATGTGATATGATACATGACATGTTCTGGCATTGTGATACGTTATGATGATACGAGATGTTCGGGGTTTGTACGGAGATCTGAAACTTTCTGGAGTATGATGTGTTGTGGCGCCAGCGTCGGCGTGGCGACCACGTTCCTGAGCCTTATGCATGATTTTTTTTATTTGCATGATATATATATGTGTGTCTTCTGTACAGATTTTGATATATTCTTCGGTATCCATATTCTGCACTCCTCACTTTGGTTATGATTCTGACTTCAGTATTTCATGCTTTACATACTCAGTACATATTTCGTACTGACCCCCTTTCTTCGGGGGCTGCGTTTCATGCCCGCGGGTACGGACGCTCGTTTTGGTGATTCTCCGGTATAGGATACATATTCTGCCACTTGGAGTACTCCTTTTGATCCAGAGCTCATATTTTTTGTACATATCTTCTGTTATGCATACTCTGTATATGTACGACTATTTGGGTACGGCGGGGCCCTGTCCCGTCATATTTGTTATGTTTTGTAGAGGCCTGTAGTCATATATGTGGGTCATGGGTCATGTTTGTTCGTTGTGATTATGATCTGCGTCTTAATGCGGCCCCATTTACTATTATGGCCAAAACGGCCCATTTGTCTGTATATGTGTATATATCTGGCGATGTGTATTCCGCCAATCTATTGGATTTGGATATGATGTTTCTGTACGGGCGACCGCTTAAGATGATATTTGCTTTCAGTACTTGCTTAAAATGATGTGTGTTAAGTTTGAATGAATTTTGGATATGTCGATCTGGTACGTAAGTCTATTTGGGTGTCCAAATAGGGCACCAGTCGCGGCCCACGGGGCTGGGTCGTGACATTACTGGTCAAGTCCTTCGCAACACAAAAGGAGAACAGTCGTCACCATTCGTATTCTCGACGCCGCACAAGTTCCAAAGGATTTCATGAACCCCAGGCATGGCTGGACGTCGAGGAGTGGCTAAGACCAGTCCCCACATCATATCAACTCCGCAGACCAATATAACCAAAGAATGCGTCAAAGCCCCATAATTATGCACGAGTGTCACCACATATGGGAACAATTTATTTTGCAAACAATACTGAGAATAAACTCAAGGCCATAGTAGGAAAATCAAACAGGCGTGACAACACGATGACACAAGATAACTAGACAGCTCCAAGAGGGAAACACTATAATCACAAGGAAAAGACCAAACACAACTGCCCTCTTTATCCCTTTTTTTATCTGTATATATTCTATATGTGACTGATATGCCTACTCTTATACACCTAATACCTCCATGATATACACATCATATGTGTATATCAAATGTATATCACATGCATACCTTTTCCTCTTTTTACTAACATGTACATGCTTTATGTGTCTAGTCTCTAAATCCTTATCCCTAAAGCCCATGGCCCAAGGAATCATTCAATTTCACCAGCATCCCATCAAAGATCTGAAATTTAAAAGTCCTCTATCTTTCGTCCCTTCTGAACCCCTCTATATGTACTTATAGTAAATCAGGAAATATACTTCTTGAATATCCCTGCCATTATCCTTTGTCCTCCCTCTCATAACCCAAGTATACCAGACCTTAAACTAAGGCATACTCAAGTCTAAACTAGTCAACTAGACATCTTGTGAGCTATTCTCATAAGTTAGTATTAGACTCCAATTTTTGGCAATTCATAGGACAAATACTAGAGTTCACCTAGCCTATTTTATTTCTCACATTATTAGACACTTCTTTATAGCAAAGGCATATTCACAAACAGGAAAGGCCATAGGAAAGGGTTGTCCATATTATTCAGTAAGCAACAATACAGATGCGGATACCATAATTCAAAAGAGGTCAAGTATAACATACACTGAACAAGATATAAACAACTTCAATGTTCAAAGGCAGATACTAGGCAACTTCTAAACCTTAGTCAAACCTCACAGGAAGAGAAGGTACACAAACAGGCATATAGAATTTATGTGCACTATAGTTCATACTATGAGCAAAAGGACATATACCAGTTATGTTGTCTAAAGAGAGGCTTTAAATGATTCTAATGGTCTTGTAGTGATCTAGCTCATGATTTGGGACTTACTCCAATGAAGCTACCCCCCCGGGCCCCCATAGGTCTAAACAATCAAGTGTGTACACAGGATTTATCACTCAGTTTTAGTAAGTCATTGTGGCAAGAAAAATGAATTCGGTTCCAACCTGTGCCCTCCCCCTTGGTCTAATGGGGAGATTTGTAAAATATTAAGGCATCCATGTAGGAGGCATGTGCCTCTACAAGCTTATAGGAGTGCCAAGATGCCTTTTATGTGTAGGAAAGGTTTTATGGACCAAGCTATGTCTGGCCCTCGCCCTTTATCCTCTCTCCAAGACATTCTTTAAAAGACTGCCCAACGTTGTAGCATCCCCTTTGGAAAGATACCACTTACGAAACAAAAGCTAATTTCACACTTACAACGTTTAGAAGAAATTTATGACAAAAGATATTCACAAAAATATTTAATAGCGAAAATAGGCCCATGCGAAAAAGGGTTGAAAGGGCGACATTTTTTTTTCCATTGTACCCTCCGAAAAATTTCTTAGATGAAATACAATATCAAAGTATCAATTTAAAATGGTAATGCCCTTCTCAAATAGTCAACACATTTAAGAAACTTCGTTTTGAAATTATATTTTCAAATCAACACCACTGTGGGTCCATAAGATACACAAAACTCAAACTTGCGATTATCACAGAAACTAGTATCTTCCTTTGTGCATAATTACAAGGCAAAATGTAAACCCGGTACATGGCATGACTTGGGTTGAAAGCACACCCTAAAATAGCAAAACAAGTCACCAAGTTCAAGCTACAAGCATATGGTCTTGTGTCCAACAAGCCTCCAAAATTTCATACATAAGTGTTACATATGGATCATGTACAAGTACACAAAATTTTACAAGACCTAGATGCATATGAAAATGTGATCTTCACTAAGACTCCCAAAATGTCTACTCCAAATGGCCATCTTCAAATCTCTTCTTGTACATTACCTACGATAGAAAACAACTATCGCTATGCATAAAGCTTAGTGGTGTATAAACTTTGAGCTTAGAGCCATTAGATTCCCCAATTCCCTTATATGTCGTAGGTAGCTCAATGAGATAAAAATAAATCAAGTAACCAAGTATATCAAAAGTACCAAATACCAAACCTTGAAGAGTTTCAAAATATCGATATCAATATTCGAAGGCTCAAGTGTCAAGAAAGCTTATAATTCAATTCAATTCAAGAGAGTTTGTCAAATAACCAATTTCGCCCAATATGTACGTCATGCCATCACACCAAGCACAATCAATATCAAGATGGACCGAAACCTCAAATCAAGAAGGGTCGTCACCTAATAATCAAGAGAATCAAGAGCCATGTTGAAAGTGGCTTTCCACTCGTACTTGAAAATGGACGAAAATCCATCATCAAGACGAAATGTAAATCCAAAGTAAAGATGGGTAAGATCTAAATCAAGAGGCATGCCGATATCGATGACAAAGTCACCGTAACAAGAAGGACAAAGTCCCAACAAGAATGCAAAATGACCAAGCAATCCGTACAAATGGCGATTTAGCGAAAGTTTTGCAATACTTGTGATAATAACCATACAATGATATAAGATGAAGAGTAGGGAAACAACCCATCAAGATACTTCAAAACTTCCAGAAATTAAAGATATTCCAAGTTTAAGTTTATACACAAACCTTGGCGTTTTACCACACAACAAGTTCTACCATAACTCGAGGAGTTCAAATCGTCTACGCCATAGACCAAACAAAGTCCACTTCGTCAAACAGTTCCTCTTAGCTTGTGCAAGAGCATATATACCTTAAATACAAAATAAAATATCTACTTAAGTTCAATGGTTTCAGCACGTCGAAACTAAACATGAAATCAGGGAAAATCACCGTAAACTATCAAAACAGGAATTCTGGACAGTACTACTGTCTTGTATTGTGGCTCAGTTTCAAAGGGGTAAACAGAAAAAATAGGTTTTGTGGCCTTAATGAAACTTGTAGATACATGTCTTGGGGTTTCAGAGAAATTTAAATCACTCCTATAGCAGTTTTGTACTACAAGATATGCTCAAAATACTAATAGTAGTGCATGTAGGGTTTGCAAAATAGAAATCTGGGCAGCACCTGCCCTGTACTTCATCACCCCTTTTCGGGTAAATACAAGCAAATGTGGGTTTTGGATCCTGAACGAAAGTTGTAGGGCTATGAAATAGCTTTCTGTAACATCTTGAATCACTTAAAACTAAGCTTTATACAAGGAGTTATGCTGAAAACACTAACAGTAGTCCAGTTCAAAAACGGGTTCGCAACTTACCTCAATAGTGTGGAGTTGTTTGGGGATCAACCAAAGTAAATCTTGATGATTGATTTAGAGGATGAATATTATGAGATGGGAGAGGTTTTGGTGTTTTATTTCCTTGGAGAAAAACGAAATTGGGGGGTGGTGGAGAGGATAAGAGCCAAAAGGATATATATCTTACTTGGGATAAGGATGAAAAATAATAAAATAAAATAAAAAGGGGATGCCCACTTTTATAAATATCTAATCCATTTAATAAATTACTAAGATAATCATGGTAGGAGTAGTTTATATAACTACACCATAACACTTCAAACACAAATATCGTCAAGCTCACATTCAGGAAGTGCGAAGTAAAATATACCCTTACTATTAAGATATGGTCAATCAAAAATTCAAGAGTTAGCTTACAAAAAATTCGGGGTATTACATATGCCATGTGGCCCAGTCTACTCATGAACCCTATTGACCATACCAAAGCCTACCATTGAAACAATTTCTTGACTAGGTTCTCAAATAAATTCAGGTGCACACAAGCCCATTCAGACAAAAATTTAGAAAGAGGCCCGAGTCATTTTTTCATTACTAAAGCCTCGTTAGGCCCCTATAAACTTATAGATTAAGTCAATTTGTCATGAAAGGATTTCTAAAGTCAACCTTTATTTTGACTAAGCCTCATAAGTTGATCTGAACATTCACAGGTTTTGTTATGATAGAAACCATTCCTAGCTAACTCACAGAGGAGCAGGTAAGCCAACATGGCCTAACAAATGCATTTTTGATCATACAGACAAATCCTCAGAATTCCAAGGGGTCTTAATAGTGAGGTAGGTTAGAGAAGCATATCATGTAAGCAATTAGTCGAAAGATCTGGGATAAGCCTTGATTCCTAATGATGGTTTTCCTCAAACATCTAGTCTAACAAGTCTTTAAACAGGAAGTTTTATAGCATAATTAGGTTCTCACAGCCACAAGCTCAATCAGTATCATCAAGAAAGCAAGTTTTGAGGAAAAAAAGGAAGATGCAGATGCACAGATTAATGAGAACAGGAAGCACCTGATCATAAGTAAAAGTAGACAACTAACACCAAGGTCATTACTTAGCCCTCTAATGGTATTTGACTTAAGCTATTTGACTTAAGCCATTACTAGTATACTTCCCAATCCTACTCCCCCACCAAATACCCAACTCAGATAACAACAACACAGACAACAATCACCTTAATTTAAAATCTTTTTAGAAGACATAGTGAAAATTCATGATTTAGACCTTACAAGTACCAACAGAACATTATCCAACTCTAGGCGCATGCCTTCCCCAGATGTGGTTAAACCTTCCTAATCCATCCAAGGTCCTTTGTGTGTCCCAAGACCATGATGAGAAGTTCAAAAGCATGGAAAAAGCCTCAGGGTCCTGAAAGGGAAGCAGGATAGGGTGGGTCATCACTTCCCCATCTCCTTTTCCTGAATCTCCTTTCAGTAAAAAAGGATCCTGGGCTCCACTGGTCACTACCTCCAGTTCATGCCCAGGCTTACCTTTTACTCTCTCAAGACCTTTCACTTCTTATGACCTTATCCTCATACCCAGTGACAAACACCAAAAAGAAACCTTGGGATGGTTTAGAATAGGTTAACATTATCATAAGACTACCACAGTTGGTTCATTAAGCCTTTTCCAGACCTTAAAGGTTTTATGACTAAGTCACCAACATGACCACTGTAACAGACCTAACATAAATGTTTAGATTAATAACACAAATTAATGTTCAAAGGCAACTTCAAACCAAGGTTCTAATTATGACATGATTTTTTGCTTTTTAATACCACACAGTATCTCAAAAGCATAAATGTCTTCTTTTAGGACCAACTCACACATGATAAAGCAAGATAGAACCAAATACAAGTCCCTTTGACTCCATAGATTCCTACATATCACCATTAGTCTCCTTCTTAGCCATGTCTACATTATTCATTTCTTACATTTTAATCCACCATATCCAAGAGCAGCACCTAACAAACTTATAAAAAGGCCTAGACAGACTTGCACCAAGACCTTCCCACCATTCCCATTTTTCTCTTTTATCTTCTTAATTCTCAAGTATTAGGTGATTAGCCTTGGAAAAAAGATGATTTTTTCTACACATAGCAAACACATAGATACTCCACACACGGTAAAACAAAACAGACTCACACACATATGTTTTATGTTAACCTGTCAATCCTTAAAGTTCTCTCTTAATACCATTTTTCAGGATTTGGCATCTCATTACTAAGTTAAAACAAGTATAACAATTATCACCACTTAACAGACCTCTTTTACTAGTTGGTTGACCATTTTAAACAAGATATAGACCACCTTAAGGCTATCCTGAGTTCAAATCATTTAACTGTGTCAAAGACCCTTCAAACCATCCTAAGTACATTCTTATTCGAACAAATTCCACTCAGAGGAAATTTCAAACAGGTCCTAATAGTCATTATCTAAACCACAATGTTACAATCAGGAGCAATCAGACAAATGTGGGACTAATGAACACCTTAACCATAATTCAGGTCAGAAATCATTCCTTAAGCCTCAAACCAAGCTTATTATTAATATAGAATAAAACATCAATCTTTAAGCCTTTAAACCAATCTTTAAGCCAAGCATACTACTAAATAGAACAAACAAGAATTAAACCAAGCACATTATTTTATAAACCTGTAAACTTCTAAACTAACCTTTAAGCCAAGCACAGTACCAAATAGAATAAACAGAATCAGACTAAGCACATCACTTAATGAACCTTTGACCTGTGAATTGACCTTTAAGCCAAGCATACTACTAAACATGAATTGAACCAAGCATGCTACTTATTAGACATGTAAACCTTTAAACAACCTTTAAACCAAGCACATTATTTAATAAACTTTTAATCCTAGTATAAACAAAAAAGTTGTTGTTTACAACATCAAATGGGCATATCAACAGTGTTGAACTACACTATAACTACACATAGAACACTTAATCACATCAAACTATAATTAACATAGATAGAAACTCAAATAAAAGCAACAAACTAATAAATTGTTACCTTTTTAAAGTGCAATCGGAGCAAGAATGGACTTGGATGCCTTCTTGTGCTTCCAAAACCAAACTCAGCCACTAAATACTAGACAACAGAAAAGAGATAAAAAAATTTAGAACTAGGAAAGACTCGAACTTTTCAGTTAAAGCTTTATAACACTGAAGAAACTCAAATCTTGAATAAAAACTCAAAGTTCAAGCTTTTTTAAAGTGTTCCAACTTGTTTTTTCAGTGAAGGATGGGGTTCTATTTATAGAACTCCAGACCTCATCTCAAAACTTACAACAATGATGTCGGACTTATGAATTTTCCATAAGTCTTCACTTGAATCAAGTATACACGGTCCAAATTTGAAAGAAAACAAAAGATCAACGGTCCATTCACTCTATACTACTGTAAAACGACAAAAAATATAAAGAAATTGCAAGTTTGTACCTTAAGGGGTCGTTTGGCCGAATTTCATGGAGAAAAGGACGAAGCCATTAATGTTTCATCCTCTCTTCTGACTTTCCCACATTATACGCTCCAAATGGTAATGGGACACGACGAGGAAAATCGGGGATGGGGTGCAATGGTGGAGGCGGCGCTAAGGTTTTGCCCTAGCCGCCTCCCCTTTTCCTTTTTTACAAATGAGACCCCTAGGGTCTGTAAATGAAATGAGGGAGGGGGATATACGTAAATCCCCCCCCCCCCCCCCTCTCTCTTGAAAAGTTTGATGGACAGGGTCTGGTCCATTATGGACTGGGCCTTTAAAAAAAAACGCATGGGCCTCCTTATCATATATATATATTTGCATATACATAGTGTATATATATGTATGGAGGGTTAAGGATAAATGGCCCAAACTGAAAAATGCCAATTATTAACCAATTAGGACTTAATTAATTTAAAACACGACTTGTTAAAACCATTTTGCAAATATGGCCCCAATAATTAATCAAATTAATTACCAAGGCAATTTATTAATTAAAAAATTATGCAAACACACAGAATCAGAGTTTGAGGGGTAAAATGGTCAATTCTTTTTAATTACTCAAATTACCTTGGACAATAGAATAAATTATTCAATCTAATTTTTCTTGATTTAATCCATTAAGTAAATAATTATTCAAAAAATTGTTTTGCTTTTGATTATTTTCAATAAAATATTCCATAAATGTCATATAATATCAATTAATTTTCACACAATTCATAATGTCCTAAAAATCTCTTTATCAATTAAAGGGGTGAAATATTATCCCAACTAATTTTTATAAAAATTATTTAGACCCTCTAAGATGCAAAACTTATTTTATTTGCCATCCAAGGACTCTGAGTAATTAAAATAAATTACGGGAGGCCAAAAATTAGGTGTCAACAAACACGTATGTTAATTAACGATTACTCTTATTAGCTATTCCCACTAAATAACAATGCACCATGACATTACTCATAGCCACTCTGTTACTATCGCTTATTTAATCGCAGGATAAGGAATAACATAACCCAACGGCCTAATGTATATCTCAGACTCTCAGACATTCATACCACGAAATAAGAAATTCGGACAACTTTTCCTATCGTAACTGATTTCACTCCCCCATTATTTCCACGATACAGAGACTTATTAATTAACTGGCAAATACAATGGTAATACGATTCTACACAGCCCCCGGCTACTATCTACTTATAGATTATTCCTTACAACAATTTTCAACAACCCATGAACAACGGAACTCCCAATTTAAGTATTCCATTCTTAGCCTTTCCTGACGTAAACATTAAATGCAAGGGAAACCGCAATTACTTTAATACGAAAGGTTCAACCCTTGAAATCTTGAAAGTGAATCATGCCTTGATGTAATGCCATAAGACTCACGCACCCCATCAACAGAATATATGTATATATATGTAGTTATATGCAAAAAGGAATTAATTACGGAAGTACAACGAAATAAACGTAATCTCTCACCAACCATGTACACATATGTTAAATAGTAATATTTTCCCCAAATAGCCATGACCTGCAGGGGACCCATGGTGTCCATGTACCACTCTTTCCAGAGCGAACCTCGAGCTATGAGTTCACAACAAGGCTACATCGTCAGCCCCTGTCAAATGTGCCTTACGTATATGTATATGTATATGTTCCATCTTCAATTTTTATCTGTATTATCAGTAATTTGCATTACAAGCCATTTTCCACAATGTCTTAGCCGAACATAATCAAATCATAAACACAAAGTGATGCCAGAATCTGTGATGTTCCAATCGAATTACCACTAGTATTCTAGAACTCGATATTAATCATGCATACCTACAACGGAAGTTACTGTAGTGAAGTACGCGCCACCTAACATATCGTAATCCAACCTATACCGAGACTAATCTATCAACGCATCCAGGCCAACCCTTCCTGCTCAATGATTAGCTAATCATATGCCCATTATTACCCCTTAAGTTTATTAATCACACTTTGCACATCAAATGCAGTTCCTGAGCAAACAATAACCTAACCAAACACAATTTTCAAATGTATTTTATTTATCTTAAAATGAAAAGGGACTTAATTGATCTTTTTAGCTAAACAGAAAATTTGTCTTCGTAATAAAGGAGACCCCTTTCCATTTGTCAATTCACTCCCATAAAGTCAAATTAACTGTGGCCATTTCTCTGTCTCACAACTCAAGTAATGGTACTCATCATATTCATCATTTGTGAATAGTCATTAATTTATTTAAGTGAAAGGACCAATTGTAAAAGAGATTACTTGCCGCTTTGCAAGGTTTGGTTCACAAAGAAAATGACCCTTGAGTTATTGTCGTCACTTAGATGTTTAGGGATTGTGTTTGCTTTGAGTGAATGAAAGAATGATGCCTTTCTAGTAGAGTGAATGAAAGAATGATGCCTTTTTAGTCTACGTGTTGTGTTCTCTTCCTTGAAAATGGGCATTGCTTGGAGCCCACTAAACATCCACGTAGTCTAAAATAAAAGTCCACATCTAATTATTAGGAAAAGTGGAGTACAGCCCAATGTAAAGTTACTGCTAGTGCACCTTCACGTAGGATATGATTAATTTATACTTCACATAAATTTATATCAAGTTATTATATGGCTTCTCCAATCATCATTTAGATGTTACTTTAACTTATAAGATTTTATCTAAGAGTAAAATTCAAAAAAATTAGTCAATTTATATCTTGATTTCCTAAGGCCATAATTATTATGAATTTTTTTTTAGCTAAGATGACACTTATTATGAAACAGAGAGAGTATTGTTTTATACTTAAAAAGTCCTCACTTTGATTTTCTTGCCAAACTACTAAAAATCTCAGATCTCCAAAAAAAATAAAAAAAATTGGGAACTCAACTGCCTAACCTGGACTTTAAGAATATTTTTTTATAGGTGCGGCGTGGGTCCACACTGCCCCGTAGACCCTTGATTAGGGGTGTTCATGGTTCGGTTTGGATCGATTATTGATTAAAACCATAACAAAACCAATTTAGTCGGTTTTTAAATGTCTAAAACCATAACCAAACCAAATAAAATAATAACCACCGGTTTGGTTATTGTCGGTTTGGTTCGGTTTGGTTGGATTTTTCGGTTTATGACTAACAGCCATGAGACTTATCAGTAAAACATTAAAAAGTTGAAAAAGACATGTCTTTTTTTTTTGTTCAAACGATAACTTTTATTTATCGTTTAAGGTGGAACATACACCATAGAAATATTTTCACTATTAGTGATAGTGTCATATTCAAGTTACCCAAAGTTGCTAAACTATTACATATAGAGCTAAAAACTAACTAAGTAGTGGCTGCACAATTTTTGTCATCTTAATACACATGCCTGGAAATAAAGTAGAGCAAATGAGCTTTTAGCTATTGTTATAAACATACATATTAATTAAACATAAAGACTACCTAAAATTAAAACGAAAATATATGAAATAAAAAAACTTTGTGTAATGATCTCAAACTTTGGGGCAGTACTTGCATTTTGCCCTCAATTCTCCCATTTTATTAAAAAAACTTTGTATAATGATCCAAAACTTCAGATGTTTTTCTATCATTATCCCAAAGGCTGGTCTCAACTACAAGGAGTTGTTCTTTTCTGCTTTTTAGGAGGATTACCCACGGAAGAAGTATTAGGGCATTACCATGTGCTTGAGTTGCAGCAAATGCTGATGTTACTGAAGTATCTTCTATAGGAACCTCCAAATCTACAACCTCTGTCCTTTTCATATGAAAAATATTAGAAGTTTAGGACCCATTCAGACAAAAAAAAAAAAAAAGGGGGGGGTTAAATTCGAAAAGAAAAAAAAAACAACCTAAAATCAAATGGCTGACAAAGAAAGGCTAAAAATTTAAGTTAAAGACATTAGACTCTAACATGAGCTTCTGTTAGTAGGTTTACGCTTAACACTTAAAGAGTTAAAAGACTTTAAAGACATGGGCTTGGACATATTCTTAAAAATATGGGCCTTAAACAATCATGTGAAATAAGTAGATCAAAAATAAAATTAATGATTAAAAGGTATAAAATATTTATAATTATTTATGAAAAACTAATATTATACATATAAATAATTATAAAATTTATGTATATAATTTATTGGTTTGGTTCGGTTATTTATTCGGTTATTTTTTAATATAACCATAACCAAACCAAATATTATCGGTTATTAAAATTTAAAACCAAATCAAACCAAACCAAACCAAATGTTGGTTTTTTTATTCAGTTTGGTTAAATTTTCGATTTTGTTTTGGTTTTAACCAAAACCGTGAACAGCCCTACCCTTGATGTTGGGGTCTTTAATGCTGGTTTTGAATATCCCATTTTATTTCTAGTCGCGCAATCTTCTTTCTTCTTCATCATCTCTCTTTCTTGTCAGAAACCCAAATAATTGAGAAAGAAATTAGATCCGAAGGTTTTATTTTCAATAAATTTAAACCTTAAAAATAAAAAATTTTAAGCTAATGACAATAAGTCTTCAAACAAAAATAGACGCCTATGTATATAGAACATTTAAATTTAAAATTTACAAACAAAACTTATTTCGGACACCTTTTCCACCCCTAAAATTACAATCCGAATGTTTACATATCCTTGATGTATTGAGCCTACATTATTGTACGCAGAAAAAAATATCAGGTTCTATATAGATATTGACGTTTTGGAGTCTTGACACACGACTAATCGTTGGTCAAAGTATGGAAAAAAATACTAAGTGTTGCAAAAAATAAAGTTGACCAATTTTTTTTTTGTACTGTTTCTATAACGCAGTATTTTACCGCGTTATAGTTTTTTTTTTAATTGCTTTTATAACACAGTAAAATACTGCGCTAAAGCAGTTAACGGCTCCGTCTCCGTGAACTGCTTTAGCGCAGTAAATTACTACGCTAAGGTAGTTTTGTAACATTTTTTTTATTAAGGTATTTTGGTTCAAAGTAATTTTTTTGGGGCATTTTGGTTCCGGACTCAATAAAAGTCCACATCTAATTATTACGAAAAGTGGAGTATAGCCCAATGTAAAGTTACTGCTAGTGCACCTTCACGTAGGATATGGTTAATTTATACTTCACATAAATTATCTACATGCATTCAGGTACTATACCTATAAATATTATCAGGGCATACGTAATTATATGAACCCATAAAATAGTTAAACTCTAAAATTAAGAAATTACTCAAAGATTCACTATAAAAAAATTATTGGTCATGTTATATTAACTTAATCACTTAACCACTTTGTGTACTTATAAAAATTTATCACTCCGTCAAATACTTTATTTATCAACTTATTCCTTGTATGGGTGCAAATAATTTTCGTATGAATAAACTATTCATACTCGGTAAATAAATATATTTTAAAAAGTATCCGCAATTAAGTTACCGTGCCACCAATTCCCACAAGTCAAGAATATCTTTTAAAATCACGGAAAGGATATTTTAGCAAAAAAGAATCCAAAAATGCTTAACGACCAAACAAGTTGTTACACCTTGTCTTATGGGAACATAAAATGAAATGCTCAGTTTGAAAATTTTGAGTTATTTGTTTTGCTTGAGAACAAGCAAAAGTTCAAATTTGGTGATTTTACTAAGTTGGTAAATCACTAATTTATTTGTGTCTTTTTTTGTGCTTGACACTTCCTTAAGGATAATTTAATAGTTATAAACTAATTTGTTTTGATGAATTTCAGGTAAAGAAACATACAAGAATGAAGATGGATAAAATAGAGCACGCCGAAAGAAAAAGGCTTGTAATGAAAAACTCAGAACTTCCAGTGACAAAACAATTTCCCAACTTCAGAAGGAAAAAAAAAAAAAAAACAATCAAAATATGATAGCTTCATTTGCTGGTAAGAACCAAATGTATCCTAACAAATGGCTATTGTAAGAACACAATTGCCTCACGTTTTTTGTTATAAAATTATATATCCATGAAACACGAGTGGAGAAAATGGAAGAACCAATAAAGCTTATACTGTTCTTTACCGAAAAAAGGCCAAATAAAAAAAAACTTACACTGTTGTAGCCAATCGTAGGACCAGAGATCCACTAGCCCCACCATAACCGATGCTTCACCGCTTTTTCTCATTTAGCTAACTCTAAATAAATTTTTGACACCTACAAATATTATTTTAGTTTTATACTCACTCTGTCGCATAATAAGAATTATCTTAGGTAAAAATACGCATATTAAAAAATTAATAATGAATATAAAGTTTAATAAATTATTCCTATTTAATAAAAATAAATTATTTTTTTCGCTTAATTAGAGCATGCACAAGTAGTAATCCTTTTGACATTGAGAATCCAACAATACCAAGTTACTATATGATTTCTCCAATTATCATTTAGATGTTACTTTAGTTTGTAAGATTTTATCTAAGAGTAGAATTGAAAAAAAAATGTGAATTCTAATGTAATATTTATTAAGGGATTTTTTTTTTTAGCTAAAATGATAATTATTATTTTACTGAAAGTACGTATACTTAAAAAGTCCCACTTTGATTTTCTTGCCAAACTACTAAAAATCTCAGATCTCCAAAAAAAAAAAAAAAAAAAACCTGGACTTCAAGAATATTTGTTTATAGGTGCAGCGTGGGTCCACACTACCCCGTAGACCCTTGATGTTGGGGTCTTTAATGCTGGTTTTGAATATCCTATTTTATTTCTAGTCGTGCAACCTTCTTTCTTCTTCATCATCTCTCTTTCTTGTCAGAAACCCAAATAATTGAGAAAGAAATTAGATCCAAAGAATGAGTCTTTCTACAGCAATTACAACTTGGGGTCACACCCATTATTCCCTTTTTGACGTTGGAAATAACGGCAGATCCAAATTTTACTCTCACAGATTCTTGCCTCATCAGAAAGTCAAATTCTCCAAGAACCCTTTTCTTTCTGTCTCAGCTATCCTTACAAAACAACAAACTGATGCAACAAAAGAGGAAACCAAGAAACAAGCAATGGAGTTCAAAGAATACGTTCTTGAAAAGGCTAATCTTGTCAACAAAGCTTTGGAAAAAGCAGTTTTGCTTAAAGAGCCAATCAAGATTCATGAATCTATGAGGTATTCTCTTCTTGCTGGTGGAAAAAGAATCAGACCCATGTTGTGTATAGCTGCTTGTGAGCTTGTTGGTGGTGAAGAGTCCACAGCTATGCCAGCTGCTTGTGCTGTTGAGATGATTCACACTATGTCTTTAATTCATGATGATCTTCCTTGTATGGATAATGATGATTTTAGAAGAGGGAAACCTACAAATCACAAGATTTATGGTGAGGATGTTGCTGTTTTAGCAGGGGATGCACTACTTGCATTTGCCTTTGAACACATTGCTACTCAAACAAAAGGGGTTCCTTCTGATAGAGTTGTGAGGGTAATTGGTGAGTTAGCTAAGTGTATTGGTGCTGAGGGATTAGTAGCTGGGCAAGTTGTAGATATAACATCTGAGGGTATTACTGATGTTGATTTGAAGCATTTAGAGTTCATTCATTTGCACAAGACTGCAGCTTTATTAGAAGGGTCAGTAGTGTTAGGGGCTATATTAGGAGGGGCAAAAGATGAAGATGTGGAGAAGTTACGGAAGTTTGCAAGATGTATTGGGTTGTTATTTCAAGTTGTGGATGATATTCTTGATGTCACAAAGTCTTCTCTGGAGTTGGGGAAAACAGCAGGGAAGGATTTAGTTGCTGATAAAGTGACTTATCCTAAACTGATTGGTATTGAGAAGTCTAGGGAGTTTGCTGAGGAGTTAAACAAAGATGCAAAAGCTCAGCTTACTGGATTTGATCAAGAGAAAGCAGCTCCATTGATTGCTCTTGCTAATTATATTGCTTATAGAGAGAATTAAATTGTAACAACAGGATTCTCTGTGATTCCTGATATTACTAAACAATGAAAATATGAATTTATGGTCAATCAATTTGTACATTTGAAGATTTAGAAGTTAGTACAAGGAGACGATATGAGTCTGTAAAGATTCAAACTTCTAATATCTTGAATGAAATAATGGTGAAAATAGTATCTCCTGCGCTCTTCAATTTGAATAGAAGAAAATGATTTTTTCAAATCTCTTATGTATTTTTTTCAGATCTCTTATGTGTAAAAAATGAAGATCTCTTTTAAAAAAGATAATAAAACTAAATAAAGTTTATAAAGGGTCAAAAATCCAATTCTCCCTAAATAAGGGCCAATAGACATTTCTAATCACCTTCACCTTAAGAATGTCAATTTTTTTTCAGTTGATGTCTGGGATATAAATCTTTATTCAGATCATTACTTTGTCCATTGGTTGTTAACTCTATTTCTTGCTTTGATATAAGGTCTTATAAAGCACTTTTTTTTCTACTATTTCTTTCTTTTGGCTGTTGCTGCACTTCTATGGCTGAGATATTGCAGCACTTCTATGACCTGAGATATACTCATTTTTTGAGTCCAAAGAGGACCTGTAATTTGTCAGTAAAGATTCTTCATTCAAATATTTCTGCATTTTTGTCATATATTGGGTGCTTTGTCAACTTCACCTACTTCATTCAAACTTGAACTTTTATAACTTATTGCTAAATAATTTTAACTTACTTTCCAATTGGATCTGCCTGTTAAATTTTCTTTCGTGGCTTTCACTTCAGAAAACAATTTCCTTGGACTCCTGCGAGTGAGATTATCAAGTAGTTAAATCTTCCAATCATCCTGTAAAGGTAAGAACAGAATACCATATAACTCATTTATAGCAGGGTCCCATAAATTGGCATTGTGGTCCCAGTCTTTATATCTGAAACTCATCTCATTAATAATACAAAATTAGGCCAAAGTAGCTTCTACCATGCTGCTTTGGCTTGAATGCTTGTTCCTCAGTAAATCCATCATATTTACAGTAAGTTAAATAGTAATTCACCAGATCAGTGAAAAAGTTAAGCCGAGTTCTCAAGTTTAGAGTCATGTCTATGCTAATAGGTGTAATCCACAATCTTGCAAGAGGTACTCCAAATAGATCCAGATCTGCAGGAACAAAGTTGCTTCTTTCTTCAGAGGAAACACCAAAAGCTCTATTGTTCCTCCCAAAAGAAAGAACCTTTTGTAATAGCAAAGATGTTTCCAAGAATGAGGCTGAAGTTATCAAACATGAAAACACATTCAGACAAGCTGGTGTATTTGATTTCAAAAGTTACATGCTTCCAAAGATCAAGTCTGTCAATAAAGCCTTAGATGCTGCTGTCCCAATCAGAGAACCAATCAAGTTCCATGAAGCAATGAGATATTCGCTCCTTTCTGAAGGTAAGCGGGTTTGTCCTGTACTCTGCATAGCCACCTGTGAGCTTGTTGGTGGCCAAGAATCAACAGCAATGCCTGCTGCTTGCGGAATGGAAATGATACATGCTATGTGTATGATGCACGACGACCTTCCGTGCATGGACAACGATGATCTCCGTCGAGGAAAGTTGTCACATCACAAGGTTTATGGCGAAAATGTCACTGTTCTAGCTGGTTATTCCCTTGTTGCCTTAGCATTTGAGCATATGGCAATAGCCACTAAAGGGGTCCACCCGAAAACAATGGTTCGTGCTGTTGGAGAACTAGCAAGATTGATAGGACCAGAGGGGGCGACAGCTGGCCAGGTGGTTGACTTGCTGTGTGGAGGTAAATCGGGTACCAGATTAGAAGAGCTCGAGTATATTCATCGTCACAAGACAGCGGACTTTGCAGAGGCAGCGTCCATTGTAGGAGCAATTCTTGGTGGTGCTTCCGAGGATGAGATTAATAGACTTAGGAAATTCTCCCAGTGTATTGGGCTGCTGTTTCAGGTTGTGGATGACATTCTTGATGTGACTAAATCCTCTGAGCAATTAGGAAAGACAGCAGGGAAGGATTTGTTGGCTAACAAGTTGACGTACCCGAAGATGATTGGCATTGACATGTCTAAAAAATATGCTCAAAAACTTAGCAAGGAGGCTAAGGAGCAGCTTGTTGGTTTTGATCCAGAAAAGGCAGCTCCACTACTTTCTATGGCAGATTTCGTTCTTCATCGGCAAAAATGATCTCCTTAGGATGATTATACCTGTACTATTTAACATTAGTTGTGCGCATTTATGTAAGGACATAGGAGGGAGTGAAGCTATTCCAGTTCCTTGAGATATATCAGGAAATATGGTTGCTGCTTAATTTCTCCATCAGAAACTGACCCTTGTAATGTCCAATAGGACAATGTACTCACTCGTTAATTCATATGTTAAAGGTCACCTGATTGCTGAAATCTGCTTGACCTCTTTGCCAAACTTACATTGAAGATGCTTAAAGCATATTGCTTGAAGATAGTAACCTAAGAAAATACTATAGGTTCTTATACATTATGGTTACTCCCAAATAAATCGCCAGAGCAATACATTTTTTTATTATAACTAGTCTGGAACATGCTCTGGTTTTTCATGGAGTGGCAAACTTTACTCTGTGTTAACTAGAAATATTGATATAAAGCAACTTTTTGCAAGCACTTAAGATCCAGAAAAGGCTTGAGGGGGGAGACCAAAAGAGTGATGGACTAGTGAAATTTTGTATAGACAGTAAGGCAGCATTAGAGGCGCGGATGCAAAAAAATCTCCTTTGAATAAAATTGATGAGGATAAAAATCCCATATATCGCACAGTCAATGGTTTTTGAAATGGAAAACCAAGTCATAAAAAGGGTTCAGAGAGGAAGTTAGTTGTGGCTGCTTTATTCCTGCTTATGGTTATGGATATTAGGTTTGGTGAATGTCTTTTTATGTTTATGGGCAATCAATGGAAAAGGAAAAGCTTTAAAAAACAAAAGGATACGCTGTTGCCGCGGATTGAACCCGGGTGACAGGCGGGAATACTCACCACTATACTACAACGACTGCTTGTTGGTTCTCTAGAGTCTAGAGTAGCTCCATATACTATGATTTAGATTTTACTTCACTGACTACTCCCTGTTGAAACGTGAAATGCAATACATTTTCACTAGCATAATCAACAACTACAAGTCTGCTACATAGCTTTGCTTTTCCACTAGAGTGGCAAATGTGTTATGCTAACTAGAAATGTAATACATAGAGAATAAAATTGATGGAGGATAAAAAGTCCATCACACAAAATCAATGGTGTTTACCAGCTAGTGGGGCAAAAAAAACCAGGTCCCAAGTTCACAAAATCAATGTCATGGTTTTGTACCACTGGTTATGAGACGCAAATCAAGTTCAAGAATAGTATTCCTAAACAAAACAAGAGAATTCGAGGAGAAAAGGCAATCCCAAGGAAAAAAATATACTTCAAGCAAAAAAATGCACGCCGTTGCCGGGGATCGAACCCGGGTCACCCGCGTGACAGGCGGGAATACTTACCACTATACTACAACGACTGCTTGTTGGTGTTCTAGAACGGCTTAATTACTTATCGTACTAAATTCATTATGTTAATCCTCAGATTCAAACTCCTTTTTTCATTCTAACTTACTATATTTTTTCCCACACATAAAGTCGTATGGTTACTTGGTTATATTGTAACTGGGGGATGGAAGCCCAATGTAAAAAATTATAGAAGAATTTGCTGCAGAGTAATATTTTAAAAATCTTCTAATTTAAAATTGCTTGTAATCAGTAAATTTATCATTGATAATTAAGTTAATAACAATTATTTAAAGCTTATGTCTCTATAAATTTTATACAGTATATATAAATATAATGCATGTTTAATTTTTACAGTCTTTTGTCACCTAAAACCATACTAATAAATAGGGATGATAATACAAAGAGAAAATAATGTCATATAAACCTCAAATTGCTGCCTATGTTAAAAAGCCAAGCCTGCAATTTTCAGTTGGCACAGAAGTCTCTTTGAGACGATATATTCCTACATTTCTAATTTGACATAAAAGAAAGCCCTGAAGAAATATTATTTTTTTCGGTTTGCTAGTTCTTTCTTTGGCATTGAAATCTCTAGTGCAGAGATGCAATTATGTTAGTACATTGCGACATTAATCACTAGCTATAACGGAATACTTTTTTGTTTACTACTCTCTTTCTTTAGCAGGTTGCACCAGAGATCAGCTCTTAGCCCATTTTTATTTTCCTTGGTGATGGATGGATTGACGCGGCAAATTCAAGGTGAGGTGTCATGGTATGTTATTCGCGGATGACATAGTCCTGATTGACGAGACTCGCAACGGAGTTAACGCTAAGCTGAAGGTTTGGAGACAAACTCTAGAGTCTAAAGGGTTCAAGTTGAGTAGGACCAAGACAGAGTACTTAGAGTGCAAGTTCAACGATATAGTGTATGAGGCTGACGTGGAAGTGAAGCTTGGCACCCAGGTCATACAGAAGATAGATAGTTTCAAGTATCTTGGGTCTATTATACAAGGAAATGGGGAGATTGATGATGACGTCACACACTGTATTGATGCAGGGTGGATGAAATAGAGGCTTGACTCCGGAGTGTTATGCAACAAGAAGGTGTCACCAAAACTCGAAGGCAAGTTCTACAAAGTGGTGGTTAGGCCGACTATGTTGTATGGGGCGGAGTGTTGGCCAGTCAAGAAATCTCACGTTCAGAAGATAAACGTGGCAGAAATGAGAATGCTGCGATGGATGTGTGGGAACACTAGGAGCGATAGGATTAGGAATGAAGTTATCCGAGACAAGGTAGGAGTAGCCTCGGTGGAGGACAAGATGCGGGAAGCGAGGCTCAGATGGTTTGGGCATGTGATGCGGAGAGACACAAATGCCCCAGTGCGAATGTGCGAGAGGCTGGCTATAGACGGTTTCAGAAGAGGTAGAGGTAGGCCGAAGAAGTATCGGGAGAGGTGATTAGACAGGACATGGCGTATCTCCAGCTTACCGAGGACTTGACCTTAGATAGGAGGGTATGGAGGACTCAGATCAGGGTAGAAGGCTAGTAGGTAGTCGCGTTTATCCTTTCTTGCAAGTAGTTGCATTGATTTCTTGTCCCTTGATTTCTGCGAGTATCTGTTTACACAGAATGATTTATCATGGCTTATTCACTTTCTTTGTTTCTATTTTCATAATTGCTTTGAATTGTTTACTCATATCTAACATTTCCTGTGCTTTTTCTTGAGTCGAGGGTCTTCCGGAAACTGCCTCCCTACCTAAGGTAGGGGTAAGATCTGCGTACAATCTACCCTCCCCATACCCCACATTGTGGGACTCACTGGGTATGTTGTTGTTGTTGTTGTACTCTCTTTCTTTAGCATTTTTTTTTTATTTTATAATCTCTGCCAAACACAATATATTAGAGGAGCATCGAAGTAATGATAAAACTGTCCTAGTGTAATATACGTTACATGTTCGAACCGTGGAATCACCTTGTATTAGTGTAGGTTGCTTGCCTCACACTATTTTGAAGTGCGGCCCTTTTTCAAACTTTGCGTGAACACGAAATACTTTGCATACCGTATTTTTGTTTTATTATAAGATAGAGACAAATTAAAAATTTAAACTTTATAAGATTAGCCCTTAAACTTTTTAGCGCTAAACTTAGTGAGTTCTGAAAATATAGGTTCAAAATATAATTTGATAAACTGTTGTTTCTCGTAATTCTACTATCGTATTACTTTGTTATAGTTACTGTTTCCTTTTTTGTTTCTTTTTCCCGAACTCAGGGGCGGAGCTACACCCATCTAAGGGTGGTCAGATGAACACCCTTCGTCGGAAAAAAAAATTCGGGTATATAGATTAAATATAGATAGTTTTGGATATATACTAACTGCTGAACACCCTTGGCAAAGAAGAGGAAGATAGTTCAGCGGCCAAGGGTGTGCAAACTGTCCTTAAAGGAGCGGGTTCGAACCCGAGCTCCTGCATTTTACTTACTTTTTTTCTGTTTAGACTTTGCCTGGCCGGCCTAAAAGTATGAACACCCTTAACGAAAATTTTGGCTCCGCCACTGCCCGAACTGCTTTCATTTACTTGCATTGACCCGAGAGTGTATCGGAAATAACCTCTCTATCTCACAAGATAGGGGTAAGGATAATGTGTGCGTGCACTTTATCCTCTCAGACCCACCTACTATATTGTTGTTGTTGTTGTTCTAGTGTTTTTCACATGTATATATTCACATTATGTAACATAATTATAAATATCGGGTTTGGTTTAACTGGCTAGCAAGATTTATTGAAAATCCTCAACATTAGACCTTTATCAAACTCATTAATTACATGTCCCTAAAAGACTCACGGGGTCCGTTCATCCAAATAACTCATACTCATGTTCAGGGGCGGATCTACGTGTTGTCGAGGGTGTTCGGCAAAACATTACAGTGTATATATGATAAATTTTTTGTGTTTATGTGCATATATTAACTTTTAAACACTCTCGATAAAAAATTATAGTGTATATTTTTTTTATTTTTTTTAAATACCCTGAATGAAAATCCTTGATCCGCCACCGCTCCTGTTGCCATTAAGCGGGGATGATCTCTTAGAAATTTGCAGAAGATTACGAGACGATAGAGTATCCTTACTTCCAATAATACACTGTACATAAGCAGGCCTTACTGAGCTGTCTTTTCCACCACAATTCTGAAGACTTTGTCTGCCATGCTCAGTTCCCTCTTTCACCTTTAATTACTCTCTCTGTTTTACCCCTCTAGCATCTCTTCCACTCTGCCTAAATTAGGCTTCAATTGACTGCCCAAAACAGTTCAATTTTAATCCCACTCTCCTTTTCATACCCTACATAAACACTCTACTAGCTACACTGTAAAATTGCAGTGAACAGCCAAAACAGCACCTATACTTTTTTACAACCTAAAACCAAATACTAGTACTAGTACTAATGTGAAGATATTATTATGGCATATCGGAGATGAAGGAGCGTCAAAGGTGGAGGCCAGAAGAAGATGCATTATTAAGAGCTTATGTAAAGCAATATGGACCTAAAGAATGGAATCTCATATCTAAACGCATGGGTAAAACACTTGACAGAGACCCAAAATCTTGTCTTGAACGTTGGAAAAACTACTTGAAACCTGGAATAAAGAAAGGATCTTTAACCCCAGAAGAACAAAATCTTGTTATCTCACTTCAAGCAAAGTATGGCAACAAGTGGAAGAAAATAGCTAATGAAGTACCGGGTCGTACTGCTAAAAGATTAGGAAAATGGTGGGAAGTTTTCAAAGAAAAACAACTTAAGAAATCACAACAACGTCAAGAATACATTGAGTCACCTGCTATTTCAGCTGTTTCTGGTTGTGGGTCACCGGAAGGAGCAGTTTCCGGTAAGTATGATCATATATTAGACACTTTTGCTGAGAAGTACGTACAACCAAAGTTATTTGCTTTTCAACCCCATTTACCTTTGCCAAATATCATGCCAAATCTTGAACCGCCACCTGTTCTTTCTTTAAACCCGGTTTGTATGACTGAACCGGTTAATTCCACTACCATTCCACCGTGGATGAACTCAGCAGCATCTTCTTCATCAACCCCATCTGTTAGTCTCACACTTACACCTTCTGAACCGGCTTTGCATGTGCATGAACCGGTTCACCCGGATTTGGGTTTGACAGGCCGGTTCTATCCGGTTCAGCAACTTGGTACTTTAGTTCAGTACTGTAAAGAACTGGAAGAAGGAAGACAGAACTGGTTACAACATAAAAAAGAGGCAACTTGGAGGCTGAACCGGCTAGAGCAGCAATTAGAGTCAGAGAAGGCTAGAAGAAGAAGGGAGAAAATGGAGGAAATAGAAGCAAAGATGAGGTGTTTACATGAAGAGGAAATGGCTTTTCTTGGAAGGGTAGAGAGGGAATATAGAGATCAACTTAGTGCATTACAGAGAGATGCTGAGGCTAAAGAAGCAAAGTTAATGGAAGCTTGGAGTAGTAAGCAAATGAAGTTGGCTAAACTTATTGAAAAAACTGGATTTCATTGTCATGATGGTGGGGTTGGAAATGTTGTATCCATAGATCAGCATTAGTGATGTCTGGCTCTTTAGAAACTATTGTTGTTGCTAGTATCAAATTAGTTTTCAGGGTTGTGGCTTTTTCATGTTCTCAAAGTAGTGATCCTAGATCTGATTCTGTAGATCAAGTATGCATAGATAAAACTTGTTTATTTAGTCATTTCCAAGAATTTCCTTGGTCAAACCCATATATTCCTCTAACAATTTTATATCTGTTCACGAATTGCAAGAACTAGTTGAAGTTCTATTTTGGTTGTTTATTGGCTTGTTTTAGTTAGCATGTTTTCTACCTACAAGCCAAAGTAATTAAGTTGTGCATTTGCAGTGGTTTCTATGACCACATTAGTGATCATATATGATGCTCTTGTGCTTATATTGCTTGGTGATTTACACTATTTCTTTAGGAAAGAGAAAGACTGAATGATCGGAACAAGCAAGTTTTTCTTAATGTTTGGACCAATAAAGTATTGTCCTCAGACTTGAAACGTGGCGTAATTTCTGAGAGATCACAAAGAGTCAACTCTTCATAGTTCACATGCTAACAGTTTGATTAATTCAAACTAAGTATATGAGAGTATATAATTATATAAACTTCAAGAAGGCCTTGCTCCAACCTGGAATCTGGTTGTCATGTTACCATGCCTTTCTCGTAACGCATTTTTAATCTATTCCTTCTTCATTTGCAAGCTCTGAATACATCCTTTGACAAACTTTTGGCAACCAAAAAGTGTTATTCAATGGAATTCCTCTTTATAGTTTTCCTTGTTGCTAACAGTCTTCTCTTTTCTTGTCTTTTATACTATCTCCTTAAAAAAAAAAGCAGCCACCTTTAAGACAAGGAAGCAGCTACCTTTAAGACAAGGTGCTGTTAGCGATCTTCCTCCAGGAAGTTTTTGTTGGCCTTTAGTAGGGGAAACCTTGGATTATCTCAGCGATGTCAAAAATGGCAGCCTAGTCAAGTTTCTAACACAAAGGAGGAGCAAATACTCTTCCAAGATTTTCAGCACCGCATTGATTGGGCATCCAATGGTGTTCTTGTCTGGTGCAGATGGCAATAAGTTTCTATTTTCAAATGAGAATAAGCTTGTCTGAATCTGGTGGCCATGTTCTGTTGAAAGAATCTTTCCTAAGACCCATCAAAAAGCTAATCACAAAGACTTTGCAAGCACACGCAAGTTGCTATCAGCGCCTCTCAGATCAGAGTCTCTTCAAAGATTCATAAGCATACCAGATGCTATTTTGAGATGCCATCTTCAGACAGACTGGAATTGCCCACAAATTAAGGTTTTACCGGCTGTTAGGAAATACATATTCTCATTAGCCTGCAAATTATTCCGGAGTATTGATGACACAAATAAGGTTGAAAGATTGTCCAAGTATATGGAGGATATCTCCACTGGTCTGCTCTCTATGCCTATAAATTTACCAGGAACCACTTTCAACCGAGCTGTCCGAGCATCCAAGGAAATGCGTAAGGAGGTTCAGCAAATCATCAATCAAAGGAAGAGTGAGCTGTTGAAGAATAAAAAATTGTAGCACCAGATGACATTTTGTCTCAAATGCTCCAGGCCACAAATGAGCAAGAACAGTTTTTGAATGAGTCCGATATTGCTAGCAACATTGTAGGCTTATTACAAGGTGGCTATAGCACGGCTAATGCTGCAATAACCATTATTATGAAATATATGGCTGAGTATCCCAAGGTATACTCTGAGGTCCTCAAAGGTATGAACTTTACTGATTCAAGAAACTCTCTTGCTTAAGTTTATGTGTTAGCAGGGCCTCAATCCTGTTAAGACTGGGTTCTAATGAAAAGAAAGTGAGTAATTTAGGAACAAACACATATTGATAACTGATTTCACTCATTTGTCTTCCATTTGGCAGAGCAAATGGAGATAGCCAACTCAAAAACTGCAAATGATTTGCTAAATTGGGAGGATTTAAGGAAAATGAGTTATTCTTGGAATGTTGCAAGTGAAGTGCTGAGGCTGGCACCTCCAGTACATGGGACATTTAGAGAGGCTATTGAAGACATCAGATATGATGGTTACACGATCCCAAAGGGATGGAAGGTAAGCTCCTGCTCGAATTCGTTATCTTTTAGCTGAATTATATGGTATCGATGAAGCTGAAATTTCCCTGGTGATATATGCAGTTACACTGGATAGCAGATGACACCCATAAAAACCCAGACTACTTTTAGAATCCATATAAAATTTGACCCTATGAGGTTTCAAGGGAATGGACCGGCTCCTTATACGTTTGTTCCATTTGGAGGAGGGCCTCGAATGTGCCCTGGAAATGAGTATTTCCGCATGGTGGCTCTTGTTTTTATGCACAACGTGGTAACAAAGTTCAGATGGGAGAAGGTGATACCAGATGAGAAACTTGTCTCAGCTCCAACTCCAAGACCTGCTCAAGGGCTCCCTGTTCGCCTTTATCCTCACAAGACCTGAGTAATGTCGGACTCTGCAGAGATGCAACAGTAATTAATTTGTTTGCTTTTCTTGTGGTGTTGAGTTCTTGTTGCTTAATGTCTTTCAAGAACTACCATAATTCTAATGAACCAAAATGACATACCATAACCATCAGTCACTCTTTTAAGTGAATGGATTAATACTAGTCCTGGTTGAGCAATAGAGATGTCAAAGGCCAAGTAGATGATATGACGTCATTCCGTATACATTGTTCAAATAAAATCGTTATGGATTGCACGAAGCTCTGCAGCTACTATTAACAAAAATTGCTCGCTATAGCTCCAGAATGAACAAAATTTAGTAAATTAATCACATTAAATGTGTCAAATAATATCGAAATCACTACTAAAAGATGACCCCTTTAATCCTGATATCATGGATCACAGATCTTTAGCTGAATAAGTTTCTATTTGGGGCTTAGTCCTCTTTTCTTAGGACCCCTATAAACCTTTGAGAGGTTCTAAGAGTATCTTACTTCTGCATGACTCTAGTACATCAATTAAGGCATATTTTAGTGGTAATTTCCTTCTGCTTAACTTAATGTTTTAGGTTGTTCATTGGATTCTTGGCAAGGATTTGGTCTTTACTCAAATTTGTGGTTAGATCTAGTTGAAAGGTCTAAATCCCTTTCTAGATTAGTTTATCATCTAATTAAGTTATAATTTTCTATCTTTTTATCTTTGAATCTATATAAGCATGTCTACCGTGTTCCATTCAAATGAGCATTTGCTCCATTCTGTGACAGCTTTAACGATTAACCTCCATGTTTACCATTCATTGTTGATATGAATTGGAAGTATAAGCTTCTAGCCTGTTTTTGTGGCGAAATTAACCTATTAAAATATGATCCTTCAAAAAAAAAAAATTGACAATTAAACAAATCATAAGAAAGCAAAGAAAGAAACAAAAACTTAGAATTGGACGCGTCTGGTTACCATTGTTTAGCTCATGTCAGGCCAAGCAACCTTGGGCGACGAGTTAATGACTTATTTAATTATTGATCCATTCCATTTTAATCGGTCCAAATTCGGCAAACTTGCTCATTTAACACTTCTATCTATAATAAATGAGTTTAACTAATATCCAGCAATTATATAAAAAAAAAATTACATTATCAAGTCATTTTGACTTGTTGTAGTAGAATAATCTATTTTGTTATCAACATTGCAAACTCTATTTTTTATGAAAAATTATCAGTACATATTTACGACCTGATATCGTAAAACAAGAAATTATATTGTTAATGTATAGATGTAAAACTCAAAGTATATAGGGGTCGCTGCAGCCTGGACCAAAAAAAAAACAAGAAAAGAAAGAACACGTTTAAATTTTAAGTGGTCGTTTGGTAGGTAGCCAAAATTATCTCAGGATTAATTTATTTCACCTTTTGAGATTATTTTATCTCATTTGGAAGATGAAATAAATAATCTCAATCTTAGTGGAATAAGGTGGGATATCCCATTCTTGAAATTATGCTTTATTTTGTACCGTGATTGGTAGGACGGAGAGAGGAGGATTCCTCGAAGGCCTAGAACTCACAACATAATGTAGTAAGACCAAGGTCAAAGCCACAAATGAATTGCTGCGTTGGCCCCTCCAAAGCAGCACAGACCACCAAGTATAAAAAACACGTGTAGACGATATTTCTCACATTGTCCAAACGTTGATGTTTATTCATTTGACGTCTCGAAAGTGTCTTGGACTATTCCCAATATTCCAGTTTCCACCCAACAAACTCCCATTGTCAGATCCTACACCGTCCATAAAAAGTTACTCCACTATCATTGATCCCAGATCTTATAGGATTGGAGTAATAATTCCATTCCCATTTTCCACACATGGAAATTGAACTCACTCAACACTCTATATAACACACCATAGTCACCAACTAATCATTTCATCAGCCTCAACAACAACCTCTTTCAAGTCTTCTTTTGCCACTACAACAAACAAATTTCCAAGTTCATTTTTTCTTTAGCCATGGCCACTGCTTCCTCTGCCACTGCTGCTCTTAGAGCAACCATTTCTTCTTCCTCATATAAGCTACCCTCTACCTTTACTACTTCTGTTTCTCAAAAGATCCAATCTTTTAAACTCCCTAACCCTCTCATTTCACAATCTCTTAAACTTAGCACCTCCACTACTACTTCCAGATCATTTTCCTGCAAGAGCCAAAGCAGTTCAACAGATTCCACAAGTGGTAAGGATCTTCACTTCTTTATCACATTTTTTCAAACCCTTATGTTCTATCTATGATACTTAATTTTTCTTGATTTCAGGTAAAGTTCAAGAAATTAGCATCTACGAGCTCAATGAACGTGACCGTGGTAGCCCTGCTTATCTTCGATTGAGCCAAAAGAGTGTCAATTCACTTGGAGATCTTGTCCCCTTCAGCAACAAAGTACGTTTCTTTTTTGCAATTTTTCCCTTTCTGGGAAAAGAGAAAACTAGAATCTAAATACTCAAAAAGGTAAAAGAAGAGTCCGCGCGAAAAACATACCTAAACTATCACCAACTATGCAACTAGACATGTTTTAATAACAAACAAAACTCACGAAAAAATGATAGTTCCAGTGTATATTTGACCCTTACCTAAAAAGAAAAAAGAAATAACAATCTTTTCTTTACTTTTTTCTTCTTATGCTGATTCTTGATGTATATTGCAGCTATATACCGCAGACCTAAAGAAGAGAATTGGAATAACGGCAGGACTCTGCATTCTAATCAAGCACGAAGAGGAGAAAAAAGGAGATCGCTATGAAGCTATTTACAGCTTCTACTTCGGCGAATATGGTCACATGACCGTTCAGGGACCATACTTAACCTACGAAGACACTTATCTCGCCGTTACCGGTGGATCCGGTATATTTGAAGGGGTTACCGGTCAAGTGAAATTGCAACAAATTATCTTTCCGTTCAAGTTATTCTACACTTTTTACTTGAAGGGTATTCCAGATCTGCCATCGGAGTTGGTATGTACGGCGGTTCCTCCGTCACCGACGGTGGAACCAACACCTGAAGCTAAAGCTTGTGAGGAAGGGGCCGCACTCAAGAATTTCACTGATTGAGTGCGTGTTAGTGGGCAATAACTACTTTTGTTGGGGTCATTATGGAGACTGTAGAATAAAAAAGCCTTTTTGGTATCTTAATTATTGTTGTTAGGTTGATTTTGTGCTTATATGTATGCTTAATTTTCATTTCCGCATTTTATTCTGATGTAAGTTTATTCCTTTTGGTACTTGTAGTATGATGTCCAGAAAGAGAAATATGAAAAAGAATGAGGGCAATTTGGTAATAATATCTGGTAGTGCAAGTAAAATAGTATTTGTTCAAGATTTCAGAGTGTTCTACTACTATTAAATTTCACTAATTGAGTGGGGTGTTGATGTGCGAGTTCGACTATTGTTGGGGTCGTTGTGGAGAATGAATAATGATGGGACTTTCGAATAAAAAAATTATTGTCCTTTTGATTCGTCGCCTTTTTGGTATCTTAATTTGATAAAGGTTGTACGCCAAACAAACAAAATATGAGGGATTTGATTGTGTATTAGTTTTCTGATACAGTGCAGTAAATAAATAATATAAGATATTATTGTGAAAAATTTTTTGTTTAAGGAATTAAAAATCACGATTTATCACGTAGGATTTCAACTCCATTATACCGAGCAACTTCATATTATAACTTTTGCAATTTAAGAATTAACTCACGTAATCCCTCCATCCTTGCAGAAGAACTCTTGACTATCTCTAGTCAAGTCACTAATACATCGAGACTAATTCTAGCCTAGTGTATCACTCAAACGCTTGTGAAGGTTCACTTCCTACAAGCAGCCTTTGAGAGTTCAAACACTTTTTTACTACCTCCAGCCAAACACACTAATACACCTTGACTGACTCTAACCAAGGGTACCACTCAATAGAATAGAGGTAAACTATCTATGCAAAACTACTGAGAATTTAGAGTATCTACTACAGCTTCCTTTTGATAAAAGTAGGTTTACAAGTTTAAGAATAAAAGAACAGAAACTTAACACTCCTAAGACTTAACACATCTTCAGTTATAAAAGAACAGGTCTTTGAATTTGTTGAAGCTTTGTTCTTGAACACACCTTGATGCGTGGAGACTTGCACTTTTAGATCTGAACAATTTCTGAATTTTGCAAGAATCCAATTTTCACTTTAGCATGATGTTTGAATATGGAGAAAGAGTGAAGATGACAGGTCATAAAGCAACTCTGCTGTTGTATGCTGCTCTATTGTACTGCTACAGTGGCAACAGTTGTAGAGTTGATTGTACGACACTTTAGCAAATTTGATCTAATTGGTTCCTCGAGTAGGTTTGTCAAGTCATCAAAACACCAAAACACAGGATAACATGACTTATCATGATTATTGTTGTTCGGTCAACTATTTTTGTACTTATATGTATTGCATTTTATCCTAATGTAAGTTCATCTTTCTTTGGTAGTTGTGTTGTATTATAAGGTCCAGACAGAGAAATATGAAAAAGAATGAGGGCAATTGGTAATAATATTTGGTAGTGCAAGGACATATTCAAGGTTTTAGAGGAATCCGCGACTTTTGTAGCACAAAAAAAAAGTTGAACCAAACTAGCATAAAAAAAACACTAGTAGGTTTCACGCGCTAAATTAGTGCGTGAAAGGACCAAACTACAAAAATGCAACTTGGGCCTTTCACGCACGAATTTCGTGCGTGAAGGAGGCAATAAAAAGTCGCCCCCTCCTTCCCCACCACAGATCCCGACCGAATCCCCCCACCACAGCCCGCCATTGACGCGGTCCCCAACCCCCCCCCCCCCCCCCCCCAAAACGCTATTTTCGTGTTGTTTTTAATCCAAAACTCAATATTCTTAGTATATTGAAGTGTAGGAACAAGTTTCTAAGGTTAGATTTTGGAATAGAGCGGCGCGGAGCTCTTTTTGAAAACTCAAAAACACCTTCATTCTAGGTATTTTACTACGAATTTTTTATTACATTGCTAAATTTATTATTACCTTAGGTGTGGTGGGAGGGATCTGTGGTGGATTGCGCATTTATTTGGTGCGTTTTTGGGCAGTCCGCAGTGGTGATTGCCCCCTTTAATTATTTTTTTTAATTTGTTTATCTATTGTTAATTAGTTAATTATTTATTCCTTGTTTATTTAGTATTTGTTAATTGTTCGATTAGCGACTTAAGTATTTATTAATTGTTAGACTAGCTATTTCAATTGTTAGACTGGCTAATTATTTATTTAGTTTTTGTTAAGCTGATTGTTTATTTGTTAATAATTTCTTAATTGTTTCATTAGTTAATTAATTGTTTATTTGTTAAATATACGATAATAATTTATTAATTTTTTGATTAGTTACTTAATTATTTATTTATTAAATATATGATAATAACTTGTTAATTATTTGATTAGTTAGTTAATTGTTTATTTATTAATTATTTATACTAATCGTATGCTAACTAATTGTTAATTATTTGACTTATTAATTTTTAATCTTTATATTTTAGGATTGAAAACCCTTAGTTTAGAATTCATACCCCGTAGCTTAGGATTGAAAACCCTTAATATAATTTTCGATAAAAGATTACATAACTAATATTACTTGTTAATGATTGATTTAAAATGCGTAAAACAGATGGGTCACCACAATCCTTAATAAAAATTTTGATAAAAGATTACATAACTAATACTACTTGTTAATGATTGATTTAAAATGCGTAAAACAGATGGATCACCACCCTCTTGATCCGGGGCCCTTCGACTGAGAGTTATTGTATCTTCAGCCCAAGCATAGGTCGCAACATATATGGACATCCGACCTGCAGCCTGAGTCTCAGGTCCGTACCCGGTTAGGGGACTCAGCATGGGAAATCTTAGCTGCTCGCCCCTCATATCCTCGTGTCCTGGATATACTACGTCGGGCGGTATCTACCGATGCGTCGAAGTTGGTCGGGTACAGCACGATAGGTCGCTAGTGACGGCATTGATTGAGAGGTGGCGACCGGAGATGCACACATTTCATCTCCGCACCGGTGAGGCTATCATTACCCTTTAGGATGTGGAGGTCATTTATGGGCTACGGGTTGATCGACGCCCATTGTATATTGAGGAGCCTCATGTGCTGCCGCCTTACCGGGATGAGTTGACTAGGCTCACCGGTTTCGCTGCTCTGGATGGTCGTATTTCCGGCCAGAGTCGGATTTTGTTGTCGGCCCTTTACGCTCACTTGCGCCTCACAGACATGCAGCATCCGATTGGAGAGGACACGCCTCAGGCTGATGTTGACCGACGCGCGTGTCTATACCTACTCATCATATTCGGGGCCATCCTGTTCCTGAACACTTCGGGTTCGCATTTGAGCTTGAGGTAGATTCGGTATATCGACGATCTCATCGAGATAGGATGTTATAGTTGGGGCGCTGTTGTGCTGGGCTACATGTATTGAGGATTATGCCGATGTTCTATGGGCACAAGGGTAGAGGTCCCTGCATTTTGCTCGCTCCTTCAGGTAATATATTTAAGTGTGTGTAATTAAACACAAAATATTTTTTTTAAAACGACGACTGATAAAATGTTTTTTAAATGACTATATCAGATATGGGTGTGGACTAGGTTGAGACCTTTTCAGCCCATACCAGCTCACCCTCCCGCTGACTATCTTATAGTGTCGATGCCATACGCGCGGAGATGGTCGCGAGGCGTACGCCGACGTGCGGAGTCGCATCACAGCCTTCTCCCGTTTAGGGATCAGGCACAGATAGTATGTTCATATTTTGGATCCACACGCTAGACCACATAGCTACTATTTTAGTCTTTTATTGTTAACTAGTTCAATTCTTTTTACAAGCTTTTATATGGACGTCGTATGATCATATTTTGGATGAGCTGCCGGCGTTTTGTAGGGCTGGTCAGCACATGTGGATGTCGCGGTGTCCATTGATACATATGGATATCGTTGAGTATCACGCGCCCGACCGCGTGTTACGGCAGTTTGGGTATATACATAATATACCCGCGGCTACGGTTTGGGAGCATGACCACTATGTGAGGGACGAGCGTGCGGGCGTCGATGATGCATGGCGACTCCATATGCAGCAGCAAGTCCAGAGTTGGGATGTGAGGATGACGAGCCTAGCGGTGGTCGGACATGACACTCCGATCCATGTGTACATGTAGTGGTATATACGGATCACTCGCATTATTATTGGCAACCCCTCTAGGCGTCGTCCAGATGGCCTGGGATATGTAGCTCTCGCAGGAGCGTACGAGGCGCTGGTACGGACCTTTCAGACAATGCGCTATGAGAGCACTGCCCGTACGGAGGCCCCCGAGACGGCGAAGTATGCAGCACGGATGATTGAGCTTGCCGAGACTGGTATGAGACAGGCACATGACTTTGAGCGTGTTCCCGGTGCCCTACCTGGGGCAGCAGGTGGTCGTGGTCGCCAAGGAGTTGGTGGGCGTCGTAGAGGTGGTAGGGCTGGCAGAGGTGATGAGGCTCCGTCGACTTTAGAGATCCTGCCGAGTTCTTACCAGCCGGCGACTACAGATATCCCATCGACTTCTCATTCCCGGCCGTCGACTTCACAGACACCTCTGTATACGCCGGACCCTTTTTCAGATTATGTGCCCTGGCCTTCATTTCCACATCCACCAGTTTCAAAACCCTATAAATATGACAAGTTTCAAAACTTACTTCGGGACACTTTAGAACCCCTAAAACGACGATCCAAACGTTTAGGTGGACTTGATGTAATGAGCTGACATTATTGTACGCAAAAAAAGATATTAAGTTTTATATAAAATATTGATATTTTGGGATTTTGAAACATGATTAATCTTTGCCCAAAGTATGGAAAAAAATGTGATTTGAAAGGTAACACCAAAAAAAAAAAAAAAAAAACCTCCTTCACGCACGAAATTCGTGCATGAAAGGCCCAAGTTGCATTTTTGCAGTTTGGTCCTTTCACGCACTAATTTAGTGCGTGAAACCTACAAATGTTTTTTTTTTATGCTAATTTGGTTCAACTTTTTTTTTTTTATGCTATAAAAGTCGCGGATTCGGTTTCAGAGTGTTATACCTACCACACTGCTACTCCAATTAAAACTTGAAAATGACACGTTTTTCTCAATTTTTATATACCGGCAGTGCTCTTAAGTTGAAGTTGTTTTCAGTTTGAAGTGCTTTATATTGGAGAAAAGGACATAAATGGTCCCTTAACTATGAGAGTAGGTTCAAAATAGTCCCTTAACTATGCACTTAACGGTTTTGGTCCTTTAAGTTTACCATAAGTTAACAAAAATGGTCCCTCAACTATGAGGGTTGGTTAAAAATAGTCCCTTAAGTATGCACTTAACAGTTTTGGTCCTTTAAGTTCGCCAAATGTTAACACTTTTAGTCTCCGACAAAATATTCATCGAACTCTGTTTGTTAGATTTGACGAGAACTATGAAAAAATTAGCGAGAACTCACATTTGGGTGTACGCATTACTAAAGAAAAGGCCAAATACCTCAGGATAAAACCGACGGACATCAATCGGTTATAGAAAAAAACAGAGAAAAAACCTACAGACTTGATAATGTCAGAAAATAGTGTTTCGGAACACAAAGACCGACGGACTCTGTCGATTAAAACCGAGGGAGTCTATTAGCTAAGTAAAATACACCAGACCTTATTAATAAATTAGAAATAGCAGAAAATACAAAAATTATCACTACTAAAAACAAACGAAAAAAATGATGGACGGAAACCGATGGATAAAATCGAGGGACACTATTTTTTTTTTTTAGTTTTTATTATTTTTTACGAAAACCAACGAACGTCCGTCGGTTATTTTCAAGGAAAATGTGCGGAAACTATTTTTTTTTAAAGAATCACTATGATGGAAGAATTTATTTTCGGGTTTTCAATAAAAATGAGTCTAGTGTATTTTACTTAGCCGATGGAGTCCGTCGGTTTTAATCGACAGAGTCCGTCGGTCTTTGTGTTCCAAGACACTATTTTCTGACATTATCAAGTATGTAGGTTTTTCCTCTGTTTTTTCCTATAATCGTCTGATGTCCGTCGGTTTTATCCTGAGGTATTTGGCCTTTTCTTTAGTAATGTGTACACCCAAATGTGAGTTCTCGCTAATTTTTTCATATTTTTCATCAAATCTAACAAACAGAGTTTGATGAATATTTTGTCAGAGACTAAAAGTGTTAACATTTGACGAACTTAAAGGACCAAAACTGTTAAGTGCATACTTAAGGGACTATTTTTAACCAACCCTCATAGTTGAGGGACCATTTTTATTAACTTGTGGCAAACTTAAAGGACCAAAACCGTTAAGTGCATAGTTAAGGAACTATTTTGAACCTACTCTCATAGTTAAGGGACCATTTATGTCATTTTCTCTTTTATATTGTGTGATATTAGCTGCATTCAACTGTTCTCATCATTATGGCGATTGGCACTTGCACCAATGTAGTAGTACCTACTCTTGGTCCTGTTTTTATTATATCAACAACTCGTACTTCCAAACTTTCAATGCCATGCCAAAAGGCATGTGCAAATTCTCACAAAATTTCGTATAATAACAATTGTCGATATTAATACTCAAAACGATCCTTAACATTCTGTCTGTACGTCAAATCGTGATGTGCCGTTTTATTTTACGTTACAATATTTAATTGGACCCAAAGTTTTAAATCTAAATATAACCAATAAAATATATTAGTGATGATGGAGAAGAATATAAAAGTTACGGTGGAGAAAAGAGATCAAATATCAAGTTGGTCAAAAGGGTAATAATTACAAGTTCCCAGTTTTCTTCCTTCTCCACTTTCTATCTAGTATAAACAAATTATAAAATAAAGGCTTAATACATAAATACTTAAATTTGACTTTGACTGTCAAGTATGCCCTTCAACTTTAAGTATTCATAAGTAGACACCTCAACTTATATAAAATTAAACAAGTAAACACAAATATTGACGTAGCACTTTCAAAATTTATATGTCGCATCAGTATCATGTAAACATTTGTGTTCATGTGTTCAATTTTATACAAATTGAAATGCTGTGCACATTCAATTTGAGGGTCTGTATTTATGTATTATGACAAAAATAAAATTTCTTTTGACTTTCTCCACCATTGTGCTTCCTCCCACTTTCCTTTCCCTTCTTATACCAAACAAAAGCTGGAGAATATACATCAGCAACTACCTTTAATTAAACATCCATATGCAGAACACCTAACTCCTAAAGTCCATAACATGTGATTTACTGATGCCTTGTCTTCTTTTAAGTTGATAATAATACATATAATTAGGTATAGTGTTTTATAATCTATGTTCATTAACACGTGCTTTAGAATATACTATCAGTCGGGTTTTGGAATTTGGATGCCGTTTCCCCTATACCCCAATTAAGTCTTTAGATTAATCTTACCGAGATTCAAGATCTTATTTTTTTAAGAAATCGAACTAGTTGATTAGCCGAACCTATGGGCAACCCTTGCTCCAAACGGTCATAAGAGACAGTTTGACCAATGCAATGACGTACGAAGTTGCGTGCCCACAAACTGAGGAAAGAAAAATAAATATACAGCAAAAAAATAGTTTAGTTGTTAGGAATTTAATTTGAACAGCTAGGAAAAGGACAGGGACAAATGATGTATCCAAGATACTGTATATAGAGTGGGCAAAATTGGAAACTAGAGGATTAAGCGGAATTAAAAAAGAAAAAGAAAAAAAGAGCTACGATGGAGGTTGATTGCACTTTCAATATCTGATGACACTTATGACTCTTAAGTAACTCATTTGGATAATGATTGTCGAAATTTCACGGAAATCTATATATAATATAAAGCTAAACATATGTAAGGTGATTTGGCACCTCTCTATGACCTTCATTTGCATTTATCTTTTTTCTACTTTTTTTGACATTTTTTCTTTCATTTCTGTACATACTAGTATTCGTACCCGCGCGATGCGCAGCGCGTATCAAAAAGAAATAAGTAAAAAATTATTACATTATTTGTTTGATATAATAAGAAAAATCAATAAATTTGTGAAATATTAAAAATAACTATTCATAATATACTAAATTTAACGTCATAAATTACGTAAAATATAGATAAAAAAATATATCTTGAAAATCTAAATTTACACTTAATATCCTATCACGATTCAATTACTTTATACATTCTGATATGAACACAAAATAATTTTTTTAATTATATTCGATTGAGATGTTTTAAGAAAATAAAATTTTGATACTAAAAAATAATTATCTATATTGTAGCTGACTTATAAATTTATTTGTTTAATTTGTTGACATGGGAAAATAGTTTTTTTATGCTTCTATTGAGCCGAGGGTCTCTCGGAAACAGCCATCCTACCTTGGTAGGAGTAAGGTCTGCGTACATTATACCCTCCCCAGACCCCAAGATGTGGAATTTCACTGGGTTGTTGTTGTTGTTGTTGTTGTATCTTTCAATTCAAGTTCAAAATATTTTTTCAATTCAAATTCCCAAATATAAAATATATTTTAAAAACTTAATCTTTCATCCACATTTCAAAAACTATCCATACTCAATCTTATTATATTGCCTATTAAGATTTTCAAAAAATTGTCATATGCATTTTCTCATTAGCTCGTAACTTGGCTAATATTCTTATTATACTCCACTTTTGATATTGGGAATGAGTCGTACTCTCCAATTTTACCTTCTTAATACTAACCTCCTTTGTAGTTGGCGATATATTTATCTATCTTATTTTAAATTTTTTTTATGACACTGGCCTTCTTGTTAGTATTTAAAGTTTTATATTAATTGTTTGAATAATTTTAAATTTGTTTAGATAATAAGATAATATATTTGGTTGAAACCTGAATTTATCTAATGAATGTATCTACATAGAGATTTAATATTTGAATATTATATGTCATCCAATAGACAAACACACATAACTAAATTTGATAGGATTTAGGCTTTACCTACTCAATCTTATTATATTGCCTATTAAGATTGTCAAAAAATCATCATATCGCATTTATCATTAGCTCGTAACTTGGCTAATATCCTTATAATACTCCATTTTTGATATTGCGAATGAGTCATGCTCTCCAATTTCACCTTCATAGTACTAACCTCCTTTGTAGTTTGCGATATGTTTATCTACCTTATTCTAATTGTTTTTATTACACTGATCTCCTTTTTAGTATTCAAAGTTTTATATTAATTTTTGAATAATTTTAAAGTTGTTTAGATAATAAGATAATAAGATAATAAATTTGGTTGAAACCTGGATATACCTAGTGAATGTATCTACATTGAGATTTGAAATTTGAATATTACATGTGATCCAATAGTCAAACAAACATAACAAAAATTGATAGAATTTAGGCTTTACCTATATCTCTATGTAATATTTTGAACCTGATTTTGTATGATACTTCTAATTTTAAAACTTAATCATTCATCTGCAATTCAAAATTACCATACTCAATCTTATTATATTGCCTATTAAGATTGTCATTTTTTTTTTTTATCATATTGCATTTTATCATTAGCTCATAATTTGGCTAATATCCTTATAATACTCCACTTTTGATATTGCGAATGAGTCGTACTCTCCAATTTCACCTTCATAGTACTAACCTCCTTTGTAGTTTGCGATATGTTTATCTACCTTATTCTAATTGTTTTTATTACACTGATCTCCTTTTTAGTATTCAAAGTTTTATATTAATTTTTGAATAATTTTAAAGTTGTTTAGATAATAAGATAATAAATTTGGTTGAAACCTGGATATACCTAGTGAATGTATCTACATTGAGATTTAAAATTTGAATATTACATGTGATCCAATAGACATAACAAAATTTGATAGAATTTAGGCTTTACCTATATATCTATGTAATATTTTGAACCTGATTTTGTATGATACTTCTAATTTTAAAACTTAATCATTCATCTACAATTCAAAATTACCATACTCAATCTTATTATATTGCCTATTAAGATTGTCAATTTTTTTTTATCATATCGCATTTTATCATTAGCTCGTAACTTGACATAATATCCTCATTATACCCCCCCCCCCCCCCCCCTTTTGATATTGGGATTTGGGAATAAGTCATACTCTCTAATTTTACCTTTTCAATACTAACCTCCTTTGTCGTTTGAGTTATATTTATCTCACTTTTTTTTTATGACACTGACCTCCTTTTTAGTATTGAAAGTTTTAAATAATTATTTGAATAATTTAAAATAGTTTAGATGACAAGATAATAAATTTGGTTGAAACCTGGATTTTTCTAATGAATTTATCTACATTGAGATTTAATAGTTGAATATTATATGTCATCCAATAGATAAACAAACATAGCTAAATTTGATAGAATTTAGGCTTTACGTATATTTCTATGGTAATTTTTTGAACCTGATTTTGTATGATACTTCTAATTTTAAAACTTAATCATTCATCTACAATTCAAAATTACCATACTCAATCTTATTATATTGCCTATTAAGATTGTCAATTTTTTTTTATCATATCGCATTTTATCATTAGCTCGTAACTTGACATAATATCCTCATTATACCCCCCCCCCCCCTTTTGATATTGGGATTTGGGAATAAGTCATACTTTCTAATTTTACCTTTTCAATACTAACCTCCTTTGTCGTTTGAGTTATATTTATCTCACTTTTTTTTTATGACACTGACCTCCTTTTTAGTATTGAAAGTTTTAAATAATTATTTGAATAATTTAAAATAGTTTAGATGACAAGATAATAAATTTGGTTGAAACCTGGATTTTTCTAATGAATTTATCTACATTGAGATTTAATAGTTGAATATTATATGTCATCCAATAGATAAACAAACATAGCTAAATTTGATAGAATTTAGGCTTTACGTATATTTCTATGGTAATTTTTTGAACCTAATTTGTATGATATCTTTCCTTTCATGTTCTCAAAATTAAAAAACTTTATTTTTTAAAAACAAAATATATATTTCTAATATCATAAAAATTATCTTTCAGTTCAAATTAAATATTGGTACATAACCTTGAAGTGCCACGCGAGAATTGCCATTATAATATTATATGCGATAGATAGACGATAAGCAATTAAATTTTTCTTCTGTCTTATTTTCAATTGAATCTGATTTTATTTTTATTATTTTTCTTGGTAATTCGAAAATTTCCACATCCCTTCACACAATATACATGTTGGATTGACTTCTACACCCCCACTTTATTAGTCAATTCTGTGTGTATAATCTGCATTGTGTCAAGTAAAGGACGTACGAAGATCCACATGAGATACCTTTATGAGAATTTTAATGTTATATTTTAAATACGTTTCTTAAACGCTTTCATTGTTTAATCTTTTTTTTCTTTTTGGATTATATATATATATGTAAAGGCTGTCATTTCATTTTTATCTGGTACTCAAATAATGACTTCATGTTTTTTCCCTAGTTTTAATATTTGATATTTATCAATATGTGCATAAATCTCTCTTGTTTTAATTTAAAATATAAGATAAAAATGCTTTAGGTGATAGGAATCATCTATGATTTAAACTCTATGGGTTCAATTTTAAGATTATTAGCATTGAATCCATTATAGTTTCTAAGTTATGGATTTATATCTATTATTTATTGCAATATTAGTAATTTTTTACAAATTAATTTTTGTTTAGCGTCGAAAGTTTGGGGTTCAATTGAGCTCATAACTAATATGCTACATACGCCTTGAAAAATAACTTGATAATCACTTAAGAAATTATTATGGAATGTGTTATGTTGTTCAAAAGATAGAATCTTACATATTTTGCGCTTCATCATTGAAAATAGCTAGCAATGTCAACTTGCTGCAATTGTTTCTTGGATCAAGATTTATCTAGCATCTCCTACCACAAAGGTGAAACTTGTAACTAGTTACGCAAATAGCAGTTGTAATTTCTTTTTTTTAAATCATGATCATGAACGTGACTTACTTTTGTTTGTACCAAAAGATTGGCCGAGCTAATTTGAGCTTTATAGCTTTGTATCAAGCAGTACTTTCAGTTACACGAAATATTGGTTCCGCACAATTGCTACTCATTCTGATGAAGATATCTTCCGTTGACATTCTGCAACTTACGAAAAATAAAAATTAACATAGACATTATGACTCTAGAATATAAGTATACAAAACACAACAAAATACAAAAAATGTAAATAGAAGAAAGATAAAGAAAATGCTTGATAATGAGACCAGTCATGAGAAGAGGTTTCATCATTTTATAGAAGGTGTAGAGCCGTATAGCAAGCTTAATAAACATGAGAAAGCTAACGTACTTTGTGTCGTAATTTTAGGAGATTTGTAACTAACTTATTATAGGTTATAGATATACAATCAAATATAAGTTGAATGCTGTGTTAGATTTCAAAATGGTCTATATCTGATATGATTTTTTAGGAATTCAAATCCAAATACAAATTTACCACATATCTCAAAACAGTTTACTTAATGTTATCCTCATCATCACTTATTTGGTTGTTATCGTACGGGAGATTCAAATATAAATTCAGATATTTATCTTAATAGTTTAATGCAAATCCAAAAGACGTCATCTCTGTATTCATTATTTGTGTAATGTTTAGATTATTAATTTATTATTTTTAAATAAAGTTGTATATTTAAAAAAAAAAAAAAAAGGTTTGTATATTTGTTATTATACATTTGTATTTCTATTTTATTTTTTCTGTTTTCACAGGTTGATTGTTGTCATAATATCTCAAAAGTTATTAGTTTGTGCTTTTACTGTAAGTGAATATTAGCCAAGTTCATATTTTCCTCATTATTTAATATTCATTAGTTAATATTTATTTTGAAATTCAATATCTAATGGGATAGGTTAGACAACAATAAGAGTTCAACTGGGACTCTTTAGCCGTGGACCATGGTAAATATTTTCCTAATTTAGCCTAATCATATCATTTCAAATCTTTTAAATACCTTTATATCTTCCAATTCAAATTTAAGAATTCAAAAATGTTATTACAATTCTCATTAACTTTGTCTTAAAATTGCCAAGTGGCTTGTTTTTAGCTTGCCACTTGGCTTAACCACATTGCTTGTACCTCTCCTTTTTTATATATATATAGATATAGATTCAACTAACTAAATGGACTAATAAAAGCCTTAAAAATTCCTAAAGTAAATACTATCTCTTTGTAATAAAAATCCATTACTGTTTTGACTAAATCAACCACGTAGCAGGGACTAATAAAAGCCTTTAAAATTCCCAAAGTAAATAGCACTTTGTAATAAAACCCATTACCGTTTTGACTGAGTCAGCCACGTAGCACTAATTATAGATTAAATCTGTTTACAGGTAAGTCTAAATAGTGTCAATTATTACTAACCCTGCAACCTTTCATATTCTATTGTAAATCATTAATACCTATTACTGCTTAATTTCTTGAATGGTACTTATTTCACATCATTATCCTTTTATAACGTCAAAGTTAATAAATACATATAAAGAGAGAGGTAATAGGTGGAGGCTCATGGTTGATAACTTGTGAAAGGGTGAACGCAAGCATGGATGGGGAATACTCAAGTCACTCAAAAATAATTTTGTGAACATGCTTTCTTTGGTCAGTAAGGTTTGATGTGAGAAGTCTGCTGCTTCTATTCGTTAAATAAGCATTTCGTTTTTTTTTTTTCTCTAGAATTTTTTTATAAGAAAGCATTTTCACATTTATTCATTGTTCTGGAATGTATTTGCATCTTACATTTTCATAAGGCGTATTTTCATGCAGC